>NW_011494902.1:12308423-12337510 GCF_000754665.1 Bison bison bison | reverse complement strand
AGTCAACTCTTTGCATGAGGTGGCCAAAGTACTGGACTTTCAGCTTTAGCATCATTCCTTCCAAAGAAAACCCAGGGCTGATCTCCTTCTGAATGGACTAGTTGGATCTCCTTGCAGTCCAAGGGACTCTCAAGAGTCTTAGGTAGTATTTAAAATCATGGCAATATATAATATTGCATAGAAATAAACTTGAAGACAATAGCTAGGACCGAAAAAGTAGAAATATGAAGATTAAGTGCAGGACATTTTAAAATTTATAGGGTTGGGTAATGGGGAACAGCTAGCAAAGAGACAGAAAAGGAGCATCCAAATAGTTTGGAGAAAAACTGGGAGAATGAAATATCATAGAATTTAAATAAGGAGAGAATTTCAAGAGAGAAGGAATGTTCAGTTGCATCAGATGCAACTCACATGTGAATAACATGAAGACATAAATAAGCCACCAAGTTTAGTAAAATGAAACTCTGGGCTTCCCAGGTGGTGCTAATGGTAAGGAATCCACAGGCTAACACAGGAGACTTAACTGAAGCAGCTGGATCCCTGGGTTGCGAAGCTACCCTGGAGGAGGAAATGGCACCTCACTTCAGTACCCTTATTCTGAAGAATCCCAAGGATAGAGGAGCCTGGTAGGCTATAGTACATGGAGTCACAATGAAGCGGACATGACTGAGCATTTGAGAACAGCACAGCACAACCAGTCTCTGACAATAGCATATTCTGTAATATTTCTAAGGCATTGACTTTAAATTTATGAATTTATATTTAAGTTCTTATGTTTATACACTTAGCTACCTAAGAAGTTTTCACTGGCTAAATAGCACACTGACTCTGTATCCCCAATAATTCCTAGCATAATACACTGTACTTAGTTGGAGCTCAAAATTATTTATGGAATTGAATTGGGCTGATGCCCATTGAAAGAGAAAAATCAATTTTAAAATTCACAGTTGTATGTTTTTGACAAGACTGATTTTTTAAAAATAAGATAGTCTGCCTATTTTTTGGCATCCTCTAAATACTCCCTCTCATCAAATGTGCTTTCCTACCACTTCAATGAAGATAGAATCAACAGAGAAAGTGTTCCTTCAACTTCCTTTCCTCACTTCATCGTCTCTACATCCAATTCATCTACATACACACTCATTAAAGTGCTCTTCCTTCTGTTTCAGGTTAACTTATCTATTTGAGCTAGTGATTACACCAATCTGTACTGTATCATCTGAGACCTTGTTGGATATCTGAATATATATATATTTTTTTTTCTTTATTTTCATTTCTTTTCTCTTTCCCTTCACTTAAACATTCATATTTCATACTCATTTTAGCTATTGCCTATTTCAAGCTTTATAAAAAGAATATTTTATATACACTAGCCTCAATTCCCTACTTCCTTTAATATCTCATTCTAGCCTTGAACTTAACTAAGATTTTGGTCCTTAATTATACAGTTGAGAAAGGATACACTCTGTTATTAGTAAAAAAACAACAAGACCTCTAACCTTTTAAAAAACAAGCTTATCTCAATCATAATAACAGAAATATTACATAAAACTTTATGAGGACACAGTTTTCTACAGACTGGAAAAACCTGAAATGTTTGGTAACACAATCTGTTAGAAAAGCTATGAAGCCTCCACCAGCAGTCTCAATAAGTGCTGATGGAAGTTCAAAAACTTACAACTAACATGAAGGACAGTTTGGCAATACCATTTTATCTGTCTATCTATCTATCAGTACCATTTTATCTCTTGGCTTATAAAAACACAGTATATCTGGGAATTCATTCCATAGATATATTTTCAAATGTACACAATTATATTAAAACATTCTTTTCAGCAGCAAAAAAAAATTTAAAGCACTCATGACTCTTTAAAAAAGACACTGGTTAGATTAAGTACAATATATCCACACAGTGGAATACAGTACAGCTATAAACAAAGAGAGAGAGAATTAGACAGTTTATTATCTTTATAATTAAAATAGCTCCAAGATATTACTGAAAGAAAAAAGTGAAGAGATATATATAGCATACTACCTTTAATGTAATAAAGATATTTACACACATACATGTGTGTATATACATATATGCTTCTGCATAAAAAAAAAACTATAAAAGGATTTTAAAAAAAAACTATGAAAAGTGGTTACCTGTTGGGTTAAGGTGGGAAAAAACAGAGGTTTATAGAAGCAGGAAAATAAGAAAGATTTTCACTAAAATGCTTACATTTAGGTTTTGTTTTCAAACCATTTCACTGTGTCACTTATTCTCAAAATTAAAAACAACCAATCAGAGTTCCACAATATAGAAGAAAAAACAAAATATTATAAGCACAGCCTATATTAGAACCTCTCTTCATAGAAGACAAGCATTTCTCCAAACCACCCTAAAGAGTATATCATCAACAGTAAGTCCTATGGAAGAAGTAAACAAATCCTGATGCTACATAACCCACCCAGATGCAATTATGGCCATCCAATTAGGGATTTCCCCTGCCTAACAACCTTGTAGTTACCTATTCTATAGAGTCATGATCTGCTCAGCAAGTTCACTCTATTAGAATCTCAAACTATCTGCCCCAACCTCTTACTAGTATAGTTGTCGCTAACAGCAGGAGACAACTCACTCTGCCTTGGAAATTCTGTTACTCCATGTTTTCATCCTTTGACACATTCTTTCCTGTCCCTTAGAATGTTTCTCATCTCCCCAGTTCTAACTTTCTCTGGAAACTACCACAGTAGCACCCCTTTATCCATAGGGATACATTCCAAGAGCCACAATGGGTACCCAAAACTACAGGCAGTACCAAATCCTATATAGACAATGTTTTTTCTTAGTATACAAACCTATGATAGAGTTTAGTTAATTAGTCACAGGAAAAGATTAACAACTACTAACAGAACAACTGTAACAACATACTGTAAAATTATGTGGACAGTGGTCTCTCACACACACAAATTATTTTACTGTACAAATTTAATGTCTTTTTCATCTTAATTAAGCACTTACCATGCACTGTGGTCATAGCTATTGCAGTTTGAGGTGCAATAGCAAAGCACACAGGATTTTATTTCCCTTCTTCACAATTTCATGAATAGAAGATTCAGGTTCACCCCTACTGTAAATCTTAGCAGCCTCGACATATATATGTATTTTTTTTTTTTTCTCTCACACCCTTTCACTTAGGGGAAGCACGCAGGGCTTCTCATTGGCATGTCCAAACAACCAGGCCAGCAGCACTACTCTTGTGCTATGGGGCCAGTATTAAGTGAAATAAGGGGGACTCCAGAACAAACGCGAAACTTCAAACCCAGGAGAGCATGGATCTGATAAGCAAGATGGCTGAGGAGTGAGTTACAGAGGAAACGCTAGACTCCGGACTGATTCGCAGGAGCAGGACGAGGTGAGACTTCGTCAAGCTACTTCAGAAAGGTGAACAATTGCAAATGTATGAATTATTTCTGGAAGTTTGTCTTCAATAGTTTTGGACTGTGGTTGATTATGGACACTGCAGAAAGCAAAATTTTGGAGAAGGGGCAACTGCTGTACACATATTTATTCAAAAATTTTGTCCTGATTTCTCTGACTGAATATGGTAAATGATATGTCTGCAAAATTCTCTAGTTTATTGCCTGGCATATAACAGGAAGACAAAAATGTTCGACGAAGGTCTGAATCCTAATAGAACATCTCATATCTTTTTATGGTACTTGATATATTTTGTCACCATTATAATTATTAATATAATGATTTTACTAGATTTTGTGAAGAAGGAAATGCCTACCCACTCCAGTATTCTTGCCTGGGAAATTCCATGATCAAAGGAGCTTGGTAGGCTACACTCAATGGGGTTGCCAAGAGTGGGACGACTGAGCAAGTAAACAACAACGATATTATAAACTTTTAGAAGATAAGTATTGAGGGGCAAGGGTTTATACATGGAGTGCGTGTGTGCTCAGTGGCTCAGCTGTGTCTGACTCCAGAACCTCATGGACTATGGCCCGCCAGGCTCCTTTGTCCATGGGATTTTTCAAGTTCCAATACTAGAGTAGGTTGCCATCGCTTCCTTCCAGAGGATCTTTCCCACCCAGGGATCGAACCCACCTCTCCTGCATTGCAGGAGATTCATTTCCACTGAGCCACCTGGGAAGCACATAGGAATGGCTGTGGAAAAATATTTTAAAATTCAGTTTAATTAAAACATTTGCTTCATTTAGACCTACTCTTAAACTGACATTGTTTCTGTCTGACTATAGAGCTTAGAAAGTTTAAGTAGCTCTTTTGTTCTTATTTAAATATTTATTTATTTGGCTGTGCCATGTCTTAGGTGCAGCATGCAGGATCAAGTTCCCTTACTAGGGATCTGATCTGAGGCCGCTGCAATGGGAGCCAGGAGTCTTAGCCATTGGACCAGCAGGGAAATCCCAAGTAATGCTTTTAAATGTTACCTGATGTGGCTGTGTAATGGTTTTCTATGGCTTTCAGCTCTAAGATATGAAGTTCTCTTTCTTCTGAGGGAAGAATTTTAGTTCCTCAGTGTGGAGCCCCCTCTTTTCAGCTGAGACTCCATGTGTTGCAGGGGAAGGTGGCTCATCAGTGCAAGAGTAAGCCAGTTACCTGATCACTCAGGGTATCTAAATCTCAAAGGCAGCTCAGCATGGTCACGTGACCTGCTTTTATTCAGTCAGATCTTAATCTGAAGTATCTTTGCTGTGGCCTCGGAGGAAAGACACTCTTTTGTACAAAGTTTTCTAAAAGAGTGAGATGTAAACCTGAAGCGTCCTGGTCAACTTAGTATGAGCTTCTGCCAGAGAGTGCTTATAGAAAAGAGAGAACAAGAGCTAGGGAATGAAGAAAATGGTCTTGGTAATCCTGTGTGCACTGCTGGGTCCAGCCTGATTTTTCTCTCCTTGGATTTTCAGTTATACAGATCAGTGCCTACCTCTATTTCCTAGGGTAATTTTAGCTTATTTTCTATCATTTGCAAACAAAGGCATTTTATCTACTATAAGCTGAAATTTAGAATAATTATAAGTACATTTTATAGTTTAGTTATATAACATTATCTTGCAGTACAAAAAATATGGTGCCCAAAGTGTTCAGGATATTAAATGATATTTAAAATACACATGTAAAACATTGGATTACATTAGTTTCTAATTGTATGAGAATAGCAAAATACCCTGAAAATATATTACAGTTAATTTTCATCCACTGCAAGAAACATATATATTTCTTTAGGTATATTTTAACGAAATGGACATATTTCTGTGATGGACCCTTCATGTAAAACATTCTCAGGATATTCTGGGGTTAATTGCCAGAGACAGGATGAATGGTTAACAAAACACTCTTTGTGCCCCCAAATATTTCCCCAAAACTATTTGTCATGGAATTAGTCTCCTCACTTGAGACCGAGTAGTCAACATTTAGCTGTTCCCTTGGATCTTGTCTGCTGAGAGAACTTATTAAAATTCTACTAGAGGGAGGGGAGTCCTGAATAACAAGTTACAAGAAACAAAGCTTTGGAGTCTTCTCTTGTGAGCATGGATTCTTTTCATCAGATGCTCTAACTTCTGGAAAATAGGATGTGTACATTTTTTAACAACAGTGGGGGCATGTTGGGAAGGAAAAAAAATTAAAAGTACGGTCTGTTTCTCTAGGTACCAAGGATGGTTGACCTTAAGTTAGGGACAGAGTAAGCCATTCTGGGATAGAGCTGTTAAAAAGAATAAGAGAAGGAATATCAAGCCTTTCAGAATTTTGCTGAATCCTGGCTCGAAGTGGAAGAGCATATTTTTCTTTAAAAAATGACTTTCCAGATGAGATCCTCTGCCTTGTTTTTATTTCATCAGAATTTTTTCCTATTCACTTAAAATGCATAAAGTTATAATAACTTATAGTAACTCATTTGTAATTTATTCTCTTAAGATTTGATCTGTGCATTCCAGGGATAACACATACCTGGTTTCTACAAAATGAGAACATCTTCGTTTATATGTCTATCATCTCTACCTGTTGCTCTTTATAATTTCATAATAAGTATGTTTAATTAATTCTTAATTTTACACATACTCCATAAAATATTTGCATTTTAATTTAACAGTTTCTGCAAGAAACAATCATTTAAAAAATAATTTGGCTTTTAAAAAACTGTAGTGGACTTTTTCAGTACCAAATGCTTATGTAGATATACATTCTTGCTAACGTGTAAGTACTACATATGTTTATTCATGTGATGCTCTTTTATAGTAAAATGAAATAAAGTAATAACATATCAACCAAAGCTATCTGAATTATAAAGCTTCTATAGATGTTCAGAACCATAATATTGAAGACAAATTTAAATAAGGCTTTCCATTGTGAGCAAATTGAAAAGCTAATCAGAATATCAAAGCAAATAAATATTAGCAGGGTTCTCTTATACTCTAACAATAAAAAAAAATGTATTGAACATCAAGTCCTAATCTCTGTTTTTTCCAAGATCATTTTAATAGTCAACAAGTAGCTAGCTTCAGTATTGACAATTGAGGAGGTCTTAAAATGGAGTATACTAGTGTAAGTAATAATTTCCTACCAAATTGACCACATCAAAAATCATTTATATGAGTCATTCAATAGAAGACAATAAAAGAAAAGAAAATTGTTGCCACTTATCAACCCTGTAACCATTTTTTAATAACATAAAAAAATAGTGTTGTGGGGTCATCATGTCCCCCATCCAACAGTACAATAAAAATGATATTATGGAAGAGTGTATAATATCTGGAGCTTTTATTAAAATTCCCTCAAAAATCTACAGTCAGATTTATTTTAGGTATTTGTCTCTGAGATTAGCAATACTTCTATACTTTTCATACATATGTTACAGCACATAAAGACATTCTGTAAAGGTAAGAAGTCACTATAAAAGACAAGTTCTTCTCAGTTTATGATTAACAAATTATTTTAATTTCTAAGGTTATTGTTTTGGAAATCTCAAAGAAAGAAAATTATATAATTACCTAAATAACAGAAGTATATTTCTAATTTGCCTCTTTCCCATAAGTAATCCTCTGTGAAGTCATCTGTGACTTCTCTTTTAAATGCAGAGTTTTACTTATGAAATAGAAACTTGCCCTCATTTTACCCTGTATCTTAAATAAAATTTATCGGAAAAAACTCAAATGTCATGTTAGAGAACTTTCTTTTGCATTTTGAAAGCTTCCTGCTTTTTAATAGCCATTTAATAGACTACAGATTAAATAAACTACACCTTTTCAAGGGTTTCTCATGCTAACTTTAATACAATACTTTACAGTAGCTATCTTTCATGCTGCATGCAATTCAGATGTTATTTCTTACTTTTACAAAATGCCTTTTTCTCTTTATTATCTAGATCATGAAGAGTGCACTTTATAAAGCAGTCAAAGATACAAAGTCTCACATTTTCTCTCAGTATTTGAAGCACTTTGAAACTAAAAGTTTACTTTTACTCTGTTTTTAATATTTTCCTATAAAATCTTAGTGTAATATCTTTTAAAAACTTTAGAATTTAATGGTTGCAAATTTAAAAAACAATATTCTTCTCTACACCAAAGGAAACAAATTGATGTTTCAGTCACAAGTGAAAATGTTACAATTTTGTTGGAAAGGTTTGTATGTTGCTACTGAAGCATAGAATACTCTGCCAAATATTTTCAAGTTTAAATTGCATGTTTAATACAAAGTAAAACTCACTTACCTTTCTCTCAGTGCCCACTTGTTATTGAAACTTCACCAACTTCTAACTGTTAATGATTCTTTCAACAAAAACGAAAAACAGTCAACTCAAGTCACATGTCATAAGAGTAGGCCTAGGTTGGATGCTGCTTAATTTCAGTACTGGAAGAAAAAAATAAAAGGCGGGGCGGTGGAGGGGCGGGGTGCAGTTAGCAGAAAAAACTTTTAAATAAAACCACTTCCTGCGCAGATACAGTTAACCACACACATCACATCATTACTTGATTTGAAGAAATTGCCTTCTATAGTCAACGACATTGTTGTTTTCCAAGGTGATTTTCAATTTTCAGACAACCCACAGTTGTAAAGTTTTCATCAGTTCTGATTTAATGGGGCAAAATGTGCAATTAAAACTTTAGAAGGGGGAGGAGCAGCCTGCTAAGCCCTGGGGACACTTCCTCTTTCTCTGCCTTCTAGCAAGGGCTTTAAGCCTAAAGCCTGCTCTCCTCAGTGGGCTGGAACAGGTCTGTATGGCTTCGGAAGGCTCTGTTGATTGGCCTAGGAAGCCAAGAGGCCACCGGCATTGACAGAGATGGCGCTTCCGTGTGACTCATGGAGGAGCCCAAACAGAGGTGCTCCGTTACCAAGTTCATGAGGCTTTGGACAGCCTGCATTAGAGCCTGGGAGAATACAGCCCAGGCCCTTGCTGTCACCTGGGGGGTGAGAGGCACTCATCTGGAGCAGCTGTGACGTTTGCTCTGGTGGTAGCTCTCTTTCTGGTGTGTTCTCTCTCTGTTTCCTAAGCAGTTCTGAAATCTGCTGAGGAGCTTTTGATCTGGCTGAATGACTTTTTGTGTGGCCTGACTTAAAAAGAAAGAATAAAGGATTCAAGGGGTATCATTTCTGGCATGCTGCTGTGTGCCCATCTATGTCAAACTTTGACCAGAGCAAGACACATTTAGGGTGGGAGTGGGAAGCTCAGAATGACTAAAGGGTGTGTGTTTTTACTGAACCATGGAGTTTTAAGAATAAGCTCCTGGATGTCCAGGCTTGGCTGGTTTTGTGAGATTTGTAGGATCTTCACGAAAGGAAAAGCTTTTCTTCCAAATATCTGAGAAAATTAAATCAGAATCTCTTGTCATAAAACCAATTAGACTAGAAATCTGTGTAATAGTTCTCAGTGATGTGGAATGTTTGGCACACATAAAGAAAAGCTTTAAAAATATATTCGGTATTTATGGCCCAAGATAAGCATGGCATGTTCCTGCAAATTAATTTCTCTAGGACTCTCATTTTTAAAATCATATTTCAGATCTACTGTAGAACTTGCTGTCAATTGTCATTCCAGGATGCACCTTTTTAAGTTTGTAGAGCCCTGACAGTTTGTACTCAACTTTCCTCAACGTTGTGGAGAAAATAGAAACAACGTGATACTGAAAGCGAGGAAATCGGATTTCAGGCTTCAGTTCTGACACTGCTGTTTATTTAACCTTGGCCAAGTCGCTTAAATGCTCTGAAATTCAGGTTACTTGTCTCTATAATACAATACACAAATAAAAATATCTATCTCCCAGAATAAAATTATTGGTTGGTATACTTGAAAGCTTCCCAGGTGAAATCTGAAAGTAGGCCCGATACATTAAGAGTAAAAAGAGAACAAAGAAAGAGACAGACCGATCTAGAATGGTGTGTGCGTGCTAAGTAGCTTCAGCTGTGTTTGGCAACTTTGTGACCCAGCGGGCTATGGCCTGCCAGGATCCTCTGTCCATGAGATCCTCCAAAAAAGAACATTGAAGTGAATTGTTATGCCCTCCTCCAGGGGATCTTCCTGACCCAGGATCAAACCTGCATCCCTTTATTTCTCCTGCATTGGTAGGCAAGTTCTTCATCTCTAGCACCACCTACCAGTCTGGTAGATGGCAGATTTAATAAGCAAGGGAACTCATACAAGGATTGTCTTGAGTGGCTGTAAGACAAATAAATCTTTGTACTTGCCCACCACCAGAATCTTAAAAAATTTTATATAAAGGCCTTAACTGGGTTCAGTTAAGCATATAGTCCATACAGTCCCCAAAACACATTGTTCTCTCAGGCTCTGTCCTTAAAAATGGCTCCCACTATGGGAACAGTGGGAGGAATATGCATTCCAGGTCAGGGGAGGAGGTGAGGAGCCTCTGATTGCCTTGGTCCAGTTTGTGGTTCAAGCAGAGGTCACATTCTCCCAGCTACCTCCTCCAACAAAAAGTAAATAGAGTTTAATCCTCTATTTAAAATAGATAACCAATAAGGACCTACTGTATAGCACACGGAAGTCTGCTCAATGTTATGTGGCAGCCTGGATGGGAAGAGGGGTTTGGGGGAGAATGGATACTTGTATATATATATGGGTGAGCCCCTTTTCTGTCCACCTGAAGCCATCACAATATTGTTAATTGGCAATACCCCAATACAAAATAAAACGTTTAAAATAAAAAAGGAAAAAGAAAAAAATAGATTTAAATATTTTGTACACAGTAAAGATAGGCAGATATTAGCATGACTGGGAAATACTGCTGCCTCCCAAGAAGCATAAAAATATTCAGTACATCCTACTTGATTTAAGCCTTTGTAAGTCCAACTCCTGGTTACTCAGTGACAAAGAATCTGCCTGCCAGTGCAGAGAACGTTGATTTGATCCCTTGCTAAGGAAGATCCCCTGGAGAAGGAAATGACAACCCACTCCAGTTTTCTTGCCTGGAAAATCACATGGACAGAGGAGCCTGGTGGACTGTAGTCCATGGGGTTGCAAAAGAGTTGGACACCACTTAGCGACTACAGCAAGTCCAAGTTAGGCTCAGAAATGTAGAACAAGGAATATAGACCATTCCTTTTACATAGGTACTAATATCAGCTATTATAATATGAAAAAATATAAAAACCAATGCATCCTTATGGGAAATAAACACAAACATCTACTTGAAGGTATAAATTTTCAATGTTTATTTTTCATCATGCGTAAGTGGACATTAAATAGAGACAAAGCATGATTTTTTATATAAGATGGGAAGGGAGTAACTTAGGCAGTGATGTATCTAGGTTTCGTGGCTAGAGGAGATGCATTTACTCTAGTTTAGACTTCGACACTCATGACTCAGTACGTTCACTCTTTCCAGTGTTTAATATTTGACTACTTGCTCTAAGCCAAGAAGTGTACTAATCCTTTTACATGTATCCTTTTATTTAATCCTCACAGAAACCTTATGAATTAACCAATATTATTGTACTGGTTTTTTTTTTTCCCCCTCTCTTATGAGGAAACTGAGGTTATGTAGTTGCACAATTTAGTAAGCAATAGAGCCAGGAGTCAAACCAAGGGCCCTGATCCCACAGTCTTTGTTCTAAAATACTATGCTGTTTCCTAACTACATTTTATTCAACACAACTCAATTAAATAATAATGTGGAAAAGTTTCACCCCTTGTGTTTCTTTTTCCTTCTTCGTGGACAGGAAAGATAGACTCAGCAGGTGGAAATCATTCTTGGCACTCATGCTAAAGTCAGATCTCACCAAAGTTCTCTATATTTAAATCTATATTGAAGAGACTGAAAGAATTGATAAATAAAAATACACTATGTGAATAAATGAGAAAAGTAACACTGAAGATGCATCAATTTGTCCAAGTCAATCAGCAGATAGATTCAATAGAATCTCATTTATATTGCAGTTGAATTTTTAAGAAACATAACAAGCTATTCCCAAAATTTCCATAGAAAAACAAATGTCAAAAAATACCTAAGTTAAAAAAAAAAAAAAAACCTAAGTTTATTTGGAAACAGAATAGCAAAGACTGATGACTTACTGGTCAGATATCAACATAGTCCAAGTCATAATATTAAAAAAAAACATTTCAATACTGGTCCAAGAGCAGATCATATTTCTTTGAGTTCTTGATATATGACAAAGATGACATCATAAAGTAAACAAAAAGGAATAGATTGATTAGTAGATGATGCTGGCAAGACACATTCACTAAATCACAGAAGCAGTGTTGAGTTTCCTACATTAGGCCACATGCAAAGATGGACCCTGGATGGAATAAAATCTACATTTGAAAGGTAAATCCATAATGTTGATACAATATAATAAAGAAATATATTTTTGTAGATTGCAACTTTTGTAAACAGTATCCCTAAAAGGAAAAGATAAAAAATATACAGACTTGACTGTATAATAATTAAATAATTCTGTTAATTATAAAATACTATAGACAAAGTTACAGAAAAATAACAGATTGGTAGAACATGCATAGATTCACAAAAGATTTGTGCAAGTCAATAGGAAACCCAAGTGGGAATTAAGAAATTTATTTGAATAAATGATTCATGAAAAGGACTGCATAATATCCATCGGTATCTAAAGAGATGTACAACACCCCAGTAGTCATTGTAAAAATAAGTTAAAGTAGCTCCTATTGAAATGGCAAAAATCTGGATGAGAATTTATAGAAAGGACCTCTCATATATTGATGGTCCAACTGTAAATCGAAGCTATTCCGACAAGCAATTTGGCAAAAAAAAAAAAAAAAAAGCAAAATAAAATATATGCATGCACTATCCAGCAACCCACTTTTGGTATAACATAGCTTCAGATAAATCCCTCACCAAGAATTGTTTTCTCCCCTTTATCACAACAAGTTAACTGATTTAGGTCTTGGTTTTTGTCACTCAGGTAATATTTACTTGTATCTGGGCATTTGTGTATAATTAGGGGGGAAAACCCAGAAGTTTCCAGGCCCTCCAAAAAGATGTTATGAGTTAGATGCTAAGGAAAAGCAGAGAAGAAAGGCTTGACTTATACTGAGAAAGACTTTGATTTCCTGTGACAAAAATGGGAGAGAGAAATGGGTTTCTTGCATTGGAGGAGAGCTTGCTTCCACTCGCAAGAAGCTGTCCAGCATTGGTGAACACTGTAATCTGGGGGCAACATCTGTTTACCTATTCAAGGCTTACTATGTACCAGGGAATATAGTGAGCTTTAGGGATGTGTATATTAGTTAGAAAAACATAAAATAGTTTATTGATAAGAAGAGAAGAATGAAAGCAGTGAAAGGGAACAGAAAATTCTCAGAAGGTATAAGATTGAAGGTCAGATGACAAGAGAGGATTCAGCAAGGAAAGTAAAGATTTAAAGAAAGTGATGGTTGTAGCCATGTGGATTTAGAGGTGGGAGGTGGGTATTCCAGGGAGAGGGGGTACCAAGTGCAGGGACTCTGGATACGGGTGTGTCTAGGACATTAAAAGGCTGCATGGGGGTCATTGCAACTGTGGCTAAGTGAGAGAGAAGAGTATAGGGAGTAGTGTCAGAAAAGTATAAGGCTCAGACCATGTGGTCTCCTCTTCTCTTTTTGAAAAATCTGAGTAAGAAGGGGAAACATTAAAATAATTTGACTCATGATTTTACAAGAGCATTCTGTCAGTTGTATGAAGGATTGACCAAAGCAATAGGAATAGAACCTGGGAGACCAATTAGCAAGCTAGCTATTGCAGTAATCCATGGCATAAATGACTGGGATTCAGACCAAACTGGTGGTAACAAGTATAATGGAGAAATGGTCAAATTCTGGATGTGTTCTGAAAACGGATCCAACAGCCATTTCCTTTTGAACACCTTGAACAGCTAAAGAATGGATTTTCTATTAAATGAGACAAAAAAATCTTCAGAAGAGCTGGTACATTGGGGCATGCTGACTTGTAGTAATAACTTTGAGGTGCTTATTATCATCTCAGTGGAGTTGATTATTTTGCAGTTAGATATGAAGGTCCGAGGGGCCAGGGGTGGGGTACTTTCCAGGTGGCACTAGTGGTAAAGAACCCGCCTGCCAATGCAGGAGACTTGTCAGATGAGGGTTTGATCCCTGAGTTGGGAAAAACTCCTAGAGAAGGGCTTGGCAACCCACTCCAATATTCTTGCCTGGAGAATCCCATGGACAGAGGATCCTGGCAGACTACAGTCCATAGGTTCACACAGAGTCAAGGAGACTTAAAAATGGTAGTCTTGGAGGAGGGAGGAAGGAGGAAAAATGACTTTGATGTCCTGGAAGCCAAGGGAAAATATTTTCTAGGATGAAAGGTTCATAAATTGTCAGATGCCACTGAAAACTCAGGTAAAAAGAAAGCAACAAAATTACTTTTTGATATAGCGACATACAGGTTATTATAAACTTGATAAAAGTTTTAGTAAGATATGGACGAGAAAATCTTATTTTAATAGACTGAAGACAACAAGTACAGATATCCTTTTGGAGTTTTACTTTAGAAATAAATAGGAAATAATAATAGAAGTAAAATAAATGAAGAAGATCCTGTAGAAAGAAATATTGATGATGCCAGATAGAAAGGAAAGTGTTATGATACACTTCTTAAACAGAGGAGTGGGAATAGGATCTCAGGCACAAGTAGTTTTATGGATTTAGCCTTGGCTGAAACATGAGCAGTTCTTTCACTGTAAAAGAAATGAAGCCAGAGGACACAGACAGGACACAAATATGCAGTATTTGAGGTCGGTAGGAATTCTCTTCTGATTGCAGCAACTTTGTCAATAAAATAGGAGTGAGAATTAGAATGTAAGAAAATGGAGTTGAGAGATTTTAAGAGAGAAAATAAGTCGTGAAAGAGTTCAACATCGTGAGGCTTTCTGTGGAAGAGTGTGGATACATCTCCATGTCCCATATTTTGCCAGAAGCATCAGGACTATCTATTTTAAATTATGCCCCTAAACTTAGACAAGAAGTATTTCAGTGATACTCATAATGACCCAAGGAGCTTCCCCAAAGACTGTGGAAGCAATAGGGAGTCCTATATAGTTTGAAACTTAGATGTAGAATGGTAGAATTGGGGTTGGGGTATAAATCATGATGGAAATTTAATTGTAAAGTTGGTGAGAACAGGACCTTAAATTATTTATAAAAAGATAAATAAAATAAATTGACATCTCTTGCAAACAAGTGTTACACTGTTGTGGGGGGGAAAAAACATGTGTACCCAATACTCACTCATTCAACAAATATATTTGGGATATTTACTTTGGTATTTAGACACAACACCAAGCTCTAAGGATATAATTTCTTGAAGTTATTTTAATGTCATTGAGGGGTGATAGAGACAATAAACAAGAGTAAAATCACATTAATTAATAATGTACAAGAGTAGTAAGAACTATGGAGATAGTAAAGCAAGACCAGAAAATAGTGAATATCCACAACTCTTCTAAGAAATCATAATCTAAAAGGAAGTTAAGTATGCAATGCCTTGAGGGGAAAAAGGTGACAAACAGAGAATACTAACAGTTTGATTTTAGTATTCTGGCTTGGAGAATTCCATGGACTATACAGTCCATGGGGTCACAAAGAGTCAGACATGACTGAGCGACTTTCACTTCACTTCGCACATGCTGATTGCAATGATGCAGTAGAGAAGGAAATTTTATTAATGTTGACATGTAAAAGGGATACTCCCAGAAACAATGACCCTGAGTAGGTGAAAGGTAAGGAACAACCTTGACATCAATCCATAGATAATTCATATAATCAAGAGAAAAATGAGAGCATCTAGATGAAGGTGGAGAAGGTGATGGCACCCGACTCCAGTACTCTTGCCTGGAAAATCCCATGGACGGAGGAGCCTGGAAGGCTGCAGTCCATGGGGTCGCTGAGAGTCGGACACGACTGAGTGGCTTCACTTTCACTTTTCATTTTCATGCATTGGAGAAGGAAATGGCAACCCACTCCAGTGTTCTTTCCTGGAGAATCCCAGGGACAGGGGAGCCTGGTGGGCTGTCATCTATGGGGTCGCACAGAGTCAGACATGACTAAAGTGACTTAGCAGCAGCAGCAGATGAAGGTGGATAGGTATAGGGTTTTCAGTAGTGATATTTCTGACAAGGTGACTCGACACAAGACATGAAAAAAGTCAAAGAGAAACCTGATGCATATATGTAGGACCGTGGTCCAAGCAGAAGAAAGAGTAAACGCAATGTTAGAGCAAGCTTGTCAGTTTGAAGAATAGTAAAGAGACATGCGTGCCTAGAAAGCAGACAATGAGGGCAAGATTTTGTAGGGTACTGAATGCCAAGTAAGAAACAATCATTTTTATGCACATTGTGCAAGTAATTGTGCTAGGAAATTAGAATTTCTATAAAATTCTTCACCTCCCTCTGTCCCCTTCACTTCTATCAGGACACTGTCATCACATCTTGGCTTGTTCTTTCCATCTTGCTTACTTGGATATTGTAACAGGGATAAAGCCTGTTTTTCTCGTATTGACTTAAGTAGCCAAGATATGTCTTAAGGGCTCCTGGCTCAGGAACATACTTTTGCACAGTCTTAAGATTCTAGGTATCTATACATAGCCAGGTCCCAGGTCCTAGCCTCCAACTCTATTTGAAAATCCTGGAGTATTACTCCAGGGAGAGAAGGAGGAAAGAAGTAAGCTAGTTACAAAACATGCAGTTCATGCTGTAGGAGTACGTGCAAAACGGAAAGACTTCCTATTAAACACATGGCTCAGCATCCCAGAAAAAGCAAGTGAAACTAACTGAAAGATAGGATTTAAAAGGAAATCTGAAGCTAAAGGAGTAAGCTTGCAGGCTGCTGCTATGGCAAATAGAGGAGGCAGGTAGTCCCCGGGGTCAGAGATATTCATGGTCACCAAGGAAATGAAAAGATTGCACTAGACTTGCTCAAAAGCAGCAGTTAGAACTGATTCCTGCTGAAAAATAGGACCCTCAAATGGCAATGTCAACCACAAAAGAGAAACTAGAATAGATAAAAACTAGAAAGCTCGTCTATACTGGGTCCTTGATTAAAAAAAAAAAGTCTTTGTGAGAAATTAAAAACTGATTTATGTTGAGGATCCGGATACATGATATCTTCTCAGATACTGCTGCTACTGCTGCTAAGTCGCTTCAGTAGTGTCTGACTCTGCGCGACCCCATAGACGGCAGCCCACTAGGCCCCGCCGTCCCGGGAATTCTCCAGGCAAGAACACTAGAGTGGGTTGCCATTTCTTCCTCCAATGCGTGAAAGTGAAAAGTGAAAGTGAAGTCGCTCAGTCGTGTTCGACTCTTAGCGACCCCATGGACTGCAGCCTACCAGGCTCCTCCGTCCATGGGATTTTCCATGCAAGAGTACTGGAGTGGGGTGCCATTGCTTTCTCAGATACTGGAGACTCCCAAGTCTACAAATTCATATAAAATCTAAACCAGTGAAACCAGGTGGCCTCTGGAAGAAGCAAATGCAAAACAACTATGTAGCAAATACTTCCTCAAGCCAGAGTGCATGCAGATCCATCCATATAAGGTGCTTTCACAATGAAAATGACACTGCGTATCAAAAAATCATCAACCATCTGCAAAAGTCAGCATAAAAATGATTCCTCAGAATTCAAGATTATACTCAATCTAAAAAAATCTACAAAATGAGTATATTTCAGTTGAATACAAAAATTAGAAATGAAATAGATTCCCACAGAAAAACCAGAGTTCCATTTAAAACAATGACATTTTTTATAACCAAATATAAATTTTTAAAAATGCATATAAGGATTTAAGTTCTTGACTTGTTGTTTAGTTGCTCAGTCGTACCTGACTCTTCTGCAACCCCATCAACTGTTGCCCACCAGGCTTCTCTGTTCAAGGGATTTCCTAGGCAAGAACACTGGAGTAGGTCACTGTTTCCTTCTCCAGGGGATCTTCCCCACCCAAGGACTAACCCACATCCACTACGTTGTGCAGATTCTTTATTGCTGAGCCACCAGGGAAGCCTCATGTTCTTGATTACTGGAGAATTTTTCTAGCAGTAGAAAAATTAAAAAGATGATCCTTTTTTAATTTTACCATAGTAACTGTACCCATGCTGCATCATGAATTAGAATAGAAGTCCTATATTACGATGCCTTCAAACTGAAATATTCCACCATTATATGACTTTCCGTGATAAATATATATTATTATAAATCAAGGGTTGAATTATTCACATAATTAGTTTTCAGATATAACTCTTGGAAAGTAGATTTGAGCACATAATAAATATTCTTCAGTTAAGCAACATAACCTATAAAACAATTTGCTTCAATTAAATTTTCAGACTCAAACTAGAAGGATCATTTACATCATCATAGATAGAATATAATTTGTTTTATATAACTGAAAAATAAGCAATTCTATGAATTGGTGAGTTTATAATTTTTATTGTTTTTCTTTATTTCCTGTCTATAGAATTGAACTAGAAACTAAAAATGACTTCTAGGTAAAAACTGCTTATGGAAAAAACATTATTGTATTTCATGGAATATATCAGCAACTTGTATTTTACATCTTTAAAACTGAAATAACCTTAAAATGTATATCTACTTTCTAATGAATAGATGACAAATATTGAAACTTTGATAGCATTGTAGGTGGTAAACTTTTCCTTTTATTTTCTAAAACTAATGCAGATGTAAAATGTCTGATACTTGCACTTTATCACTTTATGCCAATTTACCTATTATCTTGAACTCTCAGCCAGAAACTATAGTTTTCCACCTTCTGTTTCTCAGGTAAAATTTGGTAGTAAGACAAAATAAAACATAGTAAGATTAAAAATTCAAAAGGCATATTAAAGTAAACAACAGATGCAGAAAAAAATGGTAAACTGGAAGATAGACTTGAAGAAAATCCTAGTAAGTCCTAAAAAGGTGTAAAATGTTAAAGAATAAATAAAAGGTGTAAAGATAGAATGCATCTCAAAGGAAGGAAATACAAAAAACACAGAAAATAGAGGAGAACAAAATATAAAGAGATAAAGCCAGAGAATTTCCTTGACTTAACAAAAAGACCAGGATGTAACGGAAATGCAGAATAGAGAATGGTTGATTATGATGAAAGGTAGGTTCAGGCATGACTTACATAAGCTGAAATTTTTCTGAGCTGAGTTTTGAAGAACCATGCTGGTGAATCATCGAGATAGGCATGTTTGAATGTAGATAAAGCTCTTGACTGATGACACTGTGTCCTCTATTTTAATAAATAAGGTAATGTATAAATCCCTATTCACCAGTCAGAGAGGACTCTAATTTCTCTGTGATGATTTGGCACTTATCATACTGGGTGTAAATTTTATTTTGCCATCTACAAATTAAATGTTAGCCTTCCAATTTTCCAGTGAACTATATTACAAATGGAAGGTATGAGTGATAGATGAAGCTGTCCACTAGTGTGCTGGAGCAGGCTTAAGCTACCTTACAAGAGTCAAATAAAACCTATCTTCTCAAGCTGTGTTCTGTGACATCATGTTGGTAATTTGAAATTGGCCATGATGGGGGTATTTACCACAGAAATTGGCAGTTGCTACAATTTAGGACTAATGTTTCTAGAGTAAGTTATTAAGTAATTTTTTATATAAAAATGAAGCTATGCTGCAATGATCATGGGCTGCATTTATCTTTTCAAATTATTGTTTTTTTAAAAAATTGAAATATCCTAGATATACACTGTTATGTTAGTTTAAGGTATACTACATACTGATTTGAGACTTTTGCACACATTATGAAAGGATCATCACAATAAGTCCAGTAAAATCTGTCCCTATATAAAGTTATTACAGGATTATTGACCATATTCCTTATGCTTATATTGCATTGCCATAGCTTATTTATTTTATAATTGAAGGTTTGTACTTCTTAATCCCCTTCCTTTATTTTGTCCCCCTATATCCCCACCTTTGGCAACCACCCTTCTGTTCTCTGTACCTATAAACCTGTTTTCATATCCTTTTGCTTGCTTGTTTAGGTTTATTTAGATTCCATATATAAGTGATATCATATGCTCTAGATCCATCCATGTTGTCACAAATGGCAAAGTTTTATCTTTCTTTATGGCTGAGTAATACTGTACTGTGTACATATACTACAACTTCTTTATTGATTCATCTATTGATGAGCACTTAGGTTGCTTCTGTATCTTAGCTGTTGTAAGCAATGCTGCAATGAACATAGGGATGCACCTATATTTTCTAATTACTGTTTTCATTTTCTTCAGATAAATAACCTGAAGTGAAATTGCTTTTTTTTTGCATTTTTTTTTTGGAGGAAATTCCATGAAGCTTTGCTGCTGCTGCTGCTAAGTCGCTTCAGTCGTGTCCGATTCTGTGAGACCCCAGAGACGGCAGCTCACCAGGTTCCCCCGTTCCTGGGATTCTCCAGGCAAGAACACTGGAGTGGGTTGCCATTTCCTTCTCCAATGCATGAAAGTGAAAAGTGAAAGTGAAGTCGCTCAGTCGTGTCCGACCCTCAGTGACCCCATGGACTGTAGCCTACCAGGCTTCTCCGTCCATGGGATTTGCCAGGCAAGAGTACTGTAGTGGGTTGCCATTGCCTTCTCCGCCATGAAGCTTTACATAATGACTAAATCAATTTACAATTCCACCAACAGAGTTAAGTGCAATCTCCATGTCCTCACCAACACTCATCTTTGTTGTCTTTTTGATGATAGCCATTTTGACAGGTGTAATGGTATCTCATTGATATGATTTGCATTTCACTGATGATTTGTGATGTTGAACATCTTTTCTTCCATATTAACTCTTTATCAGTTATATAATTTGCAAATATTTTCTGCCATTCAGTAGGCTGCCTTTTCATTTGTTGATCATTTCTTTTGTGGTGCAGAAGGTTTTTAATTTGATGTAGTCCCACTGTTTATTTTTGTTTTTATGTCCCCTACCTGAGGAAACAGATTAAAAAAAAGTTTCTGCTTTGATGTCAAAGAACAGACTGTGTATATATTTTTTAGAAGTTTCATGGTTTCAGATCTTACATGGACATCATCTAAACATTTATTCTAAAGCCAGTTTTCTAGAGCTGAATTCTTTTCATTTTTGCTGTGTGTAAAACTCTATCTCTCCCTCAGATCTGGATGATAGCCTTGCTTGGTAGAATATTATTGGATGTGTTTTTCTTTTTTAATTTTTTTTCCTTTCATCACTTTAAATATATTGTGCCATGCCCTTCTGGCCTGCAAGCTTTCTGCTAAACATCAGCAGATAGTCGTATGAGAGTTCCTTTGTATATAACTCTGCTTTTCTCTTTCCGTTTTTAAGATTCTATCTGTATCTTTAATTCTTAACATTTTAATTATAATGTGTTTTTGTATGGATTTCTTTTTATTCATCTTGTTTGGGATGCTGTACTTCCTGGATTTAGATGTCTATTTCTTTCTGCAGCTTAGGGAAGTTTTCATCTATTATTTCTTTAAGCAAGTTATCTGCTCTTTTTTCTCTCTCCTCTCCTGAAGGGACTCATAATGCAAATGTTGTCCAGTGATCTTTTAAATTATCCTGATATTTTAAACCTCTTTCTCTGCACAGATTAGATGATTTCCACTACTTTGTCTTCCAGATCACCTATTGGGCTCAGCAGCATACTCCCCTCTGGTCATCAGAGCTCTGTGCTCTAGAGGTATGCTCTATGTGGGCTGCATGTACTTCTGGTGTGGAAGGATTGACTGCTGTGGGCATATTGGTAGGTGGGCTGGCTCCAAGCCCAGCTGGCTGTGAGGCCATGCCTTGTGTGGTGGCTCTGGGCTGGTGGAAGGTGGGATATATTTCCTTTGCAATTGAATGGGTAGCCCAGAGTGGATCAGGCTGGTATAGCCAGCTGTCTACATGGCTCAGGGAGGTTGCAGGGCTGGTACTGGCCTACTGCAGGGTGGGGACTGGTCCCTGCAGGGTCGTCTGTGTGACCAGAGGGGGAATAGACCTAGTGCCAACATGCTGCATGGTATGGCTCTATCCCAGGCAGTAACAGGTTAGAGGAAGGATTCCAAAATGGCACTTCTCACTCCTCCTAAAAAAGGCTGTTACCAGTGTTCTGTTGTTACAAGGAGCCTAGTTGCCTTCTGTTTCTCCAGGAGGCTGTCTTAAGATCAGAAAGTAGAGACCCCTTTCTAATTATTGTCCGTGTACTGGGACTCAGAGATTGTGATATTTCTGTATACCCTTTAAGAATGGAGTCTCTGTTTTACATTGTCATCCAGCTCTCCTGAACATAAACATCACTGGTTTTCAAAGCTGGATGTTCTGGGGGCTCATCTTCCTGGTGCTGGACCCTTGGGATGGGTAACCCAATATGGGGCACAGACCCTCAACCTTGGGAAGGACCTGAATGATTATGGTATTTCTTTTTTTGTGAATTGCCAGCCCAGAGGAGTGCATTCTGACTGTACTCTGTCTGCCTCCGTACTCATCTTGCCGTGGTTCTTTGTCATTAGGTGTGGAAAATCTTTTCCGCTCATCTTCAGATCATTCTCATAGATAGTTGCTTTGTGAGTAGTCATAATTCTGGTGTGTCAACAGGAGGAAGTGAGTTCAGTTTCTTCTCACTCTACCATCTTAGCTACCTCTCTCTCCATATTACAGAAATTATCAGAAACAAAGTGTAGGTTACTATTTCCAGATTTTAGATTACAATAAGGTACCACTGTGATCCATGCTGAAACACAATAAAAGCATCTCTCTCTTGTTAGGTTAAAGTATACTGTTATGACCCCTCTGTGAAAGAACACAATAATGAGGCTGAAGTGCCCTGCTGTTGTTGTTGTTGTTGTTTTAATTTGGCTGCACTGGGTCTTCATGAAGCATGGAGGATCTTAGTTGTGACATGTGGGATCCAGTTTTCGTCCAGGGATCAAACCCAGGCCCCCTGCATGAGGAGCATGGAATCTTGGATACTGGGCCACCAGGGACGTCCCCAGCGCTGTTTTTGACACTGCCAAAAATGAGAAAGATTAGGTCATGGAGAAAATCATAATAAGAGGCTTAAAACTGCTAGACTTGGTAAACACCCCAATGATATATTTTTTTTCTCTAAAACGATGACAACAATAAGAATAAATAAAAATAGTTAATTAGGATCCTTTAAAACCACTTTAAAAACATGTATGGTGAAAATACCTGAAAACTATGTCTGTAAGTTTATCACGGGCTGTTCATATGTGTGTGTGTTGTAAATGAACAGTTGTTTAGGAATGATTTAGCTGAGCACAATTTTAAAAGATCATATGGAAGAATCACTTATGCCGATAATATTTTGGTCTGATGAAAAAAACCATTAAGATATAAAGTGTCACAGTACAGCAACATTTGCTAGTTGAAACTGTTGTACTTTCTACATCCACCTGGGAGAAAATTTCCCATGGATCTCTTGTGTTTCTGGCTATCTATAAATCAGAGGCACTAATGACTTTGTTCTGGAGTAATGATTCAAGAATTTTGTATAGCACACAGCTTTGGAAGGTATTGTATCTTCCCCTGAAGTAGAGGGACATTTTGTTTATTGCTCAGGATAGTGAAGATTATATCTCCCTTTGGGGCAAAAATTGGTTAAGTAGGTTTGCCTTTATACAATTCAGGGTTTATATTTTAAGTTCCCGTAGCTGTGATGCAAACCTATTGTGTATACTTTATCCAGCTGAACCTATCAGCATATTGCCTTCAGGGATCTGTGAAGCAAGGGAAAATGATGTGGACTTGAAGTACAGGCTGCTTCCTGGGCAGTAAGTAAAAGTTCTTTGTCTCTGACCCACGACTCTCCTGTGTTTTGCCATATGTGAAACCTTAGCAGACTGATTTGTCAGCTTGTGTTTAGTACAAAATCTCAGAGCCTTCACTGTTCTCAACACATCGATCCTTCCAATTTTGGCTTTTCTTCCTGCACTGCTTATCCTTCCAGTCTCTGTTCATTTCATCCTTTCGTCCCTCCTTCCACTCTGTGTCACCTTATTTCTCATTGTTCTTTGTTTACTCAATCTAACCTCATCCTCTGTACAGGTAAATAGGACCTAGTACAGAGCTTGATGTATAGTATATATTTGTTAAATGAACCAATGCATTTATAAGTTTCTATCTCTAGAGAGTACTTCTCACTTGGTTTATCATTGACAACTTGAATTAAATGTACAAAATGTTACTTAATTCAGTTTTTTGAGTTTCAATTGTTAATTTCCTTTCAAATTGTAGTATATTGATTTATTGTAGCAATTTTATGAACTATATTTTTCAAGAGTTTTCTGCACTATTTTCTTCTTTCCAGGGGATTTTCTTTTTTTTCTCTCTCTCTCCCTCTCTCTTCCTTTTGATATACAGGGCCATTTAAGTCCTACATGTATTTGTGAAAAACTAAAACCCCAAATCTAAGCCTGTTGAACCTCTTGTCACACAAGTATTTGAAAGAATGATACTTAAGGGAAATAGAAAATGACACTTTTTCCCTCATCTTTTGAAGACGAAATCATCCACCCCCCTTCAATTCTACCAAAAGAGATCCCTAGCTCATTTTCCTTAGCAAGAGCTTTAAAGTGTAAAAAACTCATCAAACATCTTTTCCTCTGAGACAATGTCATCTGAGTTCAAAGGATGTACACAGCTCTGCAAAACTGCTGTCTTGTTTCAGTGATAAGGCCTAGGCTTTCATTTTATGTTTGATTCCAAGAAAATCAAATCTGTTTTTATGTACACTATGACTATAACTAAATCAGGAAATTAGAAATAATCTATTTCTGCGGACAGCTAGAGGGAAAAAGTTTCTAGTTAAAAAAAAATCCTGAAATTACTCTTCGGCTAGGTTACAGTTTCATTCTCAAGATACACTCAGTTATTTAAACTAAGATATGTTTATTTATTCTTCCACACAATGGACAAAACTGATACTATTGCTGTCAGGAAACAATACTGTCTTCCTCCTATGGCTGAAAGTGAAAGAGAAAGAGAAGTCACTCAGTGGTGTCCGACTCCTGCGACCCCATGGACTATACAGTCCGTGGAATTCTCCAGGCCAGAATACTGGACCGGGTAACCTTTCCCTGCTCCAGGGGATCTTCCCAACCCAGGGATCAAACCCAGGTCTCCCACATTGCAGGCAGATTCTTTACCATCTGAGTCACAAGGGAAGCTCAAGAATACTGGAGTGCGTGGCCTATCCCTTCTCCAGCAGATCTTCCCAACCCAGGAATTAAACTGGGTCTCCTGCACTGCAGGCAGATTCTTTACCAACTGAAAAATTGAGGGCAATGCTTGATGCTTGTTTATTTTCCCCTCAAGCTGGTCAAAACTTCTGTACCAAAATAATTAGAATTTTTAAAAAGAACTTCAATGTTTATCCAGTGACTTACTGAATCACAGTTTCTAAACATGGGACACAGAAAATTTTCATAAAAAAAAAAAGAAAACCTTAGGGGAACTTCCCTGGTGGCCAAGTGGTTAAGATTCCATGCTACCAATGCAGGAAGTGCTGGTTTAATCCCTGGTCAGGGAAATAAGAACCCACATGCTGTGAGGGGTGGCCAAAAAAAATTATAGTACTTGTGATTTTATTGATATCTTAGTATATACAGATCCATTCAATATAGTAATGCTCATTATAATGCTTGAGCTATAATATGTAAACTTTCTTATACATTCAAAAATAATATTTAGATATGAAATAAACTATACTTCATATATTAGTATAGTTTATATACTTCATAAATAAGTAACACTTAGAAAATGAAGAATGATCAGCAACTTACTCTCAAAACTATATTTCCTCAAGTTCATACATATCTTGGGTAAATTTAAAAATACTGCTGCTGCTGCTCCTAAGTTGCTTCAGTCGTGTCCGACTCTGTGCCACCCCATAGATGGCAGCCCACAAGGCTCCCCTGTCCCTGGGATTCTCCAGGTGTGTTGCCATTTCCTTCTCCAATGCATGAAAGTGAAAAGTGAAAGTGAAGTTGCTCAGTCGTGTCCAACTCCTAGCAACTCCATGGACTGCAGCCCACCAGGCCCCTCCGTCCATGGGATTTTCCAGGCAAGAGTACTGGAGTGGGTTAGTCTAAAACCTAAAAATTA
Source organism: Bison bison bison (assembly GCF_000754665.1). Taxonomy (NCBI): domain Eukaryota; kingdom Metazoa; phylum Chordata; class Mammalia; order Artiodactyla; family Bovidae; genus Bison; species Bison bison. The sequence continues at coordinate 12,311,912 of NW_011494902.1, read as the reverse complement.
AGATGTTCACCAAAATGATATATAATGAGTAACTCTGTTTTTGATGAAAGATTCTATCCATTTTTAACCTCAAATATCAAATCAAATATTTAGAAATTTTACTCTGTATATGTCCTGATCAAATAAAGGTAGATACTTTCAGAATGAAGGCAGTTGATGCCTTTATTTCTCAAGAAGTTTCCCCCACCCTCTTCAACAAACCTTACTAAAATCCTTTTAGCATCTGATTGAGTGTGATCATGAAAAGAGCAAAGTGAAGAAAATGTTGAAAATTATCTTTATTACTTCCAGTCTAATGCCTTTCAATCTCATTTACTGATTCTGATAATTTTGGTGGACATTCTAATAAGTGAATTAATGTTAACAATACTCAAAAAGTGAATTGAACTGTGAAAAAATATTGCAAGTTAAAAACATATCAATTTTATCAATGAGCTCATCTACTGTCATTTAGTTATTATGTTTTAGTTTATGAGGAGAGTATTGTTGGTAAACCACAAGCTACTGAGTCAAGTTTAAAAACAGTAATTTTAGTGTGTTTTTAATATTTTAATTCAGTCCTATTATAATTGAATAACTATATTCATAGTGTTATTTCACTATAGCTTTTCAACAAATATTTCTTGAGTATTTAAGACATATTAGACACCTTCTCTTTTGTGCACTGCTTCATCTCCGCTAATCCTCTAGTTTCCTGAGAAAGCCAAGTTCTTTCCTGAGGCCTTTGTTCTAGCTGCCTGTTCTGCCTCAGAGGCTCTGAACCCACTCCTCATACTTGCCGTCCATTGTTCTCATAGCTAGTTTCTACAGATGTCAGCTTAAGATGCTGTCTCTCTCTTAACCAATCTATGAAGCACCCCATTCTGTTCCACATTTTTATCTTGGCCTCCTATCTCTTCTTTATTGTACTGAATTTGGTTTTTTTTCTGTTTAATCAGTTTACCTTCTTCAAGAATATGAGCTCTATATGTTGAATTAAGCTTTTGTGTTTCTTAAAATAGGTAACTCCAGCACCTGGTTCAGCATTTCAGTTCAGTTCAGTTCAGTTGCTCAGTCGTGTCCGACTCTTTGTGACCCCATGAATCGCAGCACGCCAGGCCTCCCTGTCCATCATACTCTCGGAGTTCACCCAAACTCTTGTGCAAGTCAGTGATGCCATCCAGCCATCTCATCCTCTGTCATCCCCTTCTCCTCCTGCCCCCAATCCCTGCCAGCATCAGGGTCTTTTCCAGTGAGTAAACTCTCCACATGAGGTGGCCATAGTATTGGAGTTTCAGCTCAGCATCAGTCCCTCCAATGAACACCTAGGACTGGTCTCCTTTAGGATGAACTGGTTGGACCTCCTTGCAGTCCAAGGGACTCTCAAGAGTCTTCTCCAACACCAGAGTTCAAAAGCATCAATTCTTCAGTGCTCAGCTTTCTTCACAGTCCAACTCTCACATCCATACATGACTACTGGAAAAACCACAGCCTTGACTAGATGGACCTTTGTTGGCAAAGTAATAACTCTATTTTTTAATATGCTATCTAGGTTGGTCATAACTTTCCTTCCAAGAAGTAAGCGCCTTTTAATTTAATGGCTGCAATCACCATCTGCAGTGATTTTGGAGCCTTAAAAGCGTAAAGTCTGACACTGTTTCCACTGGTTCAGCCTCCAGCATATAGTAAGTGCCCAATAAATAATGACTGAATTTCTTGACATTTGCAGTGCTCAAATAAGGCAGTGCTTCTGAAACCCAGTTTATAAATAGTAAAAAGCTGTGTGAAATATTAGTTTGATACATCTCAGTTCAGTTCAGTTGCTCAGTCGTGTCTCTTTGTGAGCCCATGGACTGCAGCACACCAGGCTTTCCTGTCCATCACCAACTCCCGGAGCTTGCTCAAACTCATATCCATCGAGTCAGTGATGCCATCCAACCATCTCATCCTCTGTTGTGCCCTTCTCTTCTTGCCTTCGATCTTTCCCAACGTCAGGGTCTTTTCCAAGGAGTCAGTTCTTCGCATCAGGTGGCCAAAGTATTGGAGTTTCAGCTTCTACCTCAGTCCTTCCAATGAATAGTCAGGACTGATTTCCTTTAGGGTTGACTGGATTCAAGGCTATGGTTTTTCCAGTAGTCATGTATGGATGTGAGAGCTGGACCACAAAGAAAGCTGAGCACCGAAGAATTGATGCTTTTGAGCTGTGGTGATACATTTTAGTAAACACTTACTGAGTATCTGATTCATTTTGAGTTTTAGAGTACCTTTTTGTTCAAGACAAGTAAAAGATGATTCCTACTTACCCTTTCTATCAGTTGGAATTAGACTTAATTATGTATTTAAAAAAAATGACAGTGGCTTGGAGACAAGGGTTAATTTTTCTCACATAATGAGAAATCTAGAAGTAAATAGCAGCTAACCCTTTTTCAGTGGTTCAGGATAGTCAAGATCTAGATATCTGTGACACTTTCACCTTTGGCCTTATAGTCTTAAAATGGCTGTCTTAGCTCCTGTCTTCATGTCTGAGTTCCATGCAGCCAAGAAAGATAGGCAAAAAAGCACTCTCCCAAATGTTCCAGCAAACAACCTTGTTTATAGCTTGTTCACCACTACTAACCAGAAAGAAAAAGTTTATAAATGTAATATTTCAGCTGAGCGCATTGACAGCCAAAAGGAAAATTAGTATTTGGTTTTTTCAGAAGAAAGAGAAAATGGTCATTGGATAAACAATTTGTTTCTAGTCTTTAAAATCAGAGTTTAGCTAAAGTGTGTTTTAAGCAATATGATTGCTTTTATTTTTTACTGTAGGTAAATTTTAAGTCACAAAATTTAACAAGACACAAAATCTAACAACATAGTCTATCTTCAGCTATAAACAACTATCAGTTCAGTTCAGTTCAGTCGCTCAGTCGTGTCCAACTCTTTGCGACCCATGAATCTCAGCACGCCAGGCTTCCCTGTCCATCACCAACTCCCGGAGTTCACCCAGACTCACGTCCATCGAGTCAGTTATGCCATCCAGCCATCTCATCCTCTGTTTTCCCCTTCTCCTCCTGCTCCCAATCCCTCGCAGAATCAGAGTCTTTTCCAACGAGTCAACTCTTCGAATGAGGTGGCCAAAGTACTAGAGTTTCAGCTTCAGCATCATTCCTTCCAAAGAAATCCCAGGGCTGATCTCCTTCAGAATGGACTGGTTGGAATCCTTGCAGTCCAAGGGACTCTCAAGAGTCTTCTCCAACACCACAGTTCAAAAGCATCAATTCTTTGGCCCTCTGCTTTCTTCACAGTCCAACTCTCACATCCATATATGACCACTGGAAAAACCGTAGCCTTGACTAGACGGACCTTTGTTGGCAAAGTAATGTCTCTGCTTTTGAATATGCTATCTAGTTTGGTCATAACTTTCTTTCAAGGAGTAAGCGTCTTTTAATTTCATGGCTGCAGTCACCATCTGCAGTCATTTTGGAGCCCCCCAAAATAAAGTCTGACATTGTTTCCACTATTTCCCCA
>NW_011494902.1:12307680-12308323 GCF_000754665.1 Bison bison bison | reverse complement strand
GAGGTTATTGATATTTCTCCCGGCAATCTTGATTCCAGCTTGTGCTTCTTCCAGCCCAGCGTTTCTCAGGATGTACTCTGCATAGAAGTTAAATAAGCAGGATGACAATATACAGCCTTGACGTACTCCTTTTCCTATTTGGAACTAGTCTGTTGTTCCACGGGCATGGCTCAGTTTCATTGAGTTAGACAAGGCTGTGGTCCTAGTGTGATTAGATTGACTAGTTTTCTGTGAGTATGGTTTCAGTGTGTCTGCCCTCTGATGCCCTCTTGCAACACCTACCGTCTTACTTGGGTTTCTCTTACCTTGGGCGTGGGGTATCTCTTCACGGCTGCTCCAGCAAAGCGCAGCCACTGCTCCTTACCTTGGAAGAGGGGTATCTCCTCACCGCCACCCTTCCTGACCTTCAGTGTGGGATAGCTCCTCTAGGCCCTCCTGTGCCCTCGCAGCCACTGCTCCCTGGACGTGGGGTTGATCCTCCTGGCCGCCGCCCCTGGTCTCTGGCATGGGGTAGCTCCTCCTGGAAGCAGAACAGAAAATTCTGAAAGAGATGGGAATACCAGACCACCTGACCTGCCTCTTGAGAAATGTGTATGCAGGTCAGGAAGCAACAGTTAGATCTGGACATGGAACAACAGACTGG
>NW_011494902.1:12307208-12307580 GCF_000754665.1 Bison bison bison | reverse complement strand
ACCGTAGCCTTGACTAGACGGACCTTTGTTGGCAAAGTAATGTCTCTGCTTTTCAATATGCTATCTAGGTTGGTCATAACTTTTCTTCCAAGGAGTAAGCGTCTTTTAATTTCATGGCTGCAGTCACCATCTGCAGTCATTTTGGAGCCCCCCAAAATAAAGTCTGACATTGTTTCCACTATTTCCCCATCTATTTCCCATGATGTGATGGGACCGGATACCGTGATCTTCGTTTTCTGAATGTTGAGCTTTAAGCCAACTTTTTCACTCGCCTCTTTCACTTTCATCAAGAGGCTCTTTAGTTCCTCTTCACTTTCTGCCATAAGAGTGGTGTCATCTGCATATCTGAGGTTATTGATATTTCTCCCGGCA
>NW_011494902.1:12305655-12306824 GCF_000754665.1 Bison bison bison | reverse complement strand
GTCAGACTTTATTTTTCTGGGCTCCATAATGACTGCAGATGGTGACTGCAGCCATGAAATTAAAAGACGCTTACTCCTTGGAAGGAAAGTTATGACCAACCTAGATAGCATATTGAAAAGCAGAGACATTACTTTGCCAACAAAGGTTCATCTAGTCAAGGCTATGGTTTTTCCTGTGGTCAAGTATGGATGTGAGAGTTGGACTGTGAAGAAGGCTAAGCGCCGAAAAATTGATGCTTTTGAACTGTGGTGTTGGAGAAGACTCTTGAGAGTCCCTTGGACTGCAAGGATTCCAACCAGTCCATTCTGAAGGAGATCAGCCCTGGGATTTCTTTTGAAGGAATGATGCTAAAGTTGAAACTCCAGTACTTTGGCCACCTCATGTGAAGAGTTGACTCATTGGAAAAGACTGATGCTGGGAGGGATTGGGGGCAGGAGGAGAAGGGGAAAACAGAGGATGAGATGGCTGGATGGCATCACTGACTCGATGGACGTGAGTCTGAGTGAACTCCGGGAGTTGGTGATGGACAGGGAGGCCTGGCGTGCTGTGATTTATGGGTCACAAAGAGTCGGACATGACTGAGCGACTGAACTGAACTGCACTGACCTGTTGTTCCATGTCCAGTTTGAACTGTGGCTTCCTGATCTGCATACAGGTGTCTCAAGAGGCAGGTCAGGTGGTCTGGTATTCCCATCTCTTTCAGAATTTTCCACAGTTTATTGTGATCACATAGTCAAAAGCTTTGGCATAGTCAATAAAGCAGAAATAGATGTTTTTCTGGAACTCTCTTGCTTTTTCCATGATCCAGCGGATGTTGGCAATTTGGTCTTTGGTTCCTTTGCCTTTCCTAAAAACCAGCTTGAACAACTGGAAGTTCACGGTTAACATATTGCTGAAGCTTGGCTTGGAGAATTTTGAGCATTACTTTACTAGCATGTGAGATGAGTGCAATTGTGCGGTAGTTTAAGCATTCTTTGGCATTACCTTTCTTTGGGATTGGAATGAAAACTGACCTCTTCCAGTCCTGTGGCCACTGCTGAGTTTTCCAGATTTGCTGGCATATTGAGTGCAGCACTTTCACAGCATCATCTTTCAGGATATGAAATAGCTCAACTGGAATTCCATCACCTCCACTAGCTTTGTTGGTAGTGATGCTTTCTAAGACCCA
>NW_011494902.1:12304246-12305555 GCF_000754665.1 Bison bison bison | reverse complement strand
CTTGGTATCTCTAATTTTCTTGAAGAGATCTCTAGTCTTTCCCATTCTGTTGTTTTCCTCTATTTCTTTGCATTGATCACTGAGGAAGGCTTTCTTATCTCTTCTTGCTAGTCTTTGGAACTCTGCATTCAGATGCTTATATCTTTCCTTTTCTCTTTGGCTTTTCGCTTCTCTTCTTTTCACAGCTATTTGTAAGGCCTCCCCAGACAGCCATTTTGCTTTTTTGCATTTCTTTTCCATGGGGATGGTCTTGATCCCTGTCTCCTGTACAGTGTCACGAACCTCATTCCATAGTTCATCGGGCACTCTATCTATCAGATCTGAGCGCTTAAATCTATTTCTCATTTCCACTGTATAATCATAAGGGATTTGATTTAGGTCATACTTGAATGGTCTAGTGTTTTTCCCTACTTTCTTCAATTTAAGCCTGCATTTGGCAATAAGGAGTTCATGGTCTGAGCCATAGTCAGCTCCTGGTCTTTTTTTTGCTGACTGTATAGAGCTTCTCCATCTTTGGCTGCAAAGAATATAATCAATCTGATTTCGGTGTTGACCATTTGGTGATGTCCATGTGTAGAGTCTTCTCTTGTGTTGTTGGAAGAGGGTGTTTGCTATGACCAGTGCATTTTCTTGGCAAAACTTGTTTATATATAAACAAGTATATACTACATAATTAATGAAAAATAGTCTGTATGTCCAGTGTGCATGTGTGTGTGTATGTGTAGATGCACACCCCGCCCCCCCCGCCCCAGGGAATCAAAGGAAGTCCAGAGTCCAGTTTCCTCATCCTATATTCTATATCAAAGGGAAGCCATCACAGGTCTGCTATATAAACTTTACTAACAAATATTCCAGTGAATTTGTTGTAACTACTTTTATTATGCCATTTAATTTGAGGAAGTATTTCTTGTGATACTGGTCGATACAGGACAATGTCATACAGTAATAAAATGCTGCTTGTGCGGGAAGACATAACTGAGTCTTTCTTCATTTGGGGAATTGCATATAGGCATCTTTCACAGTTGACAGACATTCTGCTGTCCAAACTCAAAGTTCCTCTGTCTCGCCCAACTCTTACTATAGGAAACTTTCCTATTTGTTATCACAGATTAACTGAGGTTTCCATCTTCTCTCCTTGTTTTATATTATCTGTAGAGTAAAATCCCTTTAAATGGGATCTCAGTTCAGTTCAGTTCAGTTCAGTCGCTCAGTCATGTCCGACTCTTTGTGACCCCATGAATTGCAGCATGCCAGGCCTCCTTGTCCATCACCAACTCCGGGAGTTCACTCAAACTCACGTCCATTGAGT
>NW_011494902.1:12291423-12304146 GCF_000754665.1 Bison bison bison | reverse complement strand
CATTGAGTCAGTGATGCCATCCAGCCATCTCATCCTCTGTCGTCCCCTTCTCCTCCTGCCCCCAATCCCTTCCAGCATCAGGGTCTTTCCCAATGAGTCAAGTCTTTGCATCAGGTGGCCAAAGTATTGGAGTTTCAGCTTTAGCATCAGTCCTTCCAGTGAACATCCAGGACTGATCTCCTTTAGGATAGACTGGTTGGATCTTCTTTCAGTCCAAGGGACTCTCAAGAGTCTTCTCCAATACCACAGTTCAAAAGCATCAATTCTTGGGGCTCAGGTTTCTTCACAGTCCAACTCTCACATCCATACATGACCACTGGAAAAACCATAGCCTTCACTAGATGGACCTTTGCTGACAAAGTAATATCTCTGCTTTTGAATATGCTATCTAGTTTGGTCATAACTTTCCTTTCAAGGAGTAAGCGTCTTTTAATTTCATGGCTGCAGTCACCATTTGCAGTGATTTTGGAGCCCCCAAAAATAGTCTGACACTGTTTCCGCTGTTTCCCCATTTATTTGCTATGAAGTGATGGGACCGGATGCCATGATCTTCGTTTTCTGAATGTTGAGCTTTAGGCCAACTTTTTTACTCTCCTCTTTCATCAAGAGGCTCTTTAGTTCCTCTTCACTTTCTGCCATAAGGGTGGTGTCATCTGCATATCTGAGGTATTGATATTTCTCCTGGCAATCTTGATTCCAGCTTGTGCTTCTTCCATCCCAGCGTTTCTCATGATGTACTCTCCATATAAGTTAAATAAACAGGGTGACAATATACAGCCTTTTCCTATTTGGAACCATTCTGTTGCTCCATGTCCAGTTCTAACTGTTGCTTCCTGACCTGCATATAGGTTTCTCAAGAGGCAGGTCAGGTGGTCTGGTATTCCCATCTCTTTCAGAATTTTCCACAGTTAATTGTGATCCACACAGTCAAAGGCTTTGGCATAGTCAATAAAGCAGAAATACATGTTTTTTTGGAAGTCTCTTGCTTTTTTGATGATCTAGCAGATGTTGGCAATTTGATCTCTGGTTCCTCTGCCTTTTCTAAAACCAGCTTGAACATCTGGAAGTTCACGGTTCATGTATTGCTGAAGCTTGGCTTGCAGAATTTTAAGCACTACTTTATTAGCATGTGAGATAAAGTCCACAAAATTTGCCTGCCAAATTGTTCTTATGGGGAAGGGGAACCAGGAAGGGAAGGGAACAAAGGACTGGCAATGAACTGCCATCTTTAGGAACCTTATTCACAAGCCGGGTACACACACTCACACTCACACACACACACTCTCACACATCTTTCTGTTTGTGAATATTTATCATTTTTTTTATTCTTATGTCTTTCTCTTTGGTAGAAAAGATCACAGTTTTCTTACATTACTGAGAGATTTCAAATTTTATGAAGAATTACAAGAAATAAAATCTTCAGGGTTTATTTCCCTTTGTCTTATGTTTTTGTATGTAATTAACCAGTTTTGCAGAATTACTATCATCTCTCACTTATTCTTTCAGTATCATTTCAACTATATTGTAATCTAAGCAGGCTTTGGCTGACCCATCTGACAAGAGAAATCCAAGATTTGAACAACCACATTACAAATGAATCTTTAAAATTAAAAGTTGATGACCTAATTTATTTCAGATATAGGGGTCATTTCAGCCTTACTGAAAGATGAATATACTGACCATTCACATAATAATACGAATGGCCTTAATTTGCTTCTTCCCTTGCATGTGACTGAGAGTAGAGGATCCCCTACCTTGGGATGAGATACACGTTTCAGAGGTCCATGCTCTGGTTCTCTTCCAACAGTCCTCCTTCCCATGAGTGAGGGAATCCATGGGACCAAGGGCATGTGTCCAACTTGAACCAGTGTCTCTGAACCCTTAGGTATCTACTAATATAAAAAATGAGGAATTTGTTACCCAAAGAGTCAGATTCTTGCCCTCTGACCTTGCTTCCAGACCTTGTTAAAGCCTCTTCCCTGCTTCCATTTATCAAAAAGAAGGTCACACTGCCAGATGTGTGTACCACTCACTAAGAGCTCTTTAAGGGGAGGGTTTAGACTAAGCCATATATACCTGAGAGTAAGAGTCCTTCTTACTATTCTTTGGAACTCTGCATTCAATGGGTATATCTTTCCTTTTCTCCTTTGCCTTTCACTTCTCTTCTATTCACAGCTATTTGTAAGGCTTCCTCAAACAACCATTTTGCCTTTTTGCATTTATTTTTCTTGGGGATGGTCTTGATCCCTGCCTCCTGTACAATGTTAGAAACCTCTGTCCATAATTCTTCAGGCACTCTGTCTATCAGATCTAATCCCTTGAATCTATTTGTCACTTCCACTGTATAATCCTGAGATTTGATTTAGGTCACAACTGAATGGTCCATTGGTTTTCCCCACTTTCTTCAATTTAAGTCTGAATTTGGCAATAAAGAGTTCATGATCTGAGCCACCGTCAGCTCCTGGTCTTGGTTTTGCTGACTGTATAAAGCTTCTCCATCTTTGGCTGCAAAGACGGGAATACCATCTTCTTAAAGAGAATGGAATACCAGACCACATAACCTGCCTCTTGAGAAATCTATATACAGGCCAGGAAGCAACAGTTAGAATTGGACATGGAACAACAGAATGGTTCCAAACTGGGAAAGGAGTATGTCAAGGCTGTATATTGTCACCCTGCTTATTTAACTTATATGCAGAGTATATCACGAGAAATGCTGGGCTGGAGGAAGCAGAAGCTGGAATCAAGATTGCTGGGAAAATATCAATAACCTCAGATATGCAGATGACACCACTCTTATGGCAGAAAGTGAAGAAGAACTAAAGAGTCTCTTGATGAAGGTGAAAGAGCAGAGTGAAAAGGTTGGCTTAAAACTCAACATTCAGAGAACTAAGATCATGGCATCTGGTCCCATCACTTCATGGCAAATAGATGGGGAAACAGTGAGAGACTTTATTTTCTTGGGCTTCAAAACCACTGCAGATGGTGACTGAAGCCATAAAATTAAAAGATGATTGCCTCTTGGAAGAAAAGTTATGACCAACCTAGACAGCATATTAAAAAGCAGACACATTACTTTGCCAACAAAGGTCCGACTAGTCAAGTCTATGGTTTTTCCAGTAGTCATGTATGGATGTGAGAGTTGGACTATAAAAAAAGCTGAGCTCCAAAGAATTGATGCTTTTGAACTGTGATGTTGGAGAAGACTCTTGAGAGTCCCTTGGACTGCAAGGAGATCCAACCAGTTCATCCTAAAAGAAATCAGTTCTGAATATTCAGTGGAAGGAATGATACTAAAGCTGAAACTCTAATAGTTTGGCCATCTCACGTGAAGAACTGAATCATTGGAAAAGACCCTGATGCTGGGAAAGATTGAAGGCGGGAGGAGAAGGGGACGACAGAGGATGAGATGGTTGGATGGCATCATCCACTCAATGGACATGAGTTTGAGTAAACTCCAGGAGTTGGTGATGGACAGGGAAGCCTGGCGTGCTTCAGTACATGGGGGGTCGCAAAAGGTTGGACATTACTGAGTGACTGAACTGAGCTAAACTGGAGTCCTTCAGCTGCCAGCTAGATCCAAGGGTGGGAAGAGACAGCAGAGCTCAGACTTAAAACCAAGATCAGAGGGTTGGCTCCCTTGCACCCTCATTTCAGGGTGGATTCTAACTTTGAAATTTATTTTCCCAGGACTTTATAAAGGAATATATGTCAAGATAGTAAATCAGAACAATGTTTTATTTTGCAGCTTATTAAATGTATGTTTTGAAACCTTGAAATATTTAGTTGCTATTTGTGATCCTACTCTTGGCACTGCAAATGTTAGGAGCAGATCTAGGAGGGAGTGGGGAAAAGGAGTATTATTTTAGTGCTGGAGCACTGTGGTCAAGGTTTTTCAGTGAAGGGTTTTAGAAATATAAAGGCTTATTCATCAAAGCTGAAAGGAGATAAAGATTTAGAATCTAAGAGTTGGCTTCAGAAAGTAAGGTTTGACTGTGATAGCTGATGGTAGCTTATGTCAGATTCGAGATCTCCAAAGAAGAAGACTCAAAGAAGAAAGGGACTAGGCTTCAGATACTCGTGTGGCAGAAGTTTTATTATGGTAAAAAAGGACAGAGAAAGCTTCTGACATAGACATCAGAAGGGGGACAGAGTGCTCCACTCACTAGTCTTCTTAACAAGGCCTTATATACTTTTACCAGATCCACTCCCACAACATACATCATGAATTAACAAGATTAGAACTAACAATAGAAAAGTTTTAGCAGACCCACTCTCACAATATGGGTCTTAAGATAACAAGATTAGTCAGAAGGTTCTTGTTAAGAAGGAGAAACATGTCCTTGAGCAAAATGTGGTTGTTTAAGTCCTGTCTAACTCTTGCAGCCCCATGGACTGTAGCCTGCCAGGCTCCTCTGTCCATGGGATTCTCCAGCCAAGAATACTGGAGTGGGTTGCCATTTCCTTCTCCAAGGAATCTTCCCAATCCAAGAATCGGCCTGGGTCTCCTACATTGCAGGCAGATTCTGAGCAATTAGAGAAGCCCTTGTTGTTATATAATCACTAGTACAGGGCTTTAGGAAAAACATACCCTTGGGCAAGATGAATTGTTTTGTTGTGTAATCATTAGCTCTGGGCTTGAAGAAAGTTAGTCTTAAAGATTGTTGTCATAACAACTCAGAGTTTAAGAAAAAAAAAAAATCTCCTGTGACTAAGACAAAGCAATATAAAAATATATAAAAAGAACAAATATATATTTGTCCTTTTCTCCTCCTTGAGAGCCCCAGACCCCTTTCTCCTCCTCCAGGGCCCCAGACTCCTTATCAATCTACATAAGAATTTACTCCCTCAAACGTGGCATGAAAAGTTTTCTTTATAACATTTTCCTAGATCTGAAACCACTACACTTGCATCTAGGTATAGAAAGACAAATAAGCTTTCATACGTTTCCATTCAGTTTTTCTTCTTATTCCTTCTTGCCATCTCTAGACTCCAACATTTGCTGCCAACATCTATTCCTAAGTGCTTCATCTTCTTTCTTAAAGAAAGAAACTTAAATGAAATAAGTTGTCAAATGGACATTTGAATCATAGTAAATTGAAATATGGGTGATTAGAATTAATTGACCAGTTTGAAGATGCTAGATCTTACTCAGGTCAAAGAAGTTTTGTTGTTCATTTGCTAAGTCATGTCCAACTCTTTGCAACCCCATGGACTGCATCTGGATGGGCTTCTGTGTCCTTCATAGTATCCTGGAGTTTTCTCAGATTCATGTCCAGTGAGTCTGTGATGCTATTGAACCATGTCACCCTCTGCCACTCTTTTCTCTCTCCTTCAGTTTTTCCCACATCAGGGTCTTTTCCAGTGAGTAAACTCATTGCATCAAGTGGCCAAGTATTGGAGCTTCAGCTTAAACATTGGTCTTACCAATGAATAATCAGGTTTGATTTCTTTTAGGATAAACTTGTTTGATCTCCTTGCAGTTCAAGGGAATCTCAAGAGTCTCCTCCAGCACCACAATTTGAAGACATCAATTCTTCAGAGCTCTGCCTTCTTTATGGTCCAACTCTCATGTAAATATAAGCTACTGGGAAAAAAACACAGCTTTGACTGTATGGACCTTTGTTGATTACTTTGACTTTTAATATGCTGTCTAGGTTTGTCATAACTTTCCTTCCAAGAAGCAAACTTCTCTTAATTTCATGGCTTCAGTCACCATCTGCAATGACTTTGAAGCCCAAGAAAATAAAATCTGTCATTGCTTCCACTTCTTCACTATCTATTTGCCTTGAAGTGATGGGATCAGAAACTATGACCATAATTTCTTTAATGTCACATTTTCAGCCAGCTTTTTCACTCTTCTCTTTCACTTTCATCAAGAGGCTATTTAGCTCCTCTTCACTTTCTACTATTATATCATCTGCATGACTGAGGTTGTTGATATGTCTCTAGAAATCTTGATTCCAGCTTGTGATTCATCTATCTTGGCATTTCGCATGATGTACTCAGCATATAAATGAACCAAGCAGGGTGACAATATACAGCTTTGTCATACTCCTTTCCCAGTTGAACCAGTACATTGTTCCATGTTCAGTTCTAATAGTTGCTTCTTGTCCCACATCCAGGTTTCTCAGGAGACAAGTATGGTGTCCTGGTATTCTAGTCACTTGAAGAATTTTCCACAGTTAGTTGTGATCCATAGAGTCAAAGGCTTTAGTGTAGTCAATGAAGCAGAAGTGGATGTTTTTCTTGAATTCTCTTGCTTTCTCTAATATCCAATGAATATTGGCAATTTGATCTCTCGTTTTTCTGCCTTTTCTAAAACCAGCTTGTACATCTGGAAGTTCTCAGTTAATGTACTACTGGAGCCTAACTTGAAGGATTTTGAGCATAACATTGCTAGTATGTGAAATGAGCACAATTATACAATAGTTTGTGCATTCTTTGGTACTTCCCTTCTTTGGGATTGTAATGAAAACTGACCACTGCAGTCCTGTGGCCACTGCTGAGTATTTCAGATTTGCTGGCATATTGAGTACAACACTTTAACAGCCTCATTTTTTGGATTTTAAATATCTCATGTGGAATTCCATCACCTCCACTAGCCTTGTTTGTCATAATGCTTCCTAAGGCCCACTTGACTTCACACTCCAGGGTATTTGTCTCTAGGTGAGTGACCATACTCTCATGGTTATCTGGATATTTTAGAATAATTCTTATGTATATTCTTGCCACCTCTTTGTAATCTCTTCTGCTTCTGTTAGAGCCTTACCATTTTTGTCCTTTATCATGCCCATCCTTGCACAGAATGTTCCCTTGATAGCTCCAGTTTTCTTGAAGAGATCTCTAGTCTTTCCCATTCTATTGCTTTCTTCTACTTTCTTATACTATTCATTTAAGAAGACCTTCTTTTCTCTCCTTGATATTCTCTGGAACTCTGCATTCAGTTGGGTATATCTTTCCCTTTCTACCTTGGTTTTGGCTTCCCTTCTTTCCTCAACTATGTGTAAAGCATCCTAATACAACCATTTGCCTTCTTGCATTTCTTTTTCTTTGGGATGGTTTTGGTCACTGACTCTTGTACAAATCTCTGTGCATAGCTCTTCAGGTACTGTCTGCCAGATCTAATCTCTTAAATCTATTCTTCCCTCCCACTGTATAATCACAAAAGATTTGAATTAGGTCATACCTGAATGGCCTAGTGGTTTTCCCTACTTTCCCTGTCTTCAATTTAAGCCTGAAGGAACTCATGATCTGAGTCACAGTCAACTAAAGGTCTTGTTTTTGTTGACCATATAGAACTTTTCCATCTTCAGTTTCAAAGAATATAATCAGTCTGATTTGACATTTACCGTTTGGTAATGTTCATGTGTAGAGTCATTTTGTGTGTTGTTGCAAAAGGGTGTTTGCCATGATTTGTGAGTTCTCTTGACAAAGCTCTGTTAGCCATAGACCTGCTTCATTTTGTACTCCCAAGGCCAAACTTGCCTGTTATTCCAGGTATCTCTTGACTTACTACATTTGCGTTCCAATCACCTACGATGAAAAGGACAGCTTTTTAAAAATAAACATATAATGTACCAAATAAGCTCTTCTCGATAAAGTGTGTGTGTGTGTGTGCGCGCGTGCACGCACGAGTGTGGTCAGTCACTCAACTGCGTCTGACTCTTTGTAGCCCCATCTACTGCAGCCCTCCTGGTCCTTCTGTCCATGGAATTTTCCAGGCAAGAATATTGGAGAGGGTTACCATTTCCTGGTCCAGGGGATCTTCCCTATCTAGGGGCTGGACCTGCATCTCTTGTGTTTCCTGCATTGTCAGGTGGATTCTTCACTATTGAATTGCCTGGGAAGCCCAGAGTTGGAAACCCCTGATGTAAAAATATCTTTTCTTTAAATTGTAGATTCATCCTCAGGATTGATAAGTCCATGCTGATCTATTTAATGGTTTTCAACTTAAAAAGAAGTTGACTGAGTGCATAGATAGAACACACAGTCTCACATTTCCCCTAGAGCTCAAATGATATAGAACATCCCAGTTGTTAAACAGTTGCTGTTTAGACACCATAAACTGTAGCCCACCACACTTCTTTGTCCATGGGGTTTCCCAGGCAAGAATACTGGAGTGGGTCGCCATTTCCTTCTCCATGGGATCTTCTCAACCTAGGGATCCTGAAACAGGTCCACTGCATTGGAAATGGATTCTTTACAACTAATCCAACAGGTAAGCCCCAGGTAAACAGTATTAAAATGTAAACAAGCAAAATTTTAGAATTTAAATAGATTCTATTTGCAAAACATCTATGCAATTAGAAAAAAAAGTGTTTTGACTGACTCTGAGGTGCTTCATTCATAGTATTTTATGATCTTTCATACAAAAAGTATTAATGATGTTCTTCTTATTAGTGAAGAAACTAATATTTATTGGATTTTCTAACTTCACAAAATTTGTGTTGGTACAAAATATAATTTTGTAATGTATAATTTTTTTTATTTTACATAATTTTATTTTTTGAGAAAGATATTGACTTATTAGGAATATCAACTTGCTTTAATAAATAGTTGAGGAAAATCCCCTTTAAAAAGGTGTCTGGTGTCTCAGATGGTAAACAATCTGCCTGTAATATAGGATATTGGGGTTTGATCCCTGGGTCAGGAAGACCACCTGGAGAAGGGAATGACAACCCACTCTAGTATATTTGCCTGGAGAATTCTGTGAACAGAAGAGCTTGGTGGGTTACAGTCCATGAGGTCGCTAAGATTTGGACACGACTGAGCAACTAACACTTTTACTTTAACTTTTCTGAATTGCAATTGGGAGCCATTTTCATGTTCATGTTAGTCACTATAATCATTCACAAATATTCCCTCTTATGTACGTTATTTTATACAAAGGGTTATGTTAAGTATGTGTTTTATGGATTTTATTTATTCTATTTACATTGTATTTTGAGATTCTGAAAAACTTTTGATGCAACATTGGTAGAAATATAATATCTTTGTCAAAAAATGAAAGCAGGGCACTCGTGTACCGAGCCTGGACCAGGAGCCAGGAGCCTGGACTGGGATCCCAGAGCTGAGAGCTGGGAACCGGGCAGGTGCATGGAGAGGCCTGGAGGGCACAGTGGCACAGAGATCAAGCCCTGAGCCTTTGGAGTGGGAGCACTGAATCCAAGACCCTAGACTACCAGAGAACTAACCCTTCAAGTTCAGGTTCAAGTGAAAGTCGCTGACCCATGTCTGACTCTTTGTGAACCCATGGACTTCTCCAGTCCATGGAATTCTCCAGGCCAGAACCCTAGTGAGTATCAAATAGTGAGAATGCACACAAAGGACACCACTTGAATAAAACACTGCGCATCACCCAACCACCAGTAGCACCCTGTGCAGGACTCCTCATCTGAACAACAAACAAAACAAAATACAAACCCAATCATGAGCAGACAGGAGTACCACCTCACTCAGCCTTACCATTCAGAGGAAAAACAAACAAAAACTCAGCATAAAACATACAGGTTTTGCTTACACAAACCTATATGCAGCTTACACAAACCACTGGATCAATCTTAGGAAGTCAGAAACCAAAAGAAAGAAAGAAAGAATTCAAACTTGAAGCCTGGGAAAAGAAGACCTCAAACACAATAAGTTAAAAAAAAAAAAAAATAATGAAAAGGCAGAGAAATACTACACAAATGAAGGAACAACTTAGAAACACAAAAGTCCAAATAAATGAAGAGGAAATAGGCAAACTACCTGAAAAAGAATGCAGAATAATTATAGTAAGTTTGATCAAAAACCTTGGAAACAAAATGGAGAAAATGAATCAATTAACAAAGAATTAAAAGAATCAATTAACAAAGACCTAGAAGAATTAAAGACTAAACATACAGAGACAAACAACACAGTTACTGAAATTAAAAATACTTTGGAAGGAATCAATAGTATAATATCTGAAGCAGAAGAACGAATCAGTGGGCTAGAAGACAAAATGGTGGAAATAACTTCTGAAGAGCAGAATAAAGTAAAAAGAATAAAAAGAAGAGAGGATAGGCTCAGAGACCTCTGGGACAATATCAAACACAACAACATTCGAATTCTAGGGTCCCAGAAGAAGAGAAAAAGAAAGGGTATGAGAAAATTTTGAAAGAGATTATAGTGGAGAATTTCCACAACATGGAAAAGGGAATAGTCAATCAAATCCAAGAGGCACAAAGAGTCCCATACAGGATAAAACAAAGGAGAAATATGCCAAGACACACACTAATCAAACTAACAAAGACTAAACACAAACAAAGAATATTAAAAGCAGCAAGGGAAAAGCAACAAGTAACATTCAAGGGAAACCCTATACGTTTAACAGCTGATCTTTCAGCAGAGACTCTGCAGGTCAAGAGGGAATGGCAGGATATATTTAAAGTACTGAAAGGGAAAAATCTACAACCAAGATTACTGTACCTGGCATGGATCTCATTTGGAATTGATGGGGAAATAAAAAACTTTTCAGACAAGCAAAAGTTGAGAGAAATCAGTACCACCAAACCAGCTTTACAACAAATGTTAAAGGGACTTATATGGTGAAGAAATACAAGGGAAGGAAAAATATCAACAAAATCAACCCCAAACAATTAACAAAATGGCAATAGGAACATATATATCAATAATTACTTTAAATGTAAATGTATTAAGTGCTCCAACCAAGAGACACAGACTGGCTGAATTGATATAAAAACAAGACCTATATACATGCTATTTACAAGAAACCCACTTCAGACCTAAAGACACATATAGACTGAAAGTGAGAGGATGGAAAAATATATTCCATGCAAATGGGAATCAAAAGAAAGTGGAGTAGTAATCCTCTTATCAGACAAAATAGACCTTAAAGAAGATTACAAGAGATAAGGAAGGACAATACATAATGCTCAAGGTATCAATCCAAGAGGAAGACCTAACAATTGTAATTATCTATGCACTGAACATAGGAGCACCTCAATACATAAGAAAAAACACTAACAGACATAAAAGGAGGAATTGACAGTTACACAATAATAGTAGGAGACTTTAACACCCCACTCATACCAATGAACAGATCATAAAAATAGAAAATTAATAAGGAAACACAAGTCTTAAATTATACATTAGATGAGAGGAATCTCACTGATATTTTCAGGACATTCCATCCAAATGCAGAAGAATACACTTTCTTCTCAAGTGCACATGGAACATTCTCCAGGATAGACCACATCTTGTGTCACAAATCAAATCTCAGTAAATTTAAGAAAATTGAAATTGTATCAAGCATCTCCAACCACAAAACTATGAGATTAGATATCAACTATAAGAAAAAGCTGTAAGAAACACAAATACATGCAGATTAAACAACAAATTTCTATGTAACCAATAGGTTACTGAAGAAAGCAAAAGGGAAATAAAAAAACTTTTGGAAACAAATGACAATGAAAACACGACAACTCAAAACTATGAGATGCAGCAAAAGCAGTTCTAAGAGGGAGTTCAGTTCAGTTCAGTCACTCAGTCATGTACGACTCTTAGCAACCTAGGGAAAACAGCACGCCAGGCCTCCTTGTCCATCAAAAATTCACGGAGTTTACCCAAACTCATGTCCATTGAGTTGGTGATGCCATCCAGCTATCTCATCCTCTGTCGTCACCTTCTCCCACCTTCGAACTTTCCTAGCATCAGGGTCTTTTCCAATGAGTCACCGCTTCGCATCAGGTGGCCAAAGTACTGGAGTTTCAGGTTCAACATCTGTCCTTCTAGTGAATATTCAGGACTGATTTCCTTTAGGATGGACTGGTTGGATCTCCTTGCAGTCCAAGGGACTCTCAAGAGTCTTCTCCAACACCACAGTTCAAAAGCATCAGTTCTTTGGAGCTAAGCTTTCTTTATAGTCCAACTCTCACACCTATACATGACTACTGGAAAAACCTTGACTAGATGGACTTTTGTTGGCAAAATAATGTGTCTGCTTTTTAATATGATGTCTAGGTTGGTCATACTTTTCCTTTCTAAGGACTAAGTGTCTTTTAATTTTATGGTTGCATTCACCATCTGCAGTGATTTTGGAGCCCCCAAAAATACAGTCTGCCACTGTTTCCCCATCTATTTGCCATGAAGTGATGGGACCAGATGTCATGATCTTAGTTTTCTGAATGTTGAGCTTTAAGCCAACTTTTTCACTCTCCTCTTTCACTTTCATCAAGAGGCTCTTTGGTTCTTCTTCACTTTCTGCCATAAGGGTGGTGTCATCTGCATATCTGAGGTACTGATATTTCTCTCCCAGCAATCTTGATTTCAGCTTGTGCTTCACCCAGCCCAGCATTTCTCACAATGTACTCTGCATATAAGTTAAATAAGCAGGGTGACAATATACAGCCTTAACGTACTCCTTTTCCTATTTGGAACCATTCTGTTGTTCCATGTCCAGATCTAACTGTTGCTTCCTGACCTGCATATAGGTTTCTCAAGAGGCAGGTCAGGTGGTCTGGTATTCCCATCTGTTTTCAGAATTTTTCCACAGTTTTATTTGTTGATCCACAGAGTCAAAGGCTTTGGCATGGTCATAAAGCGAAATAGATCTTTTTCTGGAACTCTCTTGCTTTTCGTTTTTTGTTTGTAGAGGGATACAAACCAGTGATTGTCACAGCAACAGCCAAGAATCATTAGATCACACAACATTCTCTTACAGACATGTGTGTATACACA
>NW_011494902.1:12272986-12291323 GCF_000754665.1 Bison bison bison | reverse complement strand
CAGCCCAGCATTTCTCCAATGTACTCTGCATATAAGTTAAATAAGCAGGGTGACAATATACAGCCTTAACGTACTCCTTTTCCTATTTGGAACCATTCTGTTGTTCCATGTCCAGATCTAACTGTTGCTTCCTGACCTGCATATAGGTTTCTCAAGAGGCAGGTCAGGTGGTCTGGTATTCCCATCTGTTTCAGAATTTTCCACAGTTTATTGTGATCCACACAGTCAAAGGCTTTGGCATAGTCAATAAAGCAGAAATAGATGTTTTTCTGGAACTCTCTTGCTTTTTTGATGATCCAGCAGATGTTGGCAATTTGATCTCTGGTTCCTCTGCCTTTTCTAAAATAAGCTTGAACATCTGGAAGTTCACGGTTCATGTATTGCTGAAGCCTGGCTTGGAGAATTTTGAGCATTATTTTACTAGCGTGTGAGATGAGTGCAATTGTGTGGTAGTTTGAGCATTCTTTGGCATTGCCATTCTTTGGGATTGAAACGAAAACGGACCTTTTCTAGTCCTGTGGCCACTGCTGAGTTTTCCAAATTTGCTGACATATTGAGTGCAGCACTTTCACAGCATCATCTTTTAGGATTTGAAATAGCTCACCTGGAATTCTATCATCTCCACTAGCTTTGTTCGTAGTGATGAGTCCTAAGGCCCACCTGACTTCACATTCCAGGATATCTGGCTCTAGGTGAGTGTGAGTGATCACACCTTCATGATTATCTAGGTCCTGAAGATCTCTTTTGTACAGTAGTTCTGTGTATTCTTGCCATTTCCTCTTAATATCTTCTGCTTCTGTTAGGTCCATACCATTCCTGTCCTTTATTGAGCCCATCTTTGCATGAAATGTTCCCTTGGTATTTTAATTTTCTGAAGAGATTTCTAGTCTTTCCCATTATATTGTTTTCCTCTATTTCTTTGAATTGACCACTGAAGAGGGCTTATCTCTCCTTGCTATTCTTTGTATATCTTTCCTTTTTTCCTTTGTTTTTTACTTTCCTTCTCTTCACATCTATTTGTAAGTTCTCCTCAGACAGCCATTTTGCCTTTTTGCATGTATTTTTCTTGAGGATGGTCTTGATCCCTGCCTCCTGTACAATGTCACGAACCTCCATCCATAGTTCTTCAGGCACTCTGTCTATCAGATCTAGCCCCTTGAATCTATTTGTTATTTCCACTGTACAGTCTTAAGGGATTTGATTTAGGTCATACCTGAATCGTCTAGTGGTTTTCCCTACTTTCTTCAATTTAAGTCTGAATTTGGCAATTGAGTTCATGATCTGAGCTACAGTCAGCTCCTGGTCTTGTTTTTGCTGACTGTATAGAGTTTCTCCATCTTTGGCTGCAAAGAATATAAGCAATCTGATTTCATTGTTGACCATCTGGTGATGTCCATGTGTAGAGTCTTCTCTTGTTTTGTTGGAAGTGGGCTTTTGCTATGACCAGTGCATTTCTGGGAAAAACTCTGTTAGCCTTTGCCCTGCTTCATTCTGTACTCCAAGGCCAAATTTGCCTGTTACTCCAGGTGTTACTTCCTACTTTTGCATTTCAGTCCTCTATAATGAAAGGACATATTTTTGGGGTGTTAGTTCTAAAAGGTCTTGTATGTCTTCAAAGAACCATTCCACTTCAGCTTTTTCAGCATTACTGGTCGGGGCATAGATTTGGATTACTCTGATATTGAATGGTTTCCCTTGGAAATGAACAGAGAACATTCTGTTGTTTATGAGATTGCATACAAGTATTGCATTTTGGATTCTTTTGTTGACTCTGATGGTTACTCCATTTCTTTGAAGGGGTTCTTGACCACAGTAGTATATATAATGATCATCTGAGTAAATTCACCCAGTCCAGTCTGTTTTAGTTCACTGATTCTTAAAATGTCCACATTCATTGCTGCCATGTCCTATTTGACTACTTCCAATTTGCCTTGATTCATGGACCTAACATTCCAGGTTCCTATGTAATATTGCTCTTTACAGCATTGGACCTTGCTTCTATTGCCAGTCACCTCCACAACCAGGGGTGTGTGTGTGTGTGTGTGTGTGTTTTGCTTTGGCTAGGTTTCTTCATTCTTTCTGGAGTTATTTCCACTGATCTCCAGTAGCATATTGGGCACATACCGACCTGGGGAGTTCATCTTTCAGTGTCCTTTTTTGTGTGTGTTGTTGTTGTTATTCTTTTTCCAGTTGTTTTAGGTGTAAAGTTAGGTTGTCTATTCGATGTTTTTCTTGTTTCTTGAGGTTGGATTGTATTGCTATTATAGCATTGAAAACACAACTCAAAACCTGTGGGATGCAGCAAAACAGCCCTAAGAGGGAAGTTTATAGCAGTACCATCCTTCTTCAAGAAACAAGAAAAACGTCAAATAGACAACCTAACTTTACACCTAAAGCACCTGAAAGAAGAACAAAAAGAACCCAAAATTAGTTCAAGGAAAGAAATCATAAAGATATGAGCAGAAATAAATGAAAAAGAAATGAAAGAAAAAATAGTAAAGATTAATAAAACTAAAAGCTGGTTCTTTGAGAAGATAAACAAAATTGAAGAACCTTTGGCCAGACTCATCAAGAAAAAAAAAGAGTCAAATCAACAAAATTAGAAATTAAAAAGGAAAGGTTACAACGGACAATGAAGAAATACAAAGGACTATAAGAGACTATTATGAACAACTATATGGTAATAAAATGGATAACCTGAAAGAAAAGGACAGATTCTTAGAAGTTTCATACCTTCCAAGACTGAACCAGGAAGAAATGGAAATTATGAACAACCCAATTACAAACATTGAAATTGAAGCTGTGATCAAAAATTCCCAAAAAACAAAAGCCCATGACCAGATGGCTTCACAGAATTCTATCAAACATTTAGAGAAGAGCTAATGCCTATCCTTCTAAAACTTTCAAAAACTTGCAGAGGAAGGAACACTTCCAAACTCATTCTACGAGGTCACCATCATCCTGATACCAAAATCAGACAAAGATAACACAAAAAAAGAAAACTACAGGCCAATATCACTGATGAACATAGATGCAAAAATCCTCAACAAAATTTTAGCAAACAGATGTCAGCAACACATTAAAAAGCTCATACACCATGATCAAGTTGGGTTTATTCCAGGGATGCAAATGTTCTTCAATGTACAGAAATCAATCCGTGTGATATACCATATTAACAAATTGAAAGATAAAAACCATATAATAATCTCAATAGATGCAGAAAAAGCCTTTGACAAAACTCAGCACCCATTTATGATTAAAACTCTTCAAGAAATGGGCATAGAAGGAACCTAACTCAACATAGTAAAGGACATATATGATAAGCCTACAGCAAACATTATTCTCAGTGGTGAAAAAATGAAAGCATCCCCCCTAAGATTAGGAACAAGACAAGGGTGTCTACTTTCCTCATTATTATTCAGCATAGTTCTGGAAGTTCTAGCTACAGCAATCAGAGAAGAAAAAGAAATGAATCCAGATAAGAAAAGAAGAAGTAGAGCTCTCACTGTTTACAGATGACATGATACTGTACATAGAAAACCCTAAAGATGGTATCAGAAAGTTACTACAGCTAATTAGTGAATTTAGCAAAGTTGCTGGATACAAAATCAATATGCAGAAATCACTTGCATTTCCATGTACTAACAATGACAAATCAGAAAGAGAAATTAAGAGAAATTAAGGAATCAATCCCTTTCACTATTGCAACAAAAAAATTAAAAATCTAGGAATAAACTTACATAAGGAGACAAAAGAGCTATACACAGAAAGTTATAAGACACTAATGAAGAAATCAAAGATGGCATAAACAGATGGAGAGATTTTCCATGTTCCTGGATAGGAAGAATCAATATTATGAAAATGACTATACTACCAAATGCAATCTGAAGAGTCAGTGTGATCCCTATTAAAGTACCACTGGCATTTTTTGCAGAACTAGAACAAAAGATTTCACAATTCATATGGAAACACAAAAGACCCCGAGTAGCCAAAGCAGTCTTGAGAAAGAAGAATGGAGCTGGAGGAATCAACCTTGCTGACTTCAGATTATACAACAAAGCTACAGTCATCAAGATAGTATGGTATTGGCACAAAAACAGAAATGTAAACCAATGGAACAATCAGAAAGCCCAGAAATAAACCCATGCACCTATGGGTACCCTGCTTTTGACAAAGGAGGCAAGAATATACAATGGGACAAAGACAGCCTCTTCAGTAAATGGTACTGGGAAAACTGGACAGTTACATGTAAAAGAATGAAATTAGAACACTTCCTATCACTATACACAAAGATAAACTCAAAATGGATTAAAGACCTAAATGTAAGACCAGAAACTATAAAACTCTTAGAGGAAAATATAGGCAGAACACTTGATGACACAAATCAAAGCAAAATCCTCTGTGACCCACCTCCTAGAATAATGGAAATAAAAACAAAAGTAAACAAGAGGGACCTGATAAAACTTCAAAGCTTTTGCACAGCAAAGGAAACTATAAGCAAGGTGAAAAGACAACCTGCAGAATGGGAGAAAATAATAGCAAATGAAAGAACTGACAAATAATTATTTTCCAAAATATACAAGCAGCATACAACTCAATGCCAAAAAAACAAACAACCCAATCAAAAAGTGGGAAAAATGCCTAAACAGACATTTCTCCAAAGTAGACATACAGATGGCTAACAAACACATGAAAAGATGTTCAACATCACTCATTATTAGAGAAAGGTAAATCAAAACTACAATGAGATATCAGCTCACACCAGTCAGAATGGCCATCATCAAAATGTCTACAGACAATAAATGCTGGAGAGGGTGTGGAGAAAAGGGAACACTCCTGCACTGTTGGTGAGAATGTAAATTGATACAGCCCCTATGGAAAATGGTATGGAGATTCCTTAAAAAACTAGGAATTAAACCACCATATGACCCAGCAATCCCACTCCTAGGCATATATCCTGAGGAAACCTAAATTGAAAAAGACACATGTATTCCATTGTTCATTGCAGCACTATTTACAATAGCTAGAACATGGAAGCAAGCTAGATGTCCCTCAACAGATGAATGGATAAAGAAGTTCTGGTACATATACACAATGGAATATTACTCAGCCATAAAAAGGAACACCTTTGAGTCAGTTCTAATGAGGTGGATGAGCCTAGAACCTGTTATACAGAGTAAAGTAAGTCAGAAAAAGAAAGATAAACATCGTATTCTAATGCATATATATGGAATCTAGAAAAAATGGTGCTGAAGAATTTACTTACATGGCAGCAGTGGAGAAACAGACATAGAAAATAGACTTACAGACATGGGGAGAGGGGAGGAGAGGATGAGATATAAGGAAAGAGTAACATGGAAACCTATATTACCATATGTAAAATAGATAGCCAACGGGGATTTGCTGTATGGCTCAGGAAACTCAAACAGGGGCTCTGTAACAATCTAGAGTGGGATGGGGAGGGAGATGGTAGAGGGGTTCAAGAGGAAGGGGACATATATATACCTATGGCTGATTCTTGGTGAGGTTTAACAGGAAACAACAAAATTCTATAAAGCAATTATCTTACAATAAACAAATTAATTAATTAAAAATAAATAAATATGACTTTTAAAAACAAGTTATTTGTGAAAAAATAAAAATAAACTTATTGAAAATAAAAAAGTAAAAGCATTGCATGCATAAATATGCCACTGCAAAACATATTAGCTATATTTAATAAAATTTTAAATGCAGGATTTTTTTTTAAATTTTAGCTTTTGCATAGGCTAAAATTGTTTGATTCATTACTTAAAATTGAATATAAAGACAAAGAGAACTTTGAAATGCATACCTTGGAGTAAAGTACTCAGCTCTTGATGTAAATGTCAGAGAAAAAAAAAGTTCTGATGAACTCTCTACTGCTGAAAAACAATTGTCACTGAATAGAATTATAAATGCCACTAAGATAATGTTTTATCCTAAAGCAGAATAATTTTAGTGCCATTTACTTGCTATGTGAATTTTGGCCCAATAGTTATAAAATATTGCTCTAGAAATAATTTAGGAAGGTGGTACCACTGTGTAACTTTCCAGTTCACTCTTGTGTCATAATGTTTTAGGTTAGAAATTGTCCAGGAAATAATATGCTTTAACTATTGGAATCTTTTTTTTCCCCCATCAAATTATGGCACCATAAGTTTTCATTTTCCCCAGTGCCTTTTCTGCTATAATAATGGCTTGAGGATTTAAATCCTGTGCTGTTATTGTGACTTCAAAGCCTTAAAACTGCAATTGAATGAGGCAGTTCATCTGTCATTATTCAAATATGAAGCAATTATGATGAAATAAAGATAAAATTCCATTGAGAAATACTCCAATCAATTTTCACTTATATTTAACTAGAAACATAAAACCACTCTTAGAAGAGTAAGTTTAGGTAATAAAATTGAAGAATAAAAAAGCATGAATTACTGATCTATAACTGTGTCATTTATGGAAGTTGCAAGGCATGTAAATAAAATGTGTCACCAATATTGAGTGAAACTTTGGTGCATGATAAAAACAAAAGAAAACAAAAGCTAAAAAACAAAACAGAACAGAACATAAAATAAAACTCCACTTATTACTTAACTGCTCAAAACAGTAGCTAAACCTATGTTCCCCACCAGAAGTCTTATAGATTATTTATGTTTTTAACAAATACACCCAACCTAGTCAAAATAAAATTCAGTGAATTTATGGGATGTTTGTTTTCTTTGAAAAGATGCTAAATGTGGTGAAGGACATGGCATGATATCAGACAAATGAACTTTTTATTATTTTAATCTGACTTAGTATTTTATATTCCCTCACTTGTACCAACTTCATTGTTTTATGACTCTGTTATCTTTCACTTTAATATTTCTTTTTTTAATCTAAATTTCAGTATTCCACTTGCTTAAATTAATAAAATTGATCCAAAGAGTCATCCAATGGAATGCTCAACTATATTCTAAAATGAGCTAAACATAGAAGAAAAGTAAAATACACAGCACTGTGTCATATAAGAATACTATAAACATGTCTTACTAACCATTCTTCCATTAATTTAGAATATTTTTATTAAAAATTTTTCATGTTCATCTTAAGTTCTCATGCTATTCAGTCATATAAGTACAGTGTTCTACTTTTAGTTAGCATAATTTATTTTTATTTTTGCTTTACATATATAATTTCTGAATATAGCATGTGTCTATTAAAAATTTGTATCTCAGTTATCCAAAGATTACATTCAATTAATAATAAATATCATAAGTATATTTAATATTTCAAGTGAACAAGGCATTCCATGAATGCCTACTATGTTCCAGATCTCTGTCCAGTACTTAGTAAATACATCAGGACCAATACAATAGACAGGAATGAAAACAGGGAAGTACAAAACTACAATGGAAACACAAATAACTACTTAATTTTACTATGAGAATATTTAGATTGCTCATATTTTCCTGCTATGGGATGTAAGGATAATACCCTTTAGCAACAATTTCAATAGCAAATTAAGCAAGACTCAGGCAACACTTTGAAGAGTAGAAATTAACCAGGGGACAAGGCATGAGTAATGTCTTCTAAGTATAGAATCTCAGATGGCACACATCAAGAGAAAGCACAATTAATTCTGGAAAAGCAGTTTGGAGGAACAAATGAATGATGAAAAAAGAGGTTTGAAAGGGTTTCAGAACCAGATATTTACTCTGTCCCCAAATCCCTGGAAATAGTGACAGTTCTAAAATGGAATTCAACTAGAAACTATTTGCCTGTTATAATTTGGCTATAATGTGGAGAACTCAAAATGTAGAATATGCCTCCTGACAGGGAAGTGTATGAAAGGATCATTTTCATGAATTCAAGGCAAAAAAAACCCAAAAAA
This sequence comes from Bison bison bison, assembly GCF_000754665.1. Taxonomy (NCBI): domain Eukaryota; kingdom Metazoa; phylum Chordata; class Mammalia; order Artiodactyla; family Bovidae; genus Bison; species Bison bison. Next base: position 12,283,432 of record NW_011494902.1, on the reverse strand, counting down.
ATAAAACTGAATAAACTGTGATTCTGACAATGGAAATGGAATATTATAAAAATAATTATAGGAGCGGTAGGAGGTTTTGTTGTTCAGTCACTCAGTCATGTCCAACTCTTTGTGACCCCATGGACTGTAAATGCCAGGCTTCCCTGTTCTTCAGTATCTCCCGGAGTTTGCTCAAACTCATGTACATTGAACCAATGTCATCCAATAATCTCATCCCCTGTCACCCACTTCTCCTCCTGCCCTCAGTCTTTCCCAGCATCAGGATCTTTTCCAATAACTTGGCTCTTTGCATCAGGTGGCCAAAGTATTGGAGCTTCAAGCATCAGTCCTTGCAATGAATGTTCAGAGTTGACTTCCTTTAAGATTGACTGGTTTGATCTCCCTGTTGTCCAAGGGACCCTCAAATGTCTTCTCCAGCATCACAGTTTGAAAGTATCTGTTCTTCAGTGCTCAGCCTTCTTTATAATCTCTCACGTACATACATAACTACAGGAAAAGCCATAGCTTTGACCATACAGACCTTGGACAAAAAAGTGATGTCTGTGCTTTTTAATCACTGTCTAGGCTTCCCTGATGGCTCAGGGGTAAAGAATCTGCCTGCAATCCAGGAGACCGACTTCAATGCCTGGGTCAGGAAGATCCTCTGGAGGAGGGCATGGCAACCCACTCTAGAATTCTTACCTGGAAAATTCCCATGGACAGAGGAGCCTGGCAGGCTGCAGCCCATAAGGTCGCACAGAGTAGGGCATGACTGAAGCAGCTAAGAAGCAGCAGCAGCAGCTTTGTCATAGCTTTTCTTCCAAGGAGCAAGCATCTTTTGATTTCATGACTTTAGTCACCATCTGCAGTGATTTTGGAATCCAAGAAAATAAAGTTTGTCACTGTTTTCAATTTTTTCCCCATCTATGTGCAATGAGTTGATGGGATCTGATGCCATCATCTTAGTTTTTTACAGTGTTAAGTTTTAAGCCAGCTTTTTCACTCTCCTCTTTCACCTTCATCAAGAGGCTCTTTAGTTCCTCTTCACTTTCTGCCATTAGAGTGGTATCATCTATATATCTGAGGTTGTTGATATTCCTGCAATCTTGATTTCAGCTTGTGCTTCTTCCAGCCCACCATTTTGCATGATGTACTCTGCATGTAGGTTAAATAAGCAGGGTGACAATATGCAGCCTTGATATGCTCCTTTCCCAATTTGGAACCAATCCATTGTTCCATGTAAGATTCTAACTGTTACTTCTTATCCTGTATTCAGGTTTCACAGGAGGCAGGTAAAGTGGTCTTGTATTCCCATCTCTTGAAGAATTTTCCAGTTTGTTGTGACCCATACAGAGAAAGGCTTTAGTGCAGTCAGAGAAACAGAAGTAAGTATTTTCTGGAATTCCATTGCTTTTTCTATGAACCAACCAATGTTGGCAATTTGATCTCTGATTTCTCTGCCTTTTCTAAATCCAGCGTGGACATCTGGAAGTTCTTGGGCACGTGCTGTTGAAGCTTAGTTTGAAGGATTTTGAGCATTAGCTTGCTAGCATGTGAAATGAACACATTTGTGCAGTAGTTTGAACGTTCTTTGGCATTGCTCTTTTTTGGGATTGGAATGAAAACTGACATTTTCCAGTTCTGTGGCCACTGCTGAGTGTTCCAAATTTGGGGGCATATTGAGTGCAACACTTTAACAGCATCATCTTTTAGGATTTGAAATAGTTCATCTGGAATTCCATCACTTTTGCTAGCTTTGTTTCTTAGTAGTGCTTCCTAAGGCCCACTTGACTTCACACTCCAGGATGTCTGGTTCTAGGTGATTGACAACACCGTTATGATGTATCAGTAAGACCTTTTTTGTACAGTTCTCTGTGTATTCTTTCCACCTCTTATTAATCTCTTCTGCTTCTGTTTAGTCCATACCATTTCTGTACTTAATTGTACTCATTTTTGCGTGAAATGTTCCCTTGGTATCTTTAGTCTGTCTCATTTTATTGTTTTCCTCTATTTCTTTGCATTGTTCACTTAAGAAGCCTTTCTTATCTCTCCTTGTTCTTTGGAACTCTGAATTCAGATGGGTATATTTTTCCTTTTTTCCTTTGCCTTTCGTTTCTCTTCTTTCTCAGATATCTATAAGGTCTCCTCAACAACCATTTTGCCTTCTTGCATTTTTTTTGGGGGGGGGGCAGTAGTGGATGGTTTTAGTCTCTGCCTCCTGTACAGTGTTATGAACCTTTGTTTATAGTTCTTTAGGCACTCTATCAAATCTAATCCCTTGAATCTATTTGCCACTTCCACTGTATAATCACAAGAGATTTGATTTAGATCATACCTGAATGGCTTAATGGTTTTCCCTACTTTCTTCAATTTAAGTCTGAATTTTGCAGTGAGGAACTCATGATCCAAGCCACAGTCAGCTCCAGGTCCTAATTTTGCTATAACTATATACAGCCTCTCCATCTTTGGCTACAAAATATATAATCAATCTGATTTCTATAGTGATCATCTGGTGATGTCCATGTGTAGAGTTGTCTCTTTTTTTTTTTTTTTTGTAGAGTTGTCTCTTGTGTTGTTGGAAGAAGGGTAGCATTGATAGAACTGGCACTATTGATTAAATTCAGTTATTGATTAAATCTGGAAACTTGAGGCTTAAAGGACATTCCATCAATGACTGGCTTGGGCAAATGAATAGCTGGTAAGGTTATTAAATGACATAGAGGACACAGGATGAAGAATAGAAACAAAGTTTATTTGGGAGCAGTTGTAAAGACAGCAAATTTAATTCCAACCACATTGAGGATGAGATGTCAGTAGAGTTTCACTGTAGATTTGTGTCAGGATAGGGAAAGGAACACAGGAAAGTTGTGAGGACCATCTGGACGATAAAAAGACTAGGTGTTTGGAGGGTAAGGGGTGCATTAAAATTGGGGTTGGAGGTAATGGAAATAAATGTGGCATTTATTTAGATTTCCTCAAATGCCTGGTTCAATATGAGTGGTATTACATTCAAATCAATTTAGTTGAAGAATACAAAAAAACTTGTTTAAAAGGTTCTACTAAGAATACTCAGCATTTTGGTAGAGAATAATTTCAACAATAAGGATCTTTCAGTACTCTCTGTATGATCAGAATAAGAACTGTTTCCTTTTACCACTGAAATCAGACACACTGGGCTCTAAAGTCTGGTTGGTCCTAAGACTTGATCTTTATCCTTTGTCAAGTTCCTTAACTTCTTTAGTGGCTCCACAGCAATAATACTAGATAGAAGTATTGCAATGACTCTTGGCAGGTTATTGAAAAGCTTGAATGAAATAAAGCATGTATAAATGCCTAGTGTATTTTAGAATTAATGCCTAATATACAGAAGTACTGAAAACTATACATTGCCAAAGGGTTCATTTTCCCCTTCCTCTCCAAAAAAGTATCTCTTCTGCTTTAAATACTAAATAACATAAATCTGTGTTGCTTTTTAAAATTTTTTTGCTTCATTCATTCAACATTATTTTCATAGGAGTTTCCACATGTATAGGATAATGTCTCATTCAGCAAGGACTTGCAAACAGTGCTTGCAACAGCTCTTTATATACGAGATAATATAAATTCTACAAAGACAAAATAACAAAACAGCAATAAAAGCTCATTTTGGGAGATTAAAAAAAGGGATGGTGAAAGAAATACCTGTGTAACAAGATCTGAATTGTCCACGAGATCATCTGTTTCTTGTTTGCCTAGAATATTTATAATAGATGTTTAAAAAAAGAAAACACGCTTGAGGTCCATCAGATCTGGCTTTAAATTCTCGTTGCACCAGTATTAGCAACATAACTATGGGCATAGCTTAGCAATTGTCATATCTTCTAAAGTTTATAGAATACCAAGATAATGTGAGGAGGTTTCAAGCTCATGCGTCTTTAGATCTTGATTGGAGACACTTTTCCATAGGAAAAAAAAAAAAGCAAAATCAAATTTAATTCTCAGTGTGGATTATAGACCTTGTTTCATTGGAAAATTTGGCAATGATATGACTTAAATCTAATAACATGGTCTAAATGTCTACACTTTTTAAGTTAGGAAGACTGTTGAATCCTCTTTATATACATGGGGAATCCATTAGAATCCCAGATAAGGATCTATTCCTTTATGATCAATATATTTACACCAAAAAAGTGAAAGCAATTCCAAAAATTTCAAGGGAAGGTAACCACCAAAACTGAATTGGGTGACATAACTGAGTCATTATTTGTAGCACTTTTTTAAACCTGAGAAGATATAAAATTACTATATAAAATGTTTTAGAAAAACATGTCTATGATATTTTGCCATTGTTGTTAAGTAAACTATACGCACTTGCTGTTTTAAATATCTGAAATATTTTGGAGAGTTTAGCAGATTTAGCCAAAGAATTGATGCTTTTGAACTGTGGTGTTGGAGAAGACTCTTGAGAGTCCCTTGGACTGCAAGGAGATCCAACCAGTCCATCCTAAAGGAGATCAGTCCTGGGTGTTTATTGGAAGGACTGATGTTGAAGCTGAAAGTCCAATACTTTGGCCACCTGATGCGAAGAGCTGATTCATTTGAAAAGACCCTGATGCTGGGAAAGATTGAGGGCAGGAGAGAAGGGGATGACAGAGGAGGAGATGGTTGGATGGCATCACCGACTCGATGGACATGGGTTTGGGTGGAATCCGGGAGATGGTGATGGACAGGGTGGCCTGGCGTGCTGCGGTTCATGGGGTCGCAAAGAGTCAGACATGACTGAGCGACTGAACCGAACGCAACTGAACTGATACTTATGACTCTAGTTAAAATATACAAAGTCAAAACCAATTTCAACTTGAGATCTTAAAATCTCAGCAAGTTCATGTACAGTATTGGAATGTGCACTGGCATAGGTTTATTCTATTTTAAAATTTAATTTAGTAAATTTTATAAGAATTATATAATTACTTACATTTTTTTCAGGCAGTGTAAGTCTTTAAAAATGAAATCAAGTATTACTGAATAAATTCACAACTGTAGTTTAAAATGTTTAGAGAATCTAAATGGAACCAATATTAATGAAATACTTCTTATTTGAAACTTTTTTCCCCTAGAAAATTTAGTTATGTACACTAATCAAATTTTATCTTGAGATTATTAAAAATTCTAAATCGGACAATTTTAAGCTTCTCTTTTGATATATATACACGGACATACACATAAACATATACGAAAGAGTGTAGGATGTCTTTTTTAAACCATTCGCAGAAAGGGAAAGATGTTTGGTGAAAGAGGTGAAAGATCATTGAACTCTTGACTACTGTTTGGCTGAGGGGGATGACAACTGGTTTCCCAGAAGAGGTCTTAATACCATTAACAGTTTATCTGAAAATTGCTTAAGCAGTTTATCAGGAATGCTAATTCCTTCCCAGAAGGAGGTTGTGAATTAAAAAGTCTGTCTCAGACCAGGTTAAGGATAATTTTCCCTTTATAAATCTTTTTCATTTTTAAGTTTATTAAATTTTATGGAAACACATAAAAAATAAATTTTGAGAGCTGATTCTAGTAATTAAAAAAGAACTAGATTAAAAAAAAAATTTCTCTTTTAAACAAAAGAAACTTCAGATTATACTTTTAGTTACACCAAAACCACCTTCAAGGATATGCCACATCCCCAAAAGCTATGGGGATGTGGCATAGAGAGATAAGATATGCAAAAGATATGGCAAAAGAGATAAGATATGCACTTATCTCTCAGGGTTAGCTGTTTGCATAGAATATGTGTTTCCATGAGTGCGTATACCTGTGTTTGTGTTTGTGTGTATACATATACATATGTATGTATATACTCAAATATATTGGCTCTGATAACATTTCTACATGAAATGTGAAGTTTTGGTGGCTTGTCAAAAAATACACACATGTACCCAGGCTTGTCAAAAGATCAGAAACCATTCAGGGAAAAGGGGAATCAAGATGATGGTGGCAGGAAGGAGATCATTAACTGACTTCTTTTCATGATAGCTGAACCTGACATCTCTCATACATCTACACACCCAAGCTACAGGAGCTAGAAGTGATTGGTATAGGAAATACTATACTATCCCACTTACATTTGATCCCAAATCTTTGATCTTGTTTTTCTGACCCAAGTGTTTTGTCTTTGTTCTCTGACTTTGATGTCTATTTCTTACTCTTTAGCTGCAAAACTCTCATTCCTCAAAACAATGGTTAGTGGATTGTTGGGGACAGACCTCTCTAAGTGAGTTTCTGTGGCTAGCTGAGGTTGGGCCTGCCCCTAATTGACCTCTCTGCTCTAGCTTCTTGTCTCTATGACAAGGATGTTGGGACTCCATACAAGTGTCACGCGAGTGTATGTTCCTCAGTTCTTTGTCTCATCACAACAAAGATTTGGAGTGACGGACATTAAAGCCCTCACAGCTCTTGGGTCTTGGACAAACCATGCTATAGATCTTAGGCAAATCAGTGTTACAGCTCTATTTTATTTAGAAGATAGCAGGAGAATCCAAGACTTGAAGAGAAGAGAGTGGAGGAGTGTATGGGGAGGGAGGGAGAGAGAGTGAGAGAGAGAGAGAGAGAGTGAGAGAGAGAGAGAGAGAGTGAGAGAGAGAAAGAGAGAGAGAGAAAGAGCACATGCACGCGGGAAAGAGAGTCTGAGAGAAAGTGCTTTGGCTCTTCCTTTTATATGTTTTTTCCTCCACCTGGGCCTGCCCTATGCAAATTTGGCTTAGCCAGGAGTGCTCTTTGTTCTGTTTGTTCTGCCTGAAGTCTTCACTCTGGTCCTCGGACCTTCCTTGTCTTTTAGCCACCGCCATTTTGGACTCCTTTTCCCTATTCTACCTACCTAACACAAGGGACCGCAATTGGAAGGCAATTCTGATGGGTCACTGTAATCTAGACTCCCTGTGCAACTGGTTGGGAATTTTGTTTAATCTGTATTAAATTTCATTTTCTCCATTGGCACAATCCTGCTTCCTCTACCATCCCTCCACCCCACACCCACAAACACATGTTCATCTCAATAGCATTTCACATAAAACCCTTACAAATAAATTCCCATCTGAGCCTGTTTCCTGCAACTTTGAACTTCAAAGAGAACATGGGTGACCATCTAAAAAATTCTTTTCAGATTTTTTAAAATGTAAGTTTCCATGTTACTTTTTCCATACATCTCACTATTTTCAGATTTTTAATCATAAAAGCTAAAAATTACGTAGCTATTAAAAAGGAAGGGGCTTCCCTGGTCGCTCAGGTGGTAAGACTCTGACTGCAATGCAGGAGATCCAGGTTCAATCGGTGGGTTGGGAAGATCCTCTGGAGAAGGAAATGGACATTCCAGTATTGTTACCTGGAGAATTCCATGGACAGAGGAGCCTGGCAGGCTAAAGTCCATGGGGTTGCAGAATCAGACAGGACTGAGCTGCTAACACTTTCACTTTTCATGCCAGTTAAAGTTGACAAGTTACCCCTGTGAGGGTGTCTGGAAAGAGTTGGTGATGGAAGAAGACATTATTTTTTGAATTTCTAATATGAAATAGATTAAAAATCAATTATAGATTAGATGAAAGTTTGTGGGTAGAGTATGACTACTCTGTTTCTCCTAATTTCCTGCCTATACATTCATTTCAAAACTTGGTGGGCTACAAGAAAAAACTAGTGTATACCTGAGGACTGAGGGACTTTGGGTCTGGTGAACTGAGGTTCAAGGGGGTACTGATTCTCAGAGAATATCTCCACTTTTCCATAGGCTTCAGGAGGTGGGGCTAGGTTAGTTTCACATATTTTGAATGGAAAAATGCTAAAATTATTCATTCCTTCTCCTCAAAGATAATGCGAGAGTAGTGGAAACAGGTGTGGGGAGACAAAGCAAGGACTCTCAGAGGTGGAATACCTCTTCCTGGCTGAGATGGAGGCTCGTGTATGGAAAGAGTTTCTCCTGCACTTCCAGCAAATCAATGAATAGATCTTACTTTCCAGGCTGACTCTCCCATATTTGAAACATGTAGTGATTGAAGCCAGAGAATCCTCTGAGGTGCTGTTCTGTTTTCCAACAGTACAGAAGCAAGTTTCTCAGACAGCAAACAGAATGACCAACAAGCCCCATTTGTTATTTCCACTGAGAGGGTAGTGTAGTAGCTGAGGACTTTGGAATCCTCACATAAATAGTATAGAAGAAGGAGGAAAAATAGCATTCATAAAGTGACAACTTCAGGGTTCTCATGCTTGACTATGCTGGTCCTGAGTTTGTACATCTTTAAGATGTGGGTAGTAGAATGGATGTAAGGGTTCCACTGACCCCTAGTCTAACTGCAGATCTTCAAAGAAGGTGACATTTCAGAGACTTATTTTCTTTTTTGTTTTGTTTTTATTTTTAATTGGAGAATAATTGCTTTACATTGTCGTGTTGGCTTCTGCCATACAAAAAAAGTGAATCAGCCATATTATATATCTATTCCCTCCCTCTCCACCCTCCTTCCCACACCACCCTCATCCCATCCATCTAGGTCATCACAGGTGAACACTGGGTTCCCTGTGTTATATAGCAGCTTCCCACTAGTTATCTATTTTACACAGGGTGTTGTGTATATGTCAGTGCTGCTTTCTTGATTTATCCCACCCTCTTCTTCCCCGACTGTGTCCGCAAGATTGTTCTCTATATGGAGACCTACATTCTCTATATAAGTTCAGTATGGATAGTTCTTTTCTGCATCATTGGAAAATGAGATTACTTTGGTTGACTTCTAGATAAAGTTTATGGCTTATATGTTGGAAAACTAAATATTTGAAAATACTTATAAAAAATAGACCTTGTCTTCAAACACTAGAATCCCATCAGTGTGGGTCATGCTTGTGTACCAAGAAGCATCTATAAGGTGAGGGATTGCTGTCAAACGTCACCTTCTACCTGGGTCTTCAGAATATTCAGTAGAGTGGAGGGCTGCATCAGTCACCCAAACAATTAGACTGTTTTGTATGTTTAGTCTTTTTTGTTTGAGTACCATTTAGTTGTTTTTGAAAATGAATCTTGATAGACGCAGTGACACCTCTGTCTTTATGTAATGCTGTTTCCTTCCTCACTCTCTTGCTTCTTCCATTAATGATAACCAATGAGGCTGGGACTTCTGAGAATTTCAAGCTACTATAAAAGAGAAGATGTCATTTATCACCTTAGGTGGGATTAAAACTCTTCCCCCTGTTCACTTTCATAAAACTTGGTACAATAAATTCACTTTCGTTTAGCTTCTTCTGGCTTAGATTTAATCATATTAATGTCTATTTCTGATTTTCACTTCTCTGGAGTAGTGATAATGTTTTCACTATTTCAATATCTATTTACAGTGTTGAATGTATGGCATTTTAAAATATTTAAAAATTCTAAAACAAGATTTTTAATGATGCCATAAATTAGTCCCTTATAGTTCTGTGTCTAATTTTCTATCTTTATAAAAAATATTTGCATAAGTCTGCCTGAAGATATGCTTTGTGAATATATCTGCATTTGCTTGTTATCCTTATTTTGCAAATGGGGAAATTAAGGTACACAGAGACTAAGTAATTTACCCATGACCCTGAACTAGTAAGTGACAGAGTTGAAAATTTAACACAATACTATAACTCCTAAAATGACATATTCAACTGCCACATAATATAGACTCTCAGCACTTAATCTGATATGTTTGGGTCTACTTATTATTTAGAATTTTTTTGGATTTACAAAGCAATAAGATATATTCATCACATATTGCATATCACTTCCAGTAGGTCTAAGACAGTATCACTTGGGCTCAATAAAGGACAGAAATGGTATGGACCTAACAGAAGCAGATGATATTAAGAAGAGGTGGCAAGAATACACAGAAGAATTGTACAAAAACAATCTTCACGCCCCAGATAATCACGATGGTGTGATTATTCACCTAGGGCCAGACATCCTGGAATGTGAAGTCAAGTGGGTCTTAGGAAGCATCACTACCAACAAAGCTAGTGGAGGTGATGGAATTCCAGTTGAGCTATTTCAAATCCTGAAAGATGATGCTGTGAAAGTGCTGCATTCAATATGTCAGCAAATTTGGAAAACTCAGCAGTGGCCACAGGATTGGAAAAGGTCAGTTTTCATTCCAATCCCAAAAAAAGCAGTGCAAAAGAATGCTCAAACTACCACACAATTGCTCTCATCTCACAAGCTAGTAAAGTAATTCTCAAAATTCTCCAAGTCAGGCTTCAGCAATACGTGAACTTCCAGATGTTCAAGCTGGTTTTAGAAAAGGCAGAGGAACCAGAGATTAAATTGCCAACATCCACTGGATCATGGAAAAAGCAAGAGACTTCCAGAAAAACATCTATTTCTGCTTTATTGACTATGCCAAAGCCTTTGACTGTGTGGATCACAATAAACTGTGGAAAATTCTGAAAGAGATGGGAATACCAGACCACCTGACCTGCCTCTTGAGAAACCTGTATGCA
>NW_011494902.1:12226324-12272886 GCF_000754665.1 Bison bison bison | reverse complement strand
GAACAACAGACTGGTTCCAAATAGGAAAAGGAGTACCTCAAGGCTGTATATTGTCACCCTGCTTATTTAACTTCTATGCAGAGTACATCATGAGAAATGCTGGGCTGAAGGAAGCACAAGCTGGAATCAAGATTTCTGGGAGAAATATCAATAACCTCAGATATGCAGATGATACCACCCTTTTGGCAGAAAGTGAAGAGGAGCTTTTCTTTTCATCAAGAAAAGCCTCTTGATGAAAGTGAAAGAGGAGAGTGAAGAAGTTGGCTTAAAGCTCAACATTCAGAAAACTAAGATCATGGCTTTCAGTCCCATCACTTCATGGGAAATAGTTGGGGAAACAGTGGAAACAGTGACTGACTTCATTTTTTTGGGCTACAAAATCACTGCAGATGGTGATTGCAGCCATGAAATTAAAAGACACTTACTCCTTGGAAGGAAAGTTATGACCAGCCTAGATAGCATATTGAAAAGCAGAGACATTACTTTGCCAACAAAAGTCCGTCTAGTCAAGGCTATGGTTTTTCCAATGGTCATATACAGATGTGAGAGTTGGACTGTGAATAAACCTGAGCACCGAAGAACTGATGCTTTTGAACTGCGGTGTTGGAGAAGACTCTTGTGAGTCCCTTGGACTGCAAGGAGATCCTACCAGTCCATCTTAAAGGAGATCAGTCCTGGGTGTTCATTGGAAGGACTGATGTTAAAGCTGAAACTCCAGTTCTTTGGCCACCTGATTCGAAGAGCTGACTCATTGGAAAAGACCCTGATGCTGGGAGGGATTGAGGGCAGGAGGAGATGGGGACGACAGAGGATGAGATGGCTGGATGGCATCACTGACTCGATGGACATAGGTTTGGGTGGACTCCGGTAGTTGGTGATGGACAGGGAGGCCTGGCGTGCTGTGGTTCATGGGATCACAAAGAGTTGGACACGACTGAGCGAGTGAACTGAACTGAACTGAACCAAATATATGAATATTCACACTAAGTATAATAAATAGAAGCAATATATATAGCCTTCTGTAAATACTGATCAACTGAATTTGGACCAGATCTGGTTTTTGTGCTCAAATGAGTTAATACCCTTAATTTGCAGGTTTGAGTTCCCTCCCAACCTTATTCCCAGTTGCTTCATAGGGCTTTCAAGGAAAAGACTTTTTGGAATCGGGGGTAAGAATGTTATATATTTGGCTTGACTGAGTCATAATATTTAAATTCTTACTCTTTCACTTTACCAGCAAGTTAAAATTTATATGCCAATTTAAGATTTTTTGAATCCTGTCTATAGTCCACAACACTAGGGATTGACCCAAGTGTTCTAATTATCTTTAGGTGTTTAACAAATCATCTCAAAATCTAGAGGCTAAAATTAATACACTTCAGGAATGCTTGGTCCAGAATTTGGTATATCTTCTATTCTTTGTGACTTCAACTGAGGATATAGTTACATTCATCTGGCAAGTGGACTCCTGTATATGGGTCACATTTTAAATGATTTCATTTTTTCTCTTATGAGATATCATAAAGAACATTTCAATAATACAGAAACCAAGAAAAAAAAAAAAACACAGTAGAACAAGCATTATAACAAAATTAAAATTTTCCAGTGAAATTGTTGTCTGTAATAATACTTTTTCATCTTCACATACTTACTAAATAATATGTAAAATACTGACACCTAATGTTAACTTTATGTATTATAATGTCAGAGAAAAAAACCAGTATCCTGAAATAGAATTTAGAAAGCTACTGAAACTTATGGTTAAACAAACAAACAAAAAAAATCATAGTTTTTCAAAATAAAATTATTTGACTATCTGGTGTGCTAATAAGATACTGTTCTAAAAGTTAAAAGTAGAAAAGGCAGCTCGTATACATTTAATGTGTACAGTGAAAACCATGGGTGTACAACTGAATTGAAGATTAATGTCATGAATGTATTATTGATAACACCTCAACAAAGTAATGTTTTAACGCAGAAGTCAGTGAACTTTTTCTGTAAAGGACTAGAAAGTAAATATTTGTGGATGATGGTATTGTTTTGTGGATGAAAAAGTCTTTGTGACAACTATCCAACTCTGACCTTAGAGATTAAAAGAAGCCATAGATAAAACATGGCCAAGTGAATGTGACTGAGTTCTCACTCACCAAAAAAATAGTTGGCAATGGAATCTGAATTTTATATAATTATCATATGCATGAAATATTGTTCTTTAAAAATTTTTAGCCATTTGAAAATATATTAAAAAAAAAAAACATTTTTAGCTTACATGCTAAACAAAAGTAGATGTTGGACGGGATTTGGCCCACAGGCCATAGTTTGCTGACCCTGGTATATGCCTTGTAGTTGAATTGTCAATGTAGGACAAATAGAGAAACACTTCTCTCCCTTGGGGTGAGATCTGATTGAATAAAAGGAACATTCAAAGATCCAGTATATGTTTTGGTTCAGAATAATTACTACTCATCTCAGCCTGATGTTGCCTTGTAGGCTATTTTATATTCACTGGATTAGCCGCAGGAAAACTCAAAACTCATTTTTAAAACTTCATTCACAAATTAATGTACTTTTTCACTGTTGTTTCATTAAACTATGTAATAGGAAAACTGGAAAAAATATTTTAAAATGTTAGAAAAAGTTTTTGACCTTTTAAAAATAGGAAATTTTGTCTATTATGTTTCTCAGAAGACAAGCTAATTTCTACCTGAAGCCCTTTCAGACCTTTGTTTGGAATGTTCTTTCCCCACCTTAGGTTCCTTGTTTCTCATCCTCCTGGTCTCATTTAATCAATTCCTCAGTGAAGACCGTCCCTGACCAACCTGTGGATGGAAATTTACCTTGGTCAGTCTTCCATTGCACACTCTATCCTTTTTCTTTACAACCCTTACCAAAACTCTACTCCTTTACTGTCTGGAGTGTATCTACATTATGGCTTCCTCCCCAGATTCTGAGCTCCCTGCAGCTGGGATGATTGTCCTTTTTCTAATCCCTGAGCTTAGTATGGCGATGTGGTGTAGCCAGGGCTCAGTTAATAGGGGCATACCTTGGAGTATTATGGGTTCAGTTCTAGATCTATACAATAAGGTGAATATCATAATAAAGCTAGGCATATGGAATTTTTTTTTCTTGTGCATATAAAAGTTATGTTTACACTGCAGTGTGGCATATGCAATTGCATTATGTCTATAAAAAAGTACATATTTTAATTTTAAACTATTTTATCACTAAAAAAGTGCTAACCATCATCTGAACCTTCAGTGAGTCATAGTAACTTCAAGGATCAATGATCACAGATCACCATAACAAATATAAAACAATGAAAAGGTCTGAAATAGCTGTGAAGATTACAGAATGTAATCAGAAACAAAGTAAACAAAAATTGTTGGGGAAATGGAACCAAGTAGCTGGCTCAATGCAGAGTTTCCATAACACTCAAGTCTGTAAAAAAATATATGCAATGAAGTGAAGTGCAACAAAACAAGTTATGCCTGTATTTCTAAAGGATGAATATGTGAATCATATAGTGTTTAGTTGAAATGCATATTCTTTTAGAGAGATGAAGTCTGAAAAACTAATATAATTAAGGCTAAATTAAGAAATAGAAAGATGGCAGATCAAAAGGGATAAGGTAGGAACATGGCAAGATGACTTTAAGGCAGAAAAGAAACCAGATATATCATTGCCTGTGACAAAGGCCTTATGGTAGAACTTCAAAGTTTACAAAATGTTTATTTTTCTGAGAAGTGAATAAAGTAAGTAATTTTATTTTAGTTTACATATGAGGAAATGAACTTGCAAACCTAGGATTTTATGAGTTTGCCATGCATATTAAGAAAGGTGAGGAAACTAGAGAAAATAAAATACATCAAATTATCAGTGTGCTTCAAGAGAGGAAATAATGGATATTGGTTAAGTATTTGAGCTCCAGAGACAGACCCAGAGTTGGGTCCTAACTCTGCTATTTTTCAGTTGTTTGATCTTATCCTCTCCTGCTTTATCTAGAATTTGAACAAAATAATAGTATAAGAACCCTATATCTCACAAGGTTGTGATAGGGATTAAATATAACGTGTTTAGACAAGTCTGGCACATGTTAAGAAAATAATTAAGTAAAATCTTTATTGAGCTATTATTTATTATGATATCCATTAGATAGCTATTAGATAAAATAATGAAACCAGTTAGAAAAATGTGAAGTTTTTAACTTCTGAGAACTCAACAGAAATGAATAAGAAAGAAACAAAAGTTATTTTTGGTTGGACAAGAGTTTATTTTCACTAAGGACTTCTCATTTTTTTCAAATATTTTCCATATCTCAGAGATTAATCACTTGTGCTACAGTGATTCGCTCACTCATTCATTCGATATATTAAGCTCTGTGTTAAAGACATTCCCAAGTGAATGACTATATTGTCAAAGATACTCAACTTGTTCTAGAAGGAGAAGCTTCCAGGCAAAATAAAAGTTTCTATCAATTGGAGAAAGTGAATTTAAATTAACTAAGGAGGTAAAGATAAATGAGCAATATTCAAGGTATTGGTGTACCATAGCTTGTTTGATCATTCATTCGTGTAAAGATATTTGAGTTGTTTTCAGTTTTTTTCTACTATGAATAAAGTTGTTATAAATACTTGTGTAACAATTTCTTTACATGAACATAAGTTTTAATTTCCCTAGTGTAAATTTCCCAAAGTACCATTACTGGTTGTATTATATGCATATTTTAAGTTTTAGAAGCAACTGCTGAACTATTCTGCAGGAACTAGTCAACTATTCTGAACTATTCTATATCCTAACCAGTAGTGTATTGGGGATTAAATTTCTACACAGCCTTAACAGCATTTGATATTACATCTATTTTTTGACTGTAGCCATTTTGTACTTATTTTTGTATTAACATAAGTTACACAGCTTAGGCATTCAATATATAGTAAATAATATAAAAATACCTACAGTATGCAGGATTCTGTAATAAGAAATGATTCTTTGCTAGATTTCTAAACATTGCAAATAAAATGAATTGAATTTTATTACAAATGTTTCAAAACAAAGAAATTTACTCTCAGTTCTCTTAATCCATTGTCACTTCTTTTCCCCTATGTTATTCTTTTCTGTCTTTCATTTTCTCTATGTAATAAACTATGAATATAATTATGAAATATTCCATAAGCTATAAATAGCTCATATTGAGTTGGATGAACAAAGGACTATAAATATTTTTTTTATCATATAGTTTTCCTGTACTCAAACTTTGCTTGCTAGAAATGTCTTTGAATGTTGTCATATGTTTGACAGCAATGACTAGATTAAATTTTGTCCCTCATTCAATTTTCTCTTTCAGTCATCACATACACATATACAAACTCACTCAAGTTAATCTTTTTCATAAAATGTATCTTATTCAAAATTTTCAGGATGTACCTAGATTTGCAAAGATAAATGTATTTCATTGAGATTCTTCCTTGAGTTTCTGATATTCAGAATAAAAGCATTTCTATTCCTGGACTAGATGTATGATGTTATACATTATCATTCCATATCTCTCCTCTTTTTCATATTATGCATGTTAAACACATAAAGGGAAGAGTAGGTTTCTATTTATATGACACCATACCTCCTAAACTTGCTCAAGCTTGGATTACAGTATGTTGTCTAGCCTTCTCCAGAAATCTTCCTTTTCGTTTACAATAATAAAAATTCAATTTTTGGTCCACATGTTTAAAATGTTTTAAAGCTGCCATTCACTAACAGCCTTAGTTTAGTTACACACAAACTGTTTGAATGCCATCAGAACTTAAGTTACAGCTTTCTTTCTAATTATGAGCCATACATTATTGTCTATATCATCCATGGAAAAACAGCTTTTGTACTTGCCAAAAGAATATCTGGAGGTGTTCTTATTTACATTGTATGTTGAAAATATAAATACAAACAAAATCATGGTTTAGTATATGTTAAAATTAATAAAACCACCACAAACAAACATTACCTCTTATTTTTCCCTCTAATTAGCATGTCTTTAAACATAGTTGGTTTTTGAAACAAACGAAAAAAAGGTGTCCTTAGCCTCTAATGAGGACCAAAAAAAAAAAAAAATAGTGTCAGTTTTGTTTAAATTTTGGACTAATTAATTGTATATGAAAGAATAAGGACATATCTTAAAGCATGCTGAGAATTTAGGATTATCTTAATATTAAATTGAAGCATAGAGGGTATACATGCTATTATATGAACATATCAAAGCAGATATAGGACCAATATTCATCTGAAAGAGTAAATATTAGCATAAATATTAATTAGCCTTCTGAAAAATATTAATTAATTAGTTTGAAATCAGTTTTACTGTCTTCATTTCTTTGGTAATGAGATTCTGCTTTTTAGAAATCAGTTTTAATTCATATCTTAGGCATATGTTCATATACTGATATTATAATAGACAAAAGTTAATCTTTCATAATTAAGCATAATTAATGAATGCTTTTGTTTAGAAATTAAATAGTAAGAAACATAGTTTAAGATAGTTTTATTCTAATGATAATTCATCGACTTTTAGTTTTTAAATATAATAATTCTTATTTCTTGACTAAATTCTTTAGATTGCACAGTGTATCATGTATTTTCTAAAATTATTTTGTCAAAGTAACACATGTAAATAGTTAACAGTAACCCTGAACTGCCAGCATTACTAATGTGTGCCTCACAGTATTTAAATTATTCTGTGTATTAAACTTCTTAGTATCTGACAACCCTGTGAAGTAATCCTATTATTACTGTCTAATTTTACAAAAGGGAAATGGGAGCACTGAGCATTTATGTCACAAGATCACATACCTAGTAGGTGGTAGACCCAATATTTGAACCCTGTGTCAGAGTCTGTGAACTTAACTCTTACAGCACACTTCTTTGCAGGTTTCAACTTTTATATCCAAAACAGCAGTCCTCTGACCCATCAATACTTACTATTAATTCCTGTCCTGCTAAACAAAGGGTGACAACTCTGAAACACTTTAGCTGTCTCCACCTATATTGAGTTCCGTATTATTCCATAAATATGAATTTATAGCTATTTCTTCATCTTCAAGTTTGCAACATTATTTTTTCCTACCATGAAAATTGAGGGTTTAGTTATAGATCTCCCTCCTCTACCGCCCATGAACATATATGCACAAACATACACATTTTCTCCCCTCATCCTACAAATACAGTGAAATTATAATTTATATTACATCAGTATTCATTGTTTGCATGTTTATAACTTCATAGATATTATTTACAGCTTGTGTTGTGTGCATATGAAAGAGTCACGACATATGTTAGAATATATTGAGAATGTAGCATTTTTGTAGTATTAAACTGAGAAATAGAGGGTTTATCTTCTATACCACATGGTTTACTCTGATAATGTTTCTTTTATTGTATAATCTTATTTTTAGAGTTAATAATTATCTTATTTTACATTTGCTCAGTATTGTTGTCTGTTTACTAATTTGAATTCTCAAATTAGTTCTAACAGAATTTTAAACTCTTATCAGGATAGTGAAATAAAAGAGGTGTTAGGTATTTCATCAGTTTGTATATGTGAGAGAGAGAGAGACAGACACAGAGAGAAGAAGTAAATATCCACATCTTGGAGCCCTTACTCCAGTCTGGAGTGGTTCTGCTCTAGGACTGTGGTCATGAGACCTCTCTTCATGCTCATTTAGGGAATCTCATTCCCTCTGTGTGTGTGTGTACAGAGGCATGTGAGTGCAGGCTGCTCAGGCTTTTCCAGTAGCTTCTGAGAAGTAGTACATGGAAAGAAAACATTCTAAAACCTTGCTTACCTGAAAACATCTTTATTCTGTCTTCACATTTGATTAACAGTTTGGGTTGCAATCAAAATCTCAAATGGAAATAACTTTTTATCTAAATATCAAAAATATCCTCCATTATTCTCTTTCAGATTTGGTAGTAAGAATTTCTTCATCATGATTGCTGATATTTTTAATGTAACAATTTTTTTCTATAAAACTTGTTAGAATCTTCTTTATATCCTGTGTCTTACATTTTTTCCCATAATGTGATTTATACTTTAAAAATATATTATGTTTAGTACTTATTGAGCCTCTTCTGAAAGCACATCTTTGTTTTGGGAAAAGTTCTTGGGAGGAGTTTTCTTTTTTTGATAATTTTTCTTCCTTTTGTTTTCTCTCCCTTTTTATTTTACAGCCACTATTAGATGGGTATTGACCTCTAGTTACCTCTAACTAATCTTTTTGTTCTACTTTTGAGACAGTTCTTCAATTTTATAGTCCAGAATTTCCTTTGAATTTTTTATTTCTGATATATATATTTTCTTAATTTTCAAAGACTTTTTTCTTATTCTCTGAATCCTTTTAATTATATAGTTTTCTTGTTCAAAGATTTTTCCTTTCTATTGGAAGATTTTTAACTGCAGCTGCGCCCCCCCCCCCTTTTTTTTCTTCTTTTTCTTCCTTTTTCATTGTATTGCTTATTTCCTATTTGTTCTTTTGGGTTCTATTCTGAACTTTGAATGTTATTGTTCAGTGTATGGTGATACTTCATAGCTGTTCATTTAAAACTCGGAACTCTAAAAATCAAGGGCAACAATTTTGTACAGGGGCAAAATTTTCTGATTGGTGGGCAGCACTATGTCACAATGAGACCCATGTAAAGTTTTGCAGTTCCTATCAACTGGACTAGACAGTTTTCCCAGTGAGAGCTCTATAATCCTATTCCTGGGTTGGGCTGGAAGGGGAACTGAACAGGACTCTGGGTGCATGTATAATTTCTTGGGAACCAAGTAGAGAAAAGAGAACAAGGGCTTTCACCATTATTGCAAAATTTTACCAAATCACTCAACTTTTAGTTAAATGGTTCGTCTATCTTCTCAACTGTCCTCATGCCCCTAAGTCTTAGAGTTACAAGAGTTGATCCTTTCTAGAAAGTGAACTCTTGTCTTTGTGGATGTAAGAAGGTGGGATTTACATGCATATATCCTGGTATACATAAATAACAGGCACCTCCAATTCCTAAACATTTCAATGGCTTTGAACTGAATTAGTGTAATATTTTTTGATAGCCTCCCTTCTCATTTTGGCAACTATATTTCAGTTTTCTTTGTCATGCTAAGTCAGCTGACTTTCCAGTTTTGAAAGTGTACTGATATCTTCCATACACTCTTGACCCTTATCATTTTGAGGGTATTTCTATGTTTATGCACATTTATTAATTTGCTATCATTTTGTGAGATGGATGGCTATTACCTGGAAATACAGATTAGTATACAGTAATTTTGCCCCCCTAAAATGATGTTACCCAACTTTCCCAAAGAAATTAATTTAAAACATTTAGTTTTCTCTTAATCTTATTTTATTTTTGCTTTTCTAACACAAATACACATTGAAATCTTTAAAGAAGAGGGAGTTTTCTGATGGATAGGTAATCTCATGGGTACTGGGTATTGAACTGCACAGAGTGCATGAGTTGATCACAACAAATGTGCCAGTTTTGACTGGATTGAAAGCCATTCAAAGGAAGCTTTTTTTCAATCCTCCTAAGTATTGTTGAGAGAAAGAGATATAAGAAAGAGAAAGATAACAAATATAGATTATAAAATACATGTAACAAGTTTGTTATAAAGTAAGTTAGTATGGCCATCAATACGACCAAATAACAGTTATGAAATAGCAATATTATTTAGAATTCAGTGAAAAATGTGACATTTGGAGTCAGTTCCCAAATTCAAACAGTCTGGTTCTGTTGTTGCCACCTAAAAAAAGACTGTCTGCAATTCTCTCTTTCTGTTCTTTTTTTTTCTTCTTAATTGCCATTTTTTTCCCCAGACCAGCTGTAGCATCTATGTCCTGACTTTGATCCAGCTACTTACGTTAACCCATAGAGAAAATGTCTCCCATAGACTCTGCATATATCACTGCAACGTCTCCATTCTTGACAAGCTTGCTGTTTTAGCACAATAGAGTGCAAGAAGAGCGGCATGAAATGAAGCTCCCACATACTGGGAAAGAGTAAATTAAGACCTCTGTTTAGTAAATATTGGCACTCAAATGCAGTTCTTTTCACCTAAAATAATATGAGTATATGTGATTGAAATTGCAACTGAGGCCCAGGAATCTAGTGTTAGTTAGCTTTTTTGTTTTTCGTGAGAAGTCACGCTTTAAAGTATTCTTATTTGATTTAGGATATTAAAGTAGGATAAAAAAACAAATATGCAAATACCATGTAAGATATAATATTCCTTGCAAAAATCCATCATAAGGGAATTATGGAAAACAACTTTTTGACACATGGGGGCAGAAGAGATTGTTTCCATCATGAGAACATGTAGTGGGGGATATTAAAAAAATGATCTTATTAAAAGCATGAATTTTGAGGCAAGTATCCTGGATTCTCAGCTAAGTCATCACTGTTGATAGTTTTTTCTTAATTTTCAAACATTAAAAAAGTATAGAGAATTTCAAACATTATCGTCTAGTTTTAAAATTGTCAAGATTTTGCAGCACTTTCCCCCTTCTTTCTTTCTTTTCTTCCATCCATTCATCATCTTCTTGGGATAGGATAATAATGACCCTGAAAGATATTCATGCCTTAATCCCCAGAACGTGTGTATATCTTACATTATATGGCAGAGTAGAATAATGATTGCAGATGGAATTAAGGTTGCTAAAAATAGGGAAATGATCCTGGCTTGTCCAGCTGATCTCATTGCAATCATAAAGGCCCTTAAAAGCAGAACAACTCAGAAGAGGAGAGTTAGAAGGAGCTGTGATATGAAAGAGCCATCAGACAGATGCAACATTGCTGTCTTTGAAGACAGGAAGGAGACCAGAGCCAAGGACTGGAACAGTCTCTGGAAGATGGAAAAATCAAGGAAATGGATTTTCCTCTGAAGTCTTCATAAAGAGATATAATCCAGTTAAAACCTTGAGTTTGGTCTAATGAAGATTCATGCTAGATTTCTAACCTACAAAACTCTTAAGATAATAAATGTGTGTTGTTTCAAGCCACTAAGTTTGTTGTGACTTGTTCGGCATCATTCTTTTTTGGAGGAGCACTGAAGGGAACTAGGGGAATTTTAAAACAAATTCCAGACTTCATGTCATTTTATTTCTTTGTACATGGTATATATATTTAGATATATTAGGATCTTCTTATATCCACAGTGGCTATCCACAGCTAAAAAATTGAATAAAATTATTTTCTCATTCAAATGTTATCTCAGCAACATATTTTTTATAGTTGGTCTTTGAATGAAGATCCAAACCAAGTCCACACCATATATTGCATTTGCTTGCTTTGTCTCTCCAGTCTTATAATCCAGAGTAGTTCCTTCTCCTTCACCCTTTCCTTATTTTATTCATGCTGTGATTTGTTGAAGAAATCCAACCAGCTGTCATGTAGAATGACCCATATTTGCTTCTCTGTTGGATCATTTAGCTTGTTCCTCCATTCCTTATGTTGTTGTAAAACTAGAAAATAGCCCTAAATGTTTTACTGGACTCAGGTTTATTATTTCCTAAGTATATAGCTAAAGAGCCTCTTGATGAAGTGAAAGAGGAGAGTGAAAAAGCTGGCTTGAAACTCAACATTCAAAAAACTAAATCATGGCATCAGATCCCATCACTTCATGGCAAATAGATGGGGAAAAAATGGAAATAGTAACAGACTTTATATTCTTGGGCTCCAAAATCACTGCAGACAGTGACTGCAACCATGGAATTAAAAGACACTTATTCCTTGGAAAAAAAAAAAAAACTATGACTAATGTAGATAGCGTATTAAAAAAGCAGAGACATCACTTTGCTGACATATGTCTGTATAGTCAAAACTATGGTTTTTTCCAGTAGTCATGTATGGATGTGAGAATTGGACCATAGAGAAAGCTGAGCGCTGAAGAATTGATGCTTTCAAACTGTGTTGCTGGAGAAGACTCTTAAGAGTTCCTTGAACTGCAAGGAGATCAAACCAGTCAATCCTAAAGGAAATCAGTCCTGAATATGCATTGGAAGGACTGATGCTGAACCTCCAATACTTTGGCTACCTAATGCAAAGATCTGACTCATTGGTAAAGATCCTGATGCTGGGAAAGATTGAGGACAGGAGGAGAAGGGGATGACAGAAGATGAAATGATTGGATGTCATCATCAACTCAATGGACATGAAATTGAGCAAACTCAGGGAGATAGTGAAGGACAGGGAAGCCTGGTGTGCTGCAGTCCATGGAGTTGGTAAGAGTGGGACACAACTGAGCGACTGAACGACAACAGTATATTGCTTAAGTGGTTCTATCTGCTTAATACTGCATCACCTCAGGCACATGGTAAGAAGTTGCTCCATTTTTAGCAGTACCAGTGGTAATCAGTGAGTTTAAGTGGTAACAATCCAATTTTCCTACTATGGACTTTCTTATCCACTTTTCCTAAAATGTTTGATCTTTGCTGAACTAATTATTCTAGTAATAACTGAAAATGAGTTATATCCTAATTCTATTATTCCTCAAGTATTAACTTTAATTTTTTGTTTATAAATGAATGTTTTTCCAAAGTGGAAACAAGTATTTGCAACATGCTACTATATTTACTATATGTAAAAGAGAGAAATATACATGTATTTACCTATGTTTATATCTATCTATCTATGTGTATATCTATCTATCTATCTATCTATCTATACATATGTAAAATAATAGAAGGGGTAAATCAAAGCATAAAAGATATGTATAAATAGGGGGAGGAAATAGGGAAAAGGGAATAAGGAGAGAATCCAGACTTCTTTGAGTATAGCTGGCTTGCAGATTTGAGTTCAGGATGGGGAACATGTGTATACCTGTGGCGGATTCATGTTGATATTTGGCAAAACCAATACAATATTGTAAAGTTAAAAAATAAAATAAAACAAAAATATTAAAAAAATAAAATTATCTGAGTATATTACACAATTCTAAAATAACTTAAATTTAAAAGGGAATTTATAAAGATTGAAAAGTTGATTCCAAAGTAGTGAACCTAACTATGTATATAGTTCTATACATATAATCATACAGAGCACAACCACACAAAGAAGAGTTATTACAAGTGCCTATTAAACACAGTAATCTGACTATTCCTAGTGAAACATATTCTAAGGAAAAAACAAAAAGTTTCCAAAACTTAACTCTTAAAGTGTTTTCCAAAACTTAGCTCTTAATGTGTTTTCACCATATTGTTTATGACAGCTTTAGTATTACTAATTCTAAAACTATATATATAATATATATGCATGTATTGAATATATATACAATAGTATATAGTGTATATGATAAAACTATACACTATATAAATTATACTATATAAATTAATATATAATTAGAACCAAGGTTTCCAGCACAATAAATAAAATATAAAGTAGATTAAGTAAAAGTTTTGTTATCCTAGGTTAAATTTAAAATATGAATATGAAATAAAGACATAATTTCTCTTAAAAGGTGTTTATTTCCTATCCTCTTTAACTCAAAATTGTGGAAGTAATGATCAACCTGATTATAATGAGAACTCTTACAGTTAAGATTACAGTTTCTAAATACCATTTTTTCCCAAAAGAGATTGAATATTTTTAAAGAAATGGGTGATGTCAAGTTTGAAGTAGGAAATATTCAAAGTAAGCCTACATCTTGTCAATTAAAAAGAAATGAAGCTATCAAAAAATAGTCAAGGTACTGTCAAGAGGATTCAGGAGCCACTTGAAACAGTCAAAAATTGGAACACTAGATCATTAATAAAAATAATAATTGCAATAAGCCAAACCACAGCAAAAATGTTTAAATCCTTTAATTTATACTAATCCTCTTTATCATTTTGTTCTTTGAGAATATTTTGCTGAGATTAAAAATGAATTTACTAGAGGGCCAGGTACATATCTCACACCTTTATCAAACACATAATGCAGATGCTAACGGTCCACAGAAGCAACAAATCAACCTTCTCAGTAAGAGAGTAGCACCCTTACCCAGTGATTGCTGTGTTGTTTTATGATGTGCTTTCGTGGTGTGTGTGGATTTTTTTTTTAAGATTATGCCAAAATCCATTTATAAATACTTAAAAATAATTACTCTAACAATCTCTATTTATGAAACAAAGATATAATGGAATTTGAATGTAAACCCATATAGTTTTGGATGAAACAATATGTTGAAAGTTATTGAGCAGAAAATAGCTGTAGAGAAAACTTATTTCTTTAATTTGAAAATAAGTTATTGACTTTACATCCAGCCTTTTCTCCAGTAAGTTTCGTATAATAAATACAATTTAGCGTTACATAAACAGACCTGTGTATTACTATAGCACCCAAGGGTATCGTTATAAAAGAATTGATATTTATATAGATATGCATGTGTTATTGAAAAAGTAAGATTTATTTGTCACATGTTATACTTAAGAAAACAAGAAGTATATACACTTTTGGTTTTCAGTCATAAACCTGCACTTGACTGTTTAGCATGTTGTAAGGGATTCGATACCAGATAAAAAAGAACAAAAGATAAACAACAACCAAAAAAGCCTTCTAAAATGAGATGGCATGAAAGTGAGAAATTCTTAGAACCCCAAAATGAATTAAAACAGGAACCTGGGAAGTAAGCAAAGATCAAAGTAAGCTCAGGATCAAAGCATGGCTTTCATCCTGAGTATGTGCCAAATCCCAGAGTCACTGAGCTTCAGAGCTGATAACTAAACAGGACATGAGATAAGCCTAGAGTGGTCAAGGTAAGTATGCTGATAGTAGAGCCTGGCATAATATTGACAACCAAAAAGGATCAGCAAGAAAAATTAATTATCTTCTGAAGATTTGTAAATATTAATTGGTCCCCACATGGATTAACCTACCCAGTTCCATGCTGTTCATGTGATTTGAAAAGCCTGAAAAAAAGTCACAAGTGACCCAGGGCAACTGGCAGAAGCAAGCATGAATATCTTTCAAATAATACACTTTAACCCAGTTCTCAAAGAATTTCAAAAGGTCAAGATAAAGGAGCACCATAAAGTTAACAATTGCAATATATACAAGGAAACTAGCATTTTATGTGAAAACCAACAGAAACAACTGTAAATTCATCATCTATTAGACACGGAATATAAAATTCTTGGGCTTCCTTGATAACTCAATGGATGAAGAATCTACTGCAGTACAGGTGACACAAATTCAATCCCTGGGTCAGGAAGATTCCCTGGAGGAGGACATGGCCACCCACTCCAGTAATCTTGATGGGAAAATCCCATAGCCAGGGAAGTCTGGCAGGTTATAGTCCAAGGGATTGTGATGAATTGGACATGACTGAAGTGACTGAACATGCACACACATAAAATATTAATATTTATGATTATTAAGAGTAGCTAAAGGAAATGCTATCTTAGATTTAGTTCCCAAGGAATAGACCTTCAGACAGGGATTTGGATAAATATGTTTTACTGAAACAATTATCACTTATCAAACACACACACACACAAAAAAAAACCTGGGAAGGAGATAACAGAAAGCAAAAGAGGCTGGACAAGTGTAAAAATTCTGGTTTTGGTTTAATCCACAAATTAAGAATGTTGTCTGAAGCATTAACTGGTGTGGTTTGTGTGTGTTCATTTTTTTTTTCCCCCTTTTCTTTTTGTGTGGAAGCTAAAGATTTTCTTCTCTGTTATTTTAAAATAATAATAATACTAATAATAATCACCTTGGCTGTTTTAACATGCACACATGACGAAGGCAATCAACTGCTACCACTGGCAAAGGTAAGGAGCATGGAAATCTTCATGTCCTACTGGTTGGCATGGAAAATGGTACAGTTACTTTGGAAAGGTTTGCCAGTACACAGCGAAGTTGAACATGTGTTTGGCCTGTGACTCAGCACTTTCACAGTTGTGTGTCCTGGTTGCACTTTTAAATGTGTACACTAAGATTGTTAATAGCAGCATTGTTGTAATATTATAAATGTTTGGAATAACTCATGTCTTCACCAGTAGTAAAATGAATCAACAATTTCAATTATATAATAAATTACTGAGCAGCAATGAGAATGAATGAAAAATTATGTCTAACAAATGAATGAATCTCCAAAAATAAGAAGCTGAACAAAAGAAGCAGAAGAATATATACAGTATGATTGCTGCTGCTGCTAAGTCGCGTCAGTGGTGTCCGACTCTGTGCGTCTGCCCATAGACGGCAGCCTACCAGGCTCCACTGTCCCTGGGATTCTCCAGGCAAGAACACTGAAGTGGGTTGCCATTTCCTTCTCCAATGCATGAAAGTGAAAAGTGAAAGTGAAGTCGCTCAGTCGTGCCTGACTCTTAGCGACCCCATGGACTGCAGCCTACCAGGCTCCTCTGTCCATGGGATTTTCCAGGCAAGAGTACTGGAGTGGGTCGCCAGTGCCTTCTCCAACAGTATGATTAAATTTATATAAAGTTCACACAGGCAAGTTTGGCTAATATATTTTTATGGGTAAATATGTAGTTATAAAAATTAGAGAAAGGAAATGATTAACACAACATTTAATTCAATGATTATCTCTTTAGGGAGAGAGGGGGATGCAAGTGGGAGAAAGTTAGTTTCTAATACTGTTTCTCACCTACCTGATAAGAACGGAGTGCTGATTATGCTTCGAATGGTTTTTAAACACAATTTGATGTAATTCTGATGTAATTAACATGAAATACTTCAGAACTTAAACTGATAAGTGCCTTCATACACCTTCTTTTACTCAACCATTTAGTGAATACCCTTAAGATTTTTCTCTCATAATATCACCATTTATCTTCATAGAAGAAGTTATAGTTTGTGAGTGTATATTTACTTGGATGTTTATAGGTTTACAATCTATTTCCCCACTAAGCCACCTGTCCTCTGCGAGCTGAAGCTATGTCTTTTCAGTGTACCACTATGAGGTTGAAAAACTGTGTCTTCTAGATGAAGTCATTTATGGTCAGATTTTAAGTCTTGAGAATTTTTCCATCTATGAGGATGAGTTTTGCCAAAAGTGGAGGTGGAAAGCACTTCTGAAGTAATTATGCAACTACTCAGCTAAATGAGATAACATATAAATAGAACAGCAGAAAACATGGTATGTAGGAAGTACTCCATAAATATCAGTAGTTGCTGGTGTTGGTGTCGGAGCTCTGCAACTTTTTATTTAACTCTGCCATTCAAAGTGGTTGGCTAAGTTAATTTGTTTCATCATGGGCAATAATTACATCGTACTTACTTTCTCTTGTTGCTTATGTACAGAAGTGTGGAATATTTTGCCAATTCATGAATAGTGTTTATGGCATCAACAGCTAAAAACTAAGGGAATCTTACAGGGCTGAATGTAACTGCAGTTTTTTTTTTCACAGTGAATAAGAAAAGTCCATAGATTTGGTACAGGGTTTCAGAGATGAGCACTTTTTTCCTAACTCTGGTCCTCAACTGCAAGAATCCTTCTGTGATTTATTTCACTCTTTTACAGAACAGACGCATCCAAATAAAGTCTTTTATCCAGAGTGATTCCTGTTAAACAAAAACAAGAGATTATGATAACATTAAATAAAAGGACATTCATGAAAAATGGATTAGGACGCAGGAGTGAGTAAAGAAATCAATTTAATGAACTTCAACCAACATTTGTTGTGGTGACATAAAGTAATGAATATTAAAGCACTGGCAAATAATATATGCAACTTTTGCTTCTACTATGTATACAACTTTAAAACCAAATCTAGGATGATACATACTCAGTATTGGAGAAGGCAATGGCACCCCACTCCAGTATTCTTGCCTGGAAAATCCCATAGACGGAGGAGCCTGGTGGGCTGCAGTCCATGCAGTCGCTAAGTCAGACACGACTGAGCGACTTCACTTTCATTTTTCACTTTCATGCATTGGAGTAGGAAATGGCAACCCACTCCAGTGTTCTTGCCTGGAGAATCCCAGGGACAGAGGAGCCTGGTGGGCTGCCGTCTATGGGGTCGCACAGAGTCGGACACGACTGAAGCGACTTAGCAGCAGCAGCAGCAGCAGCAGCATACTCAGGATGAGAATCATGGCAGCATCAGGGATGGTAACATGAAAGAATGGCCAGTGGCAATTTTAAGAAGCTGTTGAATGAAAGTTGAAAGATATTTCTTCTTTATTGGATGTTAAAATGTGGTTAAAAGTTATGTATTAGAATCGATGAAGTAAGGCAAGTACACAAATTAGCCCCTGGTATTAAATGCATTTCTTAGTATAGATCATGAACAAAGTATTTGAAAGCCACTGCCCTAGAAAATGTATTTTGTCTTCCTTAGATTGGCATTAGGTGGAACACTGTAAAAAGCATACATTCTTCAGACTGTTCAATGGCAGTGCCTATAAGAAATTGCTTGGTAAATTAAAATTAAAGTAATAGTTCTAAAATTGATACAAAAATTTCTATATACATATGAAGTTGTCATTCAAATTATAATTAAACCAACAGAAAACATTTCATTAACTGTGAAATGTGACAGATAATCAAGACTATGTATGTGATACTTGCACCAATAAATACTTTGATTCACCAAATACCAAGAAGTTCGACAGCCATAGAGATCTCAAGACCACAGGACCTTAGCAAAACTGTCATGTGTTCTATAAAGTACGCAATTCATTTCCAGTTAATTGTAATCAGTTTTTAAATACTTCCAATAATTAAGACTTGAATAATAGTAATAAAGTAACTGCAGGCTTTCCATCTTATTTGCTTTAGTTGCTGCGGAAAATACTGCTATTTTATGTTTCTACAGAGCCAAGTACAGAAGTGAGCAGATTGATAAATTTATAAACATCATGGAAAGAATTGTAGAGAGGAACTGGAGCCACTCGAATGCCATCTGGCTCCCGTTTGTCACACTGTAGGGGAAACAAAAAGTAAAGCCACAATAGTGTTAGCATTTTTCACATAATGGAAATCTGCATTCAAGAGAAACTTACATAAAACATTCATACTGATTACTCTAAAATTTAATATGTAAGAATTTTTTCACTTTAAGTAAAATGTCATGTTTGTGTTATTTGAAGCTATTCTCTTAATAATAATTAAAATATTAATAGGTTGGTACATTAATGTCTGAAGTGCTTTCTTGAAGTGCACTCATCCTTTATAAGCATCCAATAGTTTGGGTATGTAGTTTATCTGCGGGGAGACCCTGAAGAAACTGGAACCCTTGCACACATTTCAATGAATGAGAACTTCACTGAGATCTGGAGAGTTTTAGTCAATTATATTTCCATTGAATTCAATAATCCCTAATCTCATGAATTAGATAATTCAGCTGTCTGAAGATCACTGTGACTCTGTTGTTAAGAGACACCCCTACAGGCTAGACAACATAATAAATGATTTGTGTTTGCTGGCACTTTTAATTCGATAACAACTTTTGAGGTAAGTATATTCGATTCCAATATGGATGAGAAGTCTCAAGTCAATAGATGTTTACCAACTTTCACAGGAGCACATGGCTTGCAAATGGTAGAATGTTATTTGGATTGCTGATATTCTATGTGTCTCCAAAAACTGGGGAAATCTCTCCTAAAGGTTTGGAAAACTGAGTGCAGTATTTTCTAAATTATATTATCTCTGGAAATAGATATCACTATTTATCCTGTAATTGCTCATTAAACAATTATTAGTTCTCTTCAAGAGACAAAGAGGACTATTTTAGGCACAAAGGTAAAAAACAGCAACAAAAGAATATATTCCATACAATGTTAGCACTCTTAAGATGTGTCTACATGTCTTTCTTGACTACAGTGAACAGGTTAAAAATAACTTATTTCAATCAAACTAAACAAGACTAATTTACTTTTTCTTCCTCTACTATATTGATGTGTTCTTTAATTCCACTTACTCCACAAATTTATATTGGGGTTTTCACTATTTTTTTTTCTGCCCAATCTATAATGAAAAGAATGGATAAGTTACATAATACTGCTTCCTACAACAAAATCAGTGGTGTTTTCCCTTTTATCAGAAATAACAGATCTCTGTGTCTTTAGTTAACAGAGTGCTGAATACTTAGTTGGCACTTAATTTATCCTTACTGATCAAAATTAAGTATCATAGAAAAATGCATAAACTGAAAAATTCAAATTTTATCCTCAACATTTGCAACCCATAGAGAAAACCTAGTAGGAAAACAAGAGATACACTTACAACCACTCCTCTTTTTTCTAGTTCTTGGATAATGTGTTTTATTGGAATAGAAAATGTTAGGGTTAGCTGGCAGCCACGTTCCGCTATACAGGATGGAGTAATTATGTTCACGACTGTTTTCTTGCTTTCTGCTTTGTCCTGGCTGAAGTACTGCTTGATCATGTATTCCAGATAACCAGTTAGCAAAATAGATTTTCTCCTCAGTGCTTTCATAGTTGCTTGTTTAAAGATCTGCAGAATGAGAAACAATTAGGTTCACACTTTCTTGTTGATTTATAAAGTAAAAATTAACTGTAAATCACATATAAAAAGGAAAGGCCTGCTTCTGACCTTTCCAATAAAACATCCCATTTTAGATAATCTTTTTGTTAAAAAAAATGTTTTTCAAGTACTGTGCCATTAAAAATTGAACACAAAGTTTCCATGATAGATTAGCTGTACAAATGTTGTTTAAACAATACTTGCCAAAGCAGAAAAAAATAAGTTAACATAATGTTCCTTCAGAGCTATTTTAAATTAGCTTCATATAATTAGTACAAGTAAAACATACCTTAATAAATGGATTTAAATTTTATAAATGTCAGACTTCTTCCTCCAAACATTTTATACAATTATAGTCAAGAACATTTTTGTCTATTCCTGTATAAAGTTTGTTTAGTCCACAAAAAAGTACAGTAAGAGTTCAATGCTTATGTGGAAGGCAATGTTACCAATATTATTCATAATCATTTTAACAATTTCTAAATCTCTTTCAGTTTAACAGTAAGAAAACAAGGAGTTAAAAATGATGCTAAGTTTTGTCAGGCAGGAAAGCAAATAATGTTAGATGTGCTTATATGTTACTGAAGCATTGGTATTGAAAGCATTGAAGTCTTTCTTTTTTTCTTCTTTCATCATTTTTTTTTTCTGCTGCTAAACTCTTAACACTGGTGTGAAAACACTGGCACTTGCTTCTTGAGGTTTCTTATATTAAGATGAGTGACAAGGGCACACAATCACTGGTGTTGGAACATTAGGGGTCAGAACAGACATGCTTTTTTAGCTTATCTCTTAAGGTCAAGTAGAGTTTAAAGATCTATCCTACATATAAGAACTGAATGAACTGCAAACAGAGAATGATGCACTGGCAGGCCACTTAATGTCCCTTTTCTCTATCATGGTAGGCACAGAGCAAAAATAGGGTCATTTGGTGATATCTATACTTTATGAAGTCTATGGAAATAGTTCTTTCTGTATATACACATGGCATGTGTGGGTAGGCATTCTAATAGGACTCAAACTGTCCAGGCATAGATTTTCTTGACCTATTGCAGAGCGTATGTATTTGGCTGAAGGAGAAGTTGGGAGTTATATTTAAGTTAATATATTGAAAGAAGAGAGGAGTATCAGACAGTAGAAAGGTATCTGTCTGTTTCCCCAACCAGACCTCATGGACTGTGTCTGCAACCTGGAAAGACTTCAGCTGAAAGTAGAAGCTAACATCTGACATATTCAGTGCAAAAAAAATGCTGCTTTAGTATTCAGGTAACCCTCGTTACATGGAGTTTGGTAGGAGACATCTCTTCATTTCCTATGTAAAACAAAATGGCCATCAGAGAGCCTGATTCAAGAATCAACATTCTCACAGAAGGCAGGAGCAAGGAACAGGTAAAGTATGGTCCACCCAGTGGTCTGTCAGGCTTGGAATTAAAACAAATACAAAAACAGGAATCTTTCCAAGCTTCTCTTTGGTGATTCATAGTCTTTGAAGACATTTTAATTATTTAAGTAATTCTGGTAAACTTTCTGGATCTGCTTTGGGTCCCATAAGATGCAGATGGGGGCACTGTGTAAGTTAGTACTTTTAATGACATTTCACTTGTATTCATAAGTCAGTAAGCCGTTGGGGGATATTAAGATTATAGGGTTCTTTAAATGAAGTTTTGCTCTTGCAGATTTGATAACAAGAAAGCAAAAGTTTTTCATGACAAATATCTTGATTTTAACATATCAGTACTCTTTGTTAATAATCAAATAATGTTTAAATGTAAAACTATTTTCCACGTTACAACTATAACAAGAGAAGCTGCATTCTGAAGTGGCTTTAAATTCTTCTCACAGGGTGTTAAAGTCTCTTCAGAGGCTTCAGTTAAACATATTAAGAGGGGATAATAGGAGTTAACAGTGAAGTAGAGTAAATGTCCCCCACAGCCTTTTTTTTTTTTTTAACTTCTCATTATTTTCGTGCTTTCAACACTGTGGAAATTTTTTTTTCTTTTTTTTTAATTAGGAAAAATGAAAAGTGTAATTTGAAAATATTCAGCTTATAACAGAATTCTTGGCAGAATTTCCACTACTTAGATTATTTTTCTTACTAGCTAAAATAAATTCAAAGTTAGAAAAGTTAGATCATTTTAAATAGGAAAAATAAGTATAACATGATGTTCTCAACTCTTAAGTTCTTAAAATTGGGTGCCTAATAACTTTCTGAGGAAATGCAGAGTACATTTCTTCTGATTTGCCCTATATTTTAATTGAATGCTCTAATTTTATATTTTGAAGCTATTTAAATAATTATATTGCCTACCTGTTGTTATGTATAAATAGGACCCTTCGAAATAAAATATAAGTGTTGTTTAATGTCATATTTACTAATTGGAAGATTGAGGTGACCTCTGAAGTAATCTGGTTCAAACATCTTATTAAAAGGTTGAGGCAAATGAATTCAAGAATAGTTGTCATTTGTTTAAGGTCATACCTAGTGTCACAGTAAGGGATGGAGTATTTGCCTCCTGCTTCCTACCTTATTCTTCCTCTTTATCTACAGTATTTTTAAAATTATTGTGTAAATTATTAAGTAGGCAACAGTATAAAGAAACCTGATTTCAGTTTGAAACTGATTATAAGGTGTTATTTTTCATCATATGCCTCAGTCAAATACACATTGTGAACAATGCCATAACTAATTTAAAAAAATTCTTTGTATTACAAATCTGTAATCATATCCATGTGCATCAGTTCATTTTTTTGCAATTTTTATTTAATATTTATTTATTTGGCTGTACCAGATCTTTGTTTTCACACATGGGAATGTCAGTCCTTGGTGCGGCATGCAGCATCTTCAGTGTAGCATGCAAACTCTTAGTTGTGGCCTCTAGGATCTAGTTCCCTGACAGAGAGTAAACCCAGGCCCCCTGCATTGGGAGTGTGGAGTCTTAGCCATCGGACCACTAGAGAAGTCCCAATATATATCGATTCTTAAGTATAAAATCTCTCCTTCAGTTGGCATTTTACTGTGTAAGAATACTTTTCGAAAGGGAAGTAGAGATAACAAATATTTGATTTGTGTGTTTATTTCTTTCACTTACTCAAACTTCAACTAATCTCCTATATTCAAAATTTTTAAATAAATAAGCTAAGTGCTGAATCTGTTAATTCATTGATAGTCATATAGCAAATTCAGAAGCATTTGAAAGAACAACACTTTAACAGTTACCCACTCCAGTGATCTTGCCTAGAGAATCCCAGGGACCGCGGAGCCTGGTGGGCTGCCGTCTATGGGGTCGCACAGAATTGGACACGACTGAAGCGACTTAGCAGCAGCAGCAGCAGAGAATGGGAAATATATTATTTTGTAATTTCAGAATTTTGCAATTTATAATGGGGAGTAAGAATTTCGAAAATACTTTCTTTAACTCAAGGTTTGATTATTTAAAGATAATTTTGGTAAAAACATAGCCTCAACAGTGAATTATTTAAATAAGGTATTTCCATGAGGCTGCAGAGAAATACTTAAGTGATGAGAAACTCAAGAGAAGTGTACATCCCTTTTCTGGGGCTTTAGGGTCATTTTCCTAGGTTTAAGTTTAGATATTGAAGTAGAAGATACATCAGTTTTCAGATTCCAGCTGAGAATAAAAATCATATCTAGGTGAATGTTATACAGTGTGGAGCTAAACTATTGGTAGGGAAAATAGGAATCTGTTTTTTTCTGTGGCAGAAGAGGTGAATACTGAAGTCAGTCCACTGCAAAGAATGTCGGTGATAGTGTCTAAAAGACATTTTCTACATATGGCTAGGAAATAATTTGCAAAGATGAGTAAAATCAGAGGAAATAACTTTAAGTGCTACTTCTTTCTAAGGTATGCCTTTGTGCCTTATTTCTTTTCTCCTTATTGTATTAATAATTTATCTTCTCCCTGATATAAGTTTGCAAAGTTTGCAAAGCGTTATTTTCTTAAAAAACAAAAATGTTTAATGGAACTGTGCCTCAGGTTGAATATTTTAAAAACAAGTCAAATATCATTATTTGGTTTGCCAAGCAGATTTAATCACTTCCCCACCCCTCCCCAAATATAATTTGTATCACTGAGAAATCTTGTTACTGGGTCTATTTCAATGCAAAACAGAAAAATCTGCCAAAACCTGAAAATAGCACAAGCTCCATCTAGTGGTCACACTGAGTAGGTGGTTTTTTTTTTTTTTTAAATTGGGATGAAATGAAACGAGCCGATTACTTCTATCTAGTGGTGAAGCTGTATAAAAACAGAGGAACTTGACACTGCCGTCCAGTGGCCAGAATGAGAAGTTGCTGAGAATTTTCACAGACTTCTAGAATTTTAGGTTTGGAAGAGATTTTGAAAGTCTTTATCTGGTCACTCATGCTGGAATACGAGGAGGCTTTCAATACTTTAAAAAAATCAAATTTTTATTTTAATGTCTATATATTTAAGATCTCTATTATAAATATATATGTATATTTACTTAACATATACTTTATGTATATAAAATATGCATTTCTTTAATATGTGTATTAATACCATTATCATATTTGTTGTTGTTTTAGTCACTAAGTTGTATCTGACAACTCTTTTGCAACCCCGTGGACTATATAGCCCATCAGGCTCCTCTGTCCATAGGATTTCCTAGGCAAGAATACTGGAATGGATTTCCATTTTCTTCTCCAGGGAATTTTCCCAACCCAGCGATTGAACCCAAGGCTCTTCCCGTGTCTCCCGTATTGCAGGCACACTTTACTACTGGGCCACTGGGGAAGCTCATTATCATACAGTATATAATTATTAACAATATATATTTACTTAGATAAATTTTTGTCTCAATCTAATGAATATGAAATGAATGAAACTAATTAATTTATAAATTAATGAAACTAATGAATATCTCATATCGAAATAATTGGAAGACATGTGTATGTATATGCATTATTCAATTCAGTTCAGTTCAGTTCAGTCGCTCAGTCCTGTCCGACTCTTTGTGACCCCATGAATCGCAGCACTCCAGGCCTCTCTGTCCATCACCAACTCCCGGAGTTCACTCAGACTCACGTCCATCGAGTCAGTGATGCCATCAGCCATCTCATCCTCTGTCGTTCCCTTCTCCTCCTGCCCCCAATCCCTCTCAGCAGCAGAGTCTTTTCCAGTGAGTCAACTCTTCGCATGAGGAGGCCAAAGTACTGGAGTTTCAGCTTTAGCATCATTCCTTCCAAAGAAATCCCAGGGCTGATCTCCTTCAGAATGGACTGGTTGGATCTCCTTGCAGTCCAAGGGACTCTCAAGAGTCTTCTCCAACACCACAGTTCAAAAGCATCAATTCTTCGGCACTCAGCCTTCTTCACAGTCCAACTCTCACATCCATACATGACCACAGGAAAAACCGTAGCCTTGACTAGACGAACCTTTGTTGGCAAAGTAATGTCTCTGCTTTTGAACATGCTATCTAGGCTGGTCAAAACTTTCCTTCCAAGGAGTAAGCGTCTTTTAATTTCATGGCTGCAGTCACCATCTGCAGTGATTTTGGAGCCCCAAAAAATAAAGTCTGACACTGTTTCCACTGTTTCCCCATCTATTTCCTGTGAAGTTATGGGACCGGATGCCATGATCTTCGTTTTCTGAAGACTGAACTTTAAGCCAACTTTTTCACTCTCCACTTTCACTTTCATCAAGAGGCTTTGTAGTTCTTCACTTTCTGCCGTAAGGGTGGTGTCATCTGCATATCTGAGGTTATTGATATTTCTCCCGGCAATCTTGATTCCAGCTTGTGCTTCTTTCAGTCCAGCATTTCTCATGATGTACTCTGCATAGAAGTTAAATAAGGAGGGTGACAATATACAGCCTTGATGTACTCCTTTTCCTATTTGGAACCAATCTGTTGTTCCATGTCCAGTTCAAACTATTGCTTCCTGACCTGCGTACAGGTTTCTCAAGAGGCAGGTCAGGTAGTCTGGTATTCCCATCTCTTTCAGAATTTTCCACAGTTTATTGTGATCCACACAAAGGCTTTGGCATAGTCAATAAAGCAGAAATACATGCTTTTCTGGAACTCTCTTGCTTTTTCCATGATCCAGCGGATGTTGGCAATTTGATCTCTGGTTCCTCTGCCTTTTCTAAAACCAGCTTGAACATCAGGAAATTCATGGTTCACGTATTGCTAAAGCCTGGCGTGGAGAATTTTGAGGATTACTTTACTAGCATGTGAGATGAGTGCAGTTGTGCGATAGTTTGGCATTGCCTTTCTTTGGGATTGGAATATGTGTTATAAATGAATAGTTATAGGTTAAGTACCTAGATATATAGAAATAATAGACATATGCATGTCTAGAAAACCAAACTGACCCTTTGAGTATTATAATTTTGAGTGAGACTACTTTCAAGTAAAAATATGAATGAACTTAAAGAAAAACACTAAGCCAGTAACAGTAAAGATTACACATGGATATAATGACATAGAAACCCCAATAAGGGGGAAAATACACCCTACCTCATGGGACAAGCTTACTTAGTCTCTGCTTTACTCTGACTATTCATACTCTCCCTTGCCCCTTAAAGTAAGTCCTCCTATAATTTTGTCATATGGCACTTTGTCAGCTCACTGACTCATAGAACTAGAAGAAATGAGTCCCCAGTAATCACAACATTGTCTGACACATGATAATTTTTAAATACATGTTTGAATGAGTGAATTAATCAAGACTTAAATATTTCAGGCTTATTTTCCATATAGAAAGACTAATAGAAGATCCAGTGACTCATTCAAGTTCACACAAATTCTAAGTGGAACTAAATATACGTCTCCCCAACTGAGTTCTATGGAACATTAAGTACCAACACTGTGCCAAGCCTTGTGCTGGGGGAGGGAGATATAAATAAAGGATGACACGAGCCACAGTCACTGTCCTATAGGAGAACGCTGCCCTTTGTTCAATGCTTATGCACAGTGCATATTAACCTAGCTGATTAACAGATGAAATATGACAGCATGTCACACTCAGATAAAGAAAAGGTGACAACGTGGGAAGTTTGACGCATAGATCACTTACCTCTAAACTAGCATGTAAGGAGCAGACCAACAGAATGGGAGGATTTGAGATTCGGAATCCATTGACTCCAGGGATTAACTGCAGTTCTGAAAAATTAATATCACTTTTATAGGATGTATCTAAAAAGTGTCCTTTATGGATATTTTAATGACAGCAAAGTAGAAGGAAAAAAATGTAAGACTTAAAAGCTTTTATTCCCAAGAGTTTTGAGATAATTAAAAGAAACTTCATGGACCTAAAGTACTAGTATATTTTTCCTTCACCTGCAACTTCCATCTTGTCTGCCCCTGTAATAGGGGCAGTGTGGGCACACAGCTTCTAGTGCAAGATTCTTAGCAGGCGGTTAGAGGTCCCGCTGTGTTAACAGTCAGCCTGGCAGTGGTGCTCGTAGAGGAGAGCACAGTGAGAGACGGATCGGTGCCTTAGGCCTTGGAACTGGCAGATGAACTGGGGGCCCCAGGGCTGCATTCCACAGAGCTCCAGCGCTCTCGCTACAGCCATCCACCAGTCGGGCCCAGGCCTTGATGCAGCAGCAAACCTCTCCCTCATCCCCACCTGAGACCTAATGGCGGTGGCAGTCTCCATGGGTCACAGTCCACAGAGGCTTCCAAACCAGAAACCATGTCAATGACAGCAAAATATCAAGACTTGAATGGCTTGTAATTGTAATATCCTCCGAAGGCAGAAATGTGAGTGAAATGATGTATGAAGGTGACTTTTAATGCTAGAATTACTACATCAAGTGACTTCTCTTAGGAAAGAGGAAAAAATGTGGTTTACAAAAATGATCTGCCTAAGAATATATTGAAAAGGTAAGTTAATAACAGACAATATTGTCATATAATTAATTATATTGAGTAGCTGCAAGCTAAATCCAATAGTTAAAATTACTAGTTAGAGCAAATTGAAAACTAATACTGACTTAGAGTGAGAGAATTTTCTGGGTCTTTAGATATTCATCTAATGAGGGCTAGTCAGACTACGTCCTATGGGTCATATCTGGCCCACTCCTTATTTTGTAAATAAAAGTTTATTGGAACATAGCCCTGTTCACCTATTTATATATTTCTATGGCTGCTTTAGCACCACAATAGCAGAGCTGTGCACTTGCCACAGTTAGCCCCCAAAGCTTGACATGTCTACAGTCTGAACCTTCACAGAAAAAAACACTTTGCCCACTCCTGATCTAATCCAACTTCCTTATTTACAGATAAGAAAACCTATTACAAACAATTTAAATAACTGTATAAAAGAGCTATGATTCAGCAGCTAAGATAAAATATAGCTTTCTTGATTTGAGTCAAAGGGCCCATCTTTATCCTTTGCATCTTGGTTGGTGCAAATGTGTATATATGTAACATCAAATCTCAGGATTGGAAGCAGTCTGAAGGATCAAGTTTAAGTTGATTTCTCAGAACATTTAGGAAGTTTTCTGTATCCCATGTGATGGAAGAATAAAGTCACTCAGGAAAGAGAAGTAGGGCAGTTTAAGAACTCCCTGCACTAATTATGTACTTTAATTTCTACCCACTGGGGTTACTGTTTGGTATGTGGTGGAAGTGGGCTTATCAGGTGGTACTAGTGGTAAAGCACCAGCTTGCCAATGCAGGAGACATAAGAGATGCAAGTTTGATCCATTAGGAGGGGGTAGGATCCCCTGGAAGAAGGCATGGCAACCCACTCCAGTATTCTTGTCTGGAGAATCCCACTGACAGAGGAGACTGGCAGGCTACAATCCATAGGGTCGCACAGAGTTGGACACAACTGAAGTGATTTAGCACACACGTACGCATGCTGGTGGCAAAAGCCACCAAAGGAGGACAATTTGGGAAAAGAGAGGGATAAAACTGAACACTTATTAATTAGTATGCTGCTTGGTTTACAGCTTTGAACATGTTTTACCCTCATGAAATAGATATTATTATTCACATTAGATACATGAGGAGAAAATTAAAAGTCCAAAATGATCAAATTTGTACAGCATCACAAAACCAATAAACTTGATACCTAAGTCTCTCTGGGCCTGACTATAAGGACCATGATTCCTTTCTGTCCCTGCTGTCTGATGGTTTAGGTATTCCATATTGGTGAGACCTGAATTCTGTATTTTAGATTTTGCTTCTTCTTATTTCCCTGTAAAAGGATAGACTCAAAATCATACTAAAATCTATGAATACTTAGTCTTACATTGAGGAAATGTCATTCCTTATTTTAAGAATTCTTAGTGGCATTTTCAAAGTTCTCTCTCCATGAGGCATGCATATTACATATCATACAAAGACGAAAACTGAAATAAACTTAAAATAAAATGACTTGTGAAGTAAAGTTGAATATACTTACTGTTATCCATCTGAAATCTGGTGCTTAGTTCATGGCCGAACCATCCCACTAACCTAAAACATATATAGTAACATTAGAGATTTTTGTTTATAAATATAGTCAGAATTAATATAGGACTCTTGGGCCTTCATATTAAAATCATTTGTGATATGAGTCATCAAATACTTAAGCATATAAATGCCATGTGATATCATAATACAGTTAATATTTATAACCTCAGAGAGAGAATAAAAATCAATGTTTTCATATTACTGGTTATATACTTGCAAAGTTAAATAATCTGAAGAGCTATATTTAATGACCTTGTTGTTTAATATAAAATGAACAAAAATGTTGTTTCTTTAGATTTTAAAAAAGGTGAAAACAAAGAAAAGTGATTAATACAGTAATGTATTCTTTTTGCAATAGGAATCCTAAAGGGAAATGACATAAAAATAACATCTAAATTGTTGAAATTTTAATAATTTTCTAAAGAAATTGGTTACTTTCAGAGTTTCATAAGAATGTTAATTGGCCAGACATAAAGTATAAAATATACAGGAAAAATCATATGTATGTGTGTGTACTTATTAGATAAAAATTACAAATGGTATGAAGAAAATATAAAATTTGAGAAAGAGACAAACACAGTATTCTTGTATAATCAACTCTTCCTAAATAAAGTGCTAGTTTTAACACTGCCAAAATT
Source organism: Bison bison bison (assembly GCF_000754665.1). Classification (NCBI taxonomy): domain Eukaryota; kingdom Metazoa; phylum Chordata; class Mammalia; order Artiodactyla; family Bovidae; genus Bison; species Bison bison. Next base: position 12,242,349 of record NW_011494902.1, on the reverse strand, counting down.
AAAAATTCCAATGTACTGTTTTTTTGAAGTTGGCAGTTTTTTTTATGTTTATATAGAATACATGAGTAAAAATAATAAATTTTGAAACAGAGTATAAAGGTGAATATGCTCTACATTACATGTGAAAGTGAAAGGCGCTTAGTCATGTCCAACTCTTTGCGATTCCATGGACTGTCCATGGAATTCTCCAGGCCAGAATACTGGAGTAGGTAGCCTTTCTCCTCTCCCGGGGATCTTCCCAACCCAGGGATCAAACCCAGGTATCCCGCAATGCAGGTGGATTCTTTACCAGCTCAGCCACAAGGGAAGCCCAGGAGCACTGGAGTGGGCAGCCTATCTGTTTTCCAGGGGATCTTCCCGACCCAAGAATCTGAACTGGGGTCTCCTGCATTGCAGGCGGATTCTTTACCAAGATATCAGGGAAGCCCATATTACAAAATTCATAAATAAATGAGGATAGTACTGTCACGAGAAGCATCAGGGAGACAAATGGAATGTGACAGAAAATATAAATGGTCCTCAGATCATACAATTATATAATGTGATAAATGTAACATTTGAAAAAATGCAAATGTGAGGAAAATATATTCATATATTTGATTTTTAAAAGTAGAATCTATGAAAACCAAATAAAATATAAAGGATAATATCATATATTCATACACATTTAAATTCTGTATTAAAAAGATAGACAAAATTAAAAGGACCCAATGATGGGGAGAAGGACGCTGTTTGCCACATTTAAAAGAGTTTGCACCAAGAGTTTTTTCATCAGAGAAAGGGCAGTGTCCCCAAAGCTGCCCAGTCACAAAGCATGCACAGGACATTTATAAAAAGAGAAGTGAAAATGCTCCATGAATTCCAGGAAGAAAAAAGCTCAATGTTAGTAAAAATTGAAAAATATGAAACCACATAAAGATGAAAGATATTAAATTGGCAAAGTTATTCAAAATTTAGATGTCTTTTTTTCATCAGGGATTCAGTATAAAATAAACTCTGTTCAATAATGAGTATAATAAGTAATAAAACCTTTATGAAGTACAGTTTAAAAAATATAAATTAAAGCTATGTACAGTTTTCTGTCTAAGTACTTTTACTTTTTCAGATTCATGCAAAAGACTATTTGGAGTACACTAAAATGTGTGTGCTAGGACAATGAGCACAGTACTATTTACAGTGTCATAGCAACCCCAGCATCTTGTAAGAGAGAAAAAATAAATTATACGATGCTTATGTTATGAAATATTATAGCCACTTAAAAATCATATTTGAAAGAATATATATTCAAAATTATAAAATAGAGATAACAATATTTAGAGTTTGATCTTAGGATAAATATATATTGCACGCATTTATATGTAATTATGGCCAAAATGTTAAAAATTTTAACTTTTGCTTTATTCACATCCAACTCACACCTGGACTTAATGGAGAAACACCAAAAGTGCTTTCTTTAATGTTAATATTTTGCAGCTTAAAATTGAAAAATAGATAGTCAATTATTACCACTTTAAAATTTTACAGTTGTGTACCTGGTATGCACAAAAAGATAACTTAGCATGGTAGTCTGGTACAAAATTAATATGAGAACTAAATATCTGTTAATAAATTAATATGAGGACTAAATTTAAAAGTGAAATTAAAAAATTGAAAGCAAACTGATATATTAACAAAAAATATTTCAGATTTATATAAATTTTTAAAAAATATTCCTGAATCTGAACAAGAACATCAAGTTGAATAATTTTCAACATCAAGAAAAATGTCAGTTCTCCTTGAACTGGTGTATACATTTAAATAATCCCAGTAAAATATACAAATAGATTTTATTTGTTTTCATTTAGGACTTGCAAGCTAATTCTAATGCCATATGGAAAATAAATAATAGTAAAACATCCCTAAAAAATAAGAGCAATGAAGTTGAATATTTCTACAAAACATTATAACATTATAAAATGTCAAAATGAAAACAGTGGTCAAATCTATTAATATACTATTCATCATATTAATAAAACTAAAGAGAAAGTTATAGGATCATCTCCGTAGACCAATAAATCATAAGAGAAAGTTGTATCATATGACAATCTATTTTTTAAAAATCATTTGCAACTTATGTCATAACAAGCTAAACTTTCTAGTATAAAAATACCTAGAGATCATAATGCAAAAGTAACAGCCCAAGAAAAATGACCAACATAGACAGAAAAAGGAAATGGCTCTCAATTATTTTTTAAAAGGGCCATCCATTTATTGTTAAGAAAAATACAAATTAAAGTTAAACTGAAATGCAATGGACTTGAACATGGGCAAACTCTGGCAGATGATAGGGGACAAGGAGGCCTGGACTGCTGCAGTCCACAGGGTCACAGAAAGTCAGACATAAACTTGGTGACTGAACAACAACAAATTACCATTGCCCACCTCTTAAAGTGGAAAAATTCCAAAGTTTTATTAAGAACTCTATTGATATTAACACATTGTATAAATTACTGTCATGTATTCTTGTTGGAATATGTATTATAGATGTGCCCCTCTAGAGAATAAATGAATAACAGTTGTGGAATTTGCAAATACATATACTCTTTGACCTGGAAAATTTACATCTGGGAGTTTAGCTCTTCAGAAGAACTTGTCCAAGTATGAAGTGAATTATGCATAAGTATAGTCATTGTGTAACTTTCAGTAATAATCTAAGATTGAAAATAGCCTAACCTCTCTTCAATAGAAGATTAGTTTTATAAATTATGGTAAATTGATATTGTAAAATATCATATAAGAATTACATCAGAAGTGAATAAAAAAGGATTCTGTGTCTTGAAAGGGAATGATTACAAGAAACCAGAAACCAAAAAATATATTAGGATAGGACATATAGTATTTTTATGAACTAAATAATTAACTTTTTGATTTATCTTCCTCAACTAGAATGTAAGTTCATGAGATCAGGGACCAGCTCTTAATGTTTGTAGAGGAGTGTTTTTAAAGCGAATGATGTGAGGTATGGTAAATGGTTGATAGGGGAAGCATGAGTTAGGACAGCTGAACCAAGGTGGTGATGGTCAGGGGAAGCTCTGATGAGCAAAAGAATGTGTATATTTCAGCACAGAGAAAGGAAAGAGTGTTCCAGATAATCAAAACAACATGTTCAAAGACCGAACACATATATAGACAAGGAGGGCAAATTTCCCACCACCTTCTTTCTCCACTTTTATTTTTTTTCTTTCTATATAAGTGGATTTTAAATGAATCTTCTGATTTTTAAATCTGGTTTACTAAATTTCTAGATGTGCATTTAATATTCAACTTTGGAGTTGTTGTCAAATGATTTTTCCAGAATAAAATACTAAAGCTTACTAGAAAATTTATAGTCCATTTTAGGTTCTACTCCTTCTTTGTATGATATTTCTCAGTCCAGTTCTGTTGCTCAGTCATGTCCGACTCTTTGAGACCCCATGCACTGCAGCACGCCAGGCTTCCCTGTCCATCACCAACTCTTGGAGATTGCTCAAACTCATGTCAGTCGAGTTGGTGATGCCATCCAATCATCTCATCCTTTGTCGTCCCTTTCTCTTCTTGCCTTCAATCTTTTCCAGCATTGGGGTCTTTTCCAATGAGTCAGTTCTTCACAACAGGTGGCCCAAGGATTGGAGCTTCAGCATCAGTCCTTCCAGTGAATATTCAGGACTGATTTCCTTTAGTATTGACTGGTTTGATCTCCTTGCAGTCCAAGGGACTCTCAAGAGTCTTCTCCAACACCACAGTTCAAAAGCATCAATTCTGGTCCAACTCTCACATCCATACATGATTACTGGAAAACTCACAGCTTTGACTAGACAAATCCTTGTCGACAAAGTAACATCTCTGCTTTTTGACATGCTGTCTAGGCTGGTCATAACTTTTGTTCCAAGGAGCAGGCGTCTTTTAATTTCACGACTGCAGTCACAATCTGCAGTGATTTTGGAGCCCAAGAAAATGAGTCTCTCACTGTGTCCATTGTTTCCCCATCTATTTGCCATGCAGTAATGGGTCAGATGCCATGATTACCAGTTTCCCTTCTTTGAAAAATCTGTCTTCAGGGATAATGTACTGACATATATTGTTTGGAAAAAATATTTGGGGTGGTAAAAGAGAAAAACTTTGAAGGCTTTAATTAAAATTTTTCTCATCATTTACAAATATTTTCCTAAACTTTCTTATCCATAGTGAATCAAATTTTACTGTGTTAGGTTCATTTGTTAGGTGGAAAGCTCCAAAGGATATATATAGTACCCAAATTCCTTTTGAGTTCCAAGACAAGATTTTGAAACTTATACAGAGTCAGTAGTATTTAAAAGCCAAGGCTTCTGACTTGCAATATATAGACATTTTTGAATTCTGATTATCATATCTCATATAGTAGCCCAGCATAAAGTTTATGCTGTGAACAGCAAAAAGAAGAGAGTGGAAGAAACAGTAAGTATTTCTTCCATTTCCTGTTTCCCATGATTAAAATAATGTTCTGAATGCTGAGGAATGAGAAGCTTCAGAATGGGAAGAGAAAGAGTGGATTCATACTCCTAATACAGAACTGGCTACACTCCCTGCCCAAAGTTAAGTTCTAGGGGATAGGAGTTGGGATGGTTGAGAAATCAGTGGGAACTCCAGATACATTCAGGGGGATCTACAGATAGAAAACTCTTGTAACATATTCCCTCAGACCTACTAGGCAATAAAACCATTTGTAAGAATTCTTCCAGGCCAGTTTGGTGCTGTAGTCTTCAAATAAAAATGTTAGCAGAATGGACCTGTGATAGCACTTTTACTTATAACTTAGGATCATATTAACTCAATAGACCCAAGGTAGTATCCTGAAATTCCAGTGCCACCAAAGAAGGGAATTGAAGGGACTAAGATATTCAGTATCCCCAGTGGAATTTGAGATAAAGGGCATATTGTCATGATAGTTCCATAGACATCTTGGAGGGTGCAGTAGTAATGGAAGCAGATGACCAAGGGAGTGCCAGGCACAGTTTAATGGATCCTGGAGTTGCCTGTGGACTGGATATCTCTCTTTTATCCATGTCTGTGTACATCAGTCACCTTTTCAATCTTAAATGGTATCCTAAGGAGAAAAGGACAAAAAACAAAACAAACAACCAAACAAAAACTCTGAACAGACAGAGCTTAAACTCTGAAATTACTGAGAAAAATAACAAAAGTCATTAAGTATACCTCCAAGTTACAAGATTGAATTTCCTGCATCAAATGAGTTGATAGACGAAAATAAAGAAAATTACTTGTGTACCTAAGTTTGTAACCTGATGACATTTACAACTTTTAAAACAATTATCAAATTTCTGATGATAACTGGAATCAATAATAAAATGAAAAATATATTTGTCAAAGCTCTCACATGCTTTGTATTAAATATTCAGAATCAGAACATATCTTAAGTTAATTTGAACATGTAACTGAGCTATACCAATGAGATAAAGTGAATGGAAAGCAAAATCACTGTGCAATTTGTTTGAGGTACTTATGTTTATCATGATGTAAATTTATTGAAAATTTATTCTTTCAGCAAGTAGGGAACTATGCTGTGTACTGAGGGGAACTCAATATCATCCTTTCTATTGAGATTAAGATTCAGTTCAATTCAGTCGCTCAGTCATGTTCAACTCTTTGTGACCCCATGAATCACAGCATGCCAGGCCTCCCTGTCCATCACCACCTTCCGGAGTTCACTCAAACTCATGTCGATCGAATCAGTGGTGCCATCCAGCCATCTCATCCTCTGTCGTCCCCTTCCCCTCCTGCCCTCAACCCCTCCCAGCATCAGGGTCTTTTCCAATGAGTCAACTCTTCTCATGAGGTGGCCAAAGTACTGGAGTTTCAGCTTTAGCATCAGTCCTTCCAAAGAACACCCAGGGCTGATCTCCTTTAAGATGGACTGGTTGGATCTCCTTGCAGTCCAAGGGACTCTCAAGAGTCTTCTTCAACACCACAGTTCAAAAGTATCAATTCTTCGGTGCTTGGCTTTCTTCACAGTCCAACTCTCGCATCCATACATGACCACTGGAAAAACCATAGCCTTGACTAAATGGACCTTTGTTGGCAAAGTAATGTCTCTGCTTTTCAATATGCTGTCTAGGTTGGTCATAACTTTTCTTCCAAGGAGTAAGCATCTTTTAATTTCATGGCTTCAGTCACCATCTGCAGTGATTTTGGAGCCCAAAAAGATAAAGTCTGATACTGTTTCCACTGTTTCCCCATCTATTTCCCATGAAGTGATGGAACCAGATGCTATGATCTTCATTTTCTGAATGTTGAACTTTAAGCCAACTTTTTCACTCTCCTCTTTCACTTTCATCAAGAGGCTTTTGAGTTCCTCTTCACTTTCTGCCATACGGGTGGTGTCATCTGCATATCTGAGGTTATTGATATTTCTCCTGGCAATCTTGATTCCAGCTTGTGCTTCTTCCAGCCCAGCATTTCTCATGATGTACTCTGCATATAAGTTAAATAAGCAGGGTGACAATATGCAGCCTTGATGTACTCCTTTTCCTATTTGGAACCAGTCTGTTGTTCCATGTCCAGTTCTAACTGTTGCTTCCTCACCTGCATACAGGTTTCTCAAGAGGCAGGTCAGGTGGTCTGGTATTCTTATCTCTTTCAGAATTGTCCACAGTTTATTGTGAAGGAATTAAGAAAGGAATTTTAGCTTGAATGAAGTAGATTTATTGACTGTCATTTAGTATAGGGGCATTGATTATTGTTTTATTACTTTTATCTTTTGAAAGAAAAGAAAAATACTGCAGTTTGTTCATGAAAATTTCTGTAGTTACAAATTAAGAATCAATGTATAAGCAGTTTTGCACATAAAGCTTTCTTTTGGAAATGAATTCAAAATTTCCTCTTGGCATTATGCTTTTTAAAAATCTGAGGCAAATACAGTGGCTGTGAAATAGGGTCATAAAAAATTGCATATTTTCCCATTTTTTTCAATGGCTTCAAAATAAACATTGGGAGAGTACTTCAATACTTTTTTTTTATTATTTAGCAACTTATCTTTAATTTTTCTGTATTCATTAAAAAGACTAGGTATTTGTCATTTTTGTTTGTGTAGTGCTACTAAAAAAGTCGAGTATGAATTATGATTGTTGAATATATCTGAAAGAAACAATCAAAGACCTAGTGTATGAACATGGTATCACAGGAGGAAATAATAGCCAATGTTTAAAAATACTGATGGGAGAAGGCAATGACAACCCACTCCAGTACTCTTGCTTGGAGAATCCCATGGACAGAGGAGCCTGGTAGGCTGCAGTCCATGGGGTCGATAAGAGTCAGACACGACTGAGCGACTTCACTTTCACTTTTCACTTTCATGCATTGGAGAAGTAAATGGCAACCCATTCCAATGTTCTTGCCTGGAGAATCCCAGGGATGGGGTAGCCTGGTGGGTTGCTGTCTATGGGGTAGCAAAGAGTCAGACACGACTGAAGTGACTTAGCAGCAGCAAAAGTACTGATGACATATTCATAACCCAAATCTGAAAGGAATAAGTAGGGAAAATGTGTTCTTCTTTAGAGAAAAAAATACTTGGATCTGATTCTATAACTGAAATCAAGGCATCATTTTTATGCTTTATTTACTGAATCCATAAAAGTACTTTAAATTTTTATCTGAAAAAGTAAAAATATAATATTTTAATTGTTTCCAATTTGCCTCATTATTTGATGATGATATACCTCTTTTGAATTTATTCACTAAAGAAATTGTGTTTTACTATCCAGTGGCTTGGTCTTCCCAGGTGGCTCAGTGGTAAAGAATCCACCTGCAGTGAAAGAAACATTGGTTCGATCCCTGGGTTGAGCAGATCCCCTGGAGAAGGAAATGGCAACATACTCCAGCAGTCTTGCCTGGGAAATCCCATGGACAGAGGAGCCTGGCCGGCTACAGTCCATGGGTTGCAAAAGAGTCAGACACAACTTAGCAACTAAGCAACAATAATCCAGTGGCTTATTACAAAAGATTCTGGGACTAGTGTCGTTGGACATTCTAATTCTTTATCATCCATCACCCTTGGCCCCTACATCTATGTCACTTTTGGATGAAAATTATATCATCCTATATAACATTTCAGAGTAGTCTAGCTAATCAGATTATCTGTTCTCATGCTTACAGGAAATCCTATTCAAAAGACATGGCTGGGCAAAGCTTTTGCATAGTGAACTGCTAAGAAAAAAAGGGAAGAAGTGAAGACATGTTTGCTGGAAAACTGGGCAAGATTGTCTCAGTCACTTTACTTAATCTGCAACAACATACTGAGGTAGGTATTGTTTCTCTCATTTTATGTTTGAAGAAAGTAAGGCTTGCAGAGTTTGAGTGATCATATAAAGGAACATAGCTAGTTAAGCCCATATCCTGCCCAGTAAGTGAGCAGGAACACTGACCCACAGTTAGAAACTGTGTTTGATATACACATCCTCAGAAATAAGTTGAAGGAGGAAGTTCAAAACAAGTATCTTAACGAACCAATAAACTAGAAGAACCCGAGATCATCGGGGCCTAGAAGCTGAGCAGAAGAGCAGAAGCTAAAATTAAATAGAGTAGACTTAACTAGAGTAGAGTAAAATAGTTTAATGGAAGTTACATGAAGCTAGAGTTGATGCTTTTTATAAGTGTCTCATTTCTGTAATTTATAGTACTAATTAAATTACATTAAAAATCAGGCTTATTAGAGTTTTCCTATATTTCAATCATTAATTCTTCAAAGGTAGTTAATGACACACCTTGCTAGAAGCAAAAGATAGAAATAGTAGAGTGAACTAAAATAGAAATGGTTCCTTCCCACAAAAAGCTTAAAGTCTTTGGGTATGGGTGAGAAGCTAATTAAACAAATATTAATTCAACAAAGGGTGGGTGCATAGTCCCCCATCTTTGTTTCCTGGTGTTCATGACATTATGAGGCTCAGTATTAAGAACTGTGGGTGGGACCTGTGACTTTTCATCAATAATAATGGATTCAGGTGAAATAAAGCGGAAAGAACTGAGAGAGGGAAAATGGACCAAAACCTAGACATTTGATAGAAAACAAGAGCTAAAGAAGGCAGAGTTGTAGACAGATTTTGTTAGGAGTGAGATATTGAGTGGATTTAAATACTGAAAAAAATGAAATTAGAGACTCAGAAAGGGTGAGGAGTTTCAGTTTCATCAACCTGGTTATTGAACTCATTAAGAGAAGTAGAGTAAGAACAACAGGAGAAAGAAAACAATGACTCTTTATAGAGGCTTTTTATACCATAATTCCCTAATGATTATCACTCTGGGTCAGAGTGCTTCAGAGCCGGAGGATCAAATGTATGGCAGGAAAGTCTAATATCTAGATGTGACAGTAACATCATTGAATTCTGTTACCAAAGCAATAACTTGAAGAAAATATGCATCAGAAGAATTCAACAAGCCATAATACAAACACTTTTACGATTATGAAAAAATAGGATGGAGGAGATCTTCCATGTTGTGTGTGCTTCAGAGTCCTGAGTCAGTAGTGGTTAATGGTCTCTGCTACTGATTTTTCACATGATGCTTTTCTTCATTGAATATTTATTCTGATATAAAGTATTAATAATTGTCATATTCTTGTAATCATTTGTAGTATAAATAATCTTAATGAAATTCTAAATGTTATTTCGATGAAAATAATTGCAGCCTTCTAAATTTAATCACTCTATACTTTTACATGATAAAAATAATAATTTAAATGGCATATTACAACAAGAGAATGACACTTTGTCTTATTAAAATTTCTTTTTACACTTAAGTCCTTGTCAAGTAAAAAAATCTTAGAATCTCTTCTCTAATTTCTGAATATTCTGAATATTTTCATGATAAACACCATCAATGATATATTTTTAATATAAGACCCCATACTCATATAACTTTTACCATAACTAGATTAAAATTTTGAAAATCACTGTTAATTTAAATAAGAAAAGGAAAATATATTTTATTAAGATAATATGTTTGAGAGATAAATCTTTTCCCCATATTATTTTCCAAATAATAAAAATGAACAATGTGAAAACAAGTGATTGACTATCCTCAAACCTTAAGCAAAGATCTTGTAAAAATACTCAAAAAGAGTTTGACTTAGGAATATGTGGGTTCTTCCTGATTTAGGTTCTCATAAGTTGTTTTGTTAATTTTGAGAGAAACAAAAACAAATGCTAATTGAGATTTCATTATGAGTCAGACACAGTTCTAAACAATCACTTAATCTTCAAAAGAATCATATAATGTAGATAGTGTTATCATCTTCATTATACAAATGAGAAAACTGAGGTTCCAAGACTCTGTATAAATTGTTGAAGATAATACAATTATTGGTCTTTGAAGCCCAAAATGTATATATGGCCCATCATGACCAAGTATATTCATAAACATATGCAAAATCACCTGAGACAGGAATTTTTTTTAATTCATCAGGGATTCTTTAAAAAAAAAAGCAATATTCCTCAGATTACTTAAATACTACACTTGGGGTTCTGACCTAGCAAAACACCAGGCTGGATGACAGCCACATTCTGTTTATATACAATGTTTCTCCTGAAAAAAAAAAAATATATTCCTTCTGATCTTTGATAATCTCTGTAGTCATTTCCTCTTCTTCAAGGAAGAGGTTCAATGTGTGAACCTATGGATCTAATACAGTGAATCTGAATAAGCATATCACTCATCTATTGCACCTTGAAGCCTCAACAAATGAAATGGGGACTGTTTAAAGTCAATAAAGAAATGATTATTTCAAAGAATATTTATTCAAACTCAAAATACATTTCAAAAAACCTCTGGGAAAGTTAAATTCATTTTAAAACCCTCACCACTTGGAATACAGGAAAGGTAAATCAAAATGCAAAAGAAATGTAATAAAAGCTTCTGCACAACAAAGGAAACTATAAGCAAGGTGAAAAGACAGCCTTCAGAATGGGAGAAAATAATAGCAAATGAAGCAACTGACACACAACTAATCTCAAAAATATACAAGCAACTCCTACAGCTCAATTCCAGAAAAATAAATGACCCAATCAAAAAATGGGCCAAAGAACTAAATAGACGTTTCTCCAAAGAAGACATACAGATGGCTTACAAACACATGAAAAGATGCTCAACATCACTCATTATCAGAGAAATGCAAATCAAAACCACTATGAGGTACCATTTCACGCCAGTCAGGATGGCTGCGATCCAAAAGTCTAAAAGCAATAAATGCTGGAGAGGGTGTGGAGAAAAGGGAACCCTCTTACACTGTTGGTGGGAATGCAAACTAGTACAGCCACTATGGAGAACAGTGTGGAGATTCCTTAAAAAACTGGAAATAGAACTGCCTTATGATCCAGCAATCCCACTGCTGGGCATACACACTGAGGAAACCAGAAGGGAAAGAGACACGTGTACCCCAATGTTCATCGCAGCACTGTTTATAACAGCCAGGACACGGAAGCAACCTAGATGTCCATCAGCAGATGAATGGATAAGAAAGCTGTGGTACATATACACAATGGAGTATTACTCAGCCATTAAAAAGAATACATTTGAATCAGTTCTAATGAGGTGGATGAAACTGGAGCCTATTATACAGAGTGAAGTAAGCCAGAAAGAAAAACACCAATACAGTATCCTAACGCATATATATGGGATTTAGAAAGATGGTAACAATAACCCTGTGTACGAGACAGCAAAAGAGACACTGATGTATAGAACAGTCTTTTGGACTCTGTGGGAGAGGGAGAGGGTGGGATGATTTGGGAGAATGGCATTGAAATACATATAATATCATATATGAAACGAGTCGCCAGTCCAGGTTCGATGCACGATATTGGATACTTGGGGCTGGTGCACTGGGACAACCCAGAGGGAGGGTATGGGGAGGGAGGAGGGAGGAGGGTTCAGGATGGGGAACACATGTATACCTGTGGCAGATTCATTTCAATATTTGGCAAAACCGATACAATATTGTAAAGTTTAAAAATAAAATAAAAAAAAATATATATATATAATGAAGAAAATTAAAAAAAAATAAATGAAACTTTAGCATGAATTCTAATAAGCAAATATTCTAAAGCTAATGAAGTAAAATTAAAAATCATTAAATTAGGTTATAAGTAGCTATTATCACAACAGGCTGATAAATCATATCTATGAGCTGAATATGAATAATAACAATTAAGATGCTATATCATCATACTTGGATAGAAATTTTAATCTCTTGCCATCAAAAATTAAAAATCAAACAGGGAGTTAATTTACTTGGAATGAAGATATTAGCAGAATTTTGAGAGAAGTTGTTGGAAGAGATCCAATAAATAATAAAAAAGTAAAGATTTTAATAGGCTTTTTGTTCTTTGAACATCATAAATTTCCTAAAAGGATTTTCAAGTAAGTATTATCAAATGGAAAGCAGCACTTATAATAAAGGCATCTTTGAGACGTGATATTCAGATTCAGTAAGAGGAAACCACCAGGGATCCACTGAATATGATTTTGGATGCTAAGAGTTATAAAATGAAATATCCAAATGCTCCTTGATCTCCTTAGCAAGCCTTTAATGGCAGAATCTCCAGTATGAATCCGTAAATATTTCATGCACTGAATTAGTTCAAATTATTCTGCAAGCCCCTTACCTCTCCTCACTCCATAACTCACCAAAACTAAACAAAACAGCTTATACCAGTTTTCCTGACTTCTGTTAAAAATGCAATTAATCATTGGAACACAATCCAACATATAAAGAAATTAGATCACAGTCTTTTCTAAGAAAATATATTTGCATAAAGACTGCTTTCATAATGTCCTTTATTTGGCAGTTTATTACCATACATTTAATAATTTAAGTCTGTGCTTAGAAATGTAAACTTGATTGGGAGCAAGTTTCTTCTTTTTTCCCTTTTCCTTTACATCTTCTCTTCCCTTTTCCTCATTTTCTTTTTTCCTACCCTCCCACCCCTCTTCTCTTATTTTTCTTTCTCTCTTTGTCTCTTGAGGTCACAAGTTAGAACTAAATACAATTGTCTTACTGCTTACATGACTTCAAAAAATGTGTTGAATCAACAAAACTGTTACAGCATTATAAAAAATAGAACATTTGGGGTATAGCACAATTATTTTTAAACAAAATCTGTAATAGCAATTGCAGATAAGCTTGAATGCCTGTCATATCCTAATGTCCTCTAAAAGCTTGTGTGTGTGTGTGTGTGTGTGTGTGTGTTGGTGACTCAGTCTTGTCTGACTCTTTGTAACCCCATGGACTATAGCCTGCCAGGCTCCTCCGTCTGTGGAATTCTCCAGGCAAGAATACTGTAGTGGGTTGTGATTTCTTTCTTCACTTCTATAAACTAACCTCAAGTCAAAGGGTAGTACTTAAAATCCTCATCAAATAATCAAGTTTCACAGAATCAAAAGTTTCTTAAAGGTTGTTTTATTCAGGACATAATGAGAAATTTATTCATTCAGGACATAATGAGAAATTTATTCATTCAGGACATAATGAGAAATTTATTCATTCACATCGCTTTTATATAGTCTTAATTTTCATAATAAAATTTTTTGGCAGCTGAAGTTTAAGAAATGGGAAGAGGGCACTCTTTCATACTTGAGAAAAGACAAAGATGAGAAGATTACAGTAAAGTTTGTTACAAATTTATCTCAACTTACTGGGCTTTACTGTATCCACCTATTACAAAAAAAAAAAAAAATGGAAGGGAAGAGGGTCATCAGACTCATAAATATGCATAGATTTCCATTAAACTGGTTTTAGTTTCTGAGTTATCCTTATCAGCAGTTTGCCTTTTTCAAAGCTTCATATTTATTCCTAGAGAATCAGAGTTTAAAAACTGGAAGCGAATCTTAGAGATGTCCAGGTGTAACTATTTATTTTTCCCATAATTAAACCAAGACCTGGAAAGGTGTTGAGACTTGAGCTCCTTTGTTTTTAAGATAAAAATCAAAACCTCTAACTTGAAACACAAGGACCTCGATGATCCTGCCTGTTCCCTTTCAGTCTGACTAAAAGTTAGGATTTCTCCAGTCAATAGGAAAAGGTTTCTCCAATTTCTCTCTCTCTTTTCCCTGTCACACTGAATGATAAATTCCAAGACGATATTTCTGAATTCCCAGTGTTTTCATACTGCTTTGCCTAGTAGATGCTCAAGAAATATGTTTGTAGTTGATAAATGAAACAATGGTGTGCCATTTGAGTAACTTAGCATCATTTGAACAGACATAAGTCTTTAATTCTCCCCTCATTCCTGTCCCTCTAGCCAAACTTTTCTCTATGTCCTGCCAGTTCATTTGCTCAGTCATGTCTAACTCTTTGTGACCCCCTGCAGTGTAGCACGCCAGGCTTCTCTGTCCATGGGGATTCTCCAGGCAAGAATACTGGACTGGGTTTCTATGTCCTTCTCCAGGGGATCTTCCCAACTCAGGGATCGAACCCAGGTCTTCTGTATTGCAGGTGGATTCTTTACTATCTGAGACATCAGGGAAGCCCTAGAAGCCTACAAACGTCTCAGCACTTCCTCTGCTGCTCCCCTGCTTTAAATTGTTGTCACCTCTTGTCTTCTTTCCTCAATGGCTCCCCCACAGGTTTTCCAAAGACCACCATTACCCTCTTACAACCTGTTCCCAAGAAAGCCACCAGAATGGTCATTTTAAATTTGCTATATCATGCCACTTTTCAGGCAAAATAGGAATGGATCCCAAGCCTGGACCACTTTGTCTCACTAATATACAATTTGCTCAATCTGCTCCAGCCATGCTGGCTTTCCCAACACACTCGTGTCTTTGAGCTTTTGATAAAATACTCCCACTGCCTGGAACCCTCTTCACTAAATAATTGTTTGGCACACCTCCTTCACCTCTTCATCCATATCATATTTCCCAATGATGAGCCTTCTTGAATGCCTTTTGAATACTGTGCATGGCCAAGTTTTCTAGATTATTCTTATACCCCCTTTTCTGTCCTGTTTTTCCAATTATCCATAGGACTTATCAATTTTAAATGTATCATGCAGTTTGCTCTGTACATACTCCGTCTGTCCTTAATGGAATGTAAACTCTATAAGAGGAAGGGTTCTGTGCTTTATTTATCCATATATCCGAAAGATTTTTTTTAAATGCCTGGATTATAGTAGATGTTCAATAACTGTTTCTTTAATGAATGTAAATGTGGTACAGGGACATAATTCAGCCATGCCTGAAAGGATTATAAGTCAAATTTTTCCATAATGTTCAGTGACAATATTAACTTCTTTTCATGTACAATTATATACCTTTTTTTCCTGTCTTTCTTTTTAGTTATTCCAAGTTACTGTATCTCACATGCTAGTAAAGTAATGCTTAAAATTCTCCAAGCCAGGCTTCAGCAATATATGAACCATGAACTTCCAGATGTTCAAGCTGGTTTTAGAAAAGGCAGAGGAACCAGAGATCAAATTGCTGACATCCACTGGATCATTGAAAAAGGAAGAGAATTCCAGAAAAATACCTATTTCTGCTTTATTGACTATGCCAAAGCCTTTGATTGTGTGGATCACAATAAACTGTGGAAAATTCTGAAAGAGATGGGAATACCACACCACCTGACCTATCTCTTGAGAAACCTGTATGCAGGTCAGGAAGCAACCGTTAGAACTGGACATAGAACAACAGACTGATTCCAAATAGGAAAAGGAGTATGTCAAGTCTGTATATTATCACCCTGCTTATTTAACTTATATGCAGAGTACATCATGAGAAACGCTGGGCTGGAAGAAGCACAAGCTGCAATCAAGATTGCCGGGAGAAATATCAACAACCTCAGAAACGCAGATGACACTACCCTTATGGCAGAAAGTGAAGAGAAACTAAACAGCCTCTTGATGAAAGTGAAAGAGGAGAGTGAAAAAGTTGGCTTAAAACCCAACATTCAGAAAACTAAGATCATGGCATCTGGTCCTATCACTTCATGGCAAATAGATGGGGAAACAGTGGAAACAGTATTAGAC
>NW_011494902.1:12189106-12226224 GCF_000754665.1 Bison bison bison | reverse complement strand
TCCAAAATCACTGCAGATGGTGATTGCAGCAATGAAATTAAAAGACGCTTACTCCTTGGAAGGAAAGTTATGACCAACCTAGACAGCATATTAAAAAGCAAAGACTTTACTTTGCCAACAAAGGCCCGTCTAGTCAAGGCTATGGTTTTTCCAGTGGTCATGTATGGATGTGAGAGTTGGACTATAAAGAAAGCTGAGCACCGAAGAATTGATGCTTTTAAACTGTGGTGTTGGAGAAGACTCTTGAGAGTCCTTGGACTGCAAGGAGATCCAACCAGTCCATCCTAAAGGAGATCAGTCCTGGTTGTTCATTGGAAGGACTGATGTTGAAGCTGAAACTCCAGTACTTTGGGCCACCTGATGCGAAGAGCTGACTCATTTGAAAAGACCCTGATGCTGAGAAAGATTGAGGGCAGGAGGAGAAGGGGACCACAGAGGATGAGATGGTTGGATGGCATCACCGAGTCGATGGATATGGGTTTGAGTGAACTCCGGGAGTTGGTGACAGACAGGGAGGCCTGGTGTGCTGCAGTTCATGGGGTCGCAAAGAGTAGGACATGACTGAGCGATTGAACTAAACTGAACTGAACTGACTGAAGCTCTATCCCTCTATAATCGGCCAAGGTGTTTCTTCCGCCTCCACTGACAGTCTTTTCTAAGCAAGCAATCCAGTTGTATGCCAAATGCAAACAAGGGTGGTCTGAGCAACTTGCCTTCAGGGAAGTAAAATCAGTGGGTATGACATGAGCATGGTTGCACAGTACATAAGTATCCCAGTAAATTTTTAGGTCATCTCTCCCAGTGAAGCATTAATATTGTTAAGCTACCATGCAGAAGGAGAAGAAAGGCTTGGGAAAGAGGAACAAAATTGCTAAAGTTCAAGATGATATTAGAATAGGAAAGGTGGAGCTACTGTATAGGGATGAGGATCAGGGAAAGCAGTAGATATAAACTATAACAAACGACAAAAACAAAAACAGAAGCTCAACTAAAAATAAAAGAAGGAGCAGTGAGAATCTAAATCTAAGCAGTTAGTAAAGAGCATATTTGAAGGAAAAGTAAACTTATGGCTAAGTGACAGAACAGATTCAAAGGTGCTAATGATGAAAATCTTGACAAAATGGGATGTTTAAGCTTGTGAATCGTGCATTCATTCCTTGTCAGCAATGAGTTTCCAAGCATGACTATTTCAAGGCTCAATATGGCCATAACATTAGATAGGTAAAATATTACCAACTCACTCTTAGTAAAGAAGGTCTTTATCAATTCTTAATTTGTTAAAAAAAAAGAAAAGAAAAAAAGTATTCACAATTGCTCTGCTCTGTTCTAAGTCAACTGATTTAATGCTGTTTTGGGAAGGAGTTTGAGGAGTTATGGGGATTCAATTCCTTTTCATCCACTCATTTGCCCAATCATATGGAAATATCATTATGAGAGAGTGCTTTACTTGGTTCTGATACATATTCAATTACATCTTCAAATCTTACTCAAAAGAAGGCTTGTTAAAATATGCCCAGTGAGCTAACAGTATGATAAACATAGTTACAAAAATTCCTGATATTATAAATTTTGGTTATTGAAAATTGTTTCCTGAAGATTCAGAATAGTATGTTGTCCTTACACGAGCTAAATCAATATTTTATTGGTGTGAAAGCTTCATTAATAAAAATTTTCTGCTTATCATTTCTTGAAATCTACTATTATTTTAAAATATTGGTTTATAATCCTCTATGGTGATATTGATGCTAAAATCATAAAACACATCAAGATTTCTGAACTTAGGACTTTAGAAAGAACTATTTGCAATGTTGATTAAAGTTGATTAAAATACTCATGAAGGATTTTTAAAGTTGTCTATAGCTGGTTTCATGGATATATTTAGTCTTTGTAGAAGCATATGGAAATGCATATTTAATTTGACAGTATTTTGCAAATCATACTCACTTCAGAGTAACTTGCAAAGTAGAAATACTTTCATATGCTAGAAGATGGTTTGTCTATTATGCTGAAAGTAAAGAAAGAGCCATGTATTCAACAACAAAATAAAGATATATATATATATATATATATGTTCTCGGGCATTGTGGATTATGATAATAAAGGAAGATCAGAAGGACAATGTCCTGTACTTTAAAATTTAGAATTATGTTATGGTCAATTTTTCAAACCATCACAATGGACATACTAAAATGAATTCTCACAAAGATCACAGGCACCCTTAAAAAAAAAAGATTCAAATGGTCATTTTCTGTCTAGGTTTCCATACTAATGCCAAATCTTCTGAGACTTTGACCAAATCTGATTGGAACAGAGATTTAGAAGAGAGTAAAGGCAATCTATCTTTACATGAACTTATCATGATGAAGACAAACCTCAACACTAGATAAAAGGATAATTTCCACTCAATCAAATTCTCTCCTCTGGGGTGGAGTTAAAAAGAAGTGACCAAAGAGAAACTGATTCATAGGAATTCAGACCTTTGTTTTGACTTATGCATTACAAGCATTTTTGTGGCCTGTGATGTTAGCCCAGCTCAGTCTTGGAAGCAGCAGGACCCAGTGGCTCTTGTGCAATGAGTAGTTTCCCACGCTGCCCCACACAACATGTATCACTGCACCTCTTATAGAGTCAGATGGATACATGTGTTTTCTCAACAAGAGCCAATAAAGTTTAGTAATGCTGCTGCTAAGTCGCTTCAGTCGTGTTTGACTCTGTGCAACCCTATAGACGGCAGCCCACCAAGCGCCCCCATCCCTGGGATTCTCCAGGCAAGAACACTGGTGTGGGTTGCCATTTCCTTCTCCAATGCATGAAAGTGAAAAGTGAAAGTCCAGTCGCTCAGTCATGTCCGACTCTTAGCGACCTCATGGACTGCAGCCTGCCAGGGTCCTCTGTCCATGGGATTTTCCAGGCAATAGTACTGGAGTGGGTTGCCATTGCTCTTCATATTTTGTATTAAAAAAGAAACTTTTCATATTCTGAAGGTCATTTTAGGGACAAAACTTGAAGTAATTAAAACAAGAGCTGAAGCTCTTTGACAAGTTTATATTTTGTGTCTAAAGGATTCACTGACCTGATAAATCTTCAGGGACACTAGACTGCAATTTTCGAAGAGAAAATAAATTTTGAGGCTTCAAAGGACTTCAATTTTCTCATATTAGTGATTATGTCATCATTATCTGAGAATAGTGATTTGCAAACAACATTGACTTTAATGCAGTTTTATAGTGATAATTACTCTTCCTGTTTTCTTTTAAGAGTCAGGATTCCCTTATCTCTTGAGTTGAGAAAATCAGATTATTTACTGAAATTATTCTTAACTGTGATCATTCCTCAGTGCATAAACATTATTTTTATGATCACAGCTTAAATTCACTACACTCAAAAATTATCTGGATGATTTGCAGAATAAAAAATTCAAGCTTTGAAGGTGAGGAGTCTTTTTAGAATTATTGATCTAAAATGGTTTCTGAATGAAGATAGGAATGATTTATGTGTCATGAATCCATAGGTGAGTTTTCTCCAATCATATTGTCTTCCTTTGGACCCTTTACACTGATGATTTGGAGACTAGGATTTCTCATAGGTATAAGCCACTCACGAGCATGGCTCTGGAACTAAGTGAGACTATGAAGCAAACCTGCTTTTACTACTGTTTTTAATTTCTAAAATACTGTAGAAAAGAGATAAAGAGCAAGACTATGATCCTAGGCAGACTTTTAAATGTTAAGTCAATAACTCAGATTCCATAAGAATTCTATCAAGTGTATAAAAAGATCACTTGACATATCCTTTAAAGAAAGGCCATTTAAGTAATTCATTATACTTCCTTAGATTTATGAAACTAATCGAGTGAAATCTCTCTCATAGGCAACAATTTCAGCTTTCAAAGTAAGAGATTAAATTTATGCACTTAGTTAACATAGCATTCCATTTTGCAGAGGAACAGTATCTGTAAATTTCACCACAAACTTCTTCAAGCTTGTCCAAAGGAGCTCTGAGTTACCTATCCCTTCACTGTTCCTATGGTGACACATGAGAATTCACCCAGCAGTTATTTAGGAATTGCCTTGTGGCACATATTCTAACCATATATTACCTATCATTTAAATTGTTTATTCAACTATTGAAACAACAGCTTTCCAAATGGGTTGTATGATTTAAAAAAAAAATGCAGCATCCTGTATTTATTTCTATCTATGAAAGTTTCCTGTACAAAAATAAAGGTTGGTTATATTTGCTCATGCCTCCTCAAATGACTGAGAAACATTCTCTTTACTTGATAAAGCAGTGAGCACCTTAGAAAGGCTATTTGTGTTGGAGTAGGATAAAATGGAAGCTCCATCATGCTTAATTCATAAGATTGGAAAGATACATGGATATATTAGAAGTCCTCATTATTTGCTAGGCTTCCTTTGTGACTCACCTGGTAAAGAATCTGCCTGCAATATGGGAGACCTCCCTGATTTGGGAAGATCTCCTGGAGAAGGGAAAGGCTACCTACTTCAGTATTCTGGCCTGGAGAATTCCATGGACTGTATAGTCCATGGGGTCATGAAGTGTCGGACAGGACTAAGCAACTTTCATTTTAAAGAATCCACCTGCCAGTGCAGGAACTGCAGGAGCCTTGGGTTTGATCCCTGGGTGGGGGAAGATCCCACAGAGGAGAAAATGGCAACCCACTCCAGTATGCTTGCTGGGATAATTCCATGGATTAAGGATCCTGATGGGCTAGAGTCCATGGGGTCTCAGAGTTGGGCATGACTGAGCAACTGAGCACGCATGGAATACTGGGAAAAGGTCTTTTAAAATAGAACTATTTTAAACCAGTAACCATACTTTTGTAGTAAATAATGAAGGAAAAAAATAAAAGATTTGATTGGGATGCTTTTGAAAAATAAAACTTTAAATTGTATAACAAATTTAATTTTTAATTTGACAAAACTTACATTAAAATCATAATATGCAAATTATTAAAAAGAATGAATAGTAAATCAAATGTTGATTTTTTTTGGTGTGCTTGACAAATGTCATGGTAGCAAGCTAGAATCTTTTTTGTGTTATATTTAACTTTTTAGCATGAGCATAAAGATGATCATTTCCACAAAAGTTTTGAAGCATTCATCAGTTCCTCTTAATCCCTCATATTCAAGTCATTTGATTTTGAATTACCATGCCTAATTTCCTCTACTTCATTTGTTAATGCTTTTGACTCTAACATATTCTCATTGTTCATGATTTTGTGATTCAGCAGTTCTTCAGTATAACTTGCATCATGAAATGCTGAATCTCTTGAAAAATTTTACTTTACAATTCATTTGCATAAAATTTTTACTGTGTTATAACATTCTATAATCAGCAAGAGACCAAAATATTTTTTATAATAATGCATAGAGATAAATGTTAATACTAATTGAGAAAGGGTGTTTGGTAAAGGTTAATTTTATAAGTGAGTAGTTCACAGTTTTTACTTTCCTACAATGTCATGTATCTTTCGGGATTAGAATAATACCTTGATAATCAGAAGCTCTTGCAATTTGCAATCAGATAAAAGTAAGGGATAGAAAGTAAGCAAGTCATAAAGCTAGAAATACAGTTGATATCTTCTGCAAATGTCTGTTTTTGACATCATTACAGAGGATGAGATACACCTGAGTTAAAAGGACCAAGGGTTGAGGCATTGAGGGAATCAATGAAAAAGTGAAAGAGTAAACTTATCAGGTACAGAAAAGCAATCGCATACATTGGAACAGAAGCAAGGGGAACTGATACACTGGAAGATTAGGGCTGTGGGAGGTAATGTAGGGTTGTGGGAGGCAACATTAAGGACAAAGGGGTGGCCAAGTACATGTAATATGGCTGTCTGACAGGGCAGGAAGTTGTGGCTAAGATGCCATCCACGTTAATTCATACTGAACATCTAACTCCAGTTAAAAACAAGCTAAATGCATAGAATAAATGCCCTGGGAGGTCTGAGTCATAGTTTAACTAAGGATTCTGTGAAAACTTTCACTGAGAAATACATTGATACTGGCCTATCCCATTTGCAAGTATCTGGGGTCTGGTGAATTCACCCACCTTGCTACCACCACCGACACTCCCTCATTCTCCCAGTCTTTAATACCAAAACCTTATATAGATACTAGAAAAAGCTGTGATAATTAGTAAGTCAGAAAGAATCACAGAAACCAAAACAGGGTTTAAGTTATAGATGAGTTTGGGTTTGTGGTATTCTCCAGCATTGCCTGGGGAAGGAAGTACAATCAGATATATCATCATCACACTCCAGAACAAGTAGATGATCTCTCTCTATAACATTAATTGTTCTGTTGGGTCAAGCGTGAAACATGCTTATAATTTTTAAGCCATTTTTATAAATTTTCTTGATGCTTATTTTTATCCTTTCTTAGACTTTCTTATGTTGTTTTGCTGCTGCTGCTGTCGCTAAGTCGCTTCAGTCGTGTCCAACTCTGTGCGACCCCATAGACGGGGAAGCCCACCAGGCTCCCCTGTCCTTGGGATTCTCTAGGCAAGAACACTGGAGTGGGTTGCCATTTCCTTCTCCAATGCATGAAAGTGAAAAGTGAAAGTGAAGTCTCAATCATGTCCGACTCTTAGTGACCCCATGGACTGCAGCCTACCGGCTCCTCCATCCATGGGATTTTCCAGGCAAGAGTACTAGAGTGGGGTGCCATTGCCTTCTCCGTATGTTGTTTTATGTGTCTATTTTTTAAGTTCCCAAATAATAATAATTGTAGTAATAATCTATACTTCTGAGTTTAAAATTTTCCTTTCCCAGGCACTGATGCAGCCAGCCTCTTCTGCTGGTTCTTTTTAACCTGCAAATTACTTATTACAATAAAGGAGATGACTCAAGCTCTTAATAAAGCCTTAAAAATGTCATCTCTACTTAAAGCCTTCAATCAAATACCTCTAACTGTTTATGGAAATGTATTGGCATGATTTGAAATTCTAACATTTTCAAAAAATTATCAGTAGCCTCCATTCTTGACCACTTAAAAAACTTAAAAAAAAATACTAGGGGAAGCAAGAATTTCAGGAGAGCTAATATATAAGAGCATTTGAAAGATTCTTTATGCCAGCATGGAAAGTGAAGAACAGCAATTTTCTAGTATGTATGATTTCACTGGATAGAGTAAAAAAAAAAGTAAGCCACAGAAAGAATCTTAATAACTTACTCCTGTTTCTTGCTAGAGTCTCTCTAAAAACACCAAGAAGCGATGGGTGGTGTCTTGAATTGCAGTCTGTGGACTTTTACAAAAGAATCATTTTACAGGCTTCACATATGTTTGAATCTTCTAAAATAAAAAAATTAAGTATTGATCTAAAGTCTTTCAGAAAGGTCAACACTTATAAATTTAAAATAAAAATGCAAGATTTTTAAGGACCTGAAATGCAGGAGACTTGGTTTCTATCCTTGGGTCAGGAAGATTCCCCTGGAGAAGGGAATGGCTCCCACTCCAGTAATATTTTCTTGCCTGGAAAACCCCATGGACAGAGGAGTCTGGCAGGCTACAGTCCATGGGGTCGCAAAGAGTTGGATATGACTGAGCGATTAATGCTTTCACTTGAAGGATTTCTTTAAAAGGTGATATGTTTCTAAAGTTTGAATTCTTACAGCTAAAAGTAATTCCTTCATAGTGCAGAGCAATAATTATTAACTGTATACACTAAAATTGTCAGACATGAAGTACAAAAAACACAAGATGACATTTACTCAGAACCAGTCCTTATTTAGTATAATTCTTAGCTACATATAAGGTTTAGAATATGATACTAGAATGGGAAAAACATGATGATAAACTAGGAAGAGGTCAAATTATAGCTGAGATTAATGATTTGAATTATAATGCTTAATATGTTAGATTGACACTGGTCTACTCATTATTTTTATTGACAAAGTGTTCTTGGAAAAAGTCTTAGGTCACCAATTTTGAACAATGGCCAAAATGCCTATTTAAATAAACAAACAAAAAATGGTGAAATTTCTTGGTAGAGATGTAATCTGCCAGTTGCTAATGGGAACATCATATAAAAGATATTTTGAAATTATTCACCTAATATTAAACTTTCAGAATTCAGGGTTACAAGTTCCAGGATCCACTCACATAGTACCCTTCTTCTCAACCTTGATAAACATTTATGCATTTTGTTTAACATTGTACCTAAAATGCACCGAATGTTAACTTCCACCTCCATCCTGTCCTACCTCTTTATCAAAGGCTTTGGCTACACAATGATTGCACTATAAATATATGGTCAAATGACAGAAAAAAAATTATACTTTAAGTATAGATAAAGAATGAATGGACCAGGAAAAGTTAAGTGTACTATTTATTTGAAATAACATGTTTAGCCACTAGATGTCACCCTTTTTTTAAGCACAAAGTTTACTTCATAAAGTTAACAGTAGTTACATTGCACTTAGGGTAGAAGTTGGTATTATTGGAACTAGTCCCTCTAATGTCACATAAAAAGAAACTTTAACAACTGATAAACAAAGAAACAACAACCAGTGTTTCCTGTAAGAAGGACTACCTGAGTCAGACTGGTTTGAGTCTTGTTGATCTCCAAACTAGATACTTAAAATGCAACAGAAGTTAATAGCATGTGATTTTCAAACTGTACAAATAGAAGACTGTACAAACATGGCTCTTGTATAAATATAACATGAACACATATAAAGATCTCAATCAACTCATAATTAGCAGATGAGCCAGTAAGATGGTGAGGCCAGTATAAGACAGGATTCCGGGAATAGAGGCTTACAGGCTCAGTCTGAGTTTGGCCATAGGTACAAAATTCTTTAATATCCCAAAGGTCACAAACCATAACCTTTAAGGGTATGTTTCCTGCTTGAGGAGAAATTATCTCTACTAGGCAAAATTCTACAAGTTAACATGCAACTTCATAGCAAGGCAAAAAGATACTTACCCTAGATGTATGGATCACCTATCATGCTTCAGTGGCTGTGCTGTTTTACATGCATTATCCTATTTTAACCTCATGATAACTTTCTATGAGGTATATGCTTATGTTCTCTTTATCAAGAGACTAGAACACTGAGAAATCAAGAACATTCTTCAGGACCAGCAGGTGAGTGATCAGGTTAGAATGTAAATCTGCTCTGTCTGTATGGTCTTTCTCCTGGGAGCACAGACTTAACACTTACCTACTGGAGAAGGAAATGGCAATCAACTCCAGTATTCTTGCCTGGAAAATTCCATGTACAGACGAACCTGGTAGGCTACAGTCCATAGAGTCACAAAGAGTTGGACACGACTGAGTGACTTCACTCACTGGGTCTAGAGGATGTTGAGATTCTAGAAGATGAGGCACATGCAGGCACACTACAACCCTTCTGCTCTCTCTTGTTCCTCATCCATGAAGGGCAAATAATGGTGAAAGAACTCTGAAGTGTAATAGAGATGCTGTAAAATCAGAGTTTAACTGCTAGTGCTTGCATTCTCTAGAATTTGTGTACATTACTTACCATATCCCTGCTTCCCTTTGCCGATTTCTCTAGTGCAGTTTAAATAAGTGGAGAGTTGGAAATGCTCAGGGTGGTGAGTTTTCACACAAAGGCAGGCAATATCTTACATACCATCTATGTGGAAAACACTTAGGCTAGGTAAAATGTTATCAATGGGGTTGTTTATAAATGAAAAAAAAACCAGACCTTTTAAAACTTGCATGGTAGTCCTATAATATACATTTTATATTCCAGTCCATTCTGAAGGAGATCAGCCCTGGGATTTCTTTGGAAGGAATGATGCTAAAGCTGAAACTCCAGTACTTTGGCCACCTCATGCGAAGAGTTGACTCATTGGAAAAGACTCTGATGCTGGGAGGGATTGGGGGCAGGAGGAGAAGGGGACGCCAGAGGATGAGATGGCTGGATGGCATCACTGACTCGATGGACGTGAGTCTGAGTGAACTCCGGGAGCTGGTGATGGACAGGGAGGCCTGGCATGCTGTGATTCATGGGGTCACAAATAGTCGGACACGACTGAGCGACTGATCTGATCTGATTCTTTTCAGATAATTTGGGACAACGGGAGAAATCTAATGTTGTCATTGTTTAGTTGTTCGTGTCCAACTGTACTACCATGGACTGTATCCCTCCAAGCTCCTCTGTCCGTGGGATTTCCCAGGCAAGAATACTGGAAGGAGTTGCCATTTCCTTCTCCAGGGGATCTTCCTGACCCAGGGATTGAAACTGCATCTCCTGCTTGGCAGGCAGACTCTTTACTGCTGAGCCAACAGGGAAGCCCATAGCTAAGATATTCTTTGCAGAATTTGGAACCAGGGGAGAAATCTAATGTCCTGACAATATATTCAAGGTAGATGAGTACCTAACAAATATCTGTCTAAAAAATGCTCTATTGAATTTTAAAACTTTAAAATCTTGAAGAAATTTAGGTATAATTAAATGAGCTGTAGAAAATGATCTTAAATTTGTATGATTTATATGCAGAGAATCTAAAAAATGTGAGGGGCTCCAAGCTTTATAACTAATTCACTTTCAGTTCTCATAAAGATTATACCATTCAGCCAGTGACTGAAAAGATTCGGAAAATTAATCAAACATTATTATATTACCTATTAGGAGTCTAGAGAGTCTCCTCATCACACACATTCTGATACAATTTTGAAAGGATTTTTTTTTTACAGAATATTTTTTTTTCTCCATACCAGATAAAAATAATAGAAACACTTAAGAGTTCCCCAGTCAAATAAAAATGTTAAATTTGTTGGTGTATCACATTTGCATTTATACTTGCTCTAAAAAATGAAGAGTGCTATATAAAAATTGAAGAGTATTTCTTTTATGTAGTCAGTCTGTTGTTCAGCGTTCAGCTTCTTCAGTTTTCATGGATTATAAAATCTTTTAGGACAGAAGATATTCCTTACAAGACCATATTATAAGTTTCCAGCTTTAAAGGTAGATGTAATTTTAATAATCACATACTACTTTTAAGCTCTATTAGGCACAGCTCTGTGTTGCCTTTGATTTATTCATCAATGTGAGAAACCTGGACTTTTCTAAAGTCTAATTTTTGAAAAAAAGTTAAGTAGTCTCTTTGCATTAAACCATCTGCTCTACATCATTACAGGGACTTGTTTTTAGCATTGAAGCTTCCCTTTTGTGATTAAATTTCTTGTTCAACTAAGTGAACTCTTTGGAAATCGTTTGTTTCCGATAAAGCATATCATTGTTCACAGAGTAGTAAAATAATTATAATCAACCCAGATTCTTATTGGATAGCATCTTAAAGAACACATGTAAATTTAGCACACTAATTAATTCAAATTCATTTAATTCATTTATCCATCACCAAAGAAAATCTGAAAATAGTACTCACGCAGGTTTAATTGTATAGGCATGTTTTTCATGGACAAAGGCACCAGCAAGACCTCCTGCTCCTGTATTTAAATACTGGATAGAGAGTAAATTAAACTGTGTAGGTTTGCCTAAATATACATGATAAAAATAATAATTTGACTTTTTTGTTATGAAATCAACTTTGATAAGATCAAAATGTGTGATTATTTTAACTTTTATTATAAAACAGAATTTGGGGTTACTTTGTTCAAAGAAAAACAATGAAATGTAGCATTATTAATTAGGAATAAATAGCTATTACTATTTTGGCCAGTTTTTGCCCCAACTGGTAGGTAACAGTTCAGTTCTACTGATAATTATCTGATTTCAAAGCTCATTTATTTCAGTTATTTTGCGACAAAATATTTAAATAATAATAAAATATTATATTTTTAAAACGCTTAAGATCACTTCTATTTCTATGCTCCCTGTCAATAAACTT
The DNA here is from genome assembly GCF_000754665.1 of Bison bison bison. NCBI lineage: Eukaryota > Metazoa > Chordata > Mammalia > Artiodactyla > Bovidae > Bison > Bison bison. The sequence goes on along the minus strand of NW_011494902.1, from coordinate 12,214,375 downwards.
GTTTTCAAATGTCAATACAAAGTTGATTCCATAAGAATTATCTTTAACTTATGTAGAAATTTCTCAACATATTAACAAAAAACTAGATTAAATTTGAATTAAGTTCTAAGTATAGAAGTATTGTCCAGAACGTCCTGATTTTTTCATAGAAGTCAGAGAATTGAAGGAATAAATACTCTATATAAAGGATGGAAATACCAAAACATAATAACCTATACTATTCATTAAGTGAGTCTACAATTAACTAAAGTCACAAAATACAGTAATGAAGGAAATGGAGGAAAGTAATTCAAATACCTAAAACTGGTCATTTTTACAATACATTTTTAAATTGGTCATTTTTACAATTTTTAAATTGGTCATTTTTACAATTTTTACAATACATTTTTACTGATCCATTTTTACATTTAGATTAACGTTAGTGTGGACTAAAAGGATATAAATATATTAACTAGTCTGTTGATACCTTGTAGGAGCACCAGCAGGCAAAATCAACTCCCCAGTCATGTAAGTGAAGTTCAACATTTCCAACTGCATGTGCTAGATCAAAGCCAACAAAACAACCCTGGGGAAGAACATGATAACATTTTGAAATTGCTTAATGATTCAAAATAACAAATACAAGTATATTTAAGAAAATTATTGAAAAAATGCTGTACCATAAATTAGTTTATCCTTTGGTGCAATGACTCACAAAGTGTGAATCATAAAATCTTGGGCATTCTCAAGACCCTTTCAGGTCAAAACAGTTTTCATAGCAGGAAGAAGACATTCTTTGCCTTCTTCACTGTGTTGACTTTTACACTGATAACGCAGAAGCAACAATGTGTTAAACTGCTGACATCTTTGCACAAATCAAGGTAGTCAAAACTTGTGTTGGCATTGTGTGCATTCAGTTACAGCATGAAAAGGTTAATTTGAGTTATATATCTCCTTGGTACAAGTATAAAAATAATACATTTGTATAAAATGTCAATATCTTAATTTTATTCTTTTAAGGTTTAATATGGGAATTATTCATAAAACATTTAACAACATCCTGAAGTAGGATGTCTGTCTCATAATGCACTTATGCAATTATTTGAGTTGGAAGCTAAGTTACCCACTTTAAATTCATAGAAAGCCATTTTTGCATGAAAGAGCAACTTACAGACAAATGATAGTAAATCATACTTAGGTATTTGAGACATATTTTGAAAAATGAAGTGAGTCTATCAATTTGAGGAAAATAACTTGAAGAATTTGTTGCCAAAGGAAAAAAGTAGTTACCAAGAGAAACTGGAATTTTGGAAAAATTGTGTCCATTTCCATAAATATGATCATTTCCCAGTATTTAAAGATATTTATGGTGAGTTTAAAACTAACATACAATTTTAAAAAGAACATATAATGAAATATGAAATATTTAGAAAATATACATAAGTTAATGAAAAAGCAAGAGAATTCCAGAAAAACATGTATTTCTGCTTTATTGACTATGCCAACGTCTTTGACTGTGTGGATCACAATAAACTGGGAAATTCTGAAAGAGATGGGAATACCAGACCACCTGACCTGCCTCTTGAGAAACCTGTATGCAGGTCAGGAAGCAAGAGTTAGAACTGGACATGGAATGACAGACTGGTTCCAAATAGGAAAAGGAGTACGTCAAGGCTGTATATTGTCACCCTGCTTATTTAACTTCTATGCAGAGTACACCATGAGAAACACTGGGCTGGAGGAAGCACAAGCTGCAATCAAGATTGCTGGGAGAAATATCAATAACCTCAGATATGCAGATGACACCACCCTTATGGCAGAAAGTGAAGAGGAACTAAAGAGCCTCTTGATGAAAGTGAAAGAGGAGAGTGAAAAAGTTGGCTTAATGCTAACATTCAGAAAACTAAGATCATGGCATCCAGTCCCATCACACCATGGGAAATAGATGGGGAAACAGTGGAAACAGTGTCAGACTTTTATCTTTTTGGGCTCCAAAATCACTACAGATGGTGACTGCGGCCATGAAATTAAAAGACACTTACTTCTTGGAAGGAAAGTTATGACCAACCTAGATAGCATATTAAAATGCAGAGACATTACCTTGCCAACAAAGGTCCGTTTAGTCAAGGCTATGGTTTTTCTAGTGGTCATGTATGGATGTAGACTCCGGGAGTTGGTGATGGACAGGGAGGCCCTTGGTGCTGTGATTCATGGGGTCGCAGAGTCAGACACGACTGAGCAACTAAACTGAACCGAACTGAATGAATTGATATTTTCCAAATGATCAAGACATATTGTTACATATTATGCATGGATAAAAGATCTGTTCAAAATGAAAAATCAGCCCATAGATTTTAATGTAACAAAGCATAGAAAGATCATTGATTTGGTTTCACATTTCGTACTACAAATCCCAGGATGTTCTTGTCAAATTGTGGTATAGGATCAAAGAATATTCACAGTTAACTGAAAAAGCTATTATATTACTTGTACTTTTTCTAAATATATATCTGTACAAGGTCCAATTTTATTCTTATATTTCACAAAGAAAAAAAAATCAAGAGATTAAATGCAGAAGATATATAAAACCAGCTGCCTTCTATTAAGTCAAATAGCAAAGATTTATATTTCTATATAAAATACATGCCAAATATAAAACATTCTTTTTTTTGTTTCTTTTAGAATTACATTTTTCCCCCTAACAATGTAATATGTATTTCAGTATGTAATGGGTTTGTTTTTTTGTCCTAGATGGTGACTGCAGCCATGAAATTAAAAGACGCTTATTCCTTGGAAGGAAAGTTATGACCAACCTAGATAGCATATTCAAAAGCAGAGACATTACTTTGCCAACAAAGGTTCGTCTGGTCAGGGCTATGGTTTTTCCTGTGGTCATGTATGGATGTGAGAGTTGGACTGTGAAGAAGGCTGAGCGCCGAAGAATTGATGCTTTTGAACTGTGGTGTTGGAGAAGACTCTTGAGAGTCCCTTGGACTGCAAGGAGATCCAACTAGTCCATTCTGAAGGAGATCAGCCCTGGGATTTCTTTGGAAGGAATGATGCTAAAGCTGAAACTCCAGTACTTTGGCCACCTCATGCGAAGAGTTGACTCATTGGAAAAGACTCTGATGCTGGGAGGGATTGGGGGCAGGAGGAGAAGGGGACGACAGAGGATGAGATGGCTGGATGGCATCACTGACTCGATGGACGTGCGTCTGAGTGAACTCTGGGAGTTGGTGATGGACAGGGAGGCCTGGCGTGCTATGATTCATGGGGTCGCAAAGAGTCGGACATGACTGAGCGACTGATCTGATCTGATCTGATATAATATATTTTAAAGTTGTTTTTATTACAAATACAGTAAATACAGGTATACATAAACAGTATTAAAACCTCTTTGAGGAGTTCAATAATTTTTAAGAATGTAAGTATTTTTCCCATACTTAAAAAAGACATATGTACCCCAATGTTCATTGCAGCACCATTTACAATAGCTAAGGCATGTTAGTGATGTCAGCTTAAAGTAGAAGCATCCTTGCAACCAAGTCCTGCCTAGTTTGTTTAACGTAAAGTTGACCAAATGGCATTAGTGGTAAAGAACCCACCTGCCAATGCTGGAAATGTAGGAACTCAGGTTCGATCCTTGGGTCGGGAAGATCCCCTGGAATAGGAAATGACAACCCACTCCAATGTTCTTCCTTGGAGAATCCCAGGGACAGAGGAGCCTGGGTTGCACACAGTCCTTAGAGTTTCAAAGAGTCAGACATGGCTGGAGCAAGTTCAGTTCAGTTCAATCGCTCAGTTGTGTCCAACCCTGTGACCCCATGGACTGCAGCACACCAGGTTTCCCTGTCCATCACCAATTCCTGGAGCTTACTCACACTCACGTCCATTGAGTTGGTGATGACATCCAACCATCTCATCCACTGTCTTCCCCTTCTCCTCTTGCCTTCAGTCTTTCATATCATCAGGGTCTTTTCCAATGAGTCAGTTGTTTGCATCTGGTGGCCCCAAGTATTAGAGTTTCAGCTTCAGCATCAGTCCTTCCAATGAATATTCAGGACTGGTTTCCTTTAGGATTGACTGGTTGGATCTCCTTGCAGTCCAGGGGACTTTCTAGAGTCTTCTCCAACACCACAGTTCAAAAGCATCGATTCTTTGGTGCTCAGCTTTCTTTCTAGTCCAACTTTCACATCCATACATGACTACTGGAAAAAACATAGCTTTGACTAGATGTATCTTTGTTGGCAAAGTAATGTCTCTGCTTTTTAATATGCTGTCTAGGTTGGTCATAGTGTTTCTTCCAAGGAGCAAACATCCTTTAATTTCATGGCTGCAGTCACCATCTGCAGTGATTTTTGGAGCCCCCCCAAAATAAAGTCTGCCACTGTTTCTCCATCTTTTTGCCATGGTGTGATGGGACCAGATGCCATGATCTTAGTTTTATGAATGTTGAGTTTTAAGCCAACTTTTTCACTCTCTTCTTTCACTTTCATCAAGAGGCTCTTCAGTTCTTCACTTTCTGCCATAAGGGTGGTGTCATCTGCGAATCTGAGGTTATTGTTATTTCTCCTGGCAATCTTGATTCCAGCTTGTGCGTCATCCAGCCCTGCATTTTGCATAATGCATTCTGCATATAAGTTACATAATCAGGGTGACAGTATACAGCCTTGACGTACTCCTTTCCCAATTTAGAACCAGTATGTTGTTCCATGTCCAATTTTAACTGTTGCTTCTTGACCTGCATACAGATTTCTCAGGAGGCCTATAAAAACAATGCTATTTTTGAATCTATGTTGTGTTCTTCCTGTACATTGACTTGAGACCTGGACAATTTCTTACTGACTCTATTCTGTCTCAATTATTTACTTGTATGGTTTCAAGTATTTTGTATGTCTGCCTGGTAGAACTCAGTGTATTAGAATGTAAGACTCTTTACACTAAATTACCAGAAGGAAAGCATGGAGCAATACATTTATATTATCCAAACTGTACTCAAGTAGTAATTTCCTGATTTAATTGCTTACCATCAAAACCACTTTCCTCTGTAGATCAAAATGTGAAAATATTTAGCTAGATAATATAGTGATTCATTCCACATTAAGACAACTTTGTACATGAAGATGAATTTTTTTTTAAAAAGTCATTAAATGAGGGTATTCATTTTGCAAACATGTCTTACCTCTGAGTTCTTCTATTGTTAGCTTACTAAGAGCACATATCATAATTACCTTCTTAAAACATTAGACTTCCTGCAACTTTGAAGAAATACATCTATTGACTGATGTTTTTTGAAGTTAATAATTGCAGAAGGACCCACTTTTTGATTGTAACACCTCTTAAAAATAACTCCGAACTGCTATTACAGGTACTTTCCCCAGAATAGGGACTTCGCTGGTGAGTGGCTCAGACAGTAAAGTATCTGCCTACAATGTGGGAGACCTGGGTTCAATCCTAGGGTCAGAAAGATCCCCTGATGAAGGAAATGGCAACCCTCTCCAGTATAACTCTTGCCTGGAAAATCCCATGGATGGAGGAGCCTAGTAGGCTACAGTCCATAGAGTCGCAAAGAGTCAGACATGACTGAGCGACTACACTTCACTTTCCCCAGAACAGAGGGATGCAAACCATGACCTTTTTAATGAATAAAGTAATATTTGAGGACAGGTAATCTCATTTGTTTAGATATTATCTATGGTTGCTTTTGCAAGCACAAATGAATTATTGCAACGGAGATCACATGAAAGGAAAGTCTGAAATATTTGCTATTTTGGCCATTACAAAAAAGATTTGCTGACCCCAACCCTATAACATCGGTTTCCATGAAGAAAACTCAATATACTGGAGAGTCAGTTAATTAGAAAACTTACTCATTATAATGTGACCAAAACTAGAATCTCATAAAAGAAAAGAGGTTCTTACAGGTATTTTATTTCCCAAACACAAAAAATGAGCAACATGACATAAAACATAAAAACCTTACATACCTGTCATGAAAACATGACAGATACTTCACATTAACATAAGTTTTTGGAGCAACAGGAAAGAAATACAATTAATCTCCTTCAAGATTTAGAGGTTTTGGCTTCTCAGGTAGCACAGGGGTAAAGAATCTGCCTGCCAGTGCAGGAGATGTGAGAGACTTGTGTTCAATCCCTGGGTCAGGAAGTTCCCCTGGAGTAGAAACTGGCAACCCACTCCAGTATTCTTGCTTGGAAAATACCATGGACAGAGGAGCCTGGTGGACTACATTCCATGGAGTCACAAAGAGTAGGACATGACTGAGCATTTGAGCACACACACAAAAACCAGGTTTGCAGACTGATGTTTAGGTTTGAAGTGAAGTCGCTCAGTCGTTTCCGACTCTTTGAGACCCCATGGACTGCCCACCAGGCTCCTCCATCCATGGAATTTTCTAGGCAAGAGACTGGAGTGGGTTGCCATTTCCTTCTCCAGATAAAAGTGCACATACATGTGCAATTGGTTTGTATTTTAAGACACAATTTTCATAATTTCAATGAAATTAAATGTAGGGGAAAGAAGTTCTGAATTTAAAATTCTCTTTTTTCTCACCAACATTTCTAATTGAAGTGATTTTTTATGAGGTGATTTTTATTCCTCAGCCTCCCATAGACAAGTTTTTATAGCACAATTTTTCCTAGGAAACTCAAGGAATAAAAAAGCAGCAGTTATATTATCAGTTATTTATAAAGAATAGCCTGATGAAGAAACTATGTAACTTCACCCACATACCATGTTGTTAAAGGCCCTGTGGTCACATATGTGGCACAATATATTAAAAAAATCACTTGTGGCTCCTACAATATATTTTAATGCATGTGCAATTCTTTCCCCATGGATGGCAGAGAACATAAGTTATTAAATGCAATTATTTTGAGTAAATGACCTTAAGATACAAACTTGAATGTGATCATCACCAAGTGATTTTATAGAAGTTTCACTAGATGGCAGCATTTTAAAGAAAACACTAAGAGTTTTCTGAAACTTTGTATAGCCATTCAGTTAATATTTTTATTACTTTAAGAAAAATAGTAGGTAAAACAATATGAATATGTGAAAACATACATTGCATACTTGAGTGCATACTTTATGCAATGCTAAAATGGAAATTAAATATTTTCAACAGATTTGGATTAATTACCCGCAATTGTTCAGAATCTCATTGGTAAATCCTGGAGAAGGGAACAGCTACCCACTCCAGTGTTCTGGCCTGGAGAATTCCACGGGCTGTATAGTCAATGGTATCGCAGAGTTGGACATGACTGAGCGACTTTCACTCACTCATGGATAAAAGAGAGTGACAAATGTAAATGATAAACAACATTACAAGCACAGAAGTTTTCAGCCACCATGTCACCTGGGTTTATAGTCAATCCCCAAACTACGGAAGTAATCTTCTAACCATTCTGACTCCTTCCATCCTGCTTTCTTCCAATGAACTTTCTAAATCATACATTTGATTTTGAGACTTCCTGTGTCCCTTCAGTGATCCCCCATTCAATTCAGGATGTAACTCATTTTCCTTGGTATGGTTTTTAAAGACTGTTATGGCCTGATTCTTTCCAGCTTTGTATCTCAGGTGCCCTACACCTACTTTCCTCTTCTTGCATAAATATTTCTCTGTCTCTAGAGTATTCTTTCCCTTCCCATTTGCCTGAGTAGCTCAGATTTTGATCACAAGATAATTTCCATAGGAAGATACTTCGCCAAACCTCTCTCTTCTCTTACAGTTCCGGTTACATAAATCTCTTCTAGCAATTTTCCAATCTTACTATTTTTCTATTTTTACATAATATAAATTCAAGTATTCAATTGTTGAATGAATAAGTAAACAAAAGAACATATAATAAAGCCAGACAATTGTCAATAAATATTATGTAAACTGAAGCTAAATGTAAAAGAATATTATTTGATATCCTTTATTCTATTACAATTTTATTGCATAAATCATTTATTCAGGCTTGGAATCTTTTAAAATGAAGTTTCTTGGGAAATCAATAGTAGCTTAAAATATATTTAAAATTCTTTTCAATAAAACAAGGCATATGATGAATTTTTATTTTGACCATCTTCAATAGCACAATACTAAGAATTTTTCTAACCAGTATAATAATACACATAGGGCCTGTGTTGAGATTTCTAGGTAGCTATCTCACTGTCTCTTAAATTTAGTTTATTATTTTTTATTTATTAAAATGAAATATGGAATAGTACGGCTTAATTTTATCCCTTGTAGCATTCAAGTCCTCATAATTTTGTTGGTTTATCCTGTAACAGATTGACTTTGGACTGATATCATTATTTTCTTCTTTATTCACTCCCCAAAACTCCTATAAATTATGAAGACCATCAATAAGTAACAAATTTGGTGTGAAAAGGGTAATTATATAAGACACTTGTACCTATACACAGAACTGAAAGCCAGGTCGTATGCATTTGTATGTTCATATAATTGTTAAAATAATAAAATACTTAAGATAGGTAAGTAGCCTTTGGCCCACTTGAGTAACCACCTAGGTTACTTTGGCAGTACTTGCAAAGGATGCATGTCATGTAGACTGTGGCCATTCATACGTGCGAGCTGGGTGCATGTTCAAACTTTAGGATGCCCTTGGAAGTGGCATTAGCATCATGGTGGGTAAATTATAGGTGCCTGCAAGATTCCTTCAAGGTTAGTAATTGGATACTAGTAGTAGGAGTATGACTGCTCTCATGACTGTTTATGGGAACTACAGTTTCCACACCACACCAAGCAGATCTTTATGTATTCTAAATGTTACTCCTGGTTCAATATAAAGTCACAGGAAGCAATTGCAGAAGTACACTGCCATACATTTGAATAATGTTACCTTAAAAAGAAAAACTGGTGGGAAAATTTGAAGACAGTGAATGAAAATTTTTTTAAAAAATGATAGGAGTGTGTATGTGTGTGTGTGTGTGTTCATCTCTACATAGATAGGATAGACAAAGAGGGGATTAAAAACAACTGGTTGGCTAGTTAGTTTTGATCCTGGGACTTCCCAAAGAAGCTCATAATTAAAGAGATGTTGAATTGTACTGGGGCGGGGTGAGATTGAGGAACAGGCAGGTGAAAGGTGGCAGGGTTTCTTGCCACTGTCTTGAAGCACTAAAATTTGTAAAATTCATTCAATTGCTATGGTTCAAAATAATGCACAGATATTAAATAAAAAAAAAAAAAAGAAAAAGAAATACTCTGTAAGAGGGGCCTCTACCAGTTCTGTAAATATAGTATATCATTTCAGAGTGAATTTTTATCCTGAAAGTCTTTCCTTTCACCCAGCATAAATTTATTATGATTTTCAAGTATCCTTCTCACTTTTTTTCCTTTTCATCCAACTCTGGTTATAAGCAGGAGTGAAGTCCCTCAGTCATGTGACCCAGTGAACTTTAGCCTACCAGACTCCTCTGTCCATGGAATTTTCCAGGCAAGGGTACTGGAATAGGTTCCCATTTCTTTCTCCAGGGGATCTTCCTGACCCAGGGATTGAACCCATGTCTCCCTCATTGCAGGCAGACGCTTTACTGTCTGAGCCATCAGGGAAGCCTATAAGCAGGAACTGTGCATTAATTAATTCTTGCATGGTGTTCATTTTTCACTTAAAGTCAAAATGTAATCTGTATAACATTTTCCTTCCCCTAATTATCTAACAGAGCTATCTACTATTTTGTTGTTGTTGCTTTTTGAATTGGTATGTTAAGCCTTCTCTTATTTACAGCAAGAGATTGATAGGAATAGCTGTTCCTCAATACTAAAACATATAGCAGTACAAAATGCGAATAAACTCGTAAGTTAAAAGTACACAACACAATCTTCCAAGTGGAGCTGCAGTAAATATTCTAGAAATCAAGTAGCTTGGCAACTAGAACCAACGTCTAAAATTTTAAGGCAGAAGCTGAATGCTACTCAAAGTTATTTTAGCTCTGAGGCTCTTAAAGATAATATATGATTCCAGAAGTAAATAATCAGCATATGTACTGCAAGAGAAAAACTACACACAATATCCCATCCAGGAAGCTGTGACTTGATAATTACAAATGCTCATATTGAAGTTCAGCAGCAAACAGGAACAGAAACAAGAAAAACTGGGAAGGTAGACAAGATTTTACTTTAGACCATATGATGAATTATTCTAAGGTTAAGGTGTACTCATTTGAAATGTATCTTCTATCAAAATATTATTTTAAAATGTAAGTGTACAGAGAAGGATGATTTCCCAAATAGCCCTTACACTACATGATAATTTGAGTAAGAAAACTACCTTTTTCTCCTAGAGCTATTGATTGATGGTATTTATGTGAAAATCTGTATAGAGGAGACAATAAGCACTAAAAACCAAACATCTGTGCCTCTCATGTGGGCTGTTCCTAGGGATCTGGGGAGCCATGACTCTACTTGGGAGTTTCCAGAGAACTGGATTTTGAAAAAGATAAGATATTTAACAAGGGGGACTTTTGAATCAAAAGAGTCATGACAAAGGCTGGCACAGATATCAAGGAGTTCATTAAATTAAAATGAGTACCTTTAACTTGAAATCAAAATCAGAATGAACGCTTTCACTTGATGACTTTAAGACTCTGGTTTGGATTTATGGATTAACTAAGGAGTAAAAATGGAATGCATTCTGAAATATGTATATGTCAATCTGTACAAATTAGAGTAAAATGGTATTAGGATTTTGTTGCCTTCTTACATCAAGCCATACTTTCATATTTTCAGAAAGTATAGTAGCTTACAGCTGTAGTTAACTAAAAGAAAATATGTTTATGAAGAATGTGTTCTGTTGGAAAAGTAACAGTGAAGTGACAGGATGTGGAATATTGGGAAGAAGAGAATGGACATGGGCACGTTGTAAGGAGCTCATCTTTGCTTGGAAACCTCAGAGTCCTGAATGGGGTGGTAGAACTCCACTCACTGAAGATGAGTAGACCTCCACTCTGCTCACTGAAGATGGCCAACCTGGTGCATTTTTAGACACCTTTCCAGGCTCTATTTATGTCACAGGAAAGACAGCCTCTATTTTTTTTTTTTTTAATTAATATGTATCTCAAGGTACTCTGTTTAAATACCAGAACTGTTTTAGCTATAGAGTTTACATAGCTGACCAGGTAGCCTGTGGGGAACACTGGCAACTGGAGTCTGGAAAAATAGCTCTGTCTTAATAGCTATGCACTCTAGTTCTGTGAATAGATGCCTGGAGGAAAATGATAGTTTCTGAACTTGAGTGAGACTACATCTCCCACGCTATCTGACTTATTCCTGAGTCAATTTGCAGTGTGTGGTTTTGACCCAATCATTAAGATGAACTGGAACATGCACAACTCTACTTTTTGTGGTATTAGACTAGATTGATATTCTAAGACATTTTCACAGATTTGTTTTTACCTTTGACAAGTACTAACACAGTCTAGAACAATTTCCTTTTTATGTGCCTCTATGCCGCATATGACTCTTTAAAGGCAGAGACAGTGGAGTTTTTCTTAATCTGTTCTCTCTATCCATCTGTCTGTCTGTCTCTTTCAAATCCTGGAATCTGATATTTAGTGAGGGGTCAATATACCTGTGACAGAATGAAATTTCTAGAGAGTACTCTGTAACTCAGCTACCATTAAAGGGTTCAGTGGACTTTTCGTTGAAATTCTCCCCAGTGTCATGTAGATTAGCTTCCCAATCATGTGTAAGTTGGTAAGCTCATTTAATTAGAGAGAGGGCTTGTGCAAACACATCTAAAAGCCCCAAAGAGCTGCTACCAGGAATGGCAATGACACTGTCATTGGTGAGAGCTATTACCAGTGAAACTACCTGAGACCCATCAGAAGGAGACCCATCAGTGTCTCGGGGCATCTCTTAAAGAGGGCAGTTGGAAGGAGTGTGTTTGAAGTTCTGAGTTGGGGTACTGTTTTATGCTGGCACTGACAGAATCTTATTCAGCAATAATTCTGATTCTTATCCTTGACATCTGCTGCTGCTGCTGCTGCTAAGTCGCTTCAGTCGTGTCGGACTCTGTGCGACCCTGTAGACAGCAGCCCACCAGGCTCCCCCGTCCCTGGGATTCTCCAGGCAAGAACACTGGAGTGGGTTGCCATTTCCTTCTCCAATGCATGAAAGTGAAAAGTGAAAGTGAAGTCGTTCAGTCGTGTCCGACTCTTCACGACCTCATGGACTGCAGCCTACCAGGCTCCTCCGTCCATGGGATTTCCCAGGCAAGAGTACTGGAGTGGGGTGTCATCTCCTTCTCCGCATCCTTGACATCTAGGGCAAAGTAAAAACTGCGGTTTAACATTCTCTAAACTGAAGAGATGATCATGCAACCCTGAAGACAGGGGCCTCAGTTTCCCAAGGAAAAATAACCAAGAAAGAGGGCTATAAATATTTTCTTAGACTTTCCAAATGTTGAGACTGCTTTGTCATTACACATTAAGTTTGCAGCTGTAAAAGGAGAAAATATAGTGGAAAGAGAGGTATGGAGCCAGACTCCAGTTTCCCAGATGGCTAAGTCAGCTTGAACAAGTGCTTAACTTCTCTCAGACTCAGTTTCCCTCAATGAATCATGGGAAAAGCTCCCTGTTAGCATAGCTGGGAATATTGTAAATACTACATCACAAGTACCAGAAGCAAAGAAAGCCATCAGCAGCACCTAGTATTATTACCTTTGTACAAGGCACTCTTGAAGAAACTAGATTCATCCTTTTAGCCTGACTTTTTTAAAAGTAAAGACTGATGAGACTGACAAATCCAGAGATGAGAAATAGAAAGTAGGAATATTGGGAGCATTTTGCTAATGACATTTAAGTTGGGGGGGAGGGACGGTGTCAGTTAAGAAGGTCTGAGACAGAGCTAAAAGCTAACAGCTACTTGGGCAGGAAAAGTAAAGGATTAGAGAGGGAGGAAAAGAGAAAAACCCTTCAGACTCTAAAGTGTTGTGTAATTTGCAGGTAAAAATGTCTTACTACCTAACAGAGTGTGCTTTCAAGAGTAAATTTCAGCTATTTCTTTTACCAGAAAAAACAGCTATTGTCTCCTCTATTTATTGTCAGAAGTAAGTGCAAAACCAAAGAAGAAAAATAAAACAAATTGAGTAATACTGTTCTCTTCTAGAGTCTTTCTCCAGCTGGCAAGGTTCTCACACAAAATATAGTTTGTTTGATTTATTTCGGATACCCAAGATGGGAAAAATAGCTCAAGGTAATTTTTCAAGCTTAATTTAGTTCATTTAATGTTTAATAATTTAATGGAGTTGTCTGCATGCCCTAAGTATGTCAAAGAGTAGAAATGGAATTTGAAAAAGATCTCAAATTTTACAACAAGTATTTTGATTTTTTAAAGTAATTAACCATTATAAGTAATTCTTCAGAATTTTCTGATTCTAATTAAATGGGAGCATAGTTATGCTTTTTATGCAATATGTGATCCATAAAACAGCCTAATCCATCCTTACTGATATACACATTTATCCATTCACTGACCAAACAGGTATCCATTTAATGATAAATAATTATGTATATGAAAAGCACTGAGTTATGTATATGAAAGCATTAATTATATATATGAAAAGTATGAGCCTGTGAAGTTTGTAAGGCCTACCCTCAATCAGTCATTGAACATTCTACTTACCAAAGCTTCCTAAATTTTATAGATATGCATATAAATAATTACAAGATAGTGCAAAATGGGACCAATAATACATTTTCTATCATGCTGTGGAAATACAACAGGAAGATAGATTTAGCCTGACACAGAGGAATGAGAAAAATTTTATGACAAAGATCAAGGATCGCCCCCTCATGGTTCCACAGGAGTTAGTCAAGAAATATTGTGAGTTGAGCCTATAAGAAATACTCCCCTTTACTCAGTTTTGTAAGAATGCTGTAATGTAAGTAGAAATATATATATGCCAGCTGTAACTCTGCTTCAGTGCTGAGGTCAGTAGGTAGAAATGGGAGTTGTGTTGAAGAACTAAAGTTCCATCTAGTGGGCAGAGCTATGACTCAGTCTTACCACTTGTTATCCTAGGTTAATGATGGTCTAATGTTGCCAAACATGTCACTTTTCAGAAGGTATTTAAAACTAGGAGTTTTTATATGAAATCTTTTGATCTGTCATTATTGGCATGTAATTAAAAATTTTTAATGTACCACATTTGCATATACAAAGAGGGTCAGCAATTCTCTAGGACCAGTCATAACCTGTGAAGCAGATAGTGGTTGAGCTGGGATAGAGGCATAGAATCTTCATATGTGGAAGTCCAAAGACGAAGGAAAACTAATAAAGGCATGGCAACAGTGTGACATCTGTACAGAAAACATGTGAAACATTTGGTTTAGCGTAAATATAAGTCTGTGAAGGACAGCAGAGGAAATACAATATTAAATTAAGTATATGCATAATTATAAAAAGTCTAAAATGGTCTGAACTACATTCCACAAATGATAGAAGAGTGATGGGCATCATGTGGGAAAAATGAGGCAAGGGATCAAATAGGAGACACCAGGACCTAATCACAACCTCCCAATAATGGGCAGTTACTTTTCAGGTAAGTGGAAACCTTTAACCTTTACATATCTGTTTTATCTACCTATCCTGTTATACATTGGTTTTAAAGCAGCTATTTAATTTATCCATCATGTGGCAATGGTGCTCTATATCAAATAAAGCACCATTTTGATTAGAAATGAAAGTACACTCTTCCCTAATATGGTTTTCTAGTGATTACTATGTCAACCTGAATGCTCATTTTCTCAACCAAATTTGCTTATATTATTAAGTTTACTACATACTGAACTTGATAATATTGCAAAGAAGTTTATGGGATAATTCTTAAATACATCATTCTTTAATTTCTTCCCTTAAATCTAGTTTTTATAGACAATGCTATGGTTATCTGCTTTGCTCACCACCTTACTTAAGATAATTTCCTAAGAAAATGAACATTGCCTTCTCAGCTCAGTTTTTGATTTTGTTTGCATACATAATTTACCTGGTTAAATAAGGATAACATGAAGAAGGACATTAAGAGAAATCTCACATTTTATTGGGGATTTTTTTTTCCTGCTTAAAGATCTTTTGAAATTCCACCTACATTGATTGCCATCAAACACACATTTTTCTTTCCATTCTTATGGTGGTTAGTGATTAAATTAAAATGTATGTGTACATTTCATGTTGAAACACTTTCATTTTTCAGCTTAACAAAGACTTAAATCACCCTTCCTCTGTTTATCAAGTGGCTAAAAAACATAGATCTTAAACCACTCCAGTATTTTTGCCTGGAGAATCCCATGGACAGAGGAGCCTGGCAGGCTACAGTCTATGGGGTCACAAGAGTTGGACACGACTGAACACAGCCTTAGTCTAAGGCAACTTAAGTATTTTGTAAAATGTATATCATCTAAAAGAAACCCTAAGTATACACTTTCATTTGGGGAATTCTGGGTTTGGATGGGGCTAGATCAGAAGAAATAATTATCCACCATGGCTTTGATGAGAGTGGTTGCCAAAGCAACAATCCTGATTGACAATTTGGAGTCTTGCTTTTCTCAGATCTGTAATCCTAAAACATCTTGAGTGCAAATTTCTCTTCTATTGAGAATTAATCAATCTTCCTCACATGGTCCATTTAATGAAAAGCTTAAATTAGATAAAACATCTGATGAAAACTTCTTAGGGACAGCTCAAAATTTTTAGATTCTTGGGCATTGATCCTCACAAACATTGACTCCAGGCTCCTACTTGGATAAACTACAGAGCGTGTATTTTGTATTTCTAAACAGAATAATCCTTTGCTATTCCCGAAGTAAAGTATGCTTAGTTAATGAGATGGTCCATCTAAAATTTAGGTCATTTTTCCCTTCTCTCTCTCTCTCTCTCTGTCTCTGACTGTATGTATGTGTGTGTGTGTGATTATTATTTTTAATCCTTGTATTCTGTGGATAGATTGAAATCTAGGTGAAATCAGAGTTTAGTACAGATCCTTCATTTCTGATGCTTATACAAATTTTGTCTTTAATATCACTAAGATAAAATGTTTAAATAAGAGTTATCTATGAAGAGATCAGAAAATATTTCATTTGGTAAGAAATGGATCTGTCCTCTGGTACCCCTATCTTTTGAACTGTATCATGACAGAGAGTTTTAAACTTTTTGCATAGAGACTGAAGATGACTCTTTATTCATCTTCTCCCTACCCATTCCTGTAAGTAGGGCATATCTTTTTAAAATTAAAACAAAACCCAGTTTGTTTCATTGTCTAAAAGTTTTCAGTGGCTCCCTATGTCTTTAAGAGAAGTTCAAGACATATAATATAGCTTAGTGGGCCCTTATTTACCCAGCCTCTGTCTGCTTTATAGACTCATTTTTTATCATACCTTTTCTATCAAATCATACAGCATTTTTTACAATCAAATTATACTGAAGTATTTGCTTCCTTGCAATTCTTTTTTTTTTTTTTTTTTTAATATGTAGAATGGCTCCACCATATTATCTGCCTCCTGGAGGGGTTTTTACCTAGTTAATTCCTACTCATAATTTTAGGATTTGCTGAGGTCTTATCTTGTCTAAGAAGGTCAGTCTAACACTCCAGGCTAAATTAGGAGTTCTTATTTAGAATTCTATTATTATAATTTACTCTTCAAATATTTGCTGATAGAAATAATGGATAAAAGATTCAAATGTGTATTGCTCTATTACAGAGAATATAGAGACAAGATTCTTTTTATGCACTAAGGACAAGATCCTGTTTGGTGAACTGGCAGTGACTTTAATAAAATAATGGCTGTGTGTACTACAATTTCTAGTAAAGATTACTTAATGTTGAGCATCTGAATATTAAATCTTTTCGGAAAGGGTTTATTCATTATATATAAACATTTCCTACAACATGCCAGTTTATGTTATAGTTGTATATAAAAGTATCTGGTACTGATTTTTCCTAACTGATTCACTGCTCAAATCTTGATCTCATGCAAGTATTATTGATATTATTCTTCTATAATAGTCCATGAGAGTTAACTCCTAGTCTTCAGTATTAGAAGCATCCCAGCCAAGTTTCCTGTTGAATTTTGAGCTTTGATCAATTATTTATCTCCTAAAAAGTCTCAAAATTTTTAACAATAATTTAAACCTTCCCTGAAGATAAGTGGATGCATCAATGAAGTGACCATTTATATATGAGTGTTATTTAGATACCTCAGTTTTTATTAAATGATGTTAAAACTAAAATATGTCTTTCTTTATTATAATGAGGTCTTTATTCATATTTCTGCTTTTGTCATATATTATTCTGAATCCAGAATTAATTCATTCTGTATTTAAATTTTGTGGTTATAATTGCAATTATTATTTATTAATTATTTAGGCAGCTTATAGTTGGGTCTAAGAGAGATGTTCATACTCACACCCACTAGAGAGTACCACGCAACAAAGGAGAAGCTAATAAAACAAAACACAGGGTTGCAAAATTTAGTCTTCTTTTTGGCTGTTATTTGCATTTCAATTTTCTTTAGGCTAAAAGAAACTAACATTCCAGCATCCATATACAGTAAAATAGTGTAAAATATATGATAAATAAGATAATTAATCATTCATTCAGTCAAAAAATATTTATTTGGAACCACTATCTGCCAGGCACCTTGAGTTCCAGAGTGCTGAAGGACATTTTGTATGGCATTGGAGAGGGAAAGTGGAATACAAGCATTTGGCAATGAGTTTTTTTAGGGATAAGATTATTAAAATTGTTGTTAGTTCATTACATAATTAAAAAAAAATTTCGGTCTAGTCTGTTGAATCCTAACCACGTTGCTTCTTGTTTTCTTTCATAATCTAGTGTAGAAGTGTCCAAGTAGAGTAAAGTTCTGAATATTTCACTTTCTAAGGATGCATTATTTCTTTGTTGTTTTTTTTGTAGGTTGGATATTACACTGTGATTTTTTTATATATGGTGATAATGTTTACTTATTACTTGCAATGCACTGTTTCAGGAATAGTACCTTGTTTCTGCTTAGAGCAAATACATGGGCACTGTTACCTTCCCCATTTACTAAGCGGAGAAATGAACTCACATTGATTGGTAAATGAATTAAGCCACTTAAACTATGCTAGAAACTAATAGAAAGGCATGAGTTCAAGGCCAAGTCAGCTCTGTCTCTACTATATAAATATTTCATTAATGCAAATGCTTCACTACTTTCAGAATTATAGTATAATACTCCATCAGCAAGCAAAAATACCTGAATTACAGGTGGCAAAGCTAATAGCTGTTCTTCTTGAGCACACAGATATACTTCATTTCCCAACAATGACCATGCATTAATCAATGGAATACAAGTGGAAATAAATCCCATTCCTTTGGCTGAATATTAACAGAAGTTCTAGGATATGAAAGCCATAGGATACAACCCTGAACCCCTGGTAACTTGATCCTTGATTGCTGGATGAGCAACTAATAAATATTTATCACAGTGAAGGCATTTTTGGCTCTATCTACTTGTTACCAAGACTTAGTCTATCTTCTCTACCAAGAGTTTCCATTGACAATAATTTCTAATTACCTGTTTCTTATCATAGTCCAGGTTGAGAAATTATTATTTGTGAGAATTATTATTCATTCCACCAGATGATCAAGATTTTCTTTTTATTTCTCTGTCTTTACATTTCATTATGTTGCCTGTTAAATTGCCCATGAATTGGTTTCAAATGCTTTGTGAAATGGGGCATAAAACAAATATGAAAAAAAGAAGGAAAGAAGGAAAAATTACAGAGGGCTAGAAGAATAGAAGTAATGATGTTTCATGGGGGTATAATTGGAAGATGCAAGAAGTACTGTGGGTTTGTTAGCCTAAACACCTTCCCAGCTCTGTTTTTAGCCTCTCTTTGGTTTAGGTCCATAAAAGCTAAAAAGTCCTTTACTCATGCTTCCTCAAAGCTACTGCTTCAAAAAGCATTGAATCAGAAACTGGAAACTGCTAGGTTTTTCTGGGAAAGACTTTGCACTTTGGATGAAAAGGATGGATAAAACTGTAGTGCTCTTTCTCCTCTCTTCTTTCTTTATGCGAACTGTGATATCTGGATTTGGGACAACTCTCCTAGCGACTATGACATAAGAAATCTGAAGGACATATCAGAAAGCCCTGGAGATGTCACACTAACGTTACTGAACTGCTTAGTGCATCCTAGCAAACTCCTGCCTCAAGTCTTCTGTTGTGAGAAAAATAAATTTCTAATTTTCAGCTATTTTTTCCTCTGGGACTTTTTTTTCTTGCAGCTGAAAACCTTCATAATTGCATCCTAGCAAACTCCTGCCTCAAGTCTTCTGTTGTGAGAAAAATAAATTTCTAATTTTCAGCTATTTTTTCCTCTGGGACTTTTTTTTCTTGCAGCTGAAAACCTTCATAATTGCATCCTAGCAAACTCCTGCCTCAAGTCTTCTGTTGTGAGAAAAATAAATTTCTAATTTTCAGCTATTTTTTCTTCTGGGACTTTTTTTTTTGCAGCTGAAAACCTTCATAATTGATTAAGGAATATTAAAGGAAAGACTAACCCTGAGAGGAAAGAATTAAGAAGTGATTGGTTGAAAAGGTAAAGAACAGGAAACTGTCAGGGTTGAGTCTATAAAGGACTATAAGGATAGTAGTGTGAAACAGTAGTGGTATTTTGGAGGGAGACAACTCTGGAGCATACTGATCTCAAGGTGCATATAGAAGTTCTGAGTGTAATAGTTAGGTGGTCATAAATAATTTTCAAGGGTAGGAGTAGCCTGTAGCTTTTACTTGGTAGTGAAAGTTGACTGGTGCCAATAGTCAAAATCTCTAGGGACAGTAATTCAGAGGAAAATAGGGAACACCCAGTGAGTGTAGATGAGAAGAAATTATTAGTACAAACAAGTAATAGAATATGAATATATATATATATATATATATGGCAGCGCTCCAAGATAGTAGGTTGGCCAATAATACAAAATTAAGTAGATAGCTTCAGAGACAAAATATGAATATGATGTCTCTTTTCACATGCTGGCCTTCCCTTATAATATGGCTCTCTAACCTGATCTTATGCTTAGTTTTCATTGGCCTCACACATTTGTCATGATCCCAGGTCTTCTCCTCAGTTAAGTAAAGCCTCAGCATTCTCTAAATTCATTATGTGAATACAGGCCATACTACACTACCAGTTGTTGTTTGATTAATTTATTAGTTTTCCTTTTAGATGATCACTAGAAATCATTTATCTTCTCCTTACATCAGAATCAATTTCTATACTATTTATAACAAAGAGATAACCAATTGAAAAATTGGACAAGACACTTGAACAAGCACTTCATAACAGAAAAAAATAAACTTAGCAAGTACACATTTGAAATATCTGCAACTTCACCAATAATTAGAGAAGTTCATATTAAAACTGCAATGCATTATCATTACAAACTAATCAGATTTGCTATTGGTGAGAATGTAGAGTTACAGAAATTCATGGTGAGAGTATATGACCAATTGATATAAACCTTTGGAAAGTTGTCATTGTTGATCTGGATTTAACATACACCTACATTATATTCTAAAAATGCCAAATCTAAGCATGTAACTCAGCAGAGCCACAGGACTGGAAAAGGTCAGTTTTCATTCCAATCCCAAAGAAAGGCAATGCCAAAGAATGCTCAAACTACCGCACAATTGCACTCATCTCACATGCTAGTAAAGTAATGCTCAAAATTCTCCAAGCCAGGCTTCAGCAATATGTGAACTGTGAACTTCCAAATATTCAAGGTGGTTTTAGAAAAGGCAGAGGAACCAGAGATCAAATTGCCAACATCTGCTGGATCATGGAAAAAGCAAGAGAGTTCCAGAAAAGCATCTATTTCTGCTTTATTGACTATGCCAAAGCCTTTGACTGTGTGGATCACAATAAACTGGGGAAAATTCTGAAAGAGATGGGAATACCAGACCACCTGACCTGCCCCTTGAGAAACCTATATGCAGGTCAGGAAGCAACAGTTAGAACTGGACATGGAACAACAGACTGGTTCCAAATAGGAAAAGGAGTACATCAAGGCTGCATATTGTCACCCTGTTTATTTAACTTATATGCAGAGTACATCATGAGAAATGCTGGGCTGGAAGAAACACAAGCTGGAATCAAGGTTGCCGGGAGAAATACCAATAACCTCAGATATGCAGATGACACCACCCTTATGGCAGAAAGTGAAGAGGAACTAAAAAGCCTCTTGATGAAAGTGTAAGAGGAGAGTGAAAGATTTGCCTTAAAGCTCAACATTCAGAAAACGAAGATCATGGCATCTGGTCCCATCACTTCATGGGAAATAGATGGGGAAACAGTGGAAACAGTGTCAGACTTTATTTCTGTGGGCTCCAAAATCACTGCAGATGGTGACTGCAGCCATGAAATTAAAAGACGCTTACTCCTTGGAAGGAAGGAAAGTTATGACTAACCTAGATAGCATATTGAAAAGCAGAGACATTACTGGTTTTTCCAGTGGTAGTGTATGGATGTGAGAGTTAGACTGTGAAGAAAGCTGAGCATGGAAGAATTGATGCTTTTGAACTGTGGTGTTGGAGAAGACTCTTGAGAGTCCCTTGGACTGCAAGGAGATCCAACCAGTCCATTCTGAAGGAGATCAGTCCTGGGTGTTCTTTGGAAGGAATGATGCTATAGCTGAAACTCCAATACTTTGGCCACCTCATGCGAAGAATTGACTCATTGGAAAAGATCCTGATGCTGGGAGGGATTGGGGGTAGGAAGAGAAGGGGACAACAGAGGATGAGATGGCTGGATGGCATCACCGACTCTATGGACGTGAGTTTGGGTGAACTCCGGGAGTTGATGATGGACAAGGAGGCCTGGCTTGCTGTAATTCATGGGGTTGCAAAGAGTTGGACACGAATGAGCGACTGAACTGAACTGAACTGAATTAACAGAAATGGGTGTGAATGCATACCCAAAGAAATGTATAAGGATATAGATTTATAAGGTTAGAATAAAATTTATTGTAATGGCCCTCAAATGATTAGAATAAAAAAAAATAAATGATGATCTATTTCATATAATACAATAATATACTGAAATGAAAAGGAAAACACTCAAAACTGTTTGAACAAAAATGGATGAACTTTGCAAATACATTTGTGAGCAAATAAAAAGACATAAAACAGTGTATGTTAATCCATTCATATGAAGTTCAAAGATGGACAAAACTAATATGTATATATTTATATACATGGAGGATTCTGAGTTTTATAAATGTTCTAGAAATTTCTTGATCTAGGTGATGGTTGTAAGAGTTCAGAATAACTCATCTACCCACTTATAATTTGTGATCTTTTTGGTATATATGTATTTCTTTAATATATTTTTCAAAAATTCTATCTCCCTCTTCTCTTTCATTTGAAGTTTCTACTTGAAAATCTACTAATGTTGGCTTTTATTAATCAGTTTTTGTTCCAACCATATTTATGGAAACTTTTCTTTTTTTTTCTTAATCTCACTTAGACATTCATAATAGTGACTCTTTAATGGCATTTTTCCACCTCAGATTTCCCAACTCTTTCTTGATTGACACTTTTAATTTTCTTTCTCTCTCTTCAGCTTTATCTTCATAGACCACCCAAGAGAGCTATGTAAATCTACATTTTAAATACTTTTTCTAAATCTTCATTGAGAATGAAGGGAATTGTCTAGCAAGAGTATAAATATCTGTTAGAATAATTTTGATAATGGATAAATTGAAGTCAGCTAGATCACCATTTCACTCCCATAGTATCCATCATTTCTGTACAGTTGCATTTATATGGAACTACTCATTCCTACCTTGCTTTCTATGACTGAAAACTCAATGAGAGTCTTACCTAGTAGGCAGTTACCACATTTTGTAAGTGAAAGAAAGCCTGCAAAATACTGAAAGAATGGTTTCAGCATCAAAGTAGTTGAATGGGAGTTACATATAATATGTAGTAAACAAGTTTATTTTGCTTTTTAATGAGAAATGAAAGAAAATGTATATTTAAGCCACTTTCTTAACTTCATGCTTGTTGAGGACAGTGGAAAGTGGGAAGTAACCGCTATTTAATAGCAGAATATGTGCAATCTAATAGATAATTTCATAATCTTCATAATCAGCACTGCATTCATCAAGTGGGTTCTGTTATTCCAACTAACGCTTTTGAAAACAAAGACTCAGAAGAGTCAAGTAACTTGCCCAAGTTCATATAAAATTAACTGACCTAGCCAAGATTAGAACTTCAGACTGAGTGATTCCAAAACCCACCATCTTTCTTATCTACCTTCCTGCCTCATTTCTATGAAAGTTAATGAGACATGCATGTATAGTAAGGCGATCAGAGACTTCTAATTACTTACATAACATTTTAAAATATGGTATTTTATTGAACTATGTTTATTTTGGTGCTTAAGCTTTAATATCTAAATTAAGAAGACATCATCATTATATCTTTTGTAATGCACCACTTTCATATTTATCAAATCATTTGGAAGTTGTGGTTGGAAATTCCTAGAGACCACTGGTAATGGTGCTAAATTTCTTTTCATTAGTTCCATTCATTAGCTTCAATAGCTGAATATATTAACTAGATCTCACTTATGTATTAATCCCATAACTTACTAATGTTAAGAATGTAATTTGATTGTTAATATATATGGCTTTTTAAATATATGGCTTGATTGCTAAATCAAATAGAACACTTAAAGATTTTAAATACAAATTGTAACTGTTAAGTGTTTTCCCTCTTATTTTTTTCAAGCAAACATACTAAAACACTTTTTCACAAGACATATATAAAGAGTTACTGTTTCATAAGAGTATACTGTGTAAACATTATTCAGTAGTATTTAAGGAAAATTACTCATTATAGGCAGTATAATGGCTTCCTTAAAGTAAACTGGGTAAAATCACATCTATGATAAACTTTTATTCTTCATCTCCCCTTCAGGTACATAGGGTTAATGAGCATAGATTATACTCAGAATGAGTTATATGATTATATTTAGAATGAATTAGAGTTATAACTATATTTAGAATATAGTTATATTTAGAATGGAATAACTGGAATGGCTCAATTCCAGTTGAGCTATTCCAAATCCTGAGAGATGATGCTGTGAAAGTGCTGCACTCAATATGCCAGCAAATTTGGAAAACTCAGCAGTGGCCACAGGACTGGAAAAGGTCAGTTTCATTCCAATCCCAAAGAAAGGCAATGTCAAAGAATGCTCAAACTACCGCACAATTGCACTCATCTCACATGCTAGTAAAGTAATGCTCAAAATTCTCCAAGCCAGGCTTCAGCAATATGCGAACTGTGAACTTCCAAATGTTCAAGGTGGTTTTAGAAAAGGCAGAGGAACCAGAGATCAAATTGCAAACATCCGCTGGATCATGGAAAAAGCAAGAGAGTTCCAGAAAAGCATCTATTTCTGCTTTATTGACTATGCCAAAGCCTTTGACTGTGTGGATCACAATAAACTATGGAAAATTCTGAAAGAGATGGGAATATCAGACCAGCTGACCTGCCTCTTGAGAAACCTATATGCAGGTCACGAAGCAACAGTTAGAACTTGACATGGAACAACAGACTGGTTCTAAATAGGAAAAGGAGTTTGTCAAGGCTGTATATTGTCACCCTGTTTATTTAACTTATATGCAGAGTACATCATGAGAAACACTGGACTGGAAGAAGCACAAGCTGGAATCAAGGTTGCCGGGAGAAATATCAATAACCTCAGATATGCAGATGTCACCACCCTTATGGCAGAAAGTGAAGAGGAACTAAAAAGCCTCTTGATGAAAGTGAAAGTGAAGAGTGAAAGATTTGCCTTAAAGCTCAACATTCAGAAAACGAAGATCATGGCATCTGGTCCCATCACTTCATGGGAAATAGATGGGGAAACAGTGGAAACAGTGTCAGACTTTATTTTTGTGGGCTCCAAAATCACTGCAGATGGTGACTGCAGCCATGAAATTAAAAGACGCTTACTCCTTGTAAGGAAAGTTAGGACCAACCTAGATAGCATATCCAAAAGCAGAGACATTAGTTTGCCAACAAAGTTTTGTCTAGTCAAGGCTACGGTTTTTCCTGTGGTCACGTATGGATGTGAGAGATGGACTGTGAAGAAGGCTGAGCGCTGAAGAATTGATGCTTTTGAACTGTGGTGTTGGAGAAGACTCTTGAGAGTCCCCTGGACTGCAAGGAGATCCAACCAGTCCATTCTGAAGGACATCAGCCCTGGGA
>NW_011494902.1:12160838-12189006 GCF_000754665.1 Bison bison bison | reverse complement strand
ATTCTGAAGGAGATCAGTCCTGGGATTTCTTTGGAAGGAATGATGCTATAGCTGAAAC
This sequence comes from Bison bison bison, assembly GCF_000754665.1. Classification (NCBI taxonomy): domain Eukaryota; kingdom Metazoa; phylum Chordata; class Mammalia; order Artiodactyla; family Bovidae; genus Bison; species Bison bison. The sequence continues at coordinate 12,188,948 of NW_011494902.1, read as the reverse complement.
TCCAGTACTTTGGCCACCTCATGTGAAGAGTTGATTCATTGGAAAAGACTCTGGATGCTGGGAGGGATTGGGGGCAAGAGGAGAAGGGGACAACAGAGGATGAGATGGCTGGATGGCATCACTGACTTGATGGATGTGAATCTCAGTGAACTCTGGGAGTTGGTGATGGACAGGGAGGCTTGGCATGCTGTGATTTATGGGGTCGCAAAGAGTCGGACACGACTGAGTGACTGATCTGATCTGATCTGATCTGATATTTAGAATGAGTTATAGAAACTCAACTCAGCACCAGAGTTGAGTTTCTAATAGTCCTAATATATAGTTACTATCCTAAGTATTGGCTACTTCTGCTGACTGAGCAGTTCTCTACCAATGACAACACTTAAGGAATCTCACCCATCCTGCTGATTAGAGGTAGACATTGAGAGAGCAGATGCTAATAAGGAGGTATGACCACAGAAGTAACAAAAGAGGTTTAAACAGAGATGCCTAAAGCTAAATATTCATATTTTAAAGTGTATTTAATAAACTTTAAATTTTAAAATATATGTATTAAATACATATATATTAAATATATTTTAAAACATAAATATTTTACTTTAGGCAAATATATATATATGTATCATATGGGGCTTCCCTGGTGGCTCAGACAGTAAAGAGTCTGTCTGCAACATGGGAGACCTGGGTTTGATCCCTGGGAAGGGAAGATCTGGAGAGGGGAATGGCCACTCCAGTATTCTTGCCTGGAGAAATCCATGGACAGAGGAGCCTGGCAGGCTACAATCCATGGGGTTGCAAAGAGTCAGACACAACTGAGTGACTGACACTTTCACATATCATATATACACGTGTGTGTGTGTGTGTGTGTGCGTGTGTGTGTATATAGATGTTCTGGACAAAGTGGGGAGGAAGAAATGGTGCACATACCTTTGCTTGTCCTGCTTTTGTGATGGCAGGTATATTAAAGAGCTGTCCGGTATAAAAATGCAGACCACTGAAAAGGATCACTGCAATAGAGTCACCTTCATTCTCAATTACTTCAAGGATATCCTCTAATCTCAATGTGTCTTCCCCCTAAAGTTGTGGTAGGCATAAATTACATAATATCCACAATGACAACTTTTCCGTTTATATTTCCCAATCCAAAAATCACTTTGGGATCTTTCTTATCATAAGAAAAAGCAAAGGTATTTTTTTCAAGTTAAGAGTCTTCAAAAATCTGGCAAGAACATTTGAACATGCTTTTTGTTATTAAGAAATGATAATACAATAGTAAAAAGTATTTTATAAAGTATAAGTTTTTGCAAAACTCTATTGCCTGATTTTATTCTTCAGTTTTTCAATTAATCTTTACTATTTAGATACTTATAAATTATTTCATTTTTATTCCCATCCAATAAAATACCAGAAAAATAGGATATCCATAAAATATTAAATGTCAAAACTGATTTCTTGCAAATTAGTATTTTACTTATCAATCTAAAATCATTAATTTTTTCCAGATAAAAGACACATATACATCATCTGAGTGAAACTTAACCTAATATTTTCTATTAATTTAAGAGTAATATCTATTCCATACCAATCTGAAGGTAAAGATCCAAACACAAAGAAACTATCAATGAAATTCAATATTATCAAGGTTACTTTTCTCCCACAATTCAGTGGTCAGTTAGTTTGTGAATATTGTGAATGATTTAATTTGGTCTTATAAACAACTTGAGTGAAAGGACTCTGCCAGATACAAATTATAAATTTGTAGCCTAATAATTCTCATCTATTTATGAAGTCTTCATGAATTTTCTACACTGCTCAATCTGACATGGTCAGTATTAATGGATTTTTCTTCAATTGTTTTTAATTTTGGTAACTCTTACTATTTGCCAATTACTGTGTCCCACATTAGGCATATATCATATGTATCACATATGGAATAATATGCTAATTTCTGCTAGTAGTCTGAGACTTGTTTGAAAAAATGATAATCTATAAAAATAAGAGTGATAAATTGTACTGGTCAATCTACTTGAAGGGCAGGATAGAGATAAAGACATAGAGAACAAACTTGTGGACACGGTGGGGGAAGGAGAGGAGTTGAGTGAATAGCCCTGAAACATATCCATTGCCATATGTAAAACAGATAGCTAGGAGAAGGTTGGTGTATAGCACAGGAAGTTCAACCTGGTGCTCTGTGATAACCTACAGAGGTGGGATGGGGGAGAGGTGAAAGGGAGGTTCAAGAAGGAGGGGGATATACGACTGATTCAAATTGTTGTATAGCAGACACCAACACAATATTGTAGGCAATTATCCTCCAGTTAAAAATAAATTTTAAATTAAAAAATAGTAATTGTAAGAAAAAAATTTAAGGTAAAATTAGTAACATGACAACCCCAACCTCTTTTTTTTTTTTTTCCTGTAGAGGAAGCTAATACATTTTGTCCATTATAATTGTTTAAAAAAGTAAGGAAAGTGCTCTATATACTAATGCTTTATTCCTTTAAAGAATCAGTACTAAGAAAATGAGAAATTTATTTTCAATGATAAGATATGGTTCTGTTTCATGTTGACCTGCTTCAATCTAGTAATGCTAAAGAGTAGTCCCAAATATATGATTAAGTCATACAGCTCCACAACACTTATTACTTAAAAAAAAAAAAAAAAAAAAACTTGTGATGGCTATAGTCATTTTTACTAGAAATAAGCAATTTATATATAGTATATGAAACATATCATTCCAAAACTGTGAGAACTTTCTGTTCCATTAATAACATGTTGCAAAAAGAAGTGAATAGAGTAGATCTTTAATTTCTCAAATTGGTTTTGGGTTGAAAGAAATAATTGTGCAAACATTGACTTGGGAGTGTCATACATACATGAAACCTAAAATTTATCCTGTGTGAATCTGTTGGTGCCAAGTCACACAAGCTGCAGGGTTTAGATATCAAAGCCTGTACAACTTAGCCTTACAGCTTTATTAATATAAAGGGCATAGTATTTTAGATCTTAAACATATGGTCAAGCCCAACTGTTTCCTTTGTAATCTGTTTAAATATAAAGAAATCTCAGAGATAAAGTAAGTAACACAAAGTCACGGGGATTTCCCTGGGGAGTAATAACGAGATTGTAAACCTAATTTCCTTCTGCTACACTAAGTCCCTTTCAATACCCCAGACTAAACTCAGAGGCAAACATTTGGTACTTAGATTAAGAGGGGCAAAAAGATAGGCATCATTCAACTTCAACAAATATAACTGATTTTTAATGTGATTTTAATGGCACCCACAGGCAATGGCATTTAAATTTGAAAATGATATATGCAAGTTGCTATCTCCTCCCATCCCACTGAAGAATATGGCAGACTCTAGTGGTATTGATAGGAAAATAGTTTGCTTATAATATGACAAGCCCTTGAAAAAATTAAAATAAATACACTTCTGAGTTAAGTTTCTATTTTAAGCAAAATGACCTAATAGTAACAGAGTATAGGTCTTTTATACTTTCTTGAAAGTTCCATTAAAGTAATGAAGATAATAAACTTTTGAAGAAAATGAAGAAAAAATCAATACTAAATAGAAGCATGATGAATATTTATTTCTCTTTCTTATATACCTCTCTTGGCTTTATAATCCGCATACTTTTCTCAATGTTAAGTCCATGAAGTTGAAGCTGTGACTCAACAGCATACTGGAAAAGAAAGATGATTTATTAAATCAAGTCCAGTCCACAGAAGTACATTAAAATATCTCAAAAAAAGATAATAAAATAACAATAAAAGCATATTATCATTTTAGATTCAAGGTCAAGGTTAAAAGTGACTAAACAGAATGTATCAGAGAAAAATTTAACATTATTTACATGCAGCAATCTGAACAGAAATATTATAGGGATAGAAATGAAGGGTCATTTATTCTTTAGAAATATGACATTTTTTGAGTAAGATATTTAATTAATCTAATTTGAGTCAAAACAGAGTTTAGAAGATAACCAAAGTGAGCAGTGAAGACTTGCTAGGCTTCAATACAGGATACAGAAATGGCTTGCCCTAAAAAGAGTAAGCTAGTATAAGAAAAGGATAAAAAAAGTTCCCTTCATTGAGAGCCCCAGATGAAAATGGGAACCAGAAATTTTAGGGACCTTGAATTTTTTCAAGATAAATATTCTTGATCCTTTTTAGTAAGATCATGGCTATTAATTTGAATGATTAAATGCCTTGAAATTATAAGACATAGGCTAGAATACTTAAATAGTGATAATATAAAGATGGAAATTAAGTTTCTCTAATACTAAAACTGAAATATGCTTTTATCTGTGTTGGTGTCTGTAACAGTCAAATTTCTTATCAACTGAAATTGCAAAAAAAGTAGCATGGTTTTTTTCCTTGAACCACAAAAAATTCTTAAAGTCTTCAATGCATTTTTTAAATTAAAAACTACCAATAATTATGCTAGTGTGTTATGAAAGCAAATGGACAGATAAATGTTTATATTCCTACTTTAGGTAACTAAAGGGTTAAGTACTGGGGTGTGTATTGATTTAATTTCATAAAACCAAACAGCAACAAGAATTAATAAAACATTTATAACTGCACTTGATTTAGACCAGTGGTTTGTTCAGTGTCTTTAAAAAGACTAATAAATCAATGTTCCTATTCAATTCTTTCTTCCCTTAACACATGTTTTACTTGAACAAAAGAAATAAAGCTACAATCTATAAAAATGCATAAATCAAAAGCATTTGACAGATCTTTTTATTATAAGGTTACTTAGAATTAGAAAAGACTAGTGAATAAACATTCAAGTCAGGCAAATGACATGCTCCTTTAGGAAGAGTAGAAAGAATATAAATATCATTTGAAGAATCCTTACATGATCTGAAGGGAAGGCTTTGGCTTCTAGGAGAATTTTATACCGTTTGGGTGTAGGCTTGAAAAATGATAACTGCAATGAAATGGATTTATTGAGAAAAGCATTAATGTACAACATAGACATTTGTTCATTTTTATACCACACTTTAATTTTATAATCTCCAGCATTTTAAAGGAATTAATTAACTACACAGTTAGATGCCTATCAAAGGTACATTTTTCCAATTAGCGTTGTTTCCAATGAATTCTAAAAACAAGATATTTGCTCACTATGTTTATCAGTAGGAAAGCAAATTTGAGAGAAAAATGTGAATCAGATAAAAATGAATTCTCAAACTTCACTTAAATGCTAATTGAAAATTAATTGAAAATTGAAAATCTCAATGCACTTAATGGCAATTGCTCTGATACTGAAATATCATAGTCTATCTACTGCCACCTGAGAAGCCTATCTATATGTATGTCTTATTCATAGCTGTAGATTTGGTTTCTAGTACATAATCTTTCTAAAGTTTTATGATTGTATGAAATCTAATTTTAAATCCAACTGAAAATTCCTTTGCCCTAATGAAACATTTGGGATTTCTAGATTCACCAGGGATAAGTAGCTCATGTGTTCAGTGGAGCCTTGTCATTTCTCCGTGCAGTTCTTGGAGAATACTGACAGACAATAATAACAATAAGGATGATTGCTATTGTTAATTGGATGTTGACCATTGGCCGGGGTGCTAAAACAATTTTCACATATTATCATGTTTTATATGTATGAGGTAGATATTATCATCCTCATTTTTTACAAAGGAAAAAATTAAAATTAGAAATGCCAATTGTTGTTTAGTTGCTAAGTTGTGTCTGACTCTTCTGCAACCCATGGACTGTAGCCCACCAGTTTCCTCTGTCCATGGGATTTCCCAGGCAAGTATATTGGAGTGGGTTGCCATTTCCTTGTCCAGGGGATATTCTTGACTCAGGGATTGAACTTATATCCCTTGCACTGCAGGTGATTCTTTATCACTGACCCACCTGGGAAACCCAGAAATGCCAATACCCTTGTCCAAAATCAAACAGGTATTTAAGTAATCTAGCTGGGAGCCAAACCAGAGTTGTCTAAACTGAAAGTCATGCAGTTTACCTTCATACTTAACATACTCCATAAGCACTTTCCTTCAGCCATGTTTAATAATCATGTCTGTATATTATAAAAATAAAATATCAGTATCTTAATAGTCCATCTTTGTCCTATAGACATGTTTTCAAAATCTCACTTAAAAATGAAATACAAAATTTTCATGACATTAGTTACTCTAGGCACCATATTTCAAACCAAGAATATATATTTTAAGGTATACATATTACCAAATTCTTAAAATGTAAGAAATACCTAAGCAGAGTGACTCAATGTTTGTTATTGTTGTTCAGTCAGTAAGTCATGTCTGACTCTTTGTGATATCTTGGACTGCAGCAGGTCAAGACTCTCTGTCCTTCACTGTCTCCTGGAGATCGAGCCATTTCATGTCCATTGAGTCGGTAATGCTGTCTAACCATCTCGTTCTCCACTGCCCCCTTCTTCTCATGCCCTCAATCTCTCCCAGTAACAGGGTCTTTTTTAATCTACCCCCTAAAATCAATGTACAGAAATATAATATTCCATAGTCGAACCCCCTAAAACTCAGCATATTGGAAAACTGTCTTTCTGAAAAGATCACTGCTTGCTACCATTTTTACATCGTTATTTTGTGTGCTTGCCGCATTTAGCTTTTTATCAACTGTGACTCTTATTCCTTATGTTCTAAGATAAGAGCTCAGTATTCTAAAGCTGTTTGTAAAGAGACAACTCTCCCATGATTATGAAGAAGCCATTCTAGCAGGGCCCAGCATTTCCTGGAATAATTGAAAATAATCTCACAATTTATTTTTAAGTAAGTAAAACTCCAAATCCTCATGAATTAAAGATAGAAAAAATCAGATTCTGTAAATGAGTGTATTCTAAACACTGGTGGGAAAGGAAGCTTACCAGTAGAAGATGTAAATTAACAGTCAAACCATTCATTAGGGCTATTTCTTTCTCATTGGCTCCTGAAAAATAAATATACAGTAATTTAGATTTTCCTGTTAGTTTTAAGGGTGCTTGGAAAGACAAAGTATCACCATTTCACCTTAATGTCTTTAGTGATAAGGGCATATTTGATGCGTCATCACAAAGAAGTGGAAGCTTTCCCACTTGACTAGTTTTATCAAACGATATTTGGACTCACATGCACATAGCTAGCTAAAAATACATTTTCTTTTTGACATAATAAATAATAACAACATAATAGTGAAGCATTTGCTTTCTCCTGTAAACTAAAAATGATCTATCCTATCATCAGCTAGGTTGCCAAATTCCCACAGAACACATTTTTGTGGTAAGTGCATCTCGAAGAGGAATCTAAAAAGAATTGAAGGCCAATCACATCTTTAAAGCTGGTTGTTTCTAACATTAAATTAATGCACCTTTAATAAAAGAAGGCAATGCTGCTAAACATAACTCACTGTTATTACAGTGAAATATACAGTAGTTCCTAAGACAAAAAAAAGCTAGTAGTTAAGTAAATGCTAAATAGCTCTGGGTTTTCTTTATTCACACTGATATGAGATAATTAATATAAATATGTATTGTTTGATGAAGAAAACATGCAAAATTAAGATAACCACAACACAATCATAATCTGATCTAATTCCTATTAACAAGGGTTATACCACTAGAAACAGACCCAAAGAGAAAGCATACAGTGGATACTTAAGAACTCAGAGCACAAACAAAGGTAATAATACTTTCCCCCTTTTGCTTCTTATGATGTCTCTTGAAGGCAATTAAAATAGTATCTCTTTACCATTGCTGAGAAAAAGAGGGTATGAGCTTTAATGTTTGTAAGGCTGTACTAAGTGTAAGAGAAAATGCTTCATAAAAGTCTTGCACTTTGTATCCAATGAGATACTTCTGATAGAATCCCATTTTACTCAAAAAATAGACTGTAAGTAGGATAATTATTCTAATAAGTAGACAGAGTTTTAGGTTAAATTCACTTGAGGGGAGGCCACTGGAGATAAGTGGAATTTATATTTCAACATAGTCATTTAAGGAAAGGCCTGTGCTTTGAACTAGTTAAGAAAAACTTGTTGCATTTGATGGATGGATTTCCCTACTTGATATGCAAGTTCAGTTCAGTTCAGTTCAGTCGCTCAGTTGTGTCCGACTCTCTGTGACCCCATGAATCGCAGCACACCAGGCCTCCCTGTCCATCACCAACTCTGATATGCAAGACTGGTAAACAAGTGGTGGCTGTTAAATATGTATCTCTGGTCATTGTAAGGTGAATAGTGTCTCAAGTCCAAGGACAATAACAACCTCATACTGCATATATATATATATAAGTTGCTCAGTTGTGTCCAACTCCTTGAGAGACCCCATAGACTGTAGCCTGCCAGGCTCCTCTGTTCATGGAATTATCCAAGCAAGAATACTGGAGTGGATTGCCATTTCCTTCTCCGAGGGATCTTCCAAACCCAGGGATCAAATCCAGGTCTCCCACACTGCAGGCAGATTCTTTACCTTGTGAGCCACAAAGAAGTTCTTCATACTGTATTCCTTGCACTAAACAGGTATTTCACACACGCTAGATAGCTTATGTTGTATATGGGGGCATACATCTTCTATGGTATGAGCATCTTTTTGAAATATGATGAAAGAAATGCTGCCAGATTTATTTGCATTATGGTATGAATTTTCACTATTACTTATAAAACAAAACATCATCTAAGACATCAATCTGATATTATTCTTAACCTCCCGTTAGCTCTTTACACATATCTTTTCTGAAAACCATTAATTTTAATAAAAAATATTCTGGCAGGGAATGTGGAAGGAGAAAAGGAAGGAAAAATAATACATTTCACCATCCTTATCCATGGATGTGAAACCCATGGATATAGAGGAAGGAGTGTATTCATGGAACTACCCATTTTATGTTAGGGACTTGAGCATACACCTATTTTGATATCCTGGAAGGAATATCCTGTGTGGACTCCTGGAAGCAATCCCCAAAGAAACTGAGGGGTGACTGTATCAAGAAAGAGCAGAACTAATAGAAAGAAAAGCATTTGAAAGACTGTGTTGTTGTTTACTTGCTAAATTGTATGCGACTCTTTTTGCGACCCCATGGTCTGTACCCTCCAGGCTGCTCTATCCATGGGATTTCCCAGGCAAGAATACTTGAGTGGGTGCCATTTCCTGCTCCAGGGGATCTTCCCAACCCAGGGATCAGATCTGCATCTCCTGCATCACAGGGGGATTATTTCCCACTGAGCCACTGGGGGAAGCCAGAAATAATGTAATGAGAAGAAATCAAAAGAGGATAAAATAATTTATAAATTTACCACCAAATGAAAACAAAGATATGGAAGATGCAGGAAAAAAAGAGGTAGAATTTCTATACAAGGCCAATTACCTTTTGATTAAAATAATTATCCTTGCCTAAGAAATGTTAGTCCTTCAAAGAATACAGTGTTCATTTTGGATCACCTAATTTTTTTCATGCATAGAATGTGATGAACCACAGGTGCTTGGGCTGAATTAATCTATACATACACTTGGCCCTGTGCTTTGCACTCTTCACTCTCAACGGACTGCTAAAACTTGAATCAGTTCTTTGTAAGTAATCCTTCACTGACTTGAATTTGTCTGCCCACATACACAAAAATTATCCCACCTTAGCACTTTAAATTCAATCCAGTTCTTCACAAATGCCCTCCTCACCTGCTTATGAACTTCGTGAAGGGGAAGCTCAGTGTATTTAACATGTGTGCATACACACCCCAGTATAGCTAAGGATGGTGCATGTTTTAAGGCTGTATAACATTAACAGAAATGTTTATTCCAAATATGACCTAAAGCACCTAAAGAATCAAGTGTTCTTAACATTCATGGGCTACAAATCAGATAGATTTTTAGCATATTTTCAAAAGAAAAGTTACCTAATTGACCTATTTCTTTTGGTTCAATTTGTATTTCTGAAATTCATGTTTGTACCTTTAAGATATTTCAATATTATCAGCATTCCATATGACAATAAATCTTCATTTAAAGCAAGTTGAAATTCTCTCAAGTTGCTTTTGTTTGTTCCTTTTGTTTTTCCTAAGAGCTTTTTTTTGAACTAATGTTGACACATCAAAAACTGTAAGTATGGGCTATAATTTCCTGTGCTATACAATATATCCTATTGCTATCTATTTTATACATAGTGGTTTGTAACTGCCCTAATTTCCTCCCCCCACCTCCCTCTCCCCTTTGGAAACCACTATTTCTTTTCTACATCCCTGAGTATGTTTCTGTTTTGCATATACCATCTTTTGCACTATTTTTAGATTGTGCTTTGTCACTCAGTTGTGTCCGACTCTTTGCAACCCCATGGACTGCAGCCCACCAGGCTCCTCTTCTTCGCTTTCTGCCATAAGGGTGGTGTCATCTGCATATCTGAGATAATTGATATTTCTCCTGGCAATCTTGATTCCAGCTTGTGCTTCATCCAGCCCAGCATTTCTCATGATGTACTGTGCATATAAGTTAAATCAGCAGGGTGAAAGTATTCAACCTTGACGTATTCCTTTCCCGATTTGGAACCACTCCGTTTTTCCATGTCCAGTTCTAACTGTTACTTCCTGACCTGCATACAGATTTCTCAAGAGGCAGGCCAGGTGGTCTGGTATTCCCATCTCTTTAAGAATTTTCCACATTTTGTTGTGATCCACACAGTCAAAGCCTTTGGCATAGACAATAAAGCAGAAATAGATGTTTCTCTGGAATTCTTGCTTTTTTGATGATTCAGTGGATGTTGGCAATTTGATCTCTGGTTCCTCTGCCTTTTCTAAATCTAGCTTGAATATCTGGAAATTCATGGTTCACATACTGTTGAAGCCTGGCTTGGAGAATTTTGAGCATTTCTTTACTAGCGTGTGGAGAAGGCACTGGCACCCCACTCCAGTACTTTTGCCTGGAAAATCCCATGGACGGAGGAGCCTGGTAGGCTGCAGTCCATGAGGTCGCTAGAGTCGGACACGACTGAGTGACTTCACTTTCGCTTTTCACTTTTATGCATTGGAGAAGGAAATGGCAAAGCACTCCAGTGTTCTTGCCTAGAGAATCTCAGGGACGGGGAAGTCTGGCGGGCTGCCGTCTCTGCAGTCCCACAGAGTCGGACACGACTGAAGCGACTTAGCAGTAGCAGTAGCAGTTACTAGCATGTGAGATGAGTGCAATTGTGTGGTAGTTTGATAATTCTTTGGCATTGCCTTTCTTTGGGATTGGAGTGAAAACTGACCTTTTCCAGTCCTGTGGCCACTGCTGAGTTTTCCAAAGTTGCTGGCATATTGAGTGCAGCACTTTCACAGCATCATCTTTCAGGATTTGAAATAGCTCAGTGGGAATTCCATTACCTCCACTAGTTTTGTTTGCAGTGATGCTCCCTAAGGCCCGCTTGACTTTGCATTCCAGGATGTCTGGCTCTAGGTGAGTGATCACACCACGTGATTATCTGGGTTGTGAAGCTCTATTTTTGTGTAGTTATTCTGTTTTTTTCTTGCCACCTCTTCTTAATATCTTCTTTTTTTTTAATTAATTAATTTTTTTAAATTTTATTTTATTTTTAAACTTTACATAATTGTATTAGTTTGGTTCAGGATGGGGAACACATGTATACCTGTGGTGGATTCATTTTGATATTTGGCAAAACTAATATCTTCTGCTTCTGTTAGGTCCATACCATTTCTGTCCTTTATTGAGCCCATCTTTGCATGAAATGTTCCCTTGGTATCTCTAATTTTCTTGAAGAGATCTCTGCTGCTGCTGCTGCTGCTGCTAAGTTGCTTCAGTCGTGTCTGACTCTGTGTCGACCCAATGGATGGCAGCCCACCAGGCTCCCCCGTCCCTCGGATTCTCCAGGCAAGAATGCTGGAGTGGGTTGCCATTTCCTTCTCCAATGGATGAAAGTGAAAAGTGAAAGTGAAGTCGCTCAGTCGTATGGACTCTTCGAGACCCCATGGACTGCAGCCTACCAGGCTCCTCTGTCCATGGGATTTTCCAGGTAAGAGTACTGGAGTGGGGTGCCATGGCCTTCTCCGAAGAGATCTCTAGTCTTTCCCATTTTATTGTTTTCCTCTATTTCTTTGCATTGATCAATGAGGGAGGCTTTCTTATCTCTCCTTGCTATTCTTTGGAACTCTGCATTCAAATGGGTATATCTTTCCTTTTCTCCTTTGCCTTTCAGTTCTCTTCTTTTCACAGCTATTTGTAAGGCCTCCTCAGACAACCATTTTGTCTTTTTGCATTTCTTTATCTTGGGGATGGTCTTGATCACTGCCTGCTATACAGTGTTATGAACCTCTGTCCATAGTTCTTCAGGCACTCTATCAGATCTAATCATTTGAATCTATTTGTCACTTCCAGTGTATAATCATATGGGATTTGATTTAGGTCATACCTGAATGGTCTAGTGGTTTTCCCTACTTTCTTCAATTTCAGTCTGAATTTGGCAATAAGGAGTTCATGATCTGAGCCACAGTCGCCTCCCGGTCTTGTTTTTGCTGACTGTAAAGAGCTTCTCCATCTTTGGCTGCAAAAAATATAATCAATCTGATTTCGATGTTGACCATCTGGTGATGTCCATGTGTAGAGTCTTCTCTTGTGTTGTTGGAAGAGGGTGTTTGCTGTGACCAGTGCGTTTGCTTCACAAAACCCTATTGCCTTTGCCCTGTTTCTTTCTGTACTCCAAGGACAAATTTGCTTGTTACCATATAATATTCAGTATTTGTCTTTATCTGTATGACTTATTTCATTAAGTATAATATGTCCTAGGTCCATGCACACCCTGCAGAAGGCATTATTCCATTATTCTTTATGGCTGAATAATATTCCATTACCTAGTGGCTCAAATGGTAAAATATCCACCTGCAATACAGGAGACCAGGGTTTGATCCCTGAGTTAGGAAGATCCCCTAGAGAAGGGAATGGACATTCCAGTATTCTTGCCTGAAAAATTCCATAGACAGAGGATCCTTGCCAGTTATAGTCCACGTGGTCACAAAGAGTTGCACATGGCTGAGCAACTAACACTAATATTTTGCTTTTCTTTATTCATCTGACTATAATTTATAAAAATTACAAATGAAAGTACTACATTATTGGAGGCCAAGGATTTCTTAAAAAACTTCCTGAAATCTTATCAGGATTTGAAAGAGTCTTTACTTTAGAAGATGGGCTTCCCTGATAGCTGAGTTGGTAAATAATCTGCCTGCATTTCAGGAGACCCCTGGGTCTGGAAGATCTGCTAGAGAAGGGATAGGCTACCCTCTCCAGTTTTCCTTGGCTTCCCTTGTGGCTTAGCTGGTAAAGAATCTGCCTGCAATGCATGAGACCTGGGTTCTATGCCTGGATTGGGAAGAGTCCCTGGAGAAGGGAAAAGCTATCCACTTCAGTATTCTGGCCTAGAGAATTCCATGGAATGTATAGTCCACAGGGTCACAAAGAGTTGGATACAACCGAGCAACTTTCATTTTCACTTTACTTTAGAAGATCATGTACAAGTCACTGCAGTAAGTGTAAAAATTTGAATTATTTCATCTAAGATATGTGTGAGACAGGGTTCTCATTTGAAGAGTGAGAACTGCTTGTTTATTTATTGAACACAATTTTTTGCTCTACCAGAAGGTAAAACTTATATGCAAGCACTACCTTCTTCTATCCATACCTAGCACACTAATGTCCATTGAGCCCTTATTATGTGCCAACACTTCTAGTGTGACTTATATTATCTTCACAGTAATCCAATAAGGTATCTACTTTATTTTCCACTTTTATCAATGAGGAAACTAATGTGCAAGCAGATGAACTAACTTGTCACAGATAGGAAGTAGGAGACAAAAATCTTTCTCTCAGAAAAATAAATAAATAAAATCTTTGTTCAAGATAACATTTGCCAAGTGTTGTCCATGTTATCTGCTCTGTACGTCAAATATAGGAAGCCCATGTTCATTACTAATATCCTTCTGCATCTTTCTCATCCTCATTTAATTTCAAATGTTTTGCAAAATAAGAATGACAGGGTCCCTAGCTGCTTAGTGTTTGATAAGAAGGTTCTCATAACTGCCATGCCATGTTCTGTATATTTTATTAAGCAGATGCAAATGTTGTTTTGTTCTAAGGTTTGCAGTTAAGCTAATATGAGAGCTTTCCACTCCATTTTACAAGTAGCAAATTCCTGGGGTTCTTAGTGGTGTCTCGAGTGTGCTTGATGATTCATGGCTATTTGGAGAGAGCTCCCAGGGATATTACCTCTCAGAGGGTCAACCTCAAGTTTCATAAAGCAAATTTATGTTCATATTACAATAGTTTTATAAGCCAAAATGAATGTATCTAGTCCTCTGTAATGTTTATGTACCCAGGGAGAAGTAGGCTTAATAATAATATTAATAATATTCCTCAGCAATTCTATTTCTAGCATCCTGATAATGTGACATTAATTATAAGGGAAAGTTATTCCATGTTTTGCAGTTCTACCTTTAGAGACTTTTGTGTCTTTGAAATACCATACAAAGGCATGTAATATGTATGTGATAAGCTTCATTTGTTTTTATATATATGAAAAGTGAAATATGTATATGTTTGATAACATATATATAAATGTTTTATTAAAAGTTTTTCATCCCATATGAAATGGGAATTATTTTCTCTATGAGTAAATAGGATTGCTCATTACCTCTTTCTCCTCTCTATTCACTCTATCAGTTTGTACCCATAATAATTTTTATTATCCTCCTGTTTCTTCTTTTTCAGAAGTATTATGACAAAATAAAGGCTGTGGTTTTAAGAACCTGGAAGATTCAATCGTAGTCCAAAACTTATAGCTTGTCTGTTTGCTCCTGACTCATTTCGACATCCCACAAGTAGCAAAAATCAATTTGACTTTTGCTCTTGTCTTCTGTAGTTACCATATAATTTAATTTTTTTTTAATTTATATAATATCTACCTCCAAAGAGGATATTAGGTGTCTTGCATTTAAGGTGAGAAAGAATGATTTTTAAAAATTACAACAAAGTACAATATATGCTCATGGGAAACAAATTAGAAGCTATTAAATGTTTCTGGTACTTCATTCTATCAGATTTTCTCAGAACGTACTAGTAACCAAGGCAAAAAGGAAACCTGGGATTTTCAGCAAAAAAGACAAACATGAACACATACACAAATACCTTATAAAAGAATCAGTTCCTACTAAGGCAAACAAAGTAAACTCATTCATTTTTAAACTTAAATTAAGAACCATTTATTTGATGGTAATATAAAATTGTAATATATACAATTTTAAAAGTAAATAAATTGGGGGATAGGTATTAGCTACTGAAAAAAAATTTAAAAAACGAGCTTTTAAAATCATGCTCATAGTCCTCTTTTGCAGCTACTGTCAACAACAACAACAAAAAAGGTAGAATTATTTCTCCCGATAAAACATACATTGTAGGGAACAAAATAGACATTTAATAAAATAATCATTAAAATAAAGAAGCTACTTTAGATTTAATGATGCACTGATAATATTTCCAGTTAAATATGATAATTCAATTGTCGTATTAAGGCTTGAAACTTTGAGAAATATATATATATATATATATATAAAATAAATAGTACATATACTGTTTACTGAGTTCCATATAAAATTAAGTTTATCCCATATATGTCACATGCCTTTGTGTGGTATTTCAAAGACACACAAAAATCCCTAAAACTAGAACTGATAATTATTGTTTAAAACATTTTTAATAAGTTCAATTTTGTTACTTATCTAAGTAATCTAAATACTTATTCTTTTTTTAATAATCTTATTAACAATAATGAGAGGTGGGCTGGTTTGAAATTTCATTGATCTTTGTGACATATACATATTTGCTGGGCAACAAAATGCATGCTCATTTAATAAGTTGCAGTGGAGCTATAAAGTTTTAAATGGTGAAAGGAAATCTTTTTGCAAGTTTTATGGGTTTTATAAATCTCACTAAATAATTGCCTTACCACTTCCCTGGCCTAACAACCCTAACTCCTCTTTAGAGCATGATAAATATTAATCACAAAATAATAGAATGCAATTTATGTTCTGAAAGCAAATCTAGCAAAGAAAAAACAGTCCACATCTAAGGAAAATATAAATGCTCAGGTCAAATTAGTTCAGGATTTTTTGAGTATTTTTTTTTTTTAGATTTACATGTTAGGCATTTGAATGAATATAATTGGCTTCAAAGAAATGAACACAGATTAAAAGCATTATCAGACAACTAGGCAAAACACTTATAAATGCTATCCAGGATTGTTCAGGTGAGAATCCTCTCCATAACACTATACACATACGTATACATATCCTCTGGGTTATGCTGGCAGTCTGATCAAGTGCTCTGTGCTCCCAAGATCCTGACTGGTTTGGAAGGAGACGCTAAGCTTTCACCTTTAGCCACCCTGGTTAAAATGTCCTGACTTTGGGTTTGAGTCCCAAGCATCCAGATCTCTGTAGATTCACCCTGGGGCTTCTTGTGCGAGTCCTGCACTCAGACCCTACATACTCATGCTGGCTCCATGCACTACTCCTCAAATACTGTGCTTCCAGCTTCCAAGTACTTCTTTCTTCAGCAAGTACTATATTTCTGATCAATAAAGATTTCTTTTTAATTTTTAAGTGTTGCTATATGCTTGTTAATCTAATTTTTTTTCTATTTTTCTGTGTTTAGAACAGAAGGGAACATTTCAGTTTGTACTTAACCTCTTATTTTAAACTAGAAACTGATATTCTGATCCTGTAATATAACTACATAAAAGAGGTAGAAATGTGTATAGTGTAGTGATTATTCAAAAATAAATAGCAGCAGAGTTTGCTTTTGCTTGCAACCTTTTTATCTAGGTGCTTATTTATTTATTTATGTTAACTTTTTTTAATAGAACAGGTTACATATTCATATAGTTCCTAAACTAAGAACTTATTTTCCTTAAAAGTCTAGCAGTTTGGGCTATGTTAAGAATGAGTGTGTTCTATGCTCATTCATGCTTAACACAGTTGATATATAGACCTGGATGTCTGTTTCTTTTTCCAAGTTAGGGAGGTTTTCAGGTATTATCACTTCTAATTCATAGTCAACTGAATATTTAAACTTGGGGGGTGGCTCTGAGCCCAGACTGAGCCATCTAGAGTCATCTGGTTCTCGATCGTGTTGAGGCTTTTTGGGAAGCCAGAAACTTTAGGCAGCTTTAAAGAAAGCTGAGCACCGAAGAATTGATGCTTTTGAACTGTGGTGTTGGAGAAGACTCTTGAGAATCCCTTGGACTGCAGGGACATCCAACCAGTCCATCCTAAAGGAAATCAGTCCTGGGTGTTCATTGGAAGGACTGATGCTGAATCTGAAACTCCAATACTTTGGCCACCTGATACGAAGAGCTGATTCATTTGAAAAGACCTTGATGCTAGGAAAGATTGAAGGTGGGAGGAAAAGGGGACGACAGAGGATGAGATGGTTTGATGGCATCACTGACTCAATGGACACGAGTTTGAGTAAACTCCGGGAGTTGGTGATGGACAGGGAAGCCTGGCGTGCTGCAGTCCATTGGGTCCCAAAGAGTTGGACACGCTTGAATGACTGAACTGAACTGAACTGAAAATGCAAAGTCATTTCCTGTGGATCTATTTTTGGGGGTCTATTTGGGACAGAAGACTGTCCTTATGCTGGGATGAGTCCCAGAAATACATAAGAAGAAGTTAGAAACATAGCGTTCCTAAATTATTTGTGGTCTGTTTACAAACTATATTAACATAAATTGTTTTGACTATGATAATTTTGAATCTCTCCTTGCTAAACACGGAACGAAAGCTAAAGCTTTCTTCCCTGTCTTGCTGTCAGTACAGAGGGTGTGAATGGTGGCTGAGGATTGAGGAAGCTTCACCTGATAGATGTGGGTGCTAGTCTCTTGTCAAATGTGTCCATAAGCTTCCTTCTCGCAGGCAACACCCCAACCAAGCATCTAAAGCAAGGTATGCTGCTTTCTTCCGCTTCTCCCTACATGGGGTTACCGGCAAAGCTAATATGACCACTACTTAGAAAGAGTAATGACTTCTGCAAATACAAGGGTGTTCTTTCTCCCAGTCTCTCCTGTTTCCTTCCTTTAGAAATCCTCTGCCCTAGACAACATGCCCGCAACATGCCCAGAGGGTCTCTGCTTACCCTTCTCCTGTGGTCTGGTGATACCTCCACCTTGAATGTGAACTGCTATTCTTATTACCCTACTAAAGAAGAGCCAACTGGCATGTTGTCAGAAGGCACTATTTAAAATGTGAATCATTACAGAACAAATGAATACTGTGTATAGGACATTTAAAAAAGAGACATTTTTCCTTTTATAATTTTTGTATTTCTACTTGTGGCCTTTTCTTCCCACCTACAGAAGTCTCATTAACATTTCCTGTAAAGCATATTTAGTGGTGCTGAATTCTAGCATTTACTTATTTGTGAAATGCCTTCACTCTCTTTCAAATTTGAATGATAGTCATGCCAAGCAGGGTATTCTTGGTTGTAGGCTTTTTTTATTTTCACCACTTTAAATATATCATGCCACTCCCTTCTGGCCTGCAGAGTTTCTGCTGGAAAGTCAGCTACTGTTTTTTTTGGAGTTCTCTTATGTATAATAAATTGCTTTTCCCTCGCTGCTTTTTTAAGATTTTCTCTTTATTTTGTTGACTTTTTAATTACAAATATGTTTTGGTGTGGACCTCTGTGGGCTGAGCTTATTTGGGACCCTCTGTGATTCCTGGACCTGGATGTCTGTTTCCTTTCTCAGGTTAGGGAGGTTTTCAGGAATCATCACTTGTAATAACTTCTCTGCCCCTTTCTTCTCCTTCTGGGACCCTTATAATGTGAATGTTAGTATACTTGATATTGTCCCAGATATCTCTTAAACTGTCCCTCTTTTTCAATTCTTTATTCTGCTTTTCTGCTTAGCTGGAGTAATTTTTACTACTCTGTTTTCCAGTTCACTGATACATTCCTCTGTATCATCTACTCTATTGTTGATTCCTTCTAGTTTATTTCAGTTGTTTCCTTTGGCTCCATTTGGTTCTTCTTTATATTTTCTAACTCTTTGTTTAACTCCTCATTATTTTCACCCATTTTCCTGAATTAATTGAGCATCTTTATAATCATTACTTTGCATTTTTTATTGAGTAGATTATTTATTAACACTTCACTTAGTTCTTTGCAGTTTCCTGCCGTTCTTTGGAAAATATTCCTCTGTCTCCTCACTTTGTTTAATTCTCTGTGGTTATTTGTATATTTTAGGGAAGATTTTTATTTTCCTGATCTTAAAGAAGTGTCTTTATATAGGAGATACTATGGGATAGATATGTGTGTGTATATGTATACACACACATATATATATATAGTTTAATACCTTAAATTTCATATAAGACTTCTTTAAGCAATGCTGAATAATCTACCCTATTAAACAAATAATTTTTTTCAATATGATAACACATTTACCATTTAAAACTATATTGAATAGCTTTACCAACAGTATATAGAACTCACTTTAGGAAATACATCATAGACTGAAAATACAGCATCAATATTATTTTCAACAGCACTTAGCCTAATTTTAAAAGATCATCACAGATTAAGTTGAAATGACCCTAAACATATTGGTGTTTTAGGCCTTTAGCATGTGAAGGTTAATGTTTATTTTACTGTATAATAAACTCTTAGAAAATTAATTGAAGTTCATTTCTATGAAATTTCCTTAATTATAAGTGCAGATGTTTTTCATTGATGAGTAAATAATAGCCTTAGAATATATAAGAAAAAAAAAAAACTTTAGCAATCGAGTCTCAGTTAAAAGCACATTTACTCTTTAGTATTATAGATTAAAATAAAAAATCAGGATGTTCTTCAATAAAATGTTTGTCTAATAACCTATGTGTATAACCAAATGATTATGTCTTTATGAGTTTTTTGGAAAAAATTTACTTTGTACTTACCCACAATGTCAGCCATAAGTCCTGAAATAGTCTCATCTCCTATAATCCAAGGACGTTTCCCTACACTGTGACCATAGGCTCCCCTGAAATTGAAAAGGGATATAACAATCTTAGTTTTGGTGTGCATCTGTGTGTATAGTGTGTATCTCTGTGTGTCTGTGTCAGTGTGTGTGTGAGTTTTCAAATATCAACATTAGTGACTGAACATTTCTAAGTGAGTCTTTGTAATGTTTTAATAAAAAGCATGCTTTTTTAAAAACCAAAAGTAATATTTGAGAACTCTGCTTTTTAACTTGTAATTTTAAAATATTTCTTTGTTTTCTTTTGTTGGGGAGTATAGGGGGAGTTGACCATATAATATTTCATTATCTTTCCTTATTTTGGAGTCTAAGATATTATTTTTTCTCTTTTGAAAATTTTAAGGCTATTTGAATATCTTACCTGTATACCATTCCATATAATTGTATCTATACTACAACATTTTACAGCTACCTGAGGCTAGATATTAAAATGATTATTAATTGCATTTTAAAATATAATTATAATCTATGAATTAAATAGAAGTATATAAAATGTGACTATACTCATGATGACATTTTAAGTTAATAGTGAAACTTAGCAATAATCAGAGACAATACTATATCTTCATCTGCTTGTGTGCTCAGTCCTGTCTTATTCTTTGTGACTCTACAGAGAGTAGCCAACCAGGCTCCTCTATCCATGGGATTATCCCAGCAAGAATACTGGAATGAATTGCAATTTCCTCCTACAGGGAACCTTCCCGACCCTGGGATCACTCCTGTGTTCCCTGAATTGACAGGTGAATTCTTTACCACACTGAGCCACCTGGGAATCCCATATTTTCTAGCAATTTCATCTATCACATTCTAGCTCAATTTTGTTATTCTAGTAAGTATCTCAGTAGGCATAATGGAAAAAATGCTAAATACATAAGATAATGTCAATCCTCAAGTCCTTTCTATCAAATAAGGAAGGCAAATACATTTGAAAAATAGGAGAAGAAATCAAGAAGAGAGTGACTGTGTGCTGTTACAAACTTGTATATTAGAAAGTTCTGGAATAGACTGTTCTTAATTCTTTTGGGATCCAAAGACTATGTAAACTTGGAAGAAAGGAATAAGCATGTGCTCTATGTATAGTGTTAACTGTGATGAATATATATTCTGGAATTAAATAAGCTGGTAGTGGTGAGCTGGAAAACCTTCTCTTAGAGGTGAAAAGTAGTAGAATACGCCATCCTGAAACATCATTGTGGTACATTCATCATATTGTGCTATAGGCACTTGAAGAAACAGAAAATCCAAGAAGAGGCTTTCTCTGAACTTTGCTATCTGCCTAAAGACAGATCCTTCAGAAGAAATTTAGTTATCATAAATCTTCCCAAGAGTTTCATCAACTAAAGAAGATTGACTCTTGGCACGGTGGGTGCATGGCAATTGCTCAGCTGTGTCCACTGTAGCCTACCAGGCTCCTCTGTCCCTGGAATTTGTCAGGTAAGAATACCTGGGTGGGTTGCCATTTCCTTCTCCAGGGAATTTTCCCAACCCAGGGGTCAAACCCAGGTCTCCTGCA
This sequence comes from Bison bison bison, assembly GCF_000754665.1. NCBI lineage: Eukaryota > Metazoa > Chordata > Mammalia > Artiodactyla > Bovidae > Bison > Bison bison. The sequence goes on along the minus strand of NW_011494902.1, from coordinate 12,167,395 downwards.
CTGCAGACAGACACATTACCATCTGAGCTACCTGGGAAGCCTCTTAGCAAGGAGAGACTACAAGCAGCACCACCCCCCAGATAAACTTCAGAACTATTCCTCCTATCTATTCTTCAAGGATCCATCCATCTTTCACAGAAGTCCTTAACTATCCCCCAAGAGGCCTGCATCTTTCTTCCTCTTTAGCTATTAAATGAGATTTAAGCTTGAATTCTCAGCCACCTTCAGGAGTCACTCATTTTTCCCTGAATATTCCCTATGTATCCTTTAGGTATTCATGTTAATAAATTGTGTTAATAAGCAAAATTCTTTTTTTATCTTGTTAACCTCTCTTTTATTACAGGGCTATCAGTTAAAACCTCAGAAGGCCAAAGGATTGTTTCTCCTCTACAGAGCAGTGGGGAAACTGGAAAGGAGGATCCCTTGCTGATTTCTGTGGTATGAATACCGCCCATCAATGAAAATCCTGAATGTTTAACATTTGACTCCATCACCTGGGATGGGCCAGTTCCAGGTCAATACTACGTACGAGGCTACATTTATTAGAGGCTTATAGTACTTAATTTCCCACTTTTATAACAGTAAATGGGTTATAATATGTACCTTAAAGGTTTTGTATGAAAAATAAATAAGATACCATGTGAAAGATCTTGGTACATGGTACCCCTTTTTTGAGTTGTCTTTCCTAATGCAAATCTAATGTTAAAACTCACTTGATCAGCATGTGAGGGCTTCCCTGGTAGCTCAGAAGGTATCTGCCAGCAATGTGGGAGACCGAGGAGACCCGAATTCAATCCCTGGGCTGGAGATCGATCCCTTGGAGACGAAATAGCACACACTTCAGTATGCCTGGATAATTCCATGGACGGAGGGGCCTGGCACCGGGCTACAGTCCATGGGGTTGCAAGGAGTCAGACACGACTGAGCGACTAACACTGCACTACACATCAGCATGTGGTGTAAAACACAGTTTTTAAACTAATACTTCAGTTACCATATAAAGTGAGATGAAGGAAGAAGACTTTGAGAATAAGCAGACTATAAGAACTAAGGAGGAAGAGAAAGAGAATTGTTCGTGAGTATTATTCATATTATTGTTAGATAGCCTGCAGCTTGCCTCTTTCTTGACTTCCAATATAAATGCTAAAGACAAAAGTCTTTATCATTAAATAGTAGTTAAAGGCAGATACTTGGATCCTTTTTTATTTTAATCACATAGAGCTCCATGGCCTTGCTGATAGCACAATACATCTTATTGCATTTAGGCAGTAAAATTCTATGTTCTGCCTCAGAGAATTTATATCTCAGAATATTATGCCACCTACTTCTCACCCTTGTAGACACCATGGTAATAATCTTTAAGGATCCGTTTCTTCCTGCAATGCTTTTGGCATCTTCCTTCCTTTAAGATGTCACACACAGAATCAACTTCTTCATTTTGCCAGTCTACTAGCCTAGGGTAGTGAAATGTATTTAGGAAGTGTTACCCAAATAAACTCAAAGTGGCCTGTCATTAGAAAGAGCCGATGTGGATCACAGTGCAGTTATAAACATACATATTCAATTGAAGAGAAAGCTTATGTTGTTTTCATTCTAAACTGCTTAAAGCAGTTGCAGTGTAGGTACAATCTTCTTTTACTAATGCTGTGAGGAAAAGAGAGCATAGGACAGAGTTCACTCACTACCATTGCATCAATCATTGCTGTGAGTCGGCTGAGATGTCTGCAGAGCAGTATTTGCTAATGAAATTAGATTTCAGGATATAAAATCTAATTAGGAAGTTAATAGAAATGTGGATCCTCTTTGAAATAGGGCTGCGCTTTAACCATCCTACAGAATGAAAAGTGCCCCTGCTTTTAAAAGCTCCCCCCAGTAAGCAAATAAATAAGGCTTCAAAGAGTCTCCCTTAATGATATCACAACTTTTTTCTGTGACCCAGTTGATGATTAGCCAACAGAGATGTCAGGAAAAGCTCTGTAACATGTCATACCATGTACTTTTTTATTCATACTGGAGGCAGAATATGCCACACTAAAACTTGCCGCTTGGGCATAAGGATTATTATGTGCTGGAGGTACTTGAAAAAGAGCAAATGCAAGGGGAGGATATCTCTGAACTCGCCTTATCTGTGTGAAGACAGATCCTCCAAAAGAACTCACTTGTCATTAATTCCCTCTTTGGAAGTTTCATCAACAAAGGAAGATTGACTCAGGTCACAAGAGAGGAGATGAAGTCAGCACCACAGCCAGATAGACCTTGTCACAAACTACCACACTTCCCATCTATTCTTCTAACAGCCTATTCATCCTTCCTAACATTCATTTACTTTTCTCAGAGTGACCTGTATAGCTCCTCCTTAGCCCCTATTAAGACAACATATAAGCTTTCAAATCTCATTGCTTTTTTTTGGATAATCATTTCTTTTTTTCCTGTGGTGTCCTCATGCATGTAATATTAAAAAGTAATAAAATTTTATGCCTTTTCTTCTGTTAATCTGCCTGTTACTTTATTTCCTAGGCCCAGTAATGGACCTGTGGAGTAGGGGGCAAGTCTTTCCTCCTCTACAATACACCTTTATATTTTTTAAAGAAAGAAACCCTTAAACTGAACGAGACTGCAGGTCTGCAGAAACATGTGTATCCCTGTGCTTCACCAGCACCCTTTCTGCACACATATTACCATGTAAGCTAAGTCACTGCAAACTAGGCAGCTTGTTCCTACTGTGTAATTCAGTGTGCTATTTTTCTTTTTAAGTAATTCTACCTAAAATGTATCAGTGTTTATAAGAATCCCTATAAAGACAAAACTGTGGCAACATTTTGCTCCTATAAAAAAAGAAAGACATTTATTTATCTAGCAAATGGGATAACCCAGAAGACCAATAATATAGTGGTTACTACCTAGGGACACAACATACATCCTTCAACTTACAATGTGCTCTTTAGGACTGATATAGCTGAATTTTACCACTATGATTACTTACTCATTCTCCTTTAATTGATCTGGGTCATTAGTAAATATTTAATTTTAAATATTCCCCCAAATTAAGTTTATTGCCTATCCATCTTAGCAGACCCACAATGAACAAGCATATGATATTGTTGCTTCTTATTGTTGTTATATCTTCTTGCTGATAACTAATTATTATATATCAAAGAGTGAAATTACACTAAAAGTTTTCTATTTCAGAAAATTAAAATAATCTAAATATTATTATTTCATCAAATAATTTATTCTCCAAATAAAGTGTTATTAACCTACTTTAGAAATCATATACAGTTGAAAATGAATTTGGAAAATACTAATAGGCATTTAAAAAATACAGAGGTAAGCATTTTAATTTCATAGTCTTGCTTGAATCACTTGAAGTTGTAGAAGAAATCAATTGAGTCCTAAAATATTTCTAAGTGTGCCTGTATTCTTGACTTTTCTTTAGTGTAAAGTAATCAAATATGGCAGTCACGTGAATTATAAGATTGAGCTGCATGATGACCAGTGATGGTTTATTTTATAGATAAGTAGGTAATATGTCTACAATAGTCCGTGAAAGATGATGACTTAGAAGATAAAAAACATAAGCCAAATGTCATTTCCTATGTTATAGGTCATGGATGCCCAGAGATTTGATATCAATATCCCAGGGCAATATTTCACTCAAATTTCTCAGTTACTGTTAAGATTATAAATTTTTAATATTATTTTCCTCTGTTAAGCAAATAATTTTAAGGTACATTATTTAGTGACTGTGTAGCTCTCTTTGACTCAGTTCTCAAAATCTCTCACTGGTCAGGAATGGGGGTGGGCACTGTCTTGGTTTGGGTATCTGCTGAGAAGTAGGGCAGAATTAGGGTTGGAGGAGATGAAGAAGAACAGATAGTCAGATAATACTCATTACAATAACGAGTGGCTCTGGGTCCAGAGGCAAACCAAACATATGCAGGGGAAATTTAGTAAAAAACAAAGGCAATAGTTAGAAAGGCAAGTGAAGGAAACAACGGGCCACCAGAGTGGCAGGAAGATTACTTTAAAAGCATGTTTGACCTAAGAAAGAAATCCTAAGAAAGAAACATTGTCCAGACTTAAGGAAAGCCTCCTGAAAAAACCACCACCACTGACCCACCATCAGAGAAAAATGGCCCTTAGCACTAGGAGTTACACATTTACTTTCCCTCAGTCTTTCTCTTGGGGAGCTCCCAAGCAGGAAAGATTTGCTGGTTATTATCAAGTTGGAAAAGCCCAGTAGAGCAGACCATACTTTCCTACTGAAGCCTAAAACTGCCCACTTTTTGTTAAATTGGTTTTAATCCCTTACTCTGGCTGATAAGTGAACCACTGTAGTGTGTTTCGGTACCCATGTAAAATAAAGTTTACTCCTGCTAATCTGTGTGTGTGTGTGTGTGTGTGTGTGTGTATGTTCTGCATGATGTACAACTCTTTGTGTAGCCTGCCAGGCTCTTCTCTCCATGGGATTCTCCAGGCAAGAATACTGGAGTTGGTTATCATTTTCTACTTCAGGGATCGTCCTGACCCAGGGATTGAACTGGCAGGCAGATTCTTTACCACTAGTACCACCTAGAAAGCTAATCTATCTGTTGTCAATTAATCCTCAGGCCCCCAACCACTGGAAGGTAAGTTGATAGAAGAAAATTTTCCTTCCAACACAACATTAGCTGAAAAGGCTAGAGTGGAGTTTTAAGCTAAATATTTAGGAGTCAATATAAAATGAATAATGCAATAAATGAAATTAAAAACACTCTGGAGGCAACAAATAGTAGAATAACAGAGGCAGAAGATAGAATTAGTGAATTAGAAGATAGAATGGTAGAAATAAATGAATCAGAGAGGATAAAAGAAAAACGAATTAAAAGAAACGAGGACAATCTCAGAGACTTCCAGGACAATATTAAATACTACAACATTCGAATCATAGGGGTCCCAGAAGCAGAAGACAGAAAGAAAGACCATGAGAAAATACTTGAGGAGATAATAGCTGAAAACTTCCCTAAAATGGGGAAGGAAATAATCACCCAAGTCCAAGAAACCCAGAGAGTCCCAAACAGGATAAACCCAAGGCGAAACACCCCAAGACACATACTAATCAAATTAACAAAGACCAAACACAAAGAACAAATATTAAAAGCAGCAAGGGAAAAACAACAAATAACACACAAGGGAATTCCCATTTAGGATAACAGCTGATCTTTCAATAGAAACTCTTCAAGCCAGGAGGGAATGGCAAGACATACTTAAAGTGATGAAAGAAAATAACCTACAGCCCAGATTATTGTACCCAGCAAGGATCTCATTCAAATATGAAGGAGAAATCAAAAGCTTCTCAGACAAGCAAAAGCTGAGAGAATTCAGCACCATCAAGCCAGCTCTCCAACAAATACTAAAGGATATTCTCTAGACAGGAAACACAAAAATAGTGTATAAACTCGAACTCAAAACAATAAAGTAAATGGCAACGGGATCATACTTATCAGTAATTACCTTAAATGTAAATGGGTTGAATGCCCCAACCAAAAGACAAAGACTGGCTGAATGGATACAAAAACAAGACCCCTACATATGTTGTCTACAAGAGACCCATCTCAAAACAGGGGACATACAGACTGAAAGTGAAGGGCTGGAAAAAGATTTTCCATGCAAATAGGGACCAAAAGAAAGCAGGAGTAGCAATACTTATATCAGATAAAATAGACTTTAAAACAAAGTCTGTGAAAAGAGACAAAGATGGTCACTACATAATGATCAAAGGATCAATCCAAGAAGAAGATATAACAATTATAAATATATATGCACCCAACACGGAAGCGCCGCAATATGTAAGACAAATGCTAACAAGTATGAAAGGAGAAATTAACAATAACACAGTAATAGTGGGAGACTTTAATACCCCACTCACACCTATGGATAGATCAACTAAACAGAAAATTAACAAGGAAACACAAACGTTAAACGATAAAATAGACCAGTTAGACCTAATTGATATCTATAGGACATTTCATCCCAAAACAATGAATTTCACCTTTTTCTCAAGTGCACATGGAACCTTCTCCAGGATAGATCACATCCTGGGCCATAAATCTAGCCTTGGTAAATTCAAAAAAATAGAAATCATTCCAAGCATCTTTTCTGACCACAATGCAGTAAGATTAGATCTCAATTACAGGAGACAAACTATTAAAAATTCCAACATATGGAGGCTGAACAACACCCTGCTGAATAACCAACAAATCACAGAAGAAATCAAAAAAGGAATCAAAATTTACATAGAAACTAATGAAAATGAAAACACAACAACTCAAAACCTGTGGGACACTTTAAAAGCAGTCCTAAGGGGAAAGTTCATAGCAATACAGGCATGCCTCAAGAAACAAGAAAAAAGTCAAATAAATAACCTAACCCTACACCTAAAGCAATTAGAAAAGGAAGAAATGAAGAACCCCAGGGTTAGTAGAAGGAAAGAAATACTTAAAAAATTAGGGACAAGAAATAAATGACAAAAGAAACAAAAGAGAACATAGACAAAAATCAAACAAAGACCAAAAAGC
>NW_011494902.1:12155615-12158916 GCF_000754665.1 Bison bison bison | reverse complement strand
TAGAGGAGAACATAGGCAAAACACTCTCCGACATACATCACAGCAGGATCCTCTATGATCCACCTCCCAGAATATTGGAAATAAAAACAAAAATAAACAAATGGGACCTAATTAAACTTAAAAGCTTCTGCACAACAAAGGAAACAATTAGCAAGGTGAAAAGGCAGCCTTCAGAATGGGAGAAAATAATAGCAAATGAAGCAACTGACAAACAACTAATCTCAAAAATATACAAGCAACTCCTACAGCTCAACTCCAGAAAAATAAATGACCCAATCAAAAAATGGGCCAAAGAACTAAATAGACATTTCTCCAAAGAAGACATACAGATGGCTAACAAACACATGAAAAGATGCTCAACATCACTCATTATCAGAGAAATGCAAATCAAAACCACTATGAGGTACCATTTCACGCCAGTCAGAATGGCTGCGATCCAAAAGTCTACAAGCAATAAATGCTGGAGAGGGTGTGGAGAAAAGGGAACTCTCTTACACTGTTGGTGGGAATGCAAACTAGTACAGCCACTATGGAGAACAGTGTGGAGATTCCTTAAAAAACTGGAAATAGAACTGTCTTATGATCCAGCAATTCCACTGCTGGGCATACACACTGAGGAAACCAGAAGGGAAAGAGACACGTGTACCCCAATGTTCATCGCAGCACTGTTTATAATAGCCAGGACATGGAAGCAACCTAGATGTCCATCAGCAGATGAATGGATAAGAAAGCTGTGGTACATATACACAATGGAGTATTACTCAGCCATTAAAAAGAATACATTTGAATCAGTTCTAATGAGGTGGATGAAACTGGAACCTATTATACAGAGTGAAGTAAGCCAGAAAGAAAAACACCAATACAGTATACTAACGCATATATATGGAATTTAGAAAGATGGTAACAATAACCCTGTGTACGAGACAGCAAAAGAGACACTGATGTATAGAACAGTCTTTTGGACTCTGTGGGAGAGGGAGAGGGTGGGATGATTTGTGAGAATGGCATTGAAACATGTGTAATATCATGTATGAAACGAGTTGCCAGTCCAGATTCGATGCACGGTACTGGATGCTTGGGGCTGGTGCACTGGGCCGACCCAGAGGGAGGGTATGGGGAGGGAGGACGGAGGAGGGTTCAGGATAGGGAACACACGTATAACTGTGGAGGATTCATTTTGATATATGGTAAAACCAATACAATATTGTAAAGTTAAAAAAATTTAAAAAAAAGACTTAAAGGTAAAAAAAATAAAATAAAATACTTATATTATTTTTAATATTCAAATAATATAAGTATTTAAATAGTTAAGATATTTTTAAAAAATCCAGTTTTAGCTGTCAGTAATTATTAGGGAAGGATAAGAAGTACATAAGATTAAGTTATTTTCCTTAAGGGATTTATAATATAGCTAAAAATATGAAACTAATGTAAGTAGATATCTCCAAACTACCTATTGTAGAGCGGTGATTACTATTACACTAGATATTCCACAAGGGGTAATGAGTGGTTGAGAAGGTTGATATTTAAGAGATGAGAATTGAGGTAAGTAGAGAGTATGGAGGGTTTCATAAGTAGAAGAGTAAAAGCAGAACAGAAAAATGGAGAAAAACATGAATCCTGATGTAAGATTCCTACACAATTAGAGTGAACCTGCTAAACTAAGCCCCAGTGGAGCATCTACTCAATGAAAGTTATAGTTGCTTAATCGTGTCCAGCTCTTTTGCAACCCCATGGACTGTAACCCGTGAGGCTCCTCTGGCCATGGGATTCCCCAGGCAGGAATACTGGAATAAGTTGCCATGCCCTTCTCCAGGGAATCTTCCCAATCCAGGAGTTGAACTAGGGTCTCCTGCATTGCAGGTATAGGCATGAATCTTTACCATCTGAGCCAACAAGGATATGCATCTGCTCAATAATCAAGTTCAGTTTGGTGAGGGAAGTACCGTCTGTTTCACTCAACCTCTTGTCCTCCCTCAACAATTTTTATTTTCTTATTTATAAAAATTGGTGTACTAGAGTTTAGCCAAGAACTAACCATGAAAACACTAAACTGAATCCTAAATATTAACTCCTTTGTTGGTAATTTTAAAAAATAAAATAATTGCTTATGACATAGATGTGCCAATTCAGAAGAGGAGCTTAATTTTTAAAATATTTTAAAAGCTTTACTATTGATTCTACCACTAATTTGCCATATGACCTTATTTACTGATCCTCAGTTATTTTGTCCATAAAATGAGAATATTTTATCATTCATTGAACACAATCCCTCTGGTTCCTCTCTGCTCTAATATTCTAAGATTCTGCTTTACATCTTTTCAAATATTAGACAGTCTAGAGTGATTTTTACAATTCTTGTATGAGATGTTGATTGTTAGCTTTTGAAATAATACTTACATTTTGGCCCATTTATCTAGTTCCTCTTCCAGGTATGTTTTAACCATTTTTGGTTGAAGGCCAAGAGAATTTCCCGAGAAATAGATAGCTTCTTCATCCTTATTCACTAAAGATAAATCAACTGAAATAGAAGAAAATGAAAAAAAAAAAATACTATTCAATTAATTAACATTATTCCATTTGGCATTGTTTATCCACTACAAACAATTAATGTACTTAACTCCAAGAAGGATGAGAAATATCTTACAATTCCTTCCAAGTATAGCATCAGGTTCTCTTAAAAATAATATTTTACATTTATATTTTAACATATAATTTAAATATTTAGATGCTTCTGTTTAGATATGTCATATGTATTATGCTCCACAAAGAAATCTAGATGAACAAGTACTTCCAATAATAAATAGCCAATAGAAAAAAGTTAAAACAAGAATTTCTACAGAAATTATATCAGCCTATCTAGTTATAGCAGAAGGTTATCAGAATTTGACAAGTAATGATACTCTGCATTAACTGGTGTTGCAGCATATAGACACAATCTAAATGATTATCGATATATCTGAAGTGGATATAATAAATGTGTACATTTTTATTCTCTCTCTATGCATACATGTTTAGGCAAAGGCTCTTTTCTTTATTTACTTCTTATTCAAATAAATGAAAGCTACACTAATTTTTAATTCTACCTTGGTTGCAATAAATGTAATTTCAGCAGTAAATCAATCCATATGGTTAAAATATTTCCTAGAAATGCACAAGTTTATAAGTGTGTTCTTGTAAGTTTTATCTTAATTCTATTGAAAAAAAAATTAAACTTCTGCAAAAATTTTACTGGAATAATTTTGTTGTATTCTTGTCTTTATTTAGATTACTTAAACTTTTGCTGACTTTTTTTTTTTTT
>NW_011494902.1:12150154-12155515 GCF_000754665.1 Bison bison bison | reverse complement strand
TCCTCCCTCCCCATACCCTCCCTCTGGGTCATCCCAGTGCACCAGCCCCAAGCATCCAGTATCGTGCATCGAAAAAGGCCACCATTTAATTCAACCTGACAGCCTTTATAGATACTATCTTTGTTTTTCATTGGCATCTCTTAAGTCTGACTCTTTCTCAAATTGGAACCAGTCCATTGTTCCATGTCGGTTCTAACTGTTGCTTCTTGACCTGAATACAGATTTCTCATGAGGCAGGTAAGGTGGTTTGGTATTCCCATCTGTTGAAGAATATTCCAGTTTGTTGTGATCCACACAGTCAAAGGCTTTAGCATAGTGAAGGAAGCAGATGTTTTTTTCTGGAATTGTCTTGCTTTTTGGAAGATCCAACAGATGTTGGCAATTTGATCTCTCATTCCTCTGCCTTTTTTGAATCCAGTTTGAACATCTGGAAGTTCTCAGTTCATATCCTATTGAAGCCTAGCTTGGAGAATTTTGAGCATTACTTTGCTAGTGTGTGAGATGAGTGCAGTTGTGCTGTAGTTTGAGCATTCTTTGGCATTGCCTTTCTTTGGGATTAGAATGAAAACTGACCTTTTCCAGTTCTGTAGCCACTGCTGAGTTTCCAAATTTGCTGGCATCTTGAGTGCAGCACTTTCACAGTATCATCTTGTAGGAATTGAAATACCTCAACTGGAATTCCATCACCTCCACCAGCTTTGTTCATAGTGATGCTGCCTAAGGCCCACTTGACTTCTCACTCCAGGATGTCTGATTCTAGGTGAGTGATCACACCGTTATGGTTATCTGGGTCATTAAGATCTTTTTGTATAGTTCTTCTGTGTATTCTTGTCACCTTTTCTTAGTTTCTTCTGCTTCTGTTAGGTCCATAAGTTTTCTGTCTTTTATTGTGCCCATCTTTGCATGAAATGTTCCCTTGGTATTTCTAATTTTCTTGAAGAGATCTTTAGCTTTTCCCATTCTATGGTTTTCCTCTATTTCTTTGCATTGATCACTTAGGAAGGCTTTCTTATTGCTCCTTGATATTCTTTGAAACTCTGCATTCAGATGGATATAGCTTTCTTTTTCTCCTTTCCTTTTTGCTTCTCTTTTTTTTCTCAGCTATTTGTAAGGCCTACATTTTTGCCTTTTTGCATTTCTTTTTTTTGGTCAAGAAGCAACAGTTAGAACCAGACATGGAACAACAGACTGGTCCAAATTGGGGAAGAGTATGTCAAGGCTGCATATATAATCATCCTGCTTATTTAGCTTATATGCAGAATATATCATGTGAAAGGTCCAACTGAATGAAGCATAACCTGGAATCCAGATTTCTGGGAGAAATATCAAAACCTCAGCTATGCAGATGACACTATCTTTATGGCAGAAAGTGAACAGGAACTAAAAAGCCTCTTGATGAAAGTGAAAGAGGAGAGTGAAAAAGCTGGCTTAAAACTAGACATTCAGAAAACTAAGATCATAGCATCTGGTCCCATCACTTCATGGCAAAAGATGGGGTAACCATGAAAACAGTGACAGACTTTATTTTCTTGGGCTCCAAAATCACTGCACATGTTGACTGCTGCCATGAAATTAAAAGACACTTGCTACCTGGAAGAAAAGCTCTGACAAACCTAGATAGAATATTAAAAAGCAGAGATTTTACTTTGCCAACGAAGTTCCACATAGTCAAAGCTGTAGTTTTTCCTATAGTAATGTATGGATATGAGAGCTGAACCATAAAGACAGCTGGGCACTGAAGAATTGATGCTTTTGAACTGTGGTGTTGGAGAAGACTCTTGAGTGTCCCTTGGACTGCAAGGAGATCAAACCAGTTAATCCTAAAGGAAATCTGTCCTGAGTATTCATTGGAAGGACTGATGCTGAAGCTGAATCTCCAATCCTTTGGCCACCTGAGGCAAAGAGCTGACTCTCTGAAAAAAGACCTTGATGCTGGAAAAGTTGAGGGCAGGAGAGAAGAGGGCCAGAGGATGAGCTGGTTTGATGGCATTATCAACTCAACGGACATGAGTTTGAACAAGCTCCAGGAGTTGCTGATGGACAGGGAAGCCTGGCATGCTGCAGTCCATGGGGTTGCAAAGAGTCAGACACGACTGAGTGACTGAACTGAACTGAAGTCTGTCCCAATAAACAGATGTAAATATTGTTCATACATTTAAATTGGATTAATCTAACAGTTCTTTGTCAATCTAGAGAACAAATTTTGAACGATTTTATTCAGAATTCAGAAGTTTCAGTCAGTGCACCATGGCTTAGATTTCAACTGAGCATTCTAAAAGTAGTTTAAAGACTAAACATGTTCTGTGTGTGTCAGCCTTATCAACAACCCAGAAAGAGGAGGGAACCACCCAGATATCTGCTCCCATGTTTTGTTTTTGTTTTTGTCTTGTTTTTTCTTAGTGGTGCTTTTACAGACAACTAAGTAATTGGGTTTGGCATAGTCAATAAAGCAGAAGTAGATGTTTTCCTGGAACTCTTGCTTTTTCGATGATCCAATGGATGTTGGCAATTTGATCTCTGGTTCCTCTGCCTTTTCTGAATCTAGCTTGAACATCTGGAAGTTCACGGTTCACTGACTATCAGATCCTGGCATGGAGAATTTTGTGAGATGAATGCAATGTGTGGTAGTTTGACCAGCCTCCTGAGAAATCTATATACAAATTAAGAAGCAACAGTTAGAACTGGACATGGAGCAACAGACTGGTTCCAAACTGGGAAAGGAGCATGTCAAGGCTGTATATTGTCACCCTGCTTATTTAACTTATATACAGAGTACATCATGAGAAATGCTGGACTGGATGAAGCACAAGCTGGAATCAAGATTGCCGGGAGAAATATCAATAACTTCGGATCTGCAGATGACATCACACTTGTTGCAGAAAGCAAAGAAGAAATAAAGAGCCTCTTGATAAAAGTGAAAGAGATGGTGAAAAACTTAGCTTAAAATTCAACGTTCAGAAAACTAAGATCATGGCATCTGGTCTCATCACTTCATGGTGAACAGATGGGGAAACAATGGAAACAGTGACAGAGGGCTCCTAAATCACTGCAGATGATGACTGCAGCCATGGAATTAAAAGACACTTGCTGCTTGGAAGAAAAGTTGTGACCAACCTAGACAGCATATTAAAAAGCAGAGACATTACTTTGCCAACAAAGGTCCATTTAGTCAAAGCTATGGTTTTTGCAGTAGTCATGTATGGATGTGAGAGTTGGACTATAAAGAAAGCTAAGCACTGAAGAATTGATGCTTTTGAATTGTGGTGTTGGAAAAGACTCTTGAGAGTCCCTTGGACTGCAAAGAGATCCAACCAGTCCATCCTAAAGGAAATCAGTCCTGAATAATCACTGGAAAAACTGATGCTGAAGCTGAAACTCCAGTCTTTTGGCCACCTGATGTGAAGAACTGACTCATTGGAAAAGACCCTCATGATTCAAAAGACTGAAGGCAGGAGGAAAAGGGGATGACAGAGGATGAGATGGTTAGATGACATCACTGACTCAAAGCACATGAGTTTAAGTAAACTCTGGGGGTTCTTGATGGACAGGGAGGTCTGGCGTATTGCAGTCCATGGGGTCACAAAAAGACAGACACCACTGAGTGACTGAACTGAACTGAACTGAAATATTGGGTTACTGTTATTTAGAAAATCATTTTTAAAATGTGTTCTTATGAAAGAAAAGCAGAATTGTAAAGTATTTTGTCACATGTCTTCGAAAAGTGGGTTCCCCATTTTCTTTATTTTCCTTTTACTTGGTTGCATATTTTTTAAGTCTTAAAGCACATCTGACGACATCATAAGAGCATTCCATTGGCATTAGGTAAAGAAGTACAATAGAGTATCAAGAAAGTACCTTTTATAATAAGAATGATGAGATAACATTCTACTCTCCAGCTCAATCCCATCAGATCTTTACAACATCAAAGACCTATAGACCTTTAAGCTGTGGGGGCCTCGGCTTCTCTTGTGCCAGAAGAATGATAAGAAAATTTGGTATTGAAATTTGGTGCTCTTGGCTGTCATGGGGTTCTGTACTAATTTCTAGAAACATACAACCTGCCAAAATTGAATTAAGAAGAAATAGACAACTTGAACAGACCAATCATTATTAGATAAAATGAGTTTGTAATAGGAAAAAACAAAATCAAATCAATACCTCCCAGCAAACAAAAGTCCAGGACAGGACAGCTTCACAAGGGAATTCTAGCAAAAATATAAAGGATAACTAATACATATCCTCCTCAAACTATCCCCCAAAGTTCAAAAGAACTCTCAAATTTGTTCTATGAGTCCACAATTGCCCTGATATAAAAACAAAACAGACTACAAAAACTACAAAACAAAAACTGCAACAACAAAAATGCAGATCGGTATCTCTGATGACTATAGATGCAAAAGTACTCAATGAAATATTAGCAAATGGAATCTAATACAAAAAATGATCATACACCATAATTGAGTTGGATTTATTTCATAGTCACAAGCATGGCTCAGGATTCACAAATCAATGTGATGCACCACATTAACAGTAGGAAGGATAAAAATCTCATGATTATCTCAATAGATGCAGCAAAAACTTTTTATAAAATTCAATATCCCCACATGATAAAAAAAAAAAAACTACTCTCATCAAAGCAGATCTAGAGGGACAATATCTCAACATAATAAAGGCCATTTAAGCCAAACTCATACTCAATGACTCATTACATCAGAAAGAATAAAACACCCAGAAAACAAAAAAATAAATAAATAGCTAAAATAGGGAAAGACCTATACTCTGAAAACATTAATGAATGAAATTGAAGGTGATGCAAATAAATGGAAAGTTATCTCATGAAGTTAAGCTGAAAGAATCAATGTTGTTAAAATTACCATGTTACCCAAAGCAATCTTCATATTCAATCCAATGCCTATCAAAATACCCATGAATTTTTTCACAGAACTAGAATAAATAGCCCTAAATTTCATATGGAATTCTGAAAGGCCCCAAATTGTCAGCAATCTTGAGAAAATAAACAAAGCTGGAGGTGTCACCCTCTCAGACTTCAGACTATTTTATAAAACAACAGAAATCAAAACAATGTGGTTTTAAACAAACACAGACATGTATCAATGGAACAGAATAGAAATCCCAGAATAGAGAATTGCACAAATAAAACACTCCCTTAAATTCCTAATTCTTTGTTACAGCCCAGGAACTTTTTCCATATACCATACTTGAAGGGTCAAGTATGGATGTGAGAGTTGGACTATAAAGAAAGATGAGTGCCGAAGAATTGATGCTTTTGAACTGTGGTGTTGGAGAAGACTCTTGAGAGTCCCTTGGACTGCAAGGAGATCCAACCAGTCCACCCTAAAG
>NW_011494902.1:12147483-12150054 GCF_000754665.1 Bison bison bison | reverse complement strand
TGAAGCTGAAACTCCAATACTTTGGCCACCTGATGAGAAGAGCTGACTCATTTGAAAAGACCCTGATGCTGGGAAAGATTGAGGGCAGGAGGGGAAGGGGACGACAGAGGATGAGATGGTTGGATGGCATCATCGACTCAATGGACATGGGTTTGGGTAAATTCCAGGAGTTGGTAATGGACAGGGAGGCCTGGCGTGCTGCGGTTCATGGGGTCACAAAGAGTTGGACACTACTGAATGACTGAACTGAACTGAACTGATACTTGAAAGGAAAAGGAAATATGTTGAACATAGGATTTCCAAATTGTTAGCTTCTGAATTTTCCTCACCTACAGGATCCATTGTTTGTTCACTGAATGTCTGGAGCTGTTCTTCATTTGTGCCAAGAGAAGTCCCTTGGTTAGAATGTCCATTATTTTCTGGACCTCAGATTCAGTCATGACTCATTGATTTCCATCTTTAAATTATCAATTGTCATGTCAATTATTCTTGATTGTCTTGCCGATCATTGCTGATAATTTTCTGCTGCTTCCTAGTAGCTTAAGTCCAAGTTTAGAGTCTTCTGAAATAAAATCATGAGAATGGATAAGATCCAGGTATGTTCATGGTCTGGGAAGAGTTCCTTTTCTGAAAATATTCATTGCATTTATTCTTTCTTCCAAAGTCAAGTTTGACATAAACTGGTCATTTTTATTCTTCAGGATATTTTCTGTGTGTTTAAAGTTTCTTAGCATACTGAGGATTTGGTATTCTGCCAAAATATGTATTTTGGAAATGATGCATTCATATTACTTTTCTTTGAGTAGGAGATATCAATTTAGACATACATTTTTGTAATTTCTCAACAGTTCTCTTGCATATGTTGCCATTGGCCTCCAGATATTCCCTTTCATATTGTATTAGTGTACATCTTATCAAGCTCATTTTAGCCTGGTTACATCTATACACTCTATCTCCCAATAAGGTAACTTTCTGTGGTACTTAGGGTTAGGACGCATAAGCTTTTAGGGATACAATTCAACCCATAGCATCCTCCTTGAAGGTTCACTTGACTTTAAATAGTCTAAGAACTCAAGAGTTTCAGCTTTCTACAAAAAGGCCTCACCTCATTTGTCTGGAAGTCTCATCTGTTGACAAAGGTTGTTATATGATTGATATAGAGTTCATGATTCTGGATATTCGTTTGCTTCTTAGTAATTTCAGTGCATCAAAAATGTTTATCACTCCGGACCTTAATTGCATATCCTTTAAGTTCATTCATATGTCTCAAACCTAATCTAAGAACCAATTTCATTTTTCCTTCTTAAATATAAATCAAAAATTCAACATCACTTCCAATTCAAAGCTTTATGCATTACCAGCTCAGGGTTGATCTAATTCAGAAAAGTATAGTTTGAAACAGAGGAATATGTTGACAGTAGTTTGTTCTTGTTCCTCACTGCTGCTACTTTTAATTTCATAAATGAAATGAGGAAATAAAGACAAGAAAAACTTAATTTAGCTTTAGTGCCTTTGTATTAGTAGATCTTTCCTTTATGGGTTACTTTTTTTGTACTTTTTTTCTGTAGCAGTGCCTCTTACTGGAGACTTCCTATATTTAGTTGCCTCAAGTAGTGAATGCACACTTCAGCTGATGTCTTTTGATCCTATTCACTATCACTGCCTGCCACCTTTTCCAGTATATTTCAAGACCGTTACTGCTGTAGTTAAAATAAGCCAACAAGTAGCCCTCCCAGGTCAGGTGCTTTTGAAGTGATTTAATTCTACTATATTTCACTAGGTTCAGCTACCTGAAAGGAAATATGCCCCCTAAATATATTAATTATTGGCATTCTAATGAAGGTATTTTAAATTTTTAGTTGTAACTATTTTAGAGTCTTTGAATAGAATTTTATGTCTTCAACATATATAAATTTTCTACTATAATGCTGTCCACAAAAAGAACACTCAGTGTGTTTAGAACAGCCAACTAATATTACTAGAGTTGGCCAAACAGCATCCTAATTGCAAATATGTTGGTAGATACCAGTATTGGATATTATGTCTTTGGAAGAGATAGTCATTTTAAAATCATAAATATGTGGGTGTAATACTCTTTATACCAGTTATTATAATCTATTCATGAAAGATTAATTTTTAAGAATTATATATATATATATGTATGCTGCTGCCAAGTCACTTCAGTCGTGTCCGACTCTGTGCGACCCCATAGACGGCAGCCCACCAGGCTCCCCTGTCCCTGGGATTCTCCAGGTAAGAACACTGGAGTGGGTTGCCATTTCCTTCTCCAATGCATGAAAGTGAAAAGTGAAAGTGAAGTCGCTCAGTTGTATCCAACTCTTAGCGACCCCATGGACTGCAGCCTACCAGGCTCCTCCATCCATGGGATTTTCCAGGCAAGAGTACTGGAGTGGGGTGCCATTGCCTTCTCCATATATATGTGTGTGTGCATATGATCTTTATATAAAAAGAGCTGAGCACTGAAGAATATATGCTTTTGAACTGTGATGTTGGAGAAGACTCTTGAGAGTCCCTGGACTACAAGGGGATCCAACCAGTCCATCCTAAAGG
>NW_011494902.1:12129190-12147252 GCF_000754665.1 Bison bison bison | reverse complement strand
TTTATGTATTTCAATTTATTAATAATGTATGTGCCAGTCTATCATATAGTCACATTTCAGAAGGCCTGGACATAATCCTCTTATTAAAAACAGAGCAAAATAATAACTTGTGGCTTCCAAGTGAAACAGAGTAGTCATCAGTTAGATCCATTAAATGATAACTTGCTTAATGAATAATAAGCTATAATCTGCCTTTACCAAATAAGCTGGCTTTCATTGTTTTTTTAGACACACTTGCATATCTTCTAAGCAGCATGTAGCTGAAACAATGTTTTCCCAAGTTTTCATTCAGGAACTTGGAGTCAACTCAGGCCAGTTTGAGCTCAAACCAGTTAAAACTGGTTGGGATCACTGGGCATGTGACAGCATCTAATAGGTGAACTTTTGATGTTAGAGGGCCAAAATGTCCACTCTCAGGTCATGCTGCTACTGCTAAGTCACTTCAGTCGTGTCCGACTCTGTGCGACCCCATAGACAGCAGCCCACCAGGCTCCCCCATCCCTGGGATTCTCCAGGCAAGAACACTGGAGTGGGTTGCCATTTCCTTCTCCAATGTGTGAAAGTGAAAAGTGAAAAGTGAAAGTGAAGTCGTTCAGTCGTGCCCGACTCTTAGCGACTCCATGAACTGCAGCCTACCAGGCTCCTCCATCCATGGGATTTTCCAGGCAAGAGTACTGGAGTGGAGTGCCATCGCCTTCTCAGCTCAGGTCATGCTAAGCTCACCATTTTCTGAACATGTGTCCCATGAAGAAGAATGTAGCTCAGTTGTGCCTCTGCAGGATCATTACCTCACTTTTTCTTATCTACAATTACATTTCTTCACCCCTCCCCCAAGCCTCAGACTACCCTGCTTCTTTATCTCATAGTATCTACAACCCTTTGCCTTCAGGGAAGAGGATTTGAGATTTGCTCTCCTGTCTCCTTGCTTCACTCTCTCATGAATAACCCTTTTATTGCTACATATCTCGGCATCTCAGTGTTTGTCATGTTGCAGATGAACCTGATTTGGCAACACAAACATAAAAATCATATTTTACACTCAGTCTTCCCTGCATACTGATGGGGTCATGGCAGGTAGGTAGGTATGTAATAAGCCTACTTCTGGGAGGTTTCTTCAAGGGAGAGCACACACACACACTTTTCTTCTTTGACCCTATCTGCTCCTATTATTTGAAATATAGCTTGCAAAATGTTCTTCCCTCTGAAGGATAAGATCTTATTGGCTGCCTTCCCACTGGAGTCTGCCTAGATGACACTCACTCAAACATAGAGAAATCAGTCTCTATTTCTAGGGAGCAGATAGCCTAATACAAAAGAAAAGAGAAGGATACAAATAAGTCTTAACTGTTCCTCCCTAAAATGCAGAATACAACTGCCTCTAGAAGTTCAACATGTCTACAAAATTTAGCTTTTAATTAAGAGATACTCCATTGTTTTTCTTATGGATATTAGATATTTAAGTCATTATTAAAATCACATGTGTGTGTGTGTTAGTTGCTCAGTCATGTCCGACTCTTTGCAACCCCACGAACTGTAATCCACCAGGCTTCTTTGTCATGGAATTCTCCAGGCAAGAATACTGGAGTGGATTGCCATTCCCTTCTCCAGAGGATCTTCCCAACCCAGGGATCGAACCCTGGTCTCCTGTACTACAGGCAAATTCTTTACTGTTTGAGCTACAGGGAAGTCTTTATTAAAATCACATAGTCCTAACTGGATAAAGCCTTTGTTGAACACAGTGTTAACTGTCCTTAAATAAAGCATTCCAGTTTATGTTGAAAAGCATACTTTCCCTCATTTTGTTTACTGTTACCTCCTACTCATCACTGTTCTGAGACTACCAATAGCTGAACTGAAGAGCCTGCATTATGTTATGTGAAAGCCCTGGATACAAACTCAAGCATGACAGTTTTCTATGTCAGTTTTATGTAACCAGTGCTAAATATGACAAAGTCAGAATAAGAGTAGATCTTATTTAGATAGCTTAAATTTAACTTACTGAAGATGGTTGGCAGTGCCAAATTGAAGGAGCCATCAGGCTTATCTTCATCTCCATATTCTTGAGTTTCACTTCCTCACTTAATTCTTAACCACTGTTCAAAGATCATCTCAGCAGTGTTTCCTTCCCTGAGCCCCCTGAGTAAAACGAAACTCTTCCCACCCTCCCAGCCCTTAAACTCTTAGAGCACTATCTGACAGAGTACACCTAACATTGTTTGTAATTTTGTTTATTAGATCTCCTCATACTAGAATAAAACATTCAGGAATGTGATAATGTTGCTCTTTAGTCCACTGATAAACTGTTTTGAGAATAGTGTCTCAAACAGATTTAGTACTTAATAAATATTTGTTGAAAGGATGAAACTTCAGACAGTAAGGAACTCCTAGAGTGAGAATAACGAGAGCAGAAGTTAATTAGTCTAACTCTCTGTGACACAACCCAAAGTGAGCTAGTTACAGATGACTGGATTCCCCTGAGTCTAATTTAGTAATTCTGGGGTGGTAACCAAGAACTGGCAAGTTCTGGTTAGTTCCCTGGTGATCTTCACATGCTGGTCAGAAAATCACACTTTGACAATAACTAATTTAAAAAAACTCTTGGAGTTAATGAAGTAAAACTTTGTATCATTCAAAACTACTTTTTAAGAAATCAATTGTTTAGATTGATTGAATTTTTACTGAATCAATTCATCTTCTTTCCCTTTCTGTATATATATAGAAAATTAAAAATTAAAATTATTAAAAATCAACAAAAATTTAACCGTTTGTAGTTTTTAAGTTATTTTCTATTTATAAAAATGTGATACCCATAATCAGGATACTTGAGTCAGCTTTTAAGTGTAATGAAGTGGTTACATGTGCATTGCTATATTTATCTGGGTTCTGATTAAATTATCTCCAAGCTTAGTAAAAGAGCCGTATGTTGATCTGTATTAAAATCAGACCACAGAGCCTCTCAGGATAAACACTGTGAGCATGTTTCAAGGCATGAGGGGGATTGTGTAAAGGTAACTAATAAATGTGTGTTGAAAGTAAGTGATTCAACATGAGGACGAGAGTTATGTTAGTTAATAAGGCTTAAGTTCAGTAACAGAAAAAAATGATGAATTCAAAATAGCATTTGAATTCACTTTCTGTCTATGCATTCATTTCAATAGACTTTTGTCCTTAAAAACCAAAATCCCTAATGGTATTACTTTGAAGAAAGACATCTTAAGAAAAGAAAGATGACAAAGAAGTAAAAACTCCTATTGTATCATCTTCAATGTTGAGGAAATAGCCATTGTGTCTAGATGTAGCCATTATTTAGCATTATTTTCCAAGAAATCTCGGCCCAGTCTGCAGCTACCATGTACCACTAGCCATTTTCTTTTCTTATTCTTCCTTGTCTCTGATACCATTATCTACCCTCACTGGAAAGGCTTTGCTGCTTGCTTACTTTGTTGTGTCTGTTTTTCTTATCATTCATGAAAAGGAACAAAATATTTTTTTAATCATGAGAAAATTAGAACTTGCAATAAGTAACATAAAGTTCTAGAGCCTTGATTCCCAATTTATAGTTCTGTTGTGTGTGGAGGGCAATCATAAACTCTGGCACTCCAGGGTTCTGCTGTCATTCCTCATCTAAGTGAAAGAAAGTGAAAGTGAAGTCTCTCAGTCATGTCCGACTCTTTGGGACCCCGTGGGACTGTAACCTACCAGGTTCCTCCTTTCATGGGATTCTCCAGGCAAGAATAGTGGAGTGGATTGCTATTTCCTTCTCCAAGGGATCTTCCCGACTCAGGGATCAAACCCAGGTCTCCTGCATTGCAGGCAGACGCTTTACCCTCTGACCTACCAGGGAAACATCCCTTGTCTAGGGGCTCATTAAAGCCCCAGGTAGCCCAGAAGCTGGAGAGTGCATTGGGACAACAGGGTCATAATGTGTCTTAAGTGGGGTCCTTGGAATTTTCCAGGACTTCCACACTATGTTCTGTATGCTACCATGTCCTTAACTTCCCATCATGATAGAATATTCCTAGACTTAATTTCATCATTTTCACACATTAATATTCCTTTTTATCCTTAAGTTTCAAAGCAAAATGCACTTACATTCTAGATTCCAGAAAGACATGGAAGATTTTTTTTTCTTATGATCTCAGATCACTTCACTTACAACCCCATTTTATCTGGTCTCATCAATGTCTTCCTCAGTTAATTGTAAGCAACTTTAAAATGGATATAAATCCTTCTCTTATTGTGTGTGTGTGTGTGTGTGTGCACTCAGTCTTGTCCAACTCTTGAAACCCCATGGACTATAGCCCTCCAGGACTCCTCTGTCCGTGGGGTTTCTCAGGCAAGAGTACTGGAGTGGGTTGCCATTTCTTTCTCCAGAGGATTTTCCCAACCCAGGGATTGAGCCTCATCTCTGGTGTCTCCTGCAGGGCAGGCAGATTCTTTACCACTGAGCCAGGGAAGCCCTCCTCTTATTGTATCCTTCCATAATTCTACAAGGTGCCATCCCATGTTGCATAATGAAATACAAGCCAAATAGGAAAGTTATGTGACCTGATCTCATTTTAAAATCATATTCGGTAATGCTCTTGGATTACAAGTATCCAGAATTGTACCTGCCACAATTAATTTGAAGAAAAAAGGAAATTAGACTGAATTAGAAAGTATGTGAAATCCATTTTGGTAGATCAATTCCATTCAAACTGGTAGCCTTTTTCATTGACATAAAATGAAGCAAAGCCAAATACAAACTATTGCTTCATTTTTTTTAACCTGTTACCTATTTTTTTTAAACAGAACATCCTCCAAAATAAGAGTCAGTTTCTTTTTTTAAACAGAACATCTTCCAAAACAAGAACAGATTCAGTATTAAGTTTTTAAAAAGCAATATGCATTTCTTAGGCATTTTATTTATTAAGTAAGTCTTATACATGCCACAGCACACAGAGTTAGATATCCATGTAATATCCCTCCTAATATATCCAAGTTCCAGAATAATATCCCCTCTTAGACTAATGTGCTGTCATGAACTAGGTACCGGAAAATAAAAGATATACTAATACTGTATTGAAAAGGAATTGTTTTGAGCTCTAAGTGAGTAAGAGAACAAGTAAATGCATCTGCTATAATTTTCAATCAGGCATTCTATTGTTCAGAGAACTAGATGACAATATAAGAACACTGAAAGTATTTTTTTTTTCAGCAGAGGAGAGGAAACATATAGGATCTGTGACTAAATTAGGCTGACAGGTTGATTTAATGCCGCCAGGAACCTGCTGTTTGCAGACATGATTGCAATGGCTCTATTATGTAACAGAACAATGATTTTCAAAGATTTGTGATAAACACATTCAGTAGAAAATATAATAACAAATTGATTAAGGAAAGTAAAACCCTTTCCAGTGTTCTTACTTGGAGGCAGATCCTGCATTTTGGGAATATAAAAACACTCCCTGAAGTGCCTCAGCTTGTCTTCTTCATCGAGGCGGAGAGCAACTCTCTCATCTGTTGGGTGACATCTAAGTTCAGATGCGATGCGTTGCAATGTATCAGTTGGTAACTCAAGAGGTGAAGGCTCCATTACAAGTTCTCCTCTAAAAATACATTTGAAAAAAAAACTAAAAATAATCAAGCCACTGTCATTTTTCTTCAGTAGAAAATTAGCCTTTTAGGTAAAACGCCTTTTATTTTAACAAAGTTTCTAGTCTTCCCAACCTCACAAATGATATAATTAACAATTGGAATTCAAACCCAAGCCTGAATTTTTCTTATGTAATGAAAATAATAGTAACTTAGGGATTTGAAAAAGCTGAATTAGGTAATGATGCTCAAGACAAGGTGAGCTTTCAATAGATGTTAGCTCTTTTCTTTGTTATTTTCCAAGAAATGGTCCCAATTAATGATTTTCAAACATATATAATGTTGGCATCTTTTCTTTAGATGTCTTACTTACTAGGAGGTGAGAATAAAGAGGCTTTTGTGAAAAGTGTAGAAGAGCAGTGCTCCACTGAGCTCATCTTCCTTTTCTCTAGCTCTCCTCAACTCTCCCATCCCCAGTAATTTTTGGATCATAGTTTTACAAATAGAGACATATACACAATAGAACCCTAGCAAATTATTTACTGTGAATAAAAACAATATCAAT
Source organism: Bison bison bison (assembly GCF_000754665.1). NCBI lineage: Eukaryota > Metazoa > Chordata > Mammalia > Artiodactyla > Bovidae > Bison > Bison bison. Next base: position 12,141,113 of record NW_011494902.1, on the reverse strand, counting down.
GAAAAATATTTAAATACTTTAAATAATGTTAGTGATTTTTTTTCCATATGAAGATCAATGAGATCTACGAACTGCTGATAATGAAACATTTCTCCTCTTTCACAATCATATAGTCCATCCTTGAACAAAGCAGGGACCTCTGGTGTTACTTGAAACTACATCCTGCTTCATTTAATCATTATATAACACTTCCTATATTTTTGGAAAGAAAACTTAAATTTCTGAAATGGATAAATAGCAATGGAGATTTCTATTTCTTTTTTCAAAAATAATTATATTTCCCAAAATTTCATTTTTTTTTTTTTTAAATTGAGCAAGAATTGTACAGGCTTCCAGTTCAAGATAGCAGTGCAGGTATATACTGAACTCACCCACCCCCACAGACACAGAGTCTGGAGCCACATATGCAGCAATGTCCTCTGAACAAAAAAATGTAAAGGCTGGCTGAGCATCAAATACACATTGGAAAAACAAAGAGAAAACCACACTGAAGTGAGTAGAAGAGGCTAGGATACAGTCTGGCCTTAACACCCCCTCCTGCCTGTGTAGTGATCTACCTTCTGAAGGAAATCAAAGCCTGGATCTTCTCCCTGAGGCGCAAAGGGTTTTGCTCCCACATCAGATACTTCAAATTTTAAGACGTGTATTTAAGAGAGAAGCCCCCAGAACATAAAACTGTGAAAACCAATAGGGCTGAAGTCCCAAGGCACAAAAGAGTAGGAGCCTGAGTAATAGCTCTTAATGGGCTTGGGTGCTCAAACTTATCTGTCCCAGGGCCTGGCTCAAAGGCGGCCAATTGTGCTTAGACCTAGTCAAGGAGGCTCATCTGCTTATACTTAAACTCTGGCCTGAGGGGTTGGCATCTAATTTAACACACATATCTAGGAACCTGCTAGAACACTCTCTGAGGTTAGAGACTGGTGGGTGTCAAGAAATTTTCTCAAGCTAGTTTTATTTAATACTTATACTATTGTTGACCCCATGTATACAGTATTTCATTTTTTCACTCTTTCAACAGATATTTATTGAACACCTGTACTATAGCCCCAAGTACTATAGAACAGCAGCATCTAACAAAGTATATAAAAGTGACTTTTGTTGAGTGACTTTTTAGTGCAAGAAGGGAAAAATAAATAAATTAATACAACTTTAGATAGTTTCAAAAGCTATGAGTAGAGATAGCAGAGAATGGAATAGAGTCACTGGAGCATGGAATTGCTACCTTAGGGGGTGCGTCAAATGCATTTCTCCTAGGTAAGGACATAGGAGAATTTCTGAATGCCGTTAGAAAGTCAGACATGTGAAGAGGACCTAGACCTGGAGGAAGATGATGAAACGTGCCAAGGTCCTGAAGTGTAGACAGGTTTGGGTTGTTCAACTCATGAAAGCAGAGAGAAGGGAAGACTAAAATGTAAGAGAGGGGGAGGTGATCGTTTATCATAACGACTCTGAAGGCCAGGAAGGAATTTGGCTGTTTTTCTATGTTTAGTGGGAAACCACTGGAGTGTCTTGAATACCAGAGTTATATAACTTTAAATAAAAATCATTTTTCTGCTTTTGATGAGTTATAAGAGTAAAAAAGAGATTATTTTAGTAGTTCAGGGGGAAAATGATAGTAAATTAAATGTGGTGAGGGGAAAAGAAGTGTGTGGATTTATGGTATATTTTGGAGAGAAAAGTAAAGAAAGTATCTCTGGTGAGGACAAGAAAGGGAGTGACCTTTAGCTTTGGGATCTGAGTGAATATATTCAAAGTGATGAAGTAAGAAATACCTAGGAAAGAAACAAATTCAGGAGGAAAATCAGAGTTATGTTTAGGACACGTTAAGTTTAAGATGATTATTAAGAATCCCAGGTAGAAATGTCAAGCATTGGATGTTTGAGTCTGTAGCTCATGAGAAAATTGAATCATGAGATATAAGTTTGATACTTCTCAATTCATAGACAGTACATAAAGTTTAGAACTCTTATGGACCAATGGAAACTAACAGATTGCAGTTCAATCATCTTTCTCCTATTCCTCACTCACTCTCCTGCCACCTCAACCAACACACAGTGTTAGGCAATTAAGAGTTGCATATCTCAATGTTTTATAATGCCAGCTAAGTAGACATACCTCCTGTACTCTGTACTTAAATCCTCCTTATTTATTTGAACTCTTCCTTTCTCAGTTGCCAGTGGTCTCCCCTGATGAGCCATCCTTTATATTCAAAGGTAAGAATGCTGCAGCTGCTGCTAAGTTGCTTCAGTTGTGTCCGGCTCTGTGCGACCCCATAGATGGCAGCCCACCAGGCTCCCCCGTTCCTGGGATTCTCTAGGCAACAACACTGGAGTGGTTTGCCATTTCCTTCTCCAATGTGTGAAAATGAAGTCGCTCAGTCGTGTCCGACTCTTAGCAGCCCCATGGACTGCAGCCCACCAGGCTCTTCCATCCATGGAATTTTCCAGGCAAGAGTACTGGAGTGGGGTGCCATTGCCTTCTCCGAAAGGTAAGAATACTGAGCTTTAAATGTGTATGTTTTTTTAGCTTTGGTGCTCGTAGTAGTTTTCAACTGCTCTGATCTATGCTTTTATAAGAATGTTAATTGATTTTGTTATTAATGTTTTTTGTTCTTTCAATACCTGACCATACTAAATTGGGGATTCCCAGGTGGCACAGTGGTAAAAAATCTGCCTGCTAATGCAGGAGAAGCAAGCAAGAGACACAGGTTTGATCCCTGGGTCAGGAAGATCACCTACAGGAGCGCACAGCAACCCATTCCAGTATTCTAGCCTGGAAACTTCCAAAAACAGAGGATCCTGCTTGGTTAAAGTCCATGGGGTTTCAAGGAATTGGACACAACTGAGCACATGCATACACACACTTTAGGGCTTCCTCGATGGTTCAAGGTGTAAAGAATCCACCTGCAATGCAGAAGATGCAGAAGTTATGGGTTCAATCCATGGATTGGGAAGATCCCAATGCACTCAGTATTCTTGCCTGGAAAAGTCCCATGGACAGAGGAGCCTGGAGAGTTATGGTCCATAACATTGCAAAGAGTCAGACATGACTGAGCACATGATGGCAGGGTGGATAGATGGACACCATATTAAATTAGTTGTCATCTTCACGAAATTTTCTATCTCTATGATTTTTATTTATTCCTTTTGCCTAAAATATTCTACTTTTCCTTTTATATATTCAAATCCTGGTCACTCTTCTAGCCCTAGCTCAGATGTCATTGTTCTTCATGAGTTCCATCATGTTATCTGAGCTAAAAGTAGTTTTTTCCCCCTCTGAATACCTGTAACACTTGTGAGCATACCTCTTATAATAAATAATACATTCTGCTAGTTCCTGTAGTTATTTAGATACATATGTATATATGGGACAAACATTCATGCCATGCCTACAACTTGATTTTATCTGCATTTCTAGCTATACTTTTCTGATGAAGGAACCTGCCCATTAAATAGCACTACTGCTTGACATTGTCAATTGCCTAGTCATAGTAGATCAGACTTTTGCTGGATACTTGGTGCACTAAAGACAATGCACTATTTTATCAATGGTCTGTGAGTGACTTGCTCATAAAAGCTCTAGCCCAACAATCCTGATGGTGTTTAGCTGAGCATATAATCCAATTTTTTCAGGAATCTGACCTGTGAGATATAGCTATTCATTCAGTTAGAAACAAGCACAAATTTAAGAGAGAGAAGCAATAAAATGGTAGGGTTTGCAAGGAGTATTGTCATGAGTGACTCATTTTTTCAGAGTCAAACTGAACCACTGATTGTTAAAACATGAAGTGACTTCAAAGGCAAGTAAGAATCACTTAGTTACATGGATGGCAAGAGATAAAATAGCTATGGCTCCTAGAAAGATGACAAGACAAGCCAACTGGGAAGTCATTGATCTTTCTGTGCAACATACTATTTACAAGGCCTGGGAGGTTGCCTTCTTGGCTGTTCCAAGAATCCCATGAGCTGTTTTTCTGTCTACCGAGTGTGTCTTTACTATAAGCTTGCTACTTACGATAGCTTGATTGAATTGCTGGTCTATTGTACTGAACTATATTTAGTCGGGGGACTGAATCTCATGTAATTTATCCTTGCAGCCATCCCATTCCTGATCAGTGCCTTTAAAATAGAGTAATCCCTTAAACTGGCAATTGAATAAGATGCACAAAATAGGTGAATTATTTGATAGGATTAATGACCGTTACTTTAGGAATACCCTTCTCATTTCAGCCACAGGGGAAGTGATTTTAAAAAGAATTTTTTCAGTGGGACTCTGCGTGATTTCCTTTGGAGAGTCAGCACTTTGTGAATTCATCAGGGCTGACTCTAAACTCTAATGGGTTATGAGTTTGGGTGAACTCCGGGAGTTGGTAATGGACAGGGAGGCCTGGCGTGCTGTAGTTCATGGGGTCGCAAAGAGTCGGACACAACTGAGCGACTGAACTGAACTGAACTGAAACAAACATATATTCATTTTCTTTTGTGATATCCCCTGTAAAATTTAACTTTCTTTGTTTAACAAAAAAGATATTAATATTAACTCATGGGCCTCTTTATATTTGTTTCTTATTTCATCCCTGTACCAGTTTTGAGGGATTAGAGTTATTTTTCCTCTATTTTGAGACCAAACTCTGGAATCAATAGAGTAGAAACAAAAATGAAGGAGAAAGATAACAGAGCTCACAATCTGGGACTGCACTTTGCCTGAGGAACTGAGTCAAGCTGAACTTGTCATTGACAGGGCATGTGGGTGGAGTATGCAGAGAAGAATCCTGACACAAGGCTTGAAACTTTCATTTCTTCCATCTAATTTTTTAATTCTTTTTGCAGTGTTTCTTTGGCTCATTCCCTTTCTTTCTTTTTTTAAACCCCTGTATTCACTCTGCAAAGCCCCACAGGCTATAAATCCATCTACTCTTTTTAATCAATCCTTTCAGTCCTAGTGAGGGCAAGGTTGAAGTCCACGCCTTCTTCTGAACTTGTCACAACTTAAGTATCAAAACCTCACCTGCCCGGGTAGTAAGATACTTGATGGTGAAATACTCTTTCCAGAAGAGCACCCAGGATGCCACCCTGCCAACAGCCCCCAACAGGAGTAAATAAACTCACAGTACCCTCACTCTAAGAAAGCAATTTATTAACTCATCATAAATGATTCCTGCTACATTCTGCACTCACCTTGCCACTAAGTCAGTTAGTACTTCACAAACCAGAATGTTATACCTTGTTTAGTTTACCATTTACAGGTAAATTGACATGCTCTGATATTGAAATAAAGCAATTCAAGCCAAATTTAAAACTTCTAAATTTTATATTTCATATATTTAGAGGTAATTTTATTTAAAAAGTGGTTATGTACACAGATGGATAAAAGTCTCATAATATTTTTTTTTCATATTAATACCTTATGGTGGAAATTGCCATTTACCCTCAATGGAAATTTTGTAAATTGTGTTTCCAATTTTATTTATACAGCTAAAATTTTAAAGAAGAAACTTCTATAGTTATAAACACATTTTTGTGGAATCGTGGAATTCAAGATCTCCTAGTTACCCACAGGTTCTCAGGTTAGATAGTTAAATAAATTAACTAGTAAGCAAATTAAATACTTAAATAAGTGACAGTCGATCCCTGGGTTGGGAAGTTCCCCTGGAGACGGAAAGGCTACCCACTCCAGTATACTGGCTTGGAGAATCCCATGAACTGTATAGTCCATGGGGTCACAAAGAGTCAGACATGACTGAGGGACTTTCACCTCACCAGTGGTTAATCTTTACACAGTTTCAGATTTCATGGCTGAAATGAGCAAATTATTCACATGAGTTCAAAGTTTAGAACCTGGCAAAGCATATTATAAAGAAAGTGTGTAGCTTGAGAAAGAGTATTATTTAATACATGTGCACGGAACAATGTTCTTTAAATGTATCGCTGTTTGAGGAATGAAGAAATGTCACTGACACAGCTGCACACTTTATATCTAAGCTTATATGAATTACATGCTGAGTTTCAAATTAATAAATTCAAGGTGTTTGGTCCAATATTACTATCTAAAAAATACCTCACCCTTCTCAAAATAAAAACAGGAAAGAAATAAGTAAACTCTTTTAACTATATAGAAAAAAATGTTTCAACTTTCCATTCTTAGGCAAACATTTCACAAAGTGAAAGCGGAAGAAACCTTATTCAAGAAATAGACATTTTCACTTCTCTAAATAAAATTGAATATAACTAATATCAACATAAGACAAATAGAGTCCCCAGAAAACACAGGATCTAAAAAGCTAACTTCAGGATATGAATTTTCATCTAATTTTACCATTTAAACTCAAGAAATGGCAATCCACTCCAGTATTCTTGCCTAGAGCCTGGCAGGCTACAGTCCATAGAGTCGAAAAAAAGTTGGACACGACTGAGCGAGTATCCACACCACAGTAAGATTAACTTATTCAACTATAACTATCTTATAGTAGATGTTTTATACTATATATATATATATTTTTTTTTAATCTGTTCATTTAACCCACAGGGTTAAAGGGTCTTTAGTGGTAGAGACCCTGTGTGTTGCACTATTTTTATGAAAATAATTTGGAGGAAAAAAAAAGAAAGAGAAGAATCTAGCAGAAGAAACTGCTAAAGCATTATGACAAAAATTCTAGCAGAAGGAATATCCTTTAGAAAACTCATTGAATGTATATTTGTGTAGAGTATATCAATGTCTCAGAACTTACCTATTAGGATTCCAGTGGGGTCCACAGCTCCCAGTGTCTCTTTTCAGCAAAATGAAACCTCTCAAAAGTAGCTTACAAATATAGACTAGACTTCTGAGTGAGAAAGTCAAAGCACTTTTGCTCAGACTCCACCCTATGGGGAATTTGTGAGCTAATTTTAGTTCTTCCCACTCTTGTGTATTCTGACGGTAAATCGCCAGTCACTGACAGATATCTAAACAACATGCTGCTCCTGCTCTGTATTTCAAACACTAGGGGCTCTGCTTCGGGCACTGTCCCCTGTGAAGCTCTGCCCTGTAGACTTAGGTAAACACTTCCTTGTTCACTAAGATCTTTGGGAATGTGAACCATATCCTATAATAATCTTGTAGAGTAACTGGATTATCCTCTTTTGTGTGTGAGCTGAACCAATTAGTTTGTCCAGGAACTAAATCCCCAAATTCACATTCCTCCTTGCTTTGGGCTATGAAATACACCAAGAACTGGAGAAAAGTTATTTCCTAACTCTGGAGGTAATCCAGAAGACTTGGATTTTGAGATAATACCTCACTGTCAAAAGCATTGTGAATTTCTAGTCTAGAAAACAGAACTCTGTTTCTAGAAACAGAGTTTGACACTTAATGAATTAACATTTAAGTTGAAAGTTTAATATTGGCCCTAAATTCTAGGATATACTTTATAACCTGCTGCTACTGCTGCTGTCACTTCAGTCCTGTCCGACTCTGTGCGACCCCATAGATGGCAGCCCACCAGGCTCCCCCATCCCTGGGATTCTCCAGGCAAGAACACTGGAGTGGGTTGCCATTTCCTTCTCCAATGCACGAAAGTGAAAAGTGAAAGTGAAGTCGCTCCATCATGTCCAACTCTTAGCAACCCCGTGGACTGCAGCCCACCAGGCTCCTCCATCCATGGGATTGTCCAGGCAAGAGTACTGGAGTGGGGTGCCATTGCCTTCTCTGTTATTGCCTAATAGGTGGATTTTAAAAAGTCCTAAATCATCAATCTAGATGGTTAACAAAACAATCAAGTAAGAAAAAGTCAGTGTTAGAAGATCATGTGGAAACTAAAGTAGGAAATTGTAAATGGAAATTATTTAAGCTTGGGGGCTATCTATCATTCTACCTTCATTATCTCTTTATGTTTATTCCCAAGCTTGGGTCTTTTATTATATATCCTTTTAGGTATGAAAAACCACAAGCAAAATGTTTCAGAATTAAGACCAAAGATAGAGACTGGGGCTAAATAATTAAATCACTTGTATTTACTGAGATTACTGAGATATATATAAAGCAATGCATGTAGAGAGCCAATGTACCAAGACACACAAGTTAATAAGTAACACATCCTTAAAAAAAAAAAAAATCCAGAACAAAAGCATTACCCTCCAGTGTCCAAGAAATGGGGATAAAAGACATACAAAATTACTTTTGTACAAGTAATTGTACAGTGAAAAGAAAATATGTTTTATCACATGAATCTTATCATTAAAATAATACTATGGAATAAGAGGAATGTCTTAATTTTATTAAGTTGGAAGAATAAAACTTTGAATCCAGACTATCTCAAACTTTGTATTTTTTTTTTCTATTTCACTTATTCCTTGTACTGTAAGAATGTTAGATAATTTGCCAAGTTCTAATATCCAGGAAGTAAGTCTGAGGGTGAAGTCTGTGTCATTTTTGGTAGAAAAATTATACTCCTTTTTAACTACAGGAGACACATATAGATATATACAAAAGTAGAGATAAGGTGTCTTGCTTTCACTTCTTCTTCTGAAGTCTTTTGATAATGTTAAAGACCACTCCATCAAAATATTGTCTTAAAAACTATTGTTTATCATAGCCACTTTTAAAGAACTCACTTGGAGGTCTAATCTATCAACCTATATCTTATATTTTATAAATCTGTCCTTTTAAAAAAATGTTCCCTTCATTCATTTTTTAAAAGTATTTAGCATATTCTTTGTAGCTGGTGATATAATGGTTTTCCATTATAAAATCTTTATAATATTCACATTGGTGTTTAGTCATTACATCATGTCTTACTCTTTGTGACCACTGTAGCCCTCCAGACTCCTCTGTCCATGGAATTATCTTGGTAAGAATATTGGAGTAGATTACCATTGCCTTCTCCAAGGAATATACCCATAAACACCTAAAAATATAAAAGGTTGTGAGAAAACAAGTTGTGGGGGAGTGGTGGATGCAAGATCCACTGCAGAGCCAGCTGTAAAGGGAAAAGAGAGAACAGAGTGAGCTTATATTTCTTCTTTCTTGGAAACTGAAAGAAGAAACATGTTGCCAGGTTAAACTGTTGTACCAATTCAGAGCCGTCTACTAATTTCCGTGTACGACATCTCACCTACAACATATGTTTCTGAAAAGCAGAGAATTTGATTTTATCCTCCTCTGAGATTGCCCATGAATAAAGCTAAGAAAATATCTGTTGAATTTTTTTTTTCCAGAAGTTGATTCAGTTCTTTCTATAAAAATTCATGATTTGGAATATGAGAGAAATTCTCTTCTCTCAAAAACTAATTCTTAAACTGTTCTTAAACTGTGAACTTTACTTTTCAGGGCTTATTCACTAAGACTGGGCCAGTGACTGACATGGAGTAGATTTCAGTGAGAGATCGTGTTATTATTAATCAAATTAAATTCAGTGTGGCACACTATTCCTGTAAGAATCCAAGGGTATAGATCCAGCTATGAAACTCTTATGCTACATGTTCAATAAGTAAAAATGAGTATGAGATTGAAGACAAAGATGCTGACTCATCGTCAGTTCAGGTCCAACTATTAGAAGTGATCTGTAGAAATAAAATATGACCAACATAGACAGCCTATTAAAAAGCAGAGACATTACTTTACCAACAAAGTCTGTCTAGTCAAAGCTATGTTTTTTCCAGTAGTCATATATGGACGTGAGAGTTAGACTATAAAGAAAGCTGAGCACTGAAGAATTGATGCTTTTGAACTTTGGTGTTAGAGAAGACTCTTGAGAGTCCCTGGACTGCAAGGAGCTCCAGCCAGTCCATTCTAAAGGAAATCAGTCCTAAATATTCATTGGAAGGACTGTTGCTGAAGCTCAAGCTCCAATCCTTTGGCCACCTGATGCGAAGAACTGACTCATTTGAAAAGACCCTGATGCTGGGAAAGATTGAAGGCAGGAGGAGAAGGGGATGACAGAGGATGAGACAATTGGATGGCATCACCAACTCAATGGACATGAGTTTGAGTGAACTCCGAGAGTTGGTGATAGACAGGGAGGCCTGGCATGCTGCAGTCCATGGAGTCATAAAGAGTTGGACACAACTGAGCAGCTGAATTGAACTGAATTGTATAAATAAAAGAGAACCTCAGGGGCCAGGGAGGATGAACTCATAAAAAACTGCAGTCTCAAACTCATATGTGGAAGTATAGCAGAATATGCTACCCCGAAAAATGATTGTAGGAGTTCAGGATGTTGTTGTTCAATTGCTCAGTTGTGTCCAACTCTTTGTGACCCCATGGACTGAAGCACACCAGGCTTCCCTGTCCTTCACCATCTCCTGGACCTTGCTCAAACTCCTGTCCATTGAGTTGTAATGCCATCCAACTGTCTTATCTTCTATCGTACCCTTCTCCTCCTGCCTTCAGTCTTGCCCAGCATCAGGGTCTTTTCCAATGAGTTAGCTCTTTGCATCAGGTGGCCAAAGGATTGGACCTTCACTTCAGCTTAAGTCCTTCCAATGAATTTGCAGGGTTGATTTCCTTTAGGATTGACTGGTTTGATCTCCTTGCTGTCGAAGGGACTCTCAAGAGTTTTCTCCAGTACCACAGTTTGAAAGCATCACTTCTTTGGCACTCACCCTTCTTTATGATCCAAATCTCACATCTGTACATGACTACTGGAAGACAATAGCTTTGAGTATACAAACTTTGTCAGGAAAGTGTTGTCTCTGCTTTTTAATACGCTGTCCGTGTGTTACCATAAATATGCCACTGTGGTATATTGACTAGTTTGAGCTGTAGCACTTGAAAAACAGCAAATGCAGGGCAGAGATGTCTGTGAACTCCTTTTAAACATGGATCTGAAAGGAACTCAGTTTTCATAAATTTCCTTTTTAGAAGTTGGATTAACCAGGGAAGATTGATTCTTATCACAAAAGACACCAGAAGTTCACACCACACCAACAAACCTTCTCACAAACTATCTTCTCTTTCACTTTTTCTTCTAAGGGTCCATTGATATTTCCTAAAATCATTTGTTTTCTGCAAATTGTCATACAAACCCCTTACCTTTTCCTGTTACGATGGGCATTTAGCCTGAATTTTAAACAACCTCTGAGAGTTTTTTTTTTTTTTTCCTCTTGGGTAGTTCCTATGTATACATAAGGTATTTATATTAATAAACCTCTGTTTTCTCTTGTTAATCTGTTTTTTATTGCAGAAGTCCTAGTTAAGAACTCAAAATGGTAGAGGGAATATTATTTTTCGTCCTTTACACTATATAGTAACTTTTACACTAATCTATATTTTAATTAAATATGAATATTTTAAGAGATCACTTTTTACTCTGTGGAGGGAAATTTAATCTGTCATTATTTGGACTCTCCTTCCTTCTTCAAAGGGGGTATTGGAAATATCCCAGATGTTGTACATACAGCAGATCTTCAGCCTGGTAGCCTCCTTTTCACTTTTCCTTCTGCCTCTCCTTTCCCAGGAGACAGCAATGGCACCCCACTCCAGTACTCTTGCCTGGAAAATCCCATTGGCAGAAGAGCCTAGTAGGCTGCAGTCCATGGGGTCACTAAGAGTCGGATACGACTGAGCGACTTCACTTTCACTTTTCACTTTCATGCATTGGAGAAGGAAATGGCAACCCACTCCAGTGTTCTTGCCTGGAGAATCCCAGGGACGGGGGAGCCTGGTAGGCTGCCGTCTATGCGGTCACACAGAGTCGGACACGACTGAAATGACTTAGAGCAGCAGCTCCTTTCCCAGTTTCATCACTCTGCACTCCCAAGCACTCTTTCCCCTTCCTCTTGGGGTTAACTAATATAACATGGGTTCTCTCAAAACCCACGTCAGGGGGTTCTTGTCTAGCAATTTCCATTCTGAGCCAAGGAATGCTGGATCTTGTTTACATGGGTAGGAAAAAATAGAAGGAACAGAACACACACACCTGGATTTCTCTCTCTGTTTTTTTTTTTTT
>NW_011494902.1:12111277-12129090 GCF_000754665.1 Bison bison bison | reverse complement strand
TTTTTTTGTCCCCCTTTTTTTCTCTCTCCTTTCCTCTCTTTCCTTGCCTTATCCTTTGCTTATGCCCTCTCCTCCTCCTCTACTCTCCTTAATCCTCCTCTTCTGCCTTTTCTCACTCTCTTGCCCCCTTCCCTATTCTTTCTTCTTCCCTATTCCTTCCCTCCTGTCCTTTCCTCTCATCTCCTTCTCCTCCACCCCTTACCCCTCTTCTCTTCCCTTTTTCCCCCCTTCCTTACATGTAAAGGGGATAGAAAATAACAAATCACTAGGCTAAATAGATAATATGTTCTCTCTTTCCTTTGAGGCATGCATTTGGTTATTATAAAAATTAGAATTTTGGTAATTAGGAAAATTCCCCAGTGATGAGCACAGGCTTTCCTGTCCTCTATATGTAGTTCTTCTTTAAAAAAAAAAAAAAAATACAAAAGCCTATTATAAGCAAAGGCAATTTTGCCATTTGGTAATTAAAATTGTAAACTAAAATTCCTATAACCTACTCACATTTTATTGGATTACATTTTCTCCCTTACAGTTAAATTCAGAGGCATAAAGGCAGTCTATATTTGTGCTCTTCTGGGGAACCTGAATATTTTCTATTATATATGTTTGCATATCAATTTTCCCAAATCTCTGTTTACATGAAGAACTGGAATTATCAAAAGTATCTATTTTCCCCTCTGTATTCAGATAGTTAGCTGATAAGAGAATCAGAGCTGAGCTACAAAGAGTTTTCAAATTAGTCTGGAAAAGATAAATGCTTTCAAAATAGTTTTGAAAAAGGCATATTTGCTTTCAATGAGTCATCACATCTGAATAGAGGAAAATTAGATGATTAGAAGATGAACATTAAGGATTTTAAAACTCCCACTGTAGAGAAAGATTTGCTTTCAAATAAACCATTTTGTAATAGTAGTTATTGCTTGTGTGTGTTTGTGTATACACGCTCAGTCATGTATGACTATTTGTGAGCACATGGAGTATAGCCTGCTAGACTCCTGTGTCCATGGAATTTTCCAGGCAAGAATGCTGAAGCAGGTTGCCATTTCCTATTCCTTTTACTATTTGTTTGTTTAATGTCAAATTTTCTCAAAGTAATATTGTTGCTGCAATCATTGTTCTCTTGATGAGGAGAGATGTCCTGAGGTTTCCATTGATATAAAACAGAAGGCACAAAGTAATAAGTATATTGGCATCATTAATTCAATGACAGCAGTATTGAAATTGTGATAACTGCAAAATGGGAACAGGTGATGCAAAAGTTATTTTCTTCCTTTCTTTCTCTCTCTCTTTTTGTTTCTTTATTATCTCAACATTGGTTCTTAACATTATATGTTTTATGTGTACAACACCATATTTTAACTTTTGTATACACTCCAGTGTGCTTACCACCAAAAATTTAGTTTCCATCTTTTATGACACCCATTTGGGGGTGTTATTTTACCCATTTTGGTCTTACACCACACTCCTTCTCTGGTAATCACTACTTTGCTGTCTCTGTGTGTGCTTGTTTTTGTTAGGTTTAGTTTGTTCATTGATTCTGATTTGTTTGTTTGTTGTATGTTTTTTATATTCCACATGTGAGTGAAATCAAATGTTGTCTTTCTCCATGTGACTTATCATAATAGCTTAACATAATACCGTCTACATCCATCTATGTTGTCGAAAATGACAATATTACTTTTTTATGGATGAACTGTATTCCTTTCTGTGTGTGTATATATGTATGTGTATATGAAACTGAAACTTAAACAGTCGCTCCATCATGTCTGACTGTTTGTGACCCCATGAATTGTAGCCCACCAGCTCCTCTGTCCATGGGATTCTCTAGGCAAGAATACTGGAGTGGGTAACCAATCCCTTTTCCAGGGAAGCTTCCCATTCCAGGGATCCAACCTTGGTCACCTGAAATGCAGACAGATTCTTTACCATCAGAGCCACCAGCAAGCCATATATATACACGTATGTATGTATATATACATATATACACATATGTATGTATATATACATATATACACGTATGTATGTATATATACATATATACACATATATACACACACACACACAAACCACACTTTATCCATTCATCTATAAATGGGCAATTAGGTTGTTTCTGGGTTTCCCTGGTGGCTCAGCTGGTAAAGAATCTGCCCGCAATCTGGGAGACACCAGTTTGATCCCTGGATTGGGAAGATCCCCTGGGGAAGGGAAAGGCTACCCTCTCCAGTATTCTGGCCTGGAGAATTCCATGGACTGTATAGACCATGGGGTCGCAAAGAGTCGGACACAATTGAGGGACTTTGACTTCACTAGGTTGTTTCCGTATCTCAGCTAATGTAAATAATGCTGCAATGAACATAAGGGTGTATGCATCTTTCTGAATTAGTATTTTTGTTTGCTTCAGGTAAATATTAATACCTGGAAGTGGATTAGCTGAATTGTATGGTAGTTTTATTCTTGTTTATTTTTTAGTAATCTCGCTGTTGTTTTCAACAGTGGCTGTACAAGGCTTCCCTTTTCTCTACATTCTCTCCAACAGTTATTTCTTGCCTTTTTAGTAATAGTCATTAAAATGGACATAAGGCGATATTTGTGGTTTTGATTTGCATTTCCCTAGTAATAAATAATGTTGAACATCTTTCTATGTATCCACTGGCTACCTCTATTTTTGTTGTTGTTGTTGTTGTCATTTTGCTTCTTTGCTTGTTTGAGGGGAAGTAGTTTGGAAGAATGTCTATTTGGGTTCTCTACCTATTTTTTTAATTGGCTGTTGTTTTTTTGTTGTTGTTGTTGAGTTGAATGAGGTTTTCACATATTTTGGATACTACCCCCTTGTCAGATACATGGTTTGTAAATGTCCATTCAGTGAGTTATTTTTTCATTTTGTTGACAGTTGCTTTTGCTGTGAAGAGCTTTTTAGTTTGATGCAATCCCACTTGCTTATTTTTGCTTTTTGTTTCCTGCCTCAGAAGACATACATTTTGGCATATTTTTTTTTTTACTTTTTTTTTTCTTCAACTTATTTATGTTTTTCTATTTTCTTTTTATTTTATGTAGGCTGTGCTTTTTGGAGCAGTTTTAGATTCACATCAAAAGTGAGCAGAAAGTACAGAGAATTCCCATATACTCCTTCCTTCTCAACTTATTTTTTAAAAGTTTTTATTGAATTTTTTACAGTATTGCTTCTGTTTTGTTTTGTTTTGTTTGGCTACAAGGCATGTAGGGTCTTAGCTCCCTAACCAAGGGTGGAATCTACACCTTGCTGCATTAGAAGGCGAAGTCTTAACCACTGGACAGCCAGAGAACTCCAACTTATTTTTTCATATTAATCTTTTCCAAACAAATTTCTTGCTTTAACTTTTCAGTTTTGTCCAATCTGATTCTTATGTTCACTTATTATTTATTACTCCAATATTGATTCTTTTATAATTTTAATTATTTTACTTTTTAAAATGTCTTTCCCTACTTTATTTCCTAAATGACTTTTAATTTTCAGTTTTTATTTATTTTAATCTTTGTTATTTTAAATGATTTTCTTGACATGGTCAAGGATTTGTTATTATTTGCTGTGTCATTTACTATTGATTATTATTTATTTTTACTCAATTTCTTGTTTTTTGTATTCTGTTTTTTCACATAATCTCACTGGTTTTATTTCATAATTCTTTCTCAGTTATTTCAAATATTTATTATTAACAGTTGCAATTGCTTTTAATTTTATGTTACCTTTTGACAGTATATAGAAAATAATCAAATGTGGGTGGTGGCCCAAGCAGGAAGAGTCTGTAATAGGCAAGAAGATAAAAGAAGAGTGAGACAAAGAAGCTGAGTGATTGTTCATGTTACAGTCCTACAATGTAAACCTTTTTTCTACCTAAATTTCCAGCCAAAAGTCTTATGTCCATGTTATAGCTGTTGTTGTTTAGTCACTAAGTCATATCTGACTCTTTTGCCACCCCATGCACTGTATCTTGCCAGGCTCCCCTGTCCATGAAATTTCCCAGGCAAAATATTGAACTGGGTTGCCATTTCCTTCTCTGGCAGACTTTCCCAGTCCTGGGGTCAAACCCGTGTCTTCTGCATCCGCAGGTGGGTTCTTACCGGTGAGCTAACAGGGAAGCCTGTCCATGTTATAGTTGGTGGAAATAAAAAAAAATAGTGTTGGTGTTCAGCACATTATGATTTGGTAAAGAGAGAACCTCTAATGGACTAAAATAGTCTTCTAAATGAAAGATATTTATTCAAATAGGAATACAGGAAAGAGGTGATTAAAAGTATATTTTCCCTCCTACACATATCCTTGGAACAAAGGAAGGCATTCTGAGGATGAATATTCAAGGTTATCATTAGCATTTAAAAGTACCTGGGGAAATCAGTGACATCTGAGTGACTTTTCAGAATCTTAAGACTTTACCTTAGTCTTCACCCTTGAACGTCATTTCTTTTGGCTCTTAATGAATTTGGATCTTATAGAACTCCGATTTGACTTACTGCCTCAGTGTGACTTGATTTGACTTACTGCCTCAGTGTGACTTGAGAGAAGCAAAGGCAGAATCATGCATTTCACTTTATGTTTTTTTACCTCACTGTTTTGATTTTTCTTTGAAAAATTATAGGAGAAATATCATTCAAATCTTAGTTGTTTTTTTTTTTTTAAATCAAGAAGAATTGTACTACTGTTTGGCTGCTGGGGAGGTTAAAATCAATTTTTTGCCCTACCTAAATGTCAGCCCACTCCAGTATTCTTGCCTGGGGAATTCCATGGACAGAAGAGCCTGGTGGGCTACAGTCCATGGGGTCAAAAGAGTCAGACATGAGTGAGCAACTAACACTTAAGCATTCTGTGAGACTTTTCATTTACATCACTCAGTTCTAATTTTCTCTTATATTTACTGTACAATAATCTGTCTATGGCATCAATATATTTATTTATTTTTCAGCCTACATGTAACCTTTTAATTGATAATATAAATTAGCCAGCCTAGTTAAATAATAATGGATAAATAAATATGAAGGCAATTATTGCTCCCATACTAATTTACCTTGTCTCACTTTGGCTCCTAATTGCTGCTCAGTAATTCAGTTACTCCTTACCTTTTGATTTCGTATTATGGGCTCTTGAGAATCTATTTAAAATATTCACCCTCATGGTCCTTCCTCCAAGGAAGCCTTCAAAATGCAGGGTCATATCTCCTTAGCCCTCCTTGTTTGATCAGATATTTTATAAGACAAGAAGCCTTTACTGTCTGTATATTTACTGTGGTATCCAAGCCAGGAGGTAACTGTAAAGTGGTCAGTAACTAGCTACATCTTCTGTCCAGCTTACATCAGACCTACTTTCAACACGGCAGTTTATAAATCCTCTAATCCTCTAACTTCTAACTTTTTAGTTCTCTTTGTTCTTTGTCAGAATATAGATGCTGCTGCTGCTAAGTCACTTCAGTCGTGTCTGACTCTGTGTGACCCCATAGACGGCAGCCCACCAGGCTCCCCCGTCCCTGGGATTCTCCAGGCAAGAACATTGGAGTGGGTTGCCATTTCCTTCTCCAATGCATGAAAGTGAAAAGTGAAAGTGAAGTCGCTCAGTTGTGTCTGACTCTTAGTGACCCCATGGACTGCAGCCTACTAGGCTCCTTCATCCACAGGATTTTCCAGGCAAGAGCACTGGAGTGTGGTGCCATTGCCTTCTCCTCAGAATATAGATAATCTCGTGTAATTATTCCTAAAGAATTCCTTGTAACTTTTCTACTCTCATGAGACTCCTGTAACTTTATTGTGCCTACAAGAATGGACTTTTGGACTCAGTGCCCTAACACAGGATGGATGCAATTGGAGATTACTGTTTTATTAACAGCAATTAGTAACCAAGCAAGATGATCTTAAATTGAAAATTTTAAAGGACACTAATAGAAAACAAAAATATCATCAGCAGGAAACAACGTGCAGGAGAAATGTTCTTAATTTCCTTTTATCTGTGACTCTTTATGAGATCACAGAATTGTCACTCTATAGGTACTTTACAAAAAGTACCTATGGAGTCCTCAATTTTACCAAGTGTTGTCTAGTCATTCCTTTTATCCCTTTCTACCCTCACTGCTTGTCCGAGTCTAACATGTCATCATTTTATGACTTTTTAAAAATTTCCTTTATACAGTATCTTAACTTGCTTCCTTGTCTAAATATTTCCCTTGTAATCTAAATTCCTTGTCATTCGCAGATTAATCTTTCAAATCATGTGTTAAATGCTACTTAAAGACCTTTTAAAATTGTGTGCGGGAGGAATGAAATTATTGACATGACATATGAAGCACTTTATGCTTTGGCCTGTGCCTACTTCTGTAACCTCATTTTGGGCCCTTCTTCCCCATGTGTACTATAATCCAGCCATGTGAAACTCACTTTGAGAATCTGACGGCTCCAAACTCCACCCACTTCTCTTTTCCTCTATGTAGTTTCTTCCTTTGATTTAAAATATTCTTTTCTCTCTTGCTTGCTCTCTTCCAAAAATGAACTTATATTTTTGCCTAACTTAAAATTTTCTTTATATTCCAAAGTTTATTGTCTGTATTATAATGCTTCTTATTTTATTTTATTTAACTGACTGATTATGCTGAGAGAGTTCAAGTCCTCCGTAATTCAGAAGCATGACTGAGGTATTCAGGAGATGTGAGGGGATTTATCTGCTCAGTATGTTTCGATTCTTTTTTGTTGTTGCTGAAGCAGTAAATCAACATGGCTTAGAATTTAGCTCCAGGTGACACAGGTTTTTGTGTTGTGAAATGACTTAACTAGCTTTTATCATCATCAGTAAAGTGAATTGCTCCTTCTCTTTCCTCCCACTACCATACTGACTGCAATTTTGTGTGATGATGGCTGATCTATGTACTTCCTCTTCCATTCTTATGTCTCTTTTCTATATTCAGAGTAGAATGGAGCTTAGAGATTGTTCTCCACCCTATTCAATTTTCCAGAATTACTTTCTGGATAAGATATTCTTTGCGGGACCCATAGGACCATAGGACCATACCACCTGCCTTGGGAGAACTTCAGGGCTCAAATGAGATGAGTGCACTCTTTGCACCCAGACATGTTAGGTCTGAGACTGTGTATTCAGCAGCTATTCATCATAATTTTGGTTTGCAATTATAGCCAATGCCCATTTTATTAAAGAGAGATTTCTTCTCTATTTTCTAAGAAGTTTTCAGTTTTCTCTTGGCTTCAAAGAGAACAGAGTAGAAACACCTTTAAAGTGCCTCCTTAACTGTGAGCTCCTCTTAAATCTTACTTCCACTTCTGCTGTGTCACTGAGTCTCTTCTCTAATAACAACTATAATGATTTCCTAATTGGCAAATCCAAACCGCCTTCTCTGCTGACAGCCTCTACATTGAAAGCTCTTGTTCTTATCAGTTCTTCTATAGTGCAAATCTGTTTAATCTTTTTTCTCATTCTCCTTTGCCTTTTCTTCTTTTCCAGTCTCATTCTACTTTCCCTTTGCTGCTAATAAAAATGCATGCCTTCATTTTTGTACCTATAACACTTTCTTTATTGCTGTTAATAGCCCTTAGCATAGGCTGAGTTCTTAATATATGTGTATGCATGATTATCTTCCTTTTAGAGTACTGTTACTTGAACATAAACTTTTATCTTTCTTTACTTCATTTTTCATAGTATATAATATTTTTTTCTGAATTCAAGTTATTAAAATATTGTCTCTGCACTGCTTTTATTCATCAGGATATATTATTAACCAGTTACATTGATAATTAAATATATTAACATATCATTAATTGTAATCAAGAGCAAAAGGGAAAAGCATTATGGCAATGGAATATGAAACTAAAAGCTAAAAACAAAACAAAATTCTGAACCATAAGTCTGAGGATCTGTTTACCATGTAGACCCAGCGTTATCAGAAATGAACATGAGGTCTTAAGTAGACACAAAGCAAACTGATAAAGGTGAAAGTTATGTTTATTTTTAGAATGTTAATTTTTTAGGTTTTCTAATATTCAAAGATCTACTTGTGGTCTTCAAATAGAAAACAATGTTGAAATACTACCATTTTGTGTCAATGCTCTGTAAAAACTATTTTAATGTATACATCATTGTCATAAAAATTATAAGTTAAACATGATAGAGGTATGCAATTTTAATTAAAATAAAGGAAAATCCACCAAAAAACAAAATATTCTTTGAGAAGCCATCGGCTGAATAAAAATACCCACTAAATACTAAACTAGCTGTAGAAATACTAGAAAGAAAAATATGCTTTATTGGAATTTCTTTCTTCATTATCAAAACCTTACAGCCCACTCTTTCAAAAATTAAGTTGCTTCTGTTATAAGCAATCATAAGGATGATTGGGGAAATACATACATATCAACAGAATTAGAATTAATCATTTCCCTGTATAACCACAAAATGATTGTTTTTTACATTTTCAGCTAAAGAGACTTTATGAAAAGTTTATTTTCTGCAGTTCTGCCTGTTAGTCTAAGAGTTGACCCAAAGTCTTTGCTTATTAAAGATCCCATTCATAATTTTTGAGATACAACTAATGTTTTTATTACTAAGCTTCTTGTGTTCTACATATTGATTACAGTATAATTACACAATGAGAGAAATACTGCCTATTATGTTTGTGAAACTTGGAGTTTACAGAACAGCATGCGATACCTTTGTAATAATCCAAACATGATAGAAGAACACACATAATGCTCACTGAATGATATTAGAGGATAAGCTAAGTTTAGATAGCCATAGCATATGCATGGTCCTTACATGATTTGTATGTAGTAATCCACTTGATTAATTAATTTAATGTATTGATTAATGTAATAAAGGATTAACTGGTCTAAAAAGCTTCCAAGAATAGTAGCTATTTCATATTTACATTTGACAAATTAAATCACAAGAGAACTTGAATATAATTTAATTATTCAAAATATTCTGAAAATACAGCCCCATGGAATTGGGAAGAGGTAATGATGATTCTTGGAGAAGGCAATGGCAACCCAATCCAGTACTCTTGCCTGGAAAATCCCATGGATGGAGGAGCCTGGTAGGCTGCAGTCCATGGGGTCGCTAAGAGTTGGATATGACTGAGAGACTTCCCTTTCACTTTTCACTTTCATGCATTGGAGAAGGAAATGGCAACCCACTCCAGTGTTCTTGCCTGGAGAATCCCAGGGACGGGGGAGCCTGGTGGGCTGCCATCTATGGGGTCGCACAGAGTTGGACACGACAAGAGACTAGCAGCTGCAACAGCAATGGTGAATCTGCTTGGGAAAACGAGTGAGTATTTAAAAGAAGTGTCTATACCCACTTGAAGCTCCTCCTTTCTTCCTTGCTGGTGGCAGTCCCTGTTAATGGAGCTCACACTGTGCTGCTTTCATCTGTGCCTCATTGTGGTCTTTCATCTCCTTAACAGAGTACTTCAGGAACTAATTTTTAAAGGCATGGAATGTTTTTACCAACCTAGGCAGTATCATAGACAAACCTGATATAGATAAGTGAATATAAAATGCTCCCCAGAATTCCTTGCTAGTGAAGAATCTGGCCAAGAACAGAGGTATTGATTGAAGGAGTCACAGAAGGGCAATGGAGTAAGAATTTATCAAACACTAGCCATTTACTTTAATGATCATTTCCTGAGAAGTTCTAAAATATTTTCAATGTTTAGAGAATATGTTTAGGAACTAAATGGAAAAGTTTCTACCAAGAGAAAACTCCATGCGCTTATAAGAACATCCCACTTGCCCCTTGTTTTTCATATCTCTCTGCCAATATCTATGATAGATTTTAGAAAACATATTTTGCTTCATGAGTTCATGAATGATTCCACTTTCTATCATGACATTAACAGTGTAGTTTTTTTTTCCCCCTAGAGTTTTTCATCAGTAAAGAAATCAGATACAACTCTGTATTTCATGATACGTTCCTCAAAATGGCTCGAAAGTTTGGGTGATAAATCATGCACTAGGGGCAAGAGTAATGGTGATGAAAATGTTGCAGTTTTGAAACTATAAATGTATGCATTCAATGGATATATTTGGCACAGGTGAAAACATGCAAGTTCCTCCATCATCAGCAGGTCAGATGCTTGGGGCACAAAAGCAGGTCAGCTTTAAGGGCAGAGTCCGCTCTTCACAGAGGCAGGCGTGCTGTGCCTAGTCGCTCAGTCATGTATGTCTCTTTCCAACCCCATGGACTGTATCCCACCAGGCCCCTCTGTCCATGGGGATTCTCCAGGCAAGAATACTAGAGTGGGTTGCCATGTCCTCTTCTAGGGGATCTTCCCAACCCAGGGATCAAACCTAGGTCTCCCACAATGCAGGCAGATTCTTTACTCTCTGAGCCACCAGGGAAGTCCCAGAGACAGGAGTTCCAGGCTAACATGTGTTTAAGAGCAGATTAATGGCTCCTAGTTTCTTAGTCACATCTTCCTCCATCTATCACCAGAATCTACATTTTCAGTTTCCTGTGTCTAGTCTGAGTCTTTGGTGAGGGAGTTAACAGAGGATGAGATGAATTATTCAATTTCCATTTAGACTAAAATTAAATTTATATCTCATTTTATATGTGTATCTAGGCCCCATTATAGTATCAGTTCAATTTGAAACAAGCTTAATAAATAACTAGTTTATATTTAATCCTGAGTGTGAAGTAATGTACTAGTGTTTCATCTGTATTTTCTCCCTTAATCTTTAGAAGGAAAAAAAAATGTTATAGGTACTATTAGTGCTTTTGCTTCTACTTTATAGAGGAGGAAAGTGAAGTGAAATATTATAGATCGAGCCAACAGAAAAGTGACAAGTTCAGTTCAGTTCAGTCATTCAGTCATGTCTGACTCTTTGTGACCCTATGAACCGAGGCACACCAAGCATCCCTGTCCATCACCAACTCCTGGAGTCCACTCAAACCCAGGTCCATTGAGTTGGTGATGCCATCCAACCATCTCATCCTCTGTCATCCCCTTCTCCTCCTGCCCTCAATCTTTCCCAGCATCAGGGTCTTTTCAAATGAGTCAGCTCTTCTCATCAGGTGGTCAAAGTATTGGAAATTCAGCTTCAACATTAGTCCTTCCAATAAACACCCAGGACTGATCTCCTTTAGGATGGACTGGTTGGATCTCCTTTCAGTCCAAGGGACTCTCAAGAGTCTTCTCCAACACCACAGTTCAAAAGCATCAATTCTTCGGTGCTCAGCTTTCCTTATAGTCCAACTCTCACATCCATACATGACCACTGGAAAAACCACAGCCTTGACTAGATGGACCTTTGTTGACAAAGTAATGTTTCTGCTTTTCAATATTCTGTCTAGGTTGGTCATAACTTTCCTTCCAAGGAATAAGTGTCTTTTAATTTCATGGCTGCAATCACCATCTGCAGTGATTTTGGAGCCCAGAAAAATAAAGTCTGACACTGTTTCCACTGTTTCCCCATCTATTTCCCATGAAGTGATGGGACCGGATGCCATGATCTTCGTTTTCTGAATGTTGAGCTTTAAGCCAACTTTTTCACTCTCCTCTTTCATTTTCATCAAGAGGCTTTTGAGTTCCTCTTCACTTTCTGCCATAAGGGTGGTGTCATCTGCATATCTGCTGCTGCTGCTGCTGCTGCTAAGTCATTTCAGTCGTGTCCGACTCTGTGTGACAGCATAGACGGCAGCCCACCAGGCTCCCCTGTCCCTGGGATTCTCCAGGCAAGAACACTGGAGTGGGTTTCCATTTCCTTCTCCAACGCATGAAAGTGAAAAGTGAAAGGGAAGTCACTCAGTCACATCCGACTCTTCGCAACCCCATCGCCTGCAGCCCACCAGGCTCCTCTGTCCATGGCATTTTCCAGGCAAGAGTACTGGAGTGGGGTGCCAGCACCTTCTCTGCTGCATATCTGAGGTTATTGATATTTCTCCTGGCAATCTTGATTCCAGCTTGTGCTTCCTCCAGCCCAGCATTTCTCATGATGTACTCTGCATATAAGTTAAATAAGCAGGTTAACAACATACAGCCTTGACGTACTCCTTTTCCTAATTGGAACCAGTCTGTTGTTCCATGTCCAGTTCTAACTGTTGCTTCCTGACTTGCATACGGGTTTCTCATGAGGCAGGTCAGGTGGTCTGGTATTCCCATCTCTTTCAGAATTTTCCACAGTTTATTGTGATCCACACAGTCAAAGGCTTTGGCATAGTCCATAAAGCAGAAATAGATGTTTTTTCTGGAACTCTCTTGCTTGTTTGATGATCCAGTGGATACCCCACATCCAAGGTAAGAGAAACCCAAGTAGGATGGTAGGCACTGAGAGAGGGCATCCGAGGGCAGAAAGACTGAAACCACAATCACAGACAACAGGCCAATCTGATCACATGGATCACAGCCTTGTCTAACTCCATGAACCTAAGCCATGCCGTGTGGGGTCACCCAAGACGGACAGGTCATGGTGGAGAGGTCTGACAGAATGTAGTCCACTGGAGAAGGGAATGGCAAACCACTTCAGTCTTCTTGCCTTGTTTACTCCATGAACAGTATGAAAAGACAAGTTAGGTAATGATGACTATTAAGAACATCTAAAGAATTCCTCAGGAAAAATGACCAAAACACAATAAAAATAATAAAAAAACAAACAGGGGATTAAAATACACAGTTCACAATGGGAAAACCTGAATAGCTGATACCTTTTGAAGAGATACACAAACATTTTAGGAATCAGAGAAGTGTATAGTAACAGAATGATGAGCTACCTTAAGCTATCATGTTGACAGAAATACAAATGATATCTAGAGCTGAGGAGAATAAGGAAAAGTGCAATGTCCTGTGGCCTTAGGTCTAGAAAAGACATTGTATAGACCATTTCTGGCAATTTATTGAAATGAAACAGGAACACCCCCTATGATTTAGCAATTTCACTTCTGAAGAGAGATCTGTAGTTATGTTTTTTCCCCCATTTTGAATATTTGAACTGACTTAGCCCAGTCACAGAGTGTACCACTTGAGGATTTTCTCTAGAGAATGCAGGCAAGCCTCAGAGCTCTCAGAGATATCCAGTTTGAACCCCTGTGGGCCCAATCTCTATGCTCTGGGACTGGGCTGAGTCTCTGACTTGAACTGCCAGGATATGCACAAGGAATTATATCTCGGGAGAGTTCCTCCCCAAAGGTCTCAGTGGTTCGTTATGTAGATAAATCAGGCTCATCAAACTGGTTAGGTCAGTTGCAAACTATCAGTAAAGAAGCTAACTTTGAGTACTGTCAGGGAGACCATACTCTAAGCAGAATATCATATATCTACTGCCTGCCCTTATTTTGGCCAAGTCCAAAATCAGATATAGCTCTCCTTATTCAGGTGGAAATCAGCTCTATCTCCTATCCAAATGCTCCCACACTTACACGAAGAAATGTATCTTCATATCCATTCTAGCATGTTTTGCATAGCAAGGATATGGAAATGATGTCAAGGAAAGGAAATTATGGACAAATGTGTGACATGCATAAGATGGAATACATATAATAGTAGAAGAACAAGATTTATCTCTATCAAAAAAGATAGAGATCAAAAGTGAAATGTTCAGTGAAAACCAAAATTATGACATTTTCTTGAGCTGTATTACACAATGTGCCATATTGCATAATATAATTTGTGAGAATAAAACAAACAGACACAAACTATATATTATTAAACCCACATGAATGTAAATAAGTCATGAATGGTGGTTTGAAAAAGATGCAGATGATAAATAAAAGAATGAGTGCTTATAGGGGAATGAATTAAAATTTGACCAAATGTTTCTACTTGGGTGTGCACATGAGCATGCCTGAGTGTGTGTGTATACATGGACAATTCTTCCATGTAATTTAGAGACAATTACTAACTTGTCTCTCCCCAACCTCTTCATTCCCTTTTTTTTTTTAACTCCTATATTTCACATGTCAGACATCCTGGTTTATCTTAATAGGTTCCTTTTTATTATCTTTGCATTTTTTGTCATTTCAAGATTTCAGAATGCTAATTTCATTTTTAACAATGACCATCTCCTTTCTCAGTATTTCTGATATTTTTAAATTTAAAAATTATACTTCTATAATGATGCCTTATTATGATCATTGCATTAATCTCAGTATTCCTTTTGGTTTCTGTAACCATTTCATCTGTTTCCTCCAGATTCAGTTTCAAAGTGATATTCAAATTCAAACTCCAGATTCAGATTCACTAGAAGACCCAACCTGTTTGGATTGTTTTCCTTGTGTGTTCTGTGCTTTATGCTAAACTTCCTTGAGGCTATATTTACCCTCAGCTTTATTTGCCTTCGTGACTCAGATCAAGCTGTTGAGCTATGCTGAGGGATACAAGTGGTGGGAGTTGCTGCAGTATCTACAGCTGGGTATTGGTGATGTACCACCCACAGTCTGTCTGCCCTCTGACGAGGCTCCATCACAGTCTCTTTTGCTGAAAACTTTGCTATCCTATGAGATTTAGGTTTAAGTGTGTCCAACGGTATGTTGCTCCAGCATTGCTCCCAAGGCAAGAGTATTCCTGACACTACACAGTTGTTCAAATGCCACCTTCCTTCCCTCCCCAGCAGTCTATGGGTTTCTGCAAACTGAGCTTTCTCCAAGAACCTAAGAAGTGGATTCTCACCACAAGACTGTCTGCCCTCTGTCTCCAGGCATCCTTCTGGATAAAAGAAGATAAATAGTTTGTGTATAGCTTCTCTTTCTTTCCAGATCCAAGTTTGAGTTTCAATTTGAAGACAAAAGTTCTGTTTTTCTAGCCTCAGGCTTTCATAGGGAAAAACTTCAGCTTGTGTTACTGTTTCACTGCAACCGCTTCTACGTTTTCTTTATTTTAGAAGTGATCATCTGTGCAAGAGTTGCCTTTTATACAGTTCACCTATGTAGTTAAGCTTACCAGGACAAGGTTTTGAGCAAAAAAGGCAAACAGCTATGTTTTTACAGGGGAATAGATTTGATGCAGTGCCAAGGGATAGGAACCCACTGCCTCTACACTTCAGACCAGCTCTGAACAGTAATAGAGCTATTCTGAACATAGAGTTTAGATAGTGGTATTCTGTTTATTCATTTATTTTAATTGGAGGATAATTACAATATCGTGATGGCCTCTGCTATACATAAACATGAATTGGTCATAGGCATACATGTGTCCCTTCCTTCCTGAACCCCCATCCCATCTCCCTCCCCACCCCATCCCTCCAGGTTGTCAGAGAGCACCAACTTTGGATTCCCTGTGTCATACATCAAACTCCTACTGGCTATCTATTTACATACTGTAATGCATATGTTTCAATGCTATTCTCTCAAATAATCCCATCCTCTTCTTCTCCCACTGTGTCCAAAAGTCTGTTCTTTACGTATATGTCTCCTTTGCTGCCTTGCATACAGGATTGTCAGTACTATCTTTCTAGATTCCACATATATGTGTTCAGTTCAGTTCAGTTCCGTTCAGTCCCTCAGTCGTGTCCGACTCTTTGCGACCCCATGAATCGCAGCACGCCAGGCCTCCCTGTCCATCACCAACTCCCAGAGTTCACCCAGACTCATGTCCATTGAGTCAGTGATGCCATCCAGCCATCTCATCCTCTGTCGTCCCCTTCTCCTCCTGCTCCCAATCCCTCCCAGCATCAGAGTCTTTTCCAATGAGTCAACTCTTCCCATGAGGTGGCCAAAGTACTGGCGTTTCAGCTTTAGCATCAGTCCTTCCAAAGAACACCCAGGGCTGATCTCCTTCAGAATGGATTGGTTGGATCTCCTTGCAGTCCAAGGGACTCTCAAGAGTCTTCTCCAACACCACAGTTCAAAAACATCAATTCTTCGGTGCTTTTTTCACAGTCCAACTCTCACATCCATTCATGACCACAGGAAAAACCATAGCCTTGACTAGCCGGATCTTTGTTGGTAAAGTAATGTCTCCGCTTTTGAATATGCTATTTAGGTTGGACATAACTTTCCTTCCAAGGAGTAAGTGCCTTTTAATTTCATGGCTGCAGTCACCATCTGCAGTGATTTTGGAGCCCAAAAAAGTTAAGTCTGACACTGTTTCCACTGTTTCCCCATCTATTTCCCATGAAGTGATGGGACCAGATGCCATGATCTTCGTTTTCTGAATGTTGAGTTTTAAGCCAACTTTTTCACTCTCCTCTTTCACTTTCATCAAGAGGCTTTTGAGTTCCTCTTCACTTTCTGCCATAAGGATGGTGTCATCTGCATATCTGAGGTTATTGATATTTCTCCCTGCAATCTTGGTTCCAGCTTGTGTTTCTTCCAGCCCAGTGTTTCTCATGATGTACTCTGCATATAAGTTAAATATATGTGTTAATATACCATATTTGTCTTTCTCTTTCTGATTTACTTCACCCTGTATGATAGGCTCCAGGTTCATCCACCTCATTAGAACTGACTCAATTGTGTTCCTTTTTACAGGTGAGTAATATTCCACTGTGTATATATAACCACAACTTCCTTATCCATTCATCTGCCCATGAACATCTAGGTTGCTTCCATGTTCTAACTATTATAAATAGTGCTTCAATGAACATTAGGTATATGTGACTTTTTTAATTATGGTTTCCTCAGGGTATATGAGTTTCCCTGGTGGCTCAGATGGTAAAGAATCTACCCGCAATGAGGGTGACCTGGATTCGATACCTGGGTTGGGAAGATCCCTTGGAGAAGGAAACAGCTACCAACTCCAGTATTCTGGACTGGAGAATTCCATGGACAGAGGAGCCTGGCAGGCTCCATCCAGTCCATGGGGTCACAAAGAGTCAGACATGACTGAGCAACTTTCACTCACTTCATTTCATTTCAGGGTATATGTCCGGTATGGGATTGCTAGACGGTGGTATTCTTAATTATTTCCTCATTAACTCAATACCCAACAAAGCCTAAAACTTTAACAATCTATTCAATAGTAATTCATATGAGAGCAATAGTTGAGGATATTTTTGTAATTGAGAAGACTGGATGGTCAGAACATCCATTCAGGCATCATTTTTCCAAAATGCCTTTCGTGTTACTATGTTTTTACTTGATTTTTGTGGAGTTCCAGATCTTTTCCTAGTAATAACAGTACATGGTATATCCAATTTCCATGGATATGTTACACTGATGAATTCAACTACTTCTTCTGGTCATCATTGCATAGAGGGATCATTCTAGTACCTATATTTTCAGATCTATCAGATTTTCTTTTCCCAAGTCACCTTACATTCATTCAATTCAGTTCACTCTCTCAGTCATGTCCGACTCTTTGTGACCCCATGAATCACAGCACGCCAGGCCTCCCTGTCCATCACCAATTCCTGGAGTTCATTAAAACTCATGTCCAGGGCAGCAATGGAGAAACAGACATAGAGAATAGACTTATGGACATGGGAGAGGGGAGGAGAGGGTGAGATGTATGGAAAGAGTAACATGGAGACTTACACTACCATACATAAAATAGATAGCCAATGGGAATTTGCTGTACGGCTCAGGAAACCCAAACAAGGGCTCTGTATCAACCTAGAAGCGTGGGATGGGGAGAGAGATGGGAGAAAGATGGGAAAGAGTTTCAAAAGGGAGGGGATATATGTATACCTATGGCAGATTCATGTTGAGGTTTGATAGAAAACAGCAAAACTCTGTAAAGCAATTATCCTTCAATAAAAAATTAATAAATTAAAAAAATTATTATTGAAGTATAAAAAAAAAAAGCTCATGTCCATTGGGTTGGTGATGCCATCCAGCCATCTCGTCCTCTGTCATCCCCTTCTCCTCCTGCCCCCAATCCCTCCCAGCAACAGGGTCTTTTCCAATGAGTCAA
>NW_011494902.1:12110847-12110942 GCF_000754665.1 Bison bison bison | reverse complement strand
GACAGCTCAAGAGTCTTCTCCAACACCACAGTTCAAAAGCATCAATTCTTCGGTGTTCAGCTTTCTTCACAGTCCAACTCTCACATCCATACATG
>NW_011494902.1:12109970-12110747 GCF_000754665.1 Bison bison bison | reverse complement strand
CACATCCATACATGACCACTGGAAAAACCATAGCCTTGACTAGATGGACCTTTGTTGGCAAAGTAATGTTTCTGCTTTTTAATATGCTGTCTAGGTTGGTCATAAATTTCCTTCCAAGAAGTAAGTGTCTTTTAGTTTCATGGCTGCAGTCACCATCTGCAGTGATTTTGGAGGCCAGAAAAATAAAGTCTGACACTGTTTCCACTTTTCCCCATCTATTTCCCATGAAATGATGGGACCAGATGCCATGATTTTCGTTTTCTGAATGTTGAGCTTTAAGCCAACTTTTTCACTCTCCACTTTCACTTTCATCAAGAGGCTTTGTGGTTCCTCTTCACTTTCTGCCATAAGGGTGGTGTCATCTGCATATCTGAGGTTATTGATATTTCTCCCAGCAATCTTGATTCCAGATTGTGCTTCACCCAGCCCAGCGTTTCTCATGATGTACTCTGCATATAAGTTAAATAAGCAGCGTGACAATATACAGCCTTGACGTACTCCTTTTCCTATTTGGAACCAGTCTGTTGTTCCATGTCCAGTTTTAACTGTTGCTTCCTCACCTGCATACAGTTTCTCAAGAGGCAGGTCAGGTAGTCTGGTATTCCCATCTCTTTCAGAATTTTCCAGTTTATTGTTATCCACACAGTCAAAGGCCTTGGCATAGTCAATAAAGCAGAAATAGATGTTTTTCTGGAACTCTCTTGCTTGTTCGATGATCCAGTGGATGTTGGCAATTTGATCTCTGGTTCCTCTGTCTTTTCTAAATCCAGCTTGAAC
>NW_011494902.1:12106610-12109870 GCF_000754665.1 Bison bison bison | reverse complement strand
CAGGATTTGAAATAGCTCCACTGGAATTCCATCACCTCCACTAGTTTTGTTCGTAGTGATGCTTTCTAAGGCCCACTTGACTTCACATTCCAAGATATCTGGCTCTAGGTCAGTGATCACACCATCGTGATTATCTGGGTCGTGAAGATCTTTTTTGTACAGTTCTTCTGTGTATTCTTGCCACCTCGTCTTAATATCTTCTGCTTCTGTTAGGTCCATACCATTTCTGTCCTTTATTGAGCCCATCTTTGCATGAAATGTTCCCTTGGTGTTTCTAATTTTCTTGAAGAGATCTCTAGTCTTTCCCATTCTGTTGTTTTCCTCTATTTCTTTGTATTGATTGATGAGGAAGGCTTTCTTATCTCTCCTTGCTATTCTTTGGAACTCTTCATTCAGATGCTTATATCTTTCCTTTTCTCCTTTGCTTTTTGCTTAACTCTTCTTTTCACAGCTATTTGTAAGGCCTCCCCAGACAGCCATTTTGCTTTTTTGCATTTCTTTTCCATGGGGATGGTCTTGATTCCTGTCTCCTGTACAATGTCACAAACCTCTGTCCATAGTTCATCAGGCACTCTATCTATCAAATCTAGTCCTTTAAATCTATTTCTCACTTCCACTGAATAATCATAAGGGATTTGATTTATGTCATACCTGAATGGTCTAGTGGTTTTCCCTACTTTATTCAGTATCTTCATTACAAAATATCTATTGAAAAAATAACCAATGAAAAGTACTACCATCATGCTTCATTTATCTTCTTCAGAAATAGCTTCAGAAACTCTCCTCACACCTTTCTACAGAACATTCCTGTAATTATAGACACTTACTATGGCCCCCAAATGCTTTAACTTCAAAGTGTGATTGAAATCAACTTGTTCTTACACCACTGCACTATTCTTTATTACAAAGTTTTTCGTGTAAATGCCTCTGAGTTACAGTGTTCATCAGTTTCAAAGGAGGCCTCTCCAGTGTTTTTTTAGATATAATATCCATAAAATTCTTAATGATGGTAATTATAGGCCATGTTATAGAGAAGTCTCGATTACTGGGTCACAACTGGAAATTATTCAGATATACAGTCTCTATAGTGAGAATTTGATCTTACTTTTAAAATTCATTATTGAAGAACTCTAGTCCTAGTAGCTCACTTTGAATTCTTTGTTCAATTTCAAATTTTGACTTTTTCCTTAGTATTTAAAACATGCCTAAATGCTTCTATAGATAACATCATAATAAGCCTACATGAAATGTTACAAAGAAAGAAAGTACATAGAAATACAGAACAATCTTAGCTATAGTTTATATAAATCCATTTCCTTAAAGGTCATATTTGTTCCAAACATTGTGGAATATTTCACAGAACTCTCATTAAAGGAATAAAATGAGTTTTACAACTCAGAAAATAAAACATATATATATAATCCTTTGGCATCAATATTCAATGCAATATTTTCTCTTAAAAGAAAATGATTTACATTTAAAATATACAAACATTTGAAGGCACCTGCTTTGTACCCTAAAGAAATATACTATACTTTCTTCTATTTTGTGTTACAGTCTATTATCTAGCTCCTGTATGAAGACTATTCAGCTATACTGTTTTCAAAATTAAACTATTATAGTGTAACTCAAGCAAATGATAGGTCTTAAATTCAATATTCCATGTATTCTATCTCTACCAGTGATAGAAATTGATCATTTTAAATCTCCAAAGTCAGAGCATATTCAGGGGAGAAAAGTCTCAACTTGACTTTTAAAATGACATATTTCATTTTGCCCAGACAATAATTCTCTAGTATTATTTGGACATCTCTTATGTGCAGACTGTCAACAGACTATCAGTAAGAAACATAATTTTAAATCTGTTTTAATTGATGAACTCTATTTCAATTCTTTTTACACTCTGTCCCTTGAATTGTGGCCCCTTTGCCTCAGCTGAGTGATTCATGATATTTCCAATAAAAGCTGGTCTTCTTTGGCCACGTGATGAGAAGAGCTGACTCATTTGAAAAGACCCTGATGCTGGGAAAGATTGAGGGCAGGAGGAGAAGGGGACGACAGAGGATGAGATGGTCAGATGGCATCACTGACTCAATGGACATGGGTTTGGGTGGACTCTGGGAGTGGTGATGGATAGGGAGGCCAGGCGTGTTGTGGTTCATGGGGTTGCAAAGAGTCGGACAGGACTGAGCGACTGAACTGAAGTTCTTGTTATTTCTGGATTGCCTTGATGGAGTCTTCCCTTTAGTGAGAACTTACTATTTCCAAAATATTCTACCTTTAGTCTTTCTTTACTTTCTCCACTTCATTTGTTCCCACTTCTTACAATACTTTGCATATTTGTTTCTGAAACTTCCTCATCTTAAATCCGGCTACAAACTCCTACCCAAAAAATCTTTGCCTAAACAATTCAGACTTAGTGGTTCCATATAACATTAATATCTAACTATTTTTAATGTCACTGTTGGCTTTTAAAAGTTTAATTATTTAATAAATATTAGAATTTTGGAACATTGGAATAAATATTTGGAAATATGGGAATAAATATGAGATTTCCAAATCAGATGTTGTAAGGCAAAGCACACGTTATCCCTCTGTTTAATGCCAGTCATAGACTCTAGTAGGAATACCATATATAAATATTGACTGATTAATTGGTTGTTGCTTCTATTTGTCATGTTATCTGTCATTTCTATTCCACTCCCTGCACAGGAGCTCACTAGGTTCATTGCTCCTATCCGTCTTTAGAGCTACACCATATGGTGAGGCTGGGTACAGAAAGGATTTGTCCAGCATTATATGGCTGAAACTTAAAGTTCTCATATTGAATGTTATATCTAAGCATGGAATAAAATTATATAGCCATAAACATTTGTAGAGAAACTGCCGGTGTCCAGCCCCGGCTGATCCAGGGTATTGAAGGAGAGACGGCCTAGGCGACTATTCAAATGTTAATTAGAGATATAAGAGTAATAGAATGAGGATAGCTCAGTAGGAAAATTCAGTGGAGAAAAGAGGCTGAGTAGCTTGGTTTACGCGGAAAATCAATATAACCCGTGACACCAGGTTAGCTCTGACCACGGAGGCTGCAGGCGCCCTCTCGAATAGCGGAAGATGCCCCACCTTAGACACCTTCTCGAGTGGGTCTTAGAAGCCCAGGCAAATAAATGGTCGCAGAGGATATCCACGCTCCAGATGGAGACTTCAGCCAGAATGTGAAAAGAAAGAATGACATGGGGAGACCAAGCGTTGGTGAGCAA
>NW_011494902.1:12104707-12105915 GCF_000754665.1 Bison bison bison | reverse complement strand
ATTTATTACCTTAAGGGTTTAAAGTTACTAACACCAAGGCCATTACTTATTTTTTCTACATACCAACTATATTAATTAATACACATTCAAGGATACAATTTAGGGGATGTGAAAACTTGGCAACAAGCATTGGCTCATCAATGAAATCCTTTACTAGTTTATTCTGACAGTTTCTAACTCTCTGAGAGGCTCTAAGCTATTTGAATATCTTAAGCTTCCCGTGCCTCTCGAGGCTGGGAGACTGTAAACAATCGTATGCATAGCTGTAGGAGTCCGGGTAAACTTGTCAGGCGAGTTAGAGAGCCATCTGAGGGGTTTGGATTTAAACACTCCTAATTGCCCAGGAACTTTATTAATTGAAGCTGTAAGTTAACTCTTTGACAGAGAGAGTGAGATGGTGGTGGGGGACAGCCCCCAGTAAAGTCACAGGTGAGAGCACAAAGCAAAAAAACTCTGGTTTTTTGAGGGGTAGATGCTCGAGAATATCTAGGGGGACTCCTGAGGCTCGATCCCGCCTTTGGGTATGCTGAGCCTCCTTCCTCATGACCTTTGTCACGAGTGGAATGCCTCACCGGCTCCCGGTAAGAAACTCACAGAATTTTGGAATTAATTGATGTAGAGGAAGAAAAATGTCTTATTCTACCCATCTGGGCTCTCTAGCTGGAGCCCTTTAAATTAGACTGGAAAAAGAAAAAAAAATCAACAAGAGAAAAACAGAAACAGAGTTTATTAATATGTACATCACATGTGGCACATGGTAGTACTCAGATATGAGGAACTCAAAAGATTTGGTTAGAACTTGGATTTACACAGCATCTTAACAAAGAAATAATGCATTTCTAAAGAAGTAGAAAGGACCTAAGTCTCTAGGGGCAGGAAAATGTGGAAAGGTAAACATATGAAAAACTCTTCAGTTCAGTTCATTCTCTCAGTCATGTCCGACTCTTTGTGAACCCCTGGACTGCAGCATGCCAGGCCTCCCTGTCTATTACCAACTCCTGGATTTTACTCAAACTCATGTCCCTTGAGTTGGTGATGCCACCCAACCATCTCATCCTGTCATCCCTTCTCCTCCCGCCTTCGATCTTTCCCAGCATCAGGGTCCTTTCCAATGAGGCAGTTCTTCGCATCAGCTGGCTAAAGTATTGGAGTTACAGCTTCAGCATCAGTCCTTCCAATGAACACCCAGGACTGATCTCCTTTAGGAT
>NW_011494902.1:12101677-12104607 GCF_000754665.1 Bison bison bison | reverse complement strand
CTAGATGGACCGTTGTTGGCAAAGTAATGTCTCTGCTTTTTAATATGCTACCTAGGTTGGTCATAGCTTTTCTTCCAAGGAGCAAACATCTTTTAATTTCATGGCTGCAATCACCATCTGCAGTGATTTAGGAGCCCCCCAAAATAAAGTCAGCCACTGTTTCCCCATATATTTGCCATGAAGTCATGGGACCGGATGCCATGATCTTAGTTTTCTGAATGTTGAGTTTTTTTTTTTTTAATATTCTTTTTTTTTTTTTTTACTTTCTCTTTAATTTTTTTAAACTTTACATAATTGTATTAGTTTTGCCAAATATCAAAATGAATCCGCCACAGGTATACATGTGTTCCCCATCCTCAACCCTCCTCCCTCCTCCCTCCCCATACCATCCCTCTGGGTCGTCCCAGTGCACCAGTCCCAAGCATCCAGTATCGTGCATCGAGCCTGGACTGGCATCTCGTTTCATACGTGATATTTTACATGTTTCAATGCCATTCTCCCAAATCTTCCCACCCTCTCCCTCTCCCATAGAGTCCATAAGACTGTTCTATACATCAGTGTCTCTTTTGCTGTCTCGTACACAGGGTTGTTGAGTTTTAAACCAACTTTTTCCCTCTCCTCTTTCACTTTCATCAAGAGGCTCTTTAGTTCTTCTGTGCTCTCTGCGGTAAGGGTGGTGTCATCTGCGTATCTGAGGTTATTGATAAACTAATGGTAGATAAAGCCTAGTTAGTATATCTTGTCATATAGGTTCCTCTGATGCTGTTTCCAGGCTATTATCGAAACCTTTCATCAGTAATTAACTTTTCTTTCTTCTTCTTTTTTAATTGCAGTATAGTTGATTTACAATACTATATTAGTTTCAGGTTAGAGCATACTGGTTCAAAAATTTAACAGATTGTACTCTATCAAAGTTATAAGATAATGGCTAATTCCTTGTGGCCTTGTTACTTATCTATTAAGGGAGCAGGGACAAACTAGAGGTATGGGATTAAGAGGTACAAATTACTGTTTGATGGTTAACTTTGCTCTTCCTATTGATAGCAGAGTAGAGATACCTCTGTAAATTTATGTTTTGCTTCTAGAGAAAAAAGAGCAAGGCAGAGAACTTTTTTTGTATCTAATTCCTCACAATTGACTTCAGTTCAAAATAACCCCTGTGCTTAAGTGGCATATTTAGAAATGGCATAGTCTGTAGTCTGCCACCCTACAGCAATTAAGCACTTTGCCTTGACCGTTTACTTATAAGGCCAAGTTTAAAGTATTCAGATTTCTAAGATTTCTAAGTATTCAGATTTCTACCCCAATCAGTTTCTTAGATTGGGATAATTCAAAGCTAGGACCTCAACATGTATACATGGTGTATGGGCTTTTCTTTTTTTCTTTTTATATCAACTCTGTTCAAAAGATCCTCCAGAAGTTTAAAAAATCCTCTCTCTCTCATTTTAGAACACTGCTATCCAAAGGACAAGATGACACATGCAGGCCACTAAAGTTAAAAAAACAGGACTAAAGCTTCAAAAATAATTGAAGGAATTAACAAGAAAATATTAAGAACTCAACTCATCTGATGAGAAATAAAATTCCTTAAGCAGGAGAAAGATGGCAATAAATCCAAACAGATCATCAGAAAAACTCTGCCTAATTTTTTCCATTACTTCTCGAACATGAGCAACTAAACATTAAACCAAAACCTCCTGTGTGGATATAGTTCATTGCATATAAATATTTAGAGTTAACATATACTTAACTCTCATAACAGATATGAGTTCACCTGTTTTATATATATTCTTTCTTTCTCTTTATGTTCCCAAAATACCTTAAAATTTTACTATAAATATAGAGTGTCCTGGTCTGACTGGACACTGACTTTTAGATAGGTTACATTGAATTTCTATTATATTCTGGTATACAAGATGTTGGGTGGCTTCCCTAGTGGCTCAGTGGTAAAGACTCCGTCTGCCAATGCAGGAGATGCAGAAAATGTGGGTTTGATCTCTGGGTGGGGAAGATCCCCTTAGGAGGAAATGGCAACCCATTTTCTTGCCTGAGAAATCCCATGGACAGAGAAGCCTGATGGGCCACAGTCCGTGGGACACAGCTTAATGACTTAGCATGCATGCATACAGAGACTGAACAAGCGTGAAAGTCACAACCTGAACAGAATGCTCACTTAATTCTTTCTGTCTGCTAAAAGTGCTATAGTGCTGAGATGTCAAATGTGATATAAAAATAAAACCCCAATTATGGTATACAGTTACTTCACTGAATTCCACAGTTTTAAAATGATCTTGTTAGTTAGCAACATGAACTATTTCAATAAGACTAACCTTTTAACTTTGCAAAATATTTCTCCTTTTTATTCCACCACACACAACCTCCTCTGCCGGGGTCCAGCCCAGGTGGATCCAGGGAATTCGAAGCGGGAACGACGTCGGCGAGGATCAGGAAACAACTGCTAAATTAAACATTAATTAAGGATATAAAGAGTAATAGAATAAGGATAGCTCAGTGAGGAAATTCAGTGGAGAAAAGAGGCTGAATAATTCAGCCAGAACGTAAGAGAAAGAACAAAATGGTGAGACCAAGTTTCGGTGAACAAGGCCCACACTTTATTTTCCAAAGTAGTTTTTATACCTTAAGTTATGCATAGAGGATAATGGGGGAAGGGGTAGAGTCATGCAGTAAGCCAGGCTTTCTTCCTGCAAACTTATCATATGCAAAAGTTTAGGTGATTTGCATCATCTTCTGGCCCGGAGGCCTTTTCCTCTAAAGGTGATTATTCTAAAGTCAGGCGCCAGCCTCCAAAAAGCATTAGATAAAGTTGCATTCCTACAGAGCAAAGGTGTGGTGGGCTATAACAAGAAAAAGAATTAACTCAAGGGTCCCAGGTTACAAACATTAAAGCTACTATTTACACCAATTATATT
>NW_011494902.1:12099028-12100800 GCF_000754665.1 Bison bison bison | reverse complement strand
TATCCAAGGATATTAGACAGAATGTTTTTTCCTGAAATGAAGTTAGAGAAAGTGTGAAAAAAGTCATTAGCTGCTCCAGCGGCGGTAAAATCCAGTCCAGAGTGTTCCAGGGTCTGTATTTGATTATGAAATTTCCCTAAGCCCAGGCCAATGTCAGAGCTGTTCCAAACACCTGAGATATGATTTTTGATTTTTTCCCATTCATAATCTGTCTCATTTACCTTTAAAGATGTCACGCATATCCACGGGTAATCAGCGTAGCATGACAGAGCCATTTTCACTTTTAAAGCCTGTAACTCAGTCTCAATATGTATTATTGCCTCTTTTAAGGCATCTACTCTCATCTCTAATTTCCTATCTATAGCTTCCTGTGTTGCTAGAGTTAAAGAAACATTTTTAGACATGGTATCGACATATTGGGCAGTATGCACCTGTTGAGTCAATGATATTGCTGCGGCAGTAACAGAAGTAACTGCTGCTGTCAAAGCTGATATTCCTAAAATA
The DNA here is from genome assembly GCF_000754665.1 of Bison bison bison. NCBI lineage: Eukaryota > Metazoa > Chordata > Mammalia > Artiodactyla > Bovidae > Bison > Bison bison. Next base: position 12,100,296 of record NW_011494902.1, on the reverse strand, counting down.
AGTAAGCCCACAAACCGTCACGATCACATTAAATCTTGTAGTTGTTGTAATACAGCAAGACTATAGTTATATCAATAAGTAGTTACATCATAAGATAAGGTGGACGTTGTAACACTACAAAGGAGCAAACATTATATTGAGGGTTTAAACAAGATGAGAGCACGCATTGTTCACAAGTCACTACATTGGGTCCACCAGTGAAAGTCACATGTACATTAAGTTTTCCAGAATCGTTGGTAAAGAGAAAAACATAAGGAGAGGGTAGACAAGCCAAAACAGAATAAGTAGAATTATTTTCTGGTTGGAGTTCGCACTGCAGCAGCCCCATTGGTCCCGCCGGGATCTCGATGTTTATCTTGCCTCCCCTTCCGGCGGGCTCCTCTTTTGTGATCGAAGCTATGGGGGAACTGGATGTCTGGGGGTCTGCAACATGGCAAATCAACCTGTCCTGGATCTAAATTGGAGAATCTGCATCCTGTGGAAAAATACAAGCACATCCTCGACCGCTAGTTAATAATGGGTCAGGACCCTTCCATTGTCCTGAGAGGAGGTCCTTCCATTTAACTAATGGTTTTGCATTTAATTGCTCCAGGCACCAATGACGAAGCATTGCAGTAGTTCCAGTCAGATCAGTATTTAGAATATTTATTACGAAAAGAGCAAATATTTATTATGAAAAGAGCATGTTGCAAGATTTGATGGGGACAGCTATACTTAAACTCCCCTTCTTTTAGTTTTTGAATTTGGATTTTTAATGTTTGATGTGCTCTTTCCACAATGGCTTGTCCCTGGGGATTATAAGGGATGCCTGTATTATGTTTAATTTGAAACTTTATACAAAATTCCTGAAAAGACTTAGAAGTATAAGCAGGAGCATTGTCAGTTTTCAAAGCTTTTGGTAGGCCCAAATATGAAAAACAAGTAAAGAGATGTTGTATTACATCTTTTATTGCTTCCCCTGTACAAGCAGTTGCAATAATAACATGAGAAAAGGTGTCTACAGTTAAAGAACAAAGGACAGTTTTCCAAATGAAGAGACAAGAGTTAGATCCATTTGCCAGAGTACGTTAGGTTTGAGACCGCGAGTATTAGCTCCCATAGGTAGACTATTATAAACAGTGGGGCAATATAAGCAAGAATGCACAATTTCTCGAGCAGTCTCTCTGGGAATTTGGAATTGATATCTTAAAGCAGTAGTGTATTGATGAAGTGAGTGAGAGGCTCTGGCCTCCTCAATCACAGTAGCCACTGTATTTCTGGTTAACAAG
>NW_011494902.1:12096573-12098000 GCF_000754665.1 Bison bison bison | reverse complement strand
GGGTCACTGGTAGATGGAACCAATGGGCCTTTTTGTCACAAGCACCCTGTAGGTGTATGTTTTGTGGGAAGAATAATTTAATCTCATCTTTTGGTAATATTAATCCTAATTAACTGATCATTTAAAGTCTCATCTACTTTAACAAGAGCCAACTCTGTCTCATTAGTCAACTTAGAACTGGAATTAGGGTCGCTTTTTAAGCAATTAAACAAAGGCTTTAAATCTGCAGTAGTCAGTTTTAAATGTAGGCATATCCAATTAATGTCCCCTAATAATTTTTGGAAATCATTTAAAGTTAGTAAACAATCTCTCCGCAGCTTCAAAGGGGCATTATCAGTTTTTTAAAACTTTTGGCCGACCTAAATATGAGAAGCAAGTAAAGAGGTGTTGCACAACATGTTTATAAGCTTCTCCAGTTATCGTTTTGTAACCTAAATCTGGTCTATAGCTTTTTAGATGACAAGCAACCATCTAATATTTGCTTGAATACTTCCAGCAACGGGGAACTCACTACTCTTCAAGGTTTTAAACTCTCCCTCACCTTTTTCTCTACAGCATTCCCACCCCGCATACCACTTTCTCTAATCCCACTACTCATGTTCGTTCAGTAGTATGTGTTGGCCAGGACCTGGGTCAGTCTTTCCCAGAAATGTTAAGAGACGTCTGTTTCTGTGTCTAATAGCCCTGACATTTTACTTTCTTGAATTAAAAGATCTTTTAAAGGCCTTGGAGCTGTAATTTCCTGCACCCAAAAGGCTAGATCACTAGGTCTAAATGCTCTGTGGCTCTTAGCTTGAGAAGTCAAGTTTTTTCCTGCCTGATAAGGTAAAAGCAAAAACTGTGTTATTGTTTGACCTTTATTAATTTGCACAGTTTTGGTAAGCGGCGAGATCAAAACTATAATTTCTCCAACATAATCAGAATCTACCACACCATACACCACCGAAATTTCTTGAAAGCGAGCTACACCCTAGCACAAGTCCTACAATGCCCTCAGGCAGGGGGCCAGCCACTCCCATTGGAATCGGAGCAACGGCATAGCTAAATCCCTTTACCGTCCGCTTTTTTCTTAGCCTGGGTGAGACCCCCCCTGAGGGGGTTTTCTCCAAGGAGCACTGCATATTGTGCACGCAGTCTGTTTTAAAATCTCCACTGTTCAAAAAACTTTTTATCTTCCTCAGGCTTAGGCAACGCTTTGAGAGGCTTTGGGGGCAAAGTGGGGAACTCTTGGGCCCTGGAAGGCGCAAACGGAGGCAGCAGCAATGGCCTTAAATCAGAAAGTGGTGGATACGGTTTTTTTTTTTTTTTTTTGAGGTTTGCGCAGAGGGGGAGGGAGCTCGCCAGGGCACCTGGTCACAGCGTCTCTTACAGTCTCTCTCTCTCTTCCTCTCTTCCTGCTTTTCTCACTTTTCTCTCCCCCTTCCTTT
>NW_011494902.1:12094545-12095854 GCF_000754665.1 Bison bison bison | reverse complement strand
TCTTTTTCTTCCCTCCTCCCTCTCTTTCTCTCTGTATCTCTTTTTCTAACTTCCTTTCTTCCTTTCTCAATCTTGCTGCGTTCCCTGATTCCTTCCTTCTCTGTTCCTCTCTCCTTTTCACTCTTTAGCTTTTTCTCTATCTTTCTTTCTTTCTTTATTTCTTTCTCTATTTTCTTTCCTTTTTTCTTTTTCACTTTTTTTTTTCTTTTTCTTTTTTTGCTTGGGTGAGGCCCCCCTGAGGGGGTTTTCTGCAAGGAGCAGGCTCTGTATATTGTGTATTTTTTTAAAATTTGCTTGGTTTAAAAGAAATCTTTTTTATCTTTTTCAGCCTTATGCAATGCTCTGGGAGACTTTGGATGTAAACTGGGTAATTCTTAGGCCCTGGGAGCTGCAAGCGGAGGTGGAGTATTCGCCTTAAATCAGAAATTGTTGGATAAATTTTTAAGGTTTGTGTAGAGGGGGAGGGGGCTCGCCAGGGCGCCTGGCCCCAGCGTCCTGTAAGCCCTCTCCTTCCTCCGGAGGTAGAGCACAGTCTCCCTCCTTTCATTCGTCAATGGCAGAAAATATGATCTGCGCAGAAGGTGGAGACCCACTACCATCCACTGCTATAGCCTCTCCCATAGGCTATCCCACAGCGTCATGACGAGGGTCCAGAACATTTTTAATCATATTTATAGGATAAGTTTTTAGTCGTTTTTTACCTTCACCCAAGTATCTAAATTAACAGTAGCCTCTTTAACAGTTTCAAGATTACTTGTATAAAGAGTTGCCATTCTTAGTTTCAGTGTTACCCATGTCAGAAAATTAAGTATAATAGAAGATAAAGCTTTTAGCTTTTAAAAGATCAGGCTTTTCTTTGGCCTTTTAACTCTAGAAACCGGGTTTTCTCTCAAACCCCTTTAACACTTCCCACCACTACTCGCCCTGTCTGTCCTACAGGGGGGTCCGCGGCACCCTGGGTGGGGGCCTATCCATCCCGTAAATTCAACACTTTCTCAACACTTTTTCAATTTAACACTTTCTCAACACTTTTCTGAGGTACCTACCTTCGAATTAGCCTGTTCAGGCGCCACTTGCCGGGGTCCAGCCCCAGTGGATCCAGGGAATTCGAAGCGGGGACGGCGTTGGCAAGGATCAGGAAACAACTGCTTAATTAAACGTTAATTAAGGATATAAAGAGTAATAGAATAAGGATAGCTCAGTGAGGAAATTCAGTGGAGAAAAGAGGCTGAATAATTCAGCCAGAAGGTAAGAGAAAGAACGACATGGTGAGACCAAGTTTCGGTGAACAAGGCCCGCACTTTATTTT
>NW_011494902.1:12086723-12093809 GCF_000754665.1 Bison bison bison | reverse complement strand
TGCTTGAGAATTTCCAGGGAGACTCCTGAGGCTTGATCCCGCCTTTGCGTATGCCAAGCCTCCTTCCTCATGACCTTTGCCAGGGGCGGAGCTCGATCCCCTCACTCCTCCAAACACAAGACACAGATGTCATGCAGTCATCATCTTTCCATACTATCTGTTCCTACTCTTCTTAGATGGCTTCTTCTTTTCTCTTAGCCCATCCATATCCTGACTGTCCTTTGGGAGTCCTGGGTCAGGTGCCAATCACTTGACAACACTGATGTCTCTTTTCTCTAATTTCTTTTTATTATTGTCAGTCAATTATATCAAACACAGTCAAGCATATGTACATAGGACACACTCAGTCAACTTTATGATGATTTATTTCTCTGCAGATGGCATCATAAAAGCAGAGGCCATGCATATGAGCCAAAAGTATGATATTTGCTAGTCTGAGTCAGTTGAGCACTGCCCCTATCAGAATCCTGTCACTTAGTAGGGCACAAAAGAATTGCTATGAGGAGATGTGGTTGTACCTGATGCTAACCCAAAATGTTAAAAAAAAAAAAAAAAAAAAATGAGCTTCCAAAACACCATTGTTTCCCTTGAAAGCCTGTGTGGAACTGTCATCAGTGTCTTTTTAAAGACATTAATGATGCTATTTATATTTCTAACTTGTACAGTTATATTTATGAGCAAGGTCAAATGTAAACAAATAGTGAAATGAAGAGGGCTCTTTATAGGTCCCCTCCTTCATTCTCCTCTTTCTCCCATTTCAGTGTCCCCAGTGCTACCATACTCTTTTCAATTATGTAGGAAACTTAAATAGGTAACACCAATTTCAGTGCCCCATTTGTTCCAGATATATTTGCAACTAGAAGAATGGGAAGGAAATACCTCACATGTATTAATGGATTAAGATTGGTGGACTTTGAAGCTGTCAGGGGAAGGCCACTGAAGCTGTCTGGTAACTTTTGAACATTTTTTAATTGAAAAATTATATATATTACCACTTATTCCAGTGGGCACAAGACTGACTCTTACTGCTTTCTTTCTTTTCTTATCTTCTTTTTTTATTTTAAAGCAAGAACTGGTGCTGTGTAATCTGGCCAAAAAATTCTTAGAGGCTGAATAACAGAACCCAGTAGTTCATTGTGTTTTGCAGATGTTGCCAGCTGTGCTGAGATCTGCTTTAGAGGCTACGTGATATGGAGAGAATGTGGATTTTAAAGTCAGAACACACAGAATCCTTAGTGAGAAACTGCTGCTTTCTAGTATGTAGTCTTGTGAGAGGCAGCCTCTGTTGGTCTCAGATTCCTCCCATCTGTAGTAATATATCATGTCTCCCTTCCTCACAAGACGGCTGCGAGGATTCCATGAGATAATATTCGTGTAAGAATACTCCTACAGGAGGCTCGCTGGATGAGTCATGGCCTGCGAACAGTGTGCTCACAATAATATGCTCAGGGATTATTCCTCCTATATTCCATCCATCCCTTAATAGATGTAGAAGATAAGAAACATCAGTCTGGATGGAGAAGGGATGTATCTGTAAAGAGTTCACCTATAGAATGTGAGTAAATTTTTACTGTCTCCTTTGAATCAAAGGCAGTGTGCTGTTTTGCTTTTAATAATATGAAGTAAGCTAGAGATAATAAACTGCCATTCTATCACTCCAATTCTAGTCTATATTTGCAAGTCAATAGTAAAATGAAGGAAAGACAGAAACAAAAGGGACATATACAACTTATCATTTTTTTCTCAGTGTTTGATGAAACATGGCTTCCCTGATGGCTCAGTGGGTGAAGAATCCACCTACATTCAGGAGACACAGGAGCCGTGGATTTGCTCCCTTGGTTGGGAAAATTTCCCGGAGGAGGAAATGGCAACCCACTACAGTATTCTTGCCTGAAAAATCCCATGGACAGTGGAGCCTGGTGGGGTCCAGTTCATGGGGTCATTAAGAGACAGGACTGAATGACTAAGCACTCACACAAGGCTTTCCTGTGATCATGCCAAACAAATTCCCCCAATCCACTGACCACTTAAAATACACACACACACACTAACTTATAAATGTGAATACTGATATCAGATTAGATCAGATCAGTCGCTCAGTCGTGTCTGACTCTTTGAGACCCCATGAATTGCAGCACGCCAGGCCTCCCTGTCCATCACCAACTCCCAGAGTTCACCCAGACTCACGTCCATTGAGTCAGTGATGCCATCCAGCCATCTCATCCTCTGTCGTCCCCTTCTCCTCCTGCTCCCAATCCCTCCCAGCATCAGAGTCTTTTCCAATGAGTCAACTCTTCGCATGAGGTGGCCAAAGTACTGGAGTTTCAGCTTTAGCATCATTCCTTCCAAAGAAATCCCAGGGCTGATCTCTTTCAGAATGGACTGGTTGGATCTCCTTGCAGTCCAAGGGACTCTCCAGAGTCTTCTCCAACACCACAGTTCAAAAGCATCAATTCTTCAGTGCTCAGTCTTCTTCACAGTCCAACTCTCACATCCATACATGACAGGTAAATAATGGGTGTTTATAAGAACCATACTCATCTCTGAGAGATGTATAAATTTTATCTTTTTGAATGTAAACTTAGAAATTCTACCAAAAGCAATCTTACATATTGCAACATATTTTTAATTTAACCAGTTAAAAAGCCAAAAAACAAAAAAACAGTACTTGTAACAGGTATGTGTTTGTTTGATCACTGATTTATGTAATCAGGGAATTCTCTGAATGGGTTGTGAATTTTACTGCAAATGTTTACTTTCTAATTTAGGAAAGTTAAAAATGGATAAAACAGTATATAAAAGTTCTGCTAAGCTTTAGTAGACATACTGGAGTGATTTTAGAAAAAAAAATGAAACAGGTCAAAATTAAATTTCAATGCTAAATATGCTCAAAATATTAAAGGAGATGAATGAGTATAAGTAGAAGGAATAGCATGGCAAAGTGCTATCAGTTCAGTTCAGTTAAGTCTCTCAGTCGTGTCTGACTCTTTGCAACCCCATGAATTGCAGCACACCAGGCCTCCCTGTCCATCACCAACTCCCAGAGTTCACCCAAATTCATGTCCATCGAGTCAGTGATGCCATCCAGCCATCTCATCCTCTGTCATCCCAATCCCTCCCAGCATCAGAGTCTTTTCCAATGAGTCAACTCTTTGCATGATGTGGCCAAAGTATTGGAGTTTCAGGTTTAGCATCAGTCCTTCCAGAGAACACCCAGGACTGATCTCCTTTAGAATTGCCTGGTTGGATCTCCTTGCTATACAAGTCATTAGATGTAAGAACCAGAGGCTAGGGAGAAACAAACTATAATAAATATGGATGAGCATAAGGAGATCTATATTCAAACCTGCAGATTTTGAGACAGAAAATATAAAGGTCAATAGCTAAGTGGATAAATAACTAAATTAATAATGACTCTTAGAATTAGCTAGATTTAAATATCTTATACCAGGGACCAACGTGCCACACATTTTTCACATAATCCTGTATACTCCATTTTATGTTCTGAAAGTATGTCCTATTTGTCAAAATAATAATGTTTTTACATAACTGTATGCTAAATAACATTTACAGAAAACTTACCATAGAATCAAAATTTGTTGTTTCTCTGCAAATTATTCTTGAAAATTGTAGTCATGTAAATAATCAAAATGTGGGAGAAAAACTACCTGGAGTATTCAGTCTTCACTTTATTTTTTTGTGTGCAAATAATGGCTAAAGTTACCCCTAACGCATGGATGATTGTCATGAATCTTGTCAGGAAGCTCAACTGCAAAGACAATATTAAATCCAGATCAAACACTCCCAAATTTGGTTGGACACCTGTCATCATCATGAAGACTTAGAGTTAATCCTACAACTTAAAGAGGTGACTAAATGGACATTAATATATTACACTTAATTGTGTTTGAATCACAAGTTGTATTACCTGCTTTGAGAGTCTGTCACTGGAAGCTCAGTGACCCCAATTCTAGCCCTCAGTATAATTAATGATGGCAGTTTCCCTATATCTACTTGCTGATGCCATCTACTGCCTGTGATGTCTCACTAAGATAAATGACTTAGCCAACTGCAGATAAAAATACTTTCCATCAGAAGTAGGCTGTGACACTACAATGGAGAACAAGCTCAACCTGACTTTATGAATGGTTAAAATTTCCTGGCCAGAACATGCAATGGTAAATGATTTGTTAATATTGATTTCTATCCATACAAGGGTAGGGATATAAACAAGATCAATTTTTTTAGTCACATCTGTTGTTGTAGGATAAAAAATATCTGCTAATTGCCAAAACTGAATTTAATATAACAGTGTGGTTTAGACTTTAAATTTATTTTAGCCCATCAGGTTTACGTTTTTCAGGAGGAATGACAAGTGAAATATTGATGAGTTTTACCCATTGCTATCTGCTAAAGTTAATGTGAAATTATACTGAAAAAAACCAAAAAATTTAGAATATTTTTATCAAAAGTAATATCTGTGGACTGGAATAACAGTCATTAAGCCCCCCTCCCCACATTCTGCAGAACTGAGGTTAGTTTTAAAGAAGTGTGGACTTTTTGACAAACAATAATGATCAGTAAAAAAAATTTGTAATTGTGGTACACATGAATAAAATTACAAAGCTGTGACTTTTAAAGCATGGAAGGCAAGACATGTAGAAATGTAATAGTAGTTCAATATAGTATCTTTTTCACTGAGAGATTTCATAGGAAAAAGAGAATTACACATGAGGGGGATATTTTTCCCCACTAGTGCAGGTTTTTTCTGTACACAGCTAGGGGTATTTTTTTTTTTTTTTTAACACAAATAGATCAAATTGTGTTACTTGCAAGATGAAACCTTCCAGCGAAATACAAGTGAACAAGAAAGGCTAAACACTCTCTGTGGTCAACAAGGCCCAACATGACTGAGGTCCCTGAGACCTTTCTGACTTCACCACACATGGTGTTCTTCCTTCTTCAGTGGCTTCCAGCCGTCCTGGTCTTCATTCCTTTCTGTAACTGTGCTCATGTTGCCTCACTCTAACCTCTCATACTTGCCCTCTCTCCTAGGAAACTCTGTTCTCCTATCTTCCTATTGAGTGTACAGTCTCTCCATTTTGGTCTCAATCCAAAAGTTACCTCTGATGTAGACTCTCCCTAAATACCTTGACTGAAAGCAAGATCCTCTCCCCTCCTCCATTTTAAGTTTCATTACATTTATCATTCTCTGAAATAACTCAGTTTGTTTACTTGTTTACATTGCTCCCATGAGATCAATAATACTGTCTTCCTTTTCAAAAATATACTCCTGACACATAGCATATGCTTAAAACACATCTATTGAACTGATGAATGGGTATGTTGACCATCATATTAGAATATTACAAAAATCCCTATATTTGCTCGTGTAAATTACTATCCCAGTGTTTTCAACATCATCTTCTTATATTTTAATAAGAGAAATAAGTAATCAAAAGTAGAAATGCTGCTGCTGCTGCTGCTAAGTCGCTTCAGTCGTGTCCGACTCTGTGTGACCCCATAGACGGCAGCCCACCAGGCTCCCTGTCCCTAGGATTCTCCAGGCAAGAACACTTGAGTGGGTTGCCTTTTCCTTCTCCAATGCATAAATGTGAGAAGAGTGAAAGTGAAGTCGCTCAGTCATGTCCGACTCTTAGCGACCCCATGGACTGCAGCCTACCAGGCTCCTCTGTCCATGGGATTTTCCAGGCAAGAGTACTGGAGTGGGTTGCTGTTGCCTTCTCCACCATAAAAAAGAAAAACAAAAAAAACAAAAAAAAACAAACTTCTGTAGCAACTGGGATGCAACTACAGATTATCATACTCAGTGAAGTAAATCAGAAAGACAAAGACAAATACTATATGAACATATTAAAAAGCAGAGACATAACTTTGCTGAAAAAGGTCTGTATAGTCAAAGCCATGGTTTTTCCAGTAGTCATGTACGGATGTGCGAGTTGAACCACAAAGAAGGCTGAGGACCGAAGAATTTATGTGGTAGTGGAAAAGACTTTGAGTCCCTTGGACAGTAAGGAGATTAAATAAGTCAATCCTAAAGGAAATCAGCCCTGAATATTCATTGGAAGGACTGATGCTGAGGCTCCAATACTTTGGCCACATGATGTGAAGAGTCAACTCATTGGAAAGGACCCTGATGCTGGGAAAGATTGAGGGCAGGAGGAGAAGGGGGCAACAGAGGATGAGATGGTTGTATGCATCATCAGCTCAATGGACATGAATTTGAGCAAACTCTGGTAGATAATGAAGGACAGGGAAGGCTGCAGTCCACAGGGTTGCAAAGAGTTGGACATGACTAAGCGACTGAACACCAAACACCAAATCACTTACATGTGGAATCTAAAATATGACACAATGAACCCCTCTAGGAAACAGAAACAAAATCAGGAACACAGAGAATAGACTGATAGTTGCCAAGGTGTGGAGTGAAAGAGAGTTGGATTGTGAGTTTGGGATTTGCTGATGCAAACTGGTATAACAATATACAGAATGGATAAACAGCAAAGTCCTACTGCAGCACAAGGAGCTATATTCAATATCATCTGATAAACATTAATGGAAAATAATATGAAAAATAATGTATATACATAACTGAGTCACTTTCCTGTACAGCAATATTTGACACATTGTAATTAAAGTTTACTTCAATAAAAATAAGCAATCAAAATTACTTATATGTAGAAATTATACCAGGTTTTATTAGGAGAAAGGGAAAATAGGCAAGGTTAAAAGGGTCTACTTCAGAGTACTTTAAAAAGCACAATCAGTTCAGTTCAGTTCAGTTGCTCAGTCGTATTCAACTCTTTGCGACGCCATGAATCCCAGCACGCCAGGCCTCCCTGTCCATCACCAACTCCCTGAGTTCACTCAAACTCATGTCCATCGAGTTGGTGATGCCATCCAGTCATCTCATCCTCTGTCGTCCCCTTCTCCTCCTGTCCCCAATCCCTCCCAGCATCAGAGTCTTTTCCAGTGAGTCAACTCTTTGCATGAGGTGGTCAAAGTATTGGAGTTTCAGCTTTAGCATCAGTCCTTCCAAAAAACACCCAGGACTGATCTCCTTTA
>NW_011494902.1:12082607-12086190 GCF_000754665.1 Bison bison bison | reverse complement strand
ATTCCCATGTCTTTCAGAATTTTCCAGTTTATTGTGATCCACACAGTCAAAGGCTTTGGCATAGTCAATAAAGCAGAAATAGATGTTTTTCTGCTTTATTGTTGGAACTCTCTTGCTTTTTTGATGATCCAGCGGATGTTGACAATTTGATTTCTGGTTCCTCTGCCTTTTCTAAAACCAGCTTGAACATCTGGAAGTTCGTGGTTCACATATTGCTGAAGCCTGGCTTGGAGAATTTTGAGCATTACTTTACTAGTGTGTGAGATGAGTGCAGTTGTGTGGTAGTTTGAGCATTCTTTGGCATTGCCTTTCTTTGGGATTGGAATGAAAACTGACCTTTTCCAGTCCTGTGGCCACTGCTGAGTTTTCCAAATTTGCTGGCATATTGAGTGCAGCACTTTCACAGCATCATCTTTCAGGATTTGAAATAGCTCCACTGGAATTCCATCACCTCCACTAGCTTTGTTCATAGTGAAGCTTTCTAACACCCACTTGACTTCACATTCCAAGGTGTCTGGCTCTAGGTGAGTGATCACACCATCATGATTATCTGGATCCTGAAGCTATTTTTTGTATAGTTCTTCTGTGTATTCTTGCCACCTCTTCTTAATATCTTCTGCTTCTGTAGTGTGAGTTATATTTGGAATTCATCCAACAGTATTCATTTTCTAATTATTAGATTCCTTATTGGCTCATCTGTGCACTCATTTACTTAATGTTTCTTGATTTAATGAATATTTATTGAACACTTTGATGCATATGGTACTATTCATGGTGCTTTGAAATTTACCAGGTGGGAAAACCCTGATCCTATAATTTATGGTTTATGGGAATAAATGTGCAAAATACCTGGTAAATAAGAAACATGTATAGGATTGTTGGATGTTGTTTAAAATTCTGGAAAAACAGAGCAGATGCAGGATGAGGGAACAGCAAACCCCTCTTACTGGTTATGGCCTTCTGTGTAAGCACAGTACTTTTCACATGATGTATGCTCTGCTATTTGCTTCTCAAAATGGGTATTATATTCAACAGATTCACACCCAACATGCTAAATTTGTCACTTTTGTTACATTTTTAATTATTTTTATTGATACCACTTTTAGTTTCACCACAGTCTAACACTTTTTTAAAAACTAGTATTTTCAACATTAACCCAGCTTCTGTACTCTTTAGATATAATGTAGTAATATTTTAAAAAACAAAATCATACCCAGAAAACACTATTTCTGAGCAAACCACACAGTGACTGAAAGGATGCCATATCATCACTAATGCCATCTGCTGTTATTTTGCAGAGATCCCTGTTTCTTTCATGAAACTTACAGCCATCTATAATATTTTGGTTTTAACTTATTCATTAATCTAATGCTAGAGCTTTAGCTTCAGAAGACAGGCTCATGTTTGAAATTTATTCCTTAATTGTTTTTATTTCCCAATTTCAGGTATATCATAAGCAATTAAAGCAATTTAAAAAAAATATTTATTTTAATTGGAGGTTTATTAATTTACAATGTTGTAGTGGTTTTTGCCAAACATTGACATGAATCAGCCATGGGTGTACATGTGTCCCCCATCCTGAACCCCACTCCCATCACTTTCCCCAACCCATCCCTCAGGGTCATCCCAGTGCACCAGCCCTGAGCACCCTGTCTCATGCATCGAACCTGGACTGGCAGTCTGTTTCACATATGAAATATACATGTTTCAATGCTATTCTCTCACATCATCTCACCCTTGCCTTCTCCCACAGAGTCCAAAAGACTGTTCTATACATCTGTGTCTCTTTTGCTGTCTCACATATAGGGTCATCATTAACCTCTTTCTAAATTCCATATATATGAGTTAGTATACTGTATTGGTGTTTTTCTTTCTGACTTACTTCACTCTGTATAATAGGCTCCAGTTTCATCCACCTCATTAGAACTGATTCAAATGCATTCTTTTTAATGGCTGAATAATATTCCGTTGTGTATATGTACCACAGCTTTCTTATCCATTTGTCTGCCAATGGACATCTAGGTTGCTTCCTTGTCCTGGTTATTATAAACAGTGCTGCGATGAACATTGGGGTACATGTGTCTTTTTCAATTTTGGTTTCCTTGGTGTGTATGCACAGCAGTGGGATTGCTGGGTCATTTGGCAGTTCTATTTCCAGCTTTTAAAGGAATCTCCACACTGTTCTGCATAGTGGCTGTACTAGTTTGCATTCCCACCAACAGTGTAAAAGCGTTCCCTTTTCTTCACACCCTCTCCAGCATTTATTTGTTGAGACCAGCTCGACAAGCAGGGTTTCTGAAAGCACGATACAGTGAGAGAATGAGAAATGAGACACAATAATTCAGAGAAAAGCGAGGGTCAGGGGACCAACACTGCTCCAAGGTGAAGGTGTCAAAACTGAATCCAAGGCAGCTTTATTATACTTTCAGCTGGGAAGGAAAGAATAAGCGGGAGTTAAACTATAACTCATGTGGCCTTCAGGGCCAAAGAACAAAATGATTGTTAACCATTGAGTAATTAGGAAACAGTAATCAATAACAAATCAGTAACTAAGACTAATATTCTTATCTATAGATTTCCCACCAAATACATAAAACATGTGACTCTGAGATGCCACTTGAGAAACAGTCTGGGGTTAGTTTTTTGACCCCAGGATAATATCTTGTTTTCAAGATTATGAACTATTCCCTCTGGACTTGTTCCAAGACTCTCATGCCTTATAACACCCAGTTTATCAATAATTATAAATTTCTTTTGCGGCCTTGCTGGGGCCTTCTTTTCTTTTATTCTTCCTGTCTCTTACTTTTATTCTGACCAGCATGAGATGGTACCTCATTGTGGTTTTGATTTGCATTTCTCTGATAATGAGTGATGTTGAGCATCTTTTCATGTGTTTGTTAGCCATCGTATGTCTTCTTTGAAGACATGTCTATTTAGTTCTTTGGCCCATTTTTTGATTGGGTCGTTTATTTTTCTGGAATTGAGCTGCAGGTGTTGCTTGTATATTTTTGGGATTAATTCTTTGTCAGTTGCTTCCTTTGCTATTATTTTCTCCCATTCTGAAGGCTGTCTTTTCACCTTGCTTATACTTTCCTTCGTTGTGCAGAAGCTTTTAAGTTTAATTAGGTCCCATTTGTTTACTTTTGTTTTTATTTCTTTTACTCTGGGAGGTGGGTCATAGAGGATCTGCTGTGATTTATATTAGAGAGTGTTTTGCCTATGTTTTCCTCTAGGAGTTTTATAGTTTCTGGTCTTATGTTTAGATCTTTAATCCATTTTGAGTTTATTTTTGTCTATGGTGTTAAAAAGTGTTCTAGTTTCATTTTTTTATGTGGTTGACCAGTTTTCCCAGCACCACTTGTTAAAGAGATTGTCTTTTCTCCATTGTATATTCTTGCCTCCTTTGTCAAAGATAAGGTGTCCATCAGATCAGATCAGTCACTCAGTCATGTCTGACTCTTTGCGACCCCATGAATCGCAGCATGCCAGGCCTCCCTGTCCATCACCAACTGCTGGAGTTCACTCAACTCACGTCCATTGAGTCAGTGATGCCATCCAGCCATCTCATCCTCTGTCGTCCCCT
>NW_011494902.1:12071618-12081406 GCF_000754665.1 Bison bison bison | reverse complement strand
TCTGGGTCGTGAAGATCTTTTTTGTACAGTTCTTCTGTGTATTCTTGCTATCTCTTCTTAATATCTTCTGCTTCTGTTAGGTCCATACCATTTCTGTCCTTTATCGAGCCCATCTTTGCATGAAATGTTCCTTTGGTATAGGTGCATGGATTTATCTCTGGGCTTTCTATTTTGCTCCATTGATCTATATTTCTGTCTTTGTGCTAGTACCATACTGTCTTGATGATTGTAGCTTTGTAATATAGCCTGAAGTCAGGCAGGTTGATTCCTCCAGGTCCATTCTTCTTTCTCAAGACTGTTTTGACTATTTGAGGCTTTTTGTTTTTCCATACAAATTGTGAAATTATTTGTTCTAGCTCTGTGAAAAATACTGCTGGTAGCTTGATAGGGATTGCATTGAATATATAGATTGTTTTGGGTAGTATATTCATTTTCACTATATTGATTCTTCTAGTCCATGAACATGATCTATTTCTCCATCTATTTGTGTCATCTTTGATTTCTTTCATCAGTGTTTTATAGTTTTCTATATATAGGTCTTTTGTTTTTTAGGTAGATTTATTCCTAAGTGTTTTATTCTTTTCATTGCAATAGTGAATGGAATTGTTTCATTAATTTCTCTTTCTGTTTTCTCATTGTTAGTGTATAGGAATGCAAGGGATTTCTGTGTTAATTTTATACCCTACAACTTTACTACATTCATTGATTAGCTCTACTAATTTTCTGGTGAAGTCTTTAGGGTTTTCTATGTAGAGGATCATGTCATCTGCAAACAGTGAGTTTTACTTCTTTTCCAATCTGGATTCATTTTATTTCTTTTTATTCTCTGATTGTTGCAGCTAAATCTTCCAAAGCTATGTTGAATAGTAGTGTTGAGAGTGGGCACCCTTGTCTTGTTCCTGACTTTAGGGGAAATGCTTTCAATTTTTCACCATTGAGGATAATGTTTGCTGTGGGCTTGTCATATATAGCTTTTATTATGTTGAAGTATGTTCCTTCTATGCCTGCTTTCTGGAGGGCCTTTTTTTTTTAATCATAAATGGATGTTGAGTTTTGTCAAAGGCTTTCTCTGCATCTATTGAGATAATCATATGGTTTTTATCTTTCAATTTGTTAATGTGGTGTATTATGATGATTGATTTATGGATATTGAAGAATCCTTGCATCCCTGGCATAAAGCCCACTTGGTCATGATATATGATCTTTTAAATATGTTGTATTCTGTTTGCTAGGATTTTGTTAAGGATTTTTGCATCTATGTTCATCAGTGATATTGGTCTGTAGTTTTCTTCTTTTGTGCCATCTTTGTCTGGTTATGGTATTAGGGTGATGGTGGCCTCAGAATGAGTTTGGAAGTTTACCTTCCTCTGCAATTTTCTAGAAGAGTTTGAGTAGGTTAGGTGTTGGCTCTTCTCTAAATTTTTGGTAGAATTCAGCTGCGAAGCTGTCTGGTCCTGGGCTTTTGTTTGCTGGACGATTTCTGATTCCAGTTTCTATTTCTCTGATTGTGATGTGTCTGTTAAGATTTTCTATTTCTTCCTGGTTCAGTTTTGGAAAGTTGTACTTTTCTAAGAATTTGTCCATTTCTTCCAAGTTGTCCATTCTATTGGCATATAGTTGCTGATAGTAGTCTCTTATGATCCTTTGTATTTCTGTGTTGTCTGTTGTGATTTCTCCATTTACATTTCTAATTTTGTTGATTTGATTCTTCTCCCTTTGTTTCTTGATGAGTCTGGCTAATGGTTTGTCTATTTTATTTATCTTCTCAAAGAACCAGATTTTGGCTTTGTTGATTTTTGCTATGGTCTCTTTTGTTTCTTTTACATTTATTTCTGTGTTAATTTTTATGATTTCTTTCCTTCTACTAACCCTGGGGTTCTTCATTTCTTCCTTTTCTAGTTGCTTAAGGTGTAGAGTTAGGTTATTTATTTAACTTTTTTCTTCTTTCTTGAGGTAAGCTTGTATTGCTATGAACCTTCCCCTTAGTACTGCTTTTACTGAGTCCCATAGATTTTAGGTTGTTTCGTTTGCATTTTCATTCATTTCTACGTAGATTTTGATGTCTTTTTTGATTTCTTCTGTGATCTTTTGGTTATTCAGAAATAAATTGTTTAGCCTCCATATGTTGGAATTTTTAATAGCTTTTCTCCTGTAGTTGCCATCTAATCTTACTGCATTGTGATCAGAAAAGATGCTTGGAATGATTTCTTTTCTTTTCTTTTTTTTTTTAAATTTGCCAAGGCTAGATTTATGGCCCAAGTTGTGATCTATCCTGGAGAAGGCTCTATGTGCAATTGAGAAAAAGGTGAAATTCATTGTTTTGGGGTGAAATGTCCTGCTGCTGTTGTAACTAAGTCGCTTCAGTCGTGTCCGACTCTGTGCAACCCCAGAGATGGCAGCCCACCAGGCTCCTCCATCCATGGGATTTTCCAGGCAAGAGTACTGGAGTGGGTCACCAGTGCCTTCTCCAGAAATGTCCTATAGATATCAATTAGGTCTAACTGGTCCATTGTATCATTTAAAATTTGTGTTTCCTTGCTAATTTTCTGTTTAGTTGATCTATCCATAGGTGTGAGTCGGGTATTAAAGTCCTCCACTATTATTGTATTACTGTTAATTTCTCCTTTCATACTTGTTAGCATTTGCCTTACATATTGTGGTGCTCCTATGTTGGGTGCATATATATTTATAATTGTTATATCTTCTTCTTGGATTGATCCTTTGATCATTATGTAGTGTCCTTCTTTGTCTCTCTTCACAGCCTTTATTTCAAAGTCTATTTTATCTGATATGAGTATTACTAGTCCTGCTTTCTTTTGGTCTCTATTTGCATGAACTATCTTTTTCCAGCCCTTCACTTTCAGTCTGTATGTGTCCCCTGTTTTGAGGTGGGTCTCTTGTAGACAGCATATATAGGGGTCTTGTTTTTGTATCCATTCAGCCAGTCTTTGTCTTTTGGTTGGAGCATTCAAAACATTTACATTTAAGGTAATTATTAATAAGTATGATCCCATTCCCATTTACTTTTTTGTTTGGGATTCGAGTTTATACACTTTTTCCATTTCCTGTCTAGAGAAGATCCTTTAGCATTTGCTGAAGAGCTGGTTTTGTGGTGCTGAATTCTCTCAGCTTTTGCTTGTCTGTAAAGCTTCTGATTTCTCCTTCATATTTGAATGAGATCCTTGCTGGGTATAGTAATCTAGGTTGTAGGTTTTTCTCTTTCATCACTTTAAGTATGTCCTGCCATTCCCTTCTGGCCTGAAGAGTTTCTGTTGAAAGATCAGCTGTTTTCCTTATGGGGATCCCTTTGTGTGTTATTTGTTGTTTTTCCTTTGCTGTTTTTAATATTTGTTCTTTGTGTTTGATCTTTGTTAATTGGATTAATATGTGTCTTGGGGTGTTTTGCCTTGGCTTTATCCTATTTGGGACTCTCTGGGTTTCTTGGACTTGGGTGGCTATTTCCTTCCCCATTTTAGGGAAAATTTTAACTATTATCTCCTCAAGTATTTTCTCATGGCTTTTCTTTTTGTCTTCTTCTTCTGGGACTCCTATGATTTGAATGTTGGGGCATTTGACATTGTCCCAGAGGTCTCTGAGGTTGTCCTCATTTCTTTTAATTCTTTTTTTCTTTTTTCCCCTCTGCTTCATTTATTTCCACTATACTATCTTTCACCAAACTTATCCCATCTTCTTCCTCAGTTATTCTACTGTTGGTTCCCTCCAGAGTGTTTTTGATCTCAGTTATTGCATTTTTCATTATTGATTGGTTCTTTTTTATTTCTTCTAGGTCCTTGTTAAACATTCCTTGCATCTTCGCAATCCTTGTCTCCAGGCTTTTATCTGTAACTCCATTTTGTTTTCAAGATTTTGCATCATTCTTACTATCATTATTCTGAATTCTTTTTCAGGTAGACTCCCTATCTCCTCCTCTTTTGTTTTGTTTGGTGGGCATTTATAATGTTCCTTTACCTGCTGAGTATTTCCCTGCCTTTTCATCTTGTTTAGATTGCTGTGTTTGGGGTGGCCTTTCTGTATTCTGGCAATTTGTGGTTCCTGTTTATTGTGGAGGTTCCTCCCTGTGGGTGGGATTGGATGAGTGGCTTGTCAAGGTTTCCTGGTTAGGGAAGCTTGAGTAGGTGTTCTGGTGGGTGGAGCTGGATTTCTTCTCTCTGGAGTTCAATGAAGTGTCCAGTAGAGTTTTGAGATGTTTATGGGTTTGGTGTGACTTTGGGCAGCCTTTATATTAAAGCTCAAGGTTATGTTCCTGTATTGCTGGAGCATTTGCATGGTATGTCTTGCTCTGGAACTTGTTATCTCTTGGGTGGAACTTGGTTTCAGTGTAGGTATGGAGGCTTTTGGATGAGCTCTTATCGATTAATGTTCCCTGGAGTCAGAACTTCTCTGGTTTTGGATTTAAGCCTCCTGTCTCTGGTTTTCAGTCTTATTCTTACAGTAGCCTCAAGACTTCTCCATCCATACAGCACTGATGATAAAACATCTAGGTTAATGGAGAAAAGATTCTCCACAGTGAGGGACAACCAGAAAGGTTCTAGATGGAGAAAAGAAGAGCGAAGAGAGAGATAAAGTGTACCAGGAGGAAGAGAAAGGGAATCAAAAGGGTAGACAGCAAGCTAGCCAGTAATCCAATCCCTATGTGCTCACCACAGCCTGGAACACCCAGAGAGGTTCACAGAGTCACTAGAGAAGAGAAGAGGGAGGAAGGAGATAAAGGTAACCAGGAGGAGAAGGGTGGGGGGATCGAAGGGAGAGAGACAGATCTAGCCAGTAATCAGTTCCCTAAGTGTTCTCCACAGTCTGGAATACCCAAAGAGATTCACAAAGTTGAGTAGAGAAGAGAATGGGAGGGAGGAGACAGAGGTGACCTAGGGGAGAAAAAGGAGAGTCAAAAGGGGGAGAGGGCAATCAAGCCAGTAACCACGCTCCTAAGTAAAAATGGGTACTGAAGATTGGGTTCTTCAAGGTACAAAATTGATAACAAATAACAAAAAACAAAGATTAAAAATCTAGAGTAGATGTTAGAATCTCAAAAATATAATATTAAAACAAAACAAAACAAAATCACAAAAATTATTTAAAAAGTAACAGTAGGTTATAAAAATGAAAATTAAAGGCACAATAAGGGGCTTAAAAATTTAAAAAAAAAACATTAAAAAAAGGATAATAGAAAAAATATATCTAGGAATTTCTCTGGAGCTGTTGCAGGCAGTGTTGGGGTCAGTTCAGTTTCAGATAGTTCCTTGTTCCAGCTTATACTTCTCAAGTTCTATAGGGCCCTTCCAATGTAGTCAGTGCTAACTACAGGGTTTTAATCTGTTGCACCTGTCACTTCCAAAGTGGATCCCTCTGTTTATTTTGGCTTCTGTTTAC
Source organism: Bison bison bison (assembly GCF_000754665.1). Taxonomy (NCBI): domain Eukaryota; kingdom Metazoa; phylum Chordata; class Mammalia; order Artiodactyla; family Bovidae; genus Bison; species Bison bison. The sequence continues at coordinate 12,076,018 of NW_011494902.1, read as the reverse complement.
AAGTCTCTTCAGTGTCTAATTTCTGCCCTGACACAAGGGGAGAAGGTGGTCACTTATTTAGGCTCACTTGTCGTGCTGTGGGGAGGGAGGAACACTGCAAACAAATATCACTGGCGTGTGTGTGGAGTGCTCGCAGTGTCTTGGCCACACTGGGTTTGTCCCCGCTCAAGGCGTGTGTGCTTTCCCATTCTACACTGCTAAGGCTCCAGGTTGCTCTGCAGGGGAATTGTCTAAAGTGGGCCCTGAGTTGCATGCACTTCCCAGGTCTAAGCCGCTCAGGTACAGGTTCTTGCGTACTCCACAGAGGCCTGCGTTTTGTGCCCTTCCCAGGTCCAAGAAGCTCAAGCGACCAGGTCCTTGGTGAGCACACTCTCCGCAGGTGGGGCAGGGAATCTTATCACCTCCCCGGTCCCAGGCACTCACTTTCCTGGGTGCGCAGCGGGAGTGCCGTCTCAGGTGTGCCGTGTGTCTCCTCTGGAGAGCTGATCTCTGGCTGTGACTCTCTCAACAGATGTCAACTGGCCAGGGTCCCAGGAAGACGTGGTTAACAACTGGGAGCCTGCTCGCAGTTTGGTAGAGGATGCCATCTCTGGGGCTGAGATTGCCCCTTTCCGGCTCTGGCTGTCACATGCCTGCCTCTCTGCCTCTGGTGAGGGGTGGGCTGGTGCGCAGCTGGCTAGCTCTCCTCTGGTATTCACTCAGTCCTTTGTTTTGTGAGCAGGCCCGGCAGAGCCTTAGGTTAGAGCTTTTCCTGGGAAAGTTCTCTCTCTCTCTATTCTCTCTCCCTTTTTTATCTCTCTCTGGCTATCCCACTGTTTGGGTAGCTGTCTCACATTAGCTCCCTCAGATTGCCCTCAGGGCATTCAGGTCCGTACCCTAAACAATGCAGCCTGCACCTCCCTGTTCAGCCTCCGATTACTGGTGGCAGATGCGAACATGTGGGCTACTTCTCTGCTATGAGTTGCCATTAGGCATGTAATCTGTGGGGTTTTTTAAATTTATTTTTCCTCCCAGTTATGTTGCCCTCTGAGATTCCAAAACTCCCCTACAGACCCGCTGGTGAGACAGGTTCCTGGTGTTTGGAAACTTCTCCTCCTTTACGAATCCGTCCCCAGGACAGCACTCCATCCTTAACTCTTTTGTCTCTCTCTTTATCTTTTATCTTTTGTCCTACCTCCTTTTGAAGACAATGGTCAGTCTTTCTGGGTGTCTGGTATCTTCTTCCAGCATTCAGAAGTTGTTTTGTGGAATTTGCTTAGCGTTCAAATGATTAATGAGAGCTAAACTAACCTTTGTGCTGTCCTATTCCTTCACCATCTTAGGACCGCACCCCCCCCCAAAGCAATTTTTGAAATAAATTGACAGCATCTGTAATTGTTTGTGATATTCCATAATGTTCCCAGCTATTGTTCAATGGAAAGAACTGGAATGTCCATATACCTAAATGCAGATGATTTAGATGAAGAAGTAAATATTCAGCTTTGCAATATGAAATTGTGTACATTTGGCTGTGGAAGAGTTTCTATCCCTGTTGACTTTGTTGCCTGGATGAGAAGGCAGGAAGAAACAGATGGTAGAAATTCTTCTTCTCTTTAGAAGGCTTAGAATGGATTAAACTACATTAAACTATATTGTTATATTATAGAGATGAGAGTTTTGTTGAACATGATTTAGGAAAAAAGGTGGATTCTGGGAAGAGAAATGAGAAATTGAGAGGCAAGCCTTTTTTGGGATAATGGGAGAATTTTTCTCTCTGGGCCTCATAATAATAAAATGTAGAACAGAGTGCCCCACTGTTTTTGTTTTTGTTTTTTTAATAATGAGAGCTAAACTAACCTTGCTGCATGTAGGCAAGTTGTCATCTAGAGTACCTGACTGTCAGGAAATCCATGAGGGTAATCTTGGGCTAGTGGGCTTGGAAATGAACCACATGAATTAGCACTTGTAAATAACTGCTGGTTTTATACCCCTGTGTTAACCATGCACTTTCAGTTAAATGTTTTTAGAAGCTGCAATTTAGTCACAATCTTGCCAAGGGAGTTTTAAGGGATGACCTATTTTTATTCCTCATGTCAATATGTTGAAGTGGAGGGCTCTGCCTTCCCCACCATTATGCCCCGACTCCTACCTGCCTTCATGTTGACAGCTGCAGTGGTCCAAAGGATTTGGAGGAGGGAGACAGAAAGGGAGGATGAGGCAGTCACGAAGGCTGGTGTTCAGTACTGATAATTATAAAGACAACAGCTACAGCAAGAAGCAAAAAGGTAAAGTTATTAATGCTCATTGAATGCTTACTTGGGGTTGAGTAAGCATTAGGAGTCAATGCTTCTTTTGTTCTAAATACTGTAATGTATCAATTAACTTAATTTTCCCAATACTGTGGTTGACCTTAAATAAACAGATTGCCTGATATGTCTCCCCAAAAGATGAATTTATTTTGGATCAGCTGAGAATTACAGTTTGGGGTCTGCAACAATGGCAGGCCACATGCAAGTTCCCATCCCACAAGGGAAGGAGAAACTTTTATAAAAAGGTAAATGATGTTGATAGTTCTATTGTAAATAATGAGTCCATGGCTTTTTACTGAGTCCTTTGCAACTCTATTTAATTGAGGCTTTGGTTTATTAATTTTAAGCTATAAAGTAGTACTATTCTTAACATACGAGTCATAGCCACATTGAACAGAGGGGGGAAAAAATTAAACAAGAGACTGCCACTCTGTGGTTCAGTTATCATGTTGACAGTACTCCCTATAGAAGTCCTGTTTATTGAGGTCTTCTTTGTAACAGCTTATAGGCAAGATTAGACTAGAACAAAAAACCATGAGAAAACTTCTTTTAAAATCTAAAAATTGTGAACTATCTACTGTCCACTAGGATTAGGACATTTTTCCAGATGGTTGGGAAACCCAAAGGACTTTTTCTCACTTCTTAGACAATCTGCATCTCCTATTCTTCTGAGAGCTTTGCTAAGAAGAATAAATACTGACAGCAAGACTGTAATTTATTAAAAGTTTTGCAAGAGAAAGATTGTTATCTATTTGCTCAAAAGGCTTTGCTGCCGAGCATGAACCTTGCTGATCAGTTCACTCTGAATATAAGAAGAGATAGTTATAGGCTAGGTGCCTTGGTGATTACTCCATTTTCAGTCTTTGTTGCCATGTTTAATCTCTAAATCTTGTCAGATTCTTTATGACCCCGTGGACTGCAGCCTGTCACACTCCTATGTCCATGGGATTTCCCAGTCAAAAATACTGGAGTGGGCTGCCATTACCTTCTCCAGGGGATCTTCCTGACCCAGGGATTGAACATGAATCTAATGCATTGGCAGGAGGATTCTTTGCCACTGAATCACGAGGGGTTTCCGTCTTGCAGTCATTACTACATATCAAAACCAAGGTAAATTCACTGAGGACACTTGAATCTTCTATGCCCCTTCCCATCTTGACCTGGGTATAGGAGAAAGAAAGAGACCTTTTTACCTTTATATTAGCATAGTGTCCAAAGTGGGCTACATAAATCTATTTTTTATAACATATTTGTAGATAAAAGATAATGAAGGAGAGAGAGTGACAGAAAGTTCAGTATCTGGACAATGGCTGCATAGCTTAAACAACTGAGGTAGGATGCAGTATAGTTCAAGGAATGATTCTGACTGTCTTTACTTATTGACACCAATTGCTCTGGTTGAATAGATTTGGCAGTGATCTCGACTGAATATTAAGGTGGCTTTGTAAGCAGAATCAACTAAGCTTTAATGATGTTTTAGTATACATCCATAAATCCATCTGTTTATTTTCATTTTCTTGGCATTTTATCAGAGGGAAAATATGTGTTTATTCTCTGCATATGGTGCACTAGTTTAACCCCTTCATAAGTAATTTCAAAATAAAAGCATTTATTACTGAAAGATATAAATATCAACCAACAGGCACTAAAATGGATAAACACAAGGGGCCTTCTAAGGTTATTGGGGTGAAGATTTAATGGAGCAGAGACTTCATAAACATTTCAGGATAAAATATGAGATGTGATGCTTACACTGATACATTGACTTGTGTGTTGTGAAGCGTCTTTTTGTTTTTAATTTATTTCTCCAAGCAAACATAAAGTATCACAGAATTTTAAGGATGTATGATATATACACACTAAGAAAAACATTAGCAAGTATCATCTAATTATGTAGGCTTGGTTAAATAATTATTGGTTAAATAATTATAAACCATAATTTCTTATGGTTAATAAGAAAAATTTTTCATTAGCTTGCTAACTGCTTCACTTTTTTCTTGCATGTGTCTTGGGCCAGTGCATCAAAAATCAAACCAAGTCAAGCACTTGGTCTATGTACTTTCATGTAGATACCTAACATCATGTCTACAGGCACAACACTCAATGAGTTTG
>NW_011494902.1:12004075-12071518 GCF_000754665.1 Bison bison bison | reverse complement strand
CCGCCGCTGCTAAGTCGCTTCAGTCGTGTCCGACTCTGTGCGACCCCATAGACGGCAGCCCACTAGGCTCCCCCGTTCCTGGGATTCTCCAGGCAACAACACTGGAGTGGGTTACCATTTCCTTCTCGAATGCATGAAAGTGAAAAGTGAAAGTGAAGTCGTTCAGTCGTGTCCGACTCTTCGGGACCCCATGGACTGCAGCCTACCAGGCCCCCTCCGCCCATGGGATTTTCCAGGCAAGAATACTGGAGTAGGGTGCCATTGCCTTCTCCCACAGTGAGTTTGCTGCTGCTGCTAAGTCACGTCAGTCGTGTCCGACTCTGTGCGACCCCACAGACGGCCGCCCACCAGGCTCCCCCGTTCCTGGGATTCTCCAGGCAAGAGCACTGGAGTGGGTTGCCATTTCCTTCTCGAATGCATGAAAGTGAAAAGTGAAAGTGAAGTCGTTCAGTCGTGTCCGACTCTTCGGGACCCCATGGACTGCAGCCTACCAGGCCCCCTCCGCCCATGGGATTTTCCAGGCAAGAATACTGGAGTAGGGTGCCATTGCCTTCTCCCACAGTGAGTTTGCTGCTGCTGCTAAGTCACGTCAGTCGTGTCCGACTCTGTGCGACCCCACAGACGGCCGCCCACCAGGCTCCCCCGTTCCTGGGATTCTCCAGGCAAGAGCACTGGAGTGGGTTGCCATTTCCTTCTCCAATGCATGAAAGTGAAAAGTGAAAGTGAAGTCGCTCAATCATGTCTGACTCTTAGTGACCCCATGGACTGCAGCCCACCAGGCTCCTCCATCCATGGGATTTTCCAGGCAAGAGTACTGGAGTGGGTTGCCAGTGCCTTTTCCGACAGTAAGTTTAAATATATTTAATTCTTCTTTCTATTATTTCTTCTGTTAGCATATGCTATAATTATGTTACTATGCAGTTAAGAAAAAAAAAAAAAAACAAGAAAATAAATAACCTGAATGTCTGGGTAGTGCTAAGACCTGGGAAATACAGAACTGAATATTTCCATACCCTCTGTCAAGAACCCAAGCCACTTGCCTGGAAATGTAATTTTAAAAAGAAGGTAAAATATGAAAAAAGAAAGGAAATTCACATTATGTGTAAAGAGTAAAAAAAAAAAGTCATATTTTACTTTTATCCAGTGAAATATATTTTTAAAAAGAATGTCACCTAAGATAATTGGCATGTGCTCAGTTGTGTCTGACTCTTTGTGACTCCTGTCCATGAGATTCTCCAGGCAAGAATACTGGAATGGATTGCCATTTCCTTCTCCAGGGGATCTTCCTGACCAGGGATCAAACACACATCTCTTAGGTCTCCTGCACTGGCAGGCAGGTTCTTGACCACTGCCACCACCTGGGAACCCCTTTTAGCTTTCATAGGGGAAACTATGTGATTCCAGACCTTACAAACTTCCCTCCCCTAAGAATTTTTAATTTTTCCCAAAGCTTACATGCACATTACATGTGTCACCATTTTTTGTAAACTCTTTGAAACAAGAGATTGATTATATCTTTTGCTCCTTAGAAACAACTGAGACTTCTACAAGCAGCCAATAAACACATATTGTTAATGCACGCTGGCTGAAAACTCATGTGTCATAAAATTTTTTTAAAGGGAACTTTTTTATCTCTGTAATTTTATTTGTACAGTTTGGACAAGTAGCTCACATTTGAAATGCTTTCAAGTATGTTTTTGCAATCAATCAATAAATATTTACTGAAAGGTTTCTGTGTGCTCAGTAAGGCACTGGATGAGTCATAATAAGGTTGAGCAAATCTTTGAAATCTAGTTTTATCCCAGTTCTGTAGAAAACATTTCTCTCAATATATTTATACCAATCTCCAGATGACTCTTTTTTGCACCAAATGTGACATTTTTCTAATGTGGTCTGAGATAATAATTTAATATTGTTATTTTAAGAATAAAAAAAATAAAATATTCAATAACTTTTTGAAAACAAGGGTAAAAATAGTGCTTTGTTTTAGAATATATCAAAATATATATGTAAAGTTGAGATGCTGTATCTAGTTATTTAATTTGGTTACTAAATAAACAGTAAGTAACAATTTAATGACTAATATAATATGTAATTTTATTTTATTTAATGAAAAATCATTAAGAAGTACTATTATAAAGGTTAACTGTGTATCAGTTAAACAGAGTAAAATGCTGGATAAATAATGAAAACCTATGGTATAGTGCAAGGAACTCTATTCACTGCTATGTGGTGAAGGAAATATAAAAAAAGAGAGGATATATGTATATGTATAACTGATTCACTTTGCTGTACAGCAGAAACTAACACAACATTGTAAAGCAACTATACTCCAGTAAAAATAAATTAACTTTTTAAAAATAGAGCACAATGTCTACATCCAAGGGTAAAAGTGTGTATGTATTGAATTCATGAATATTAATTTATTCATTTTATTTAAGTATTTTATTATGATATCTTAAAGCTATGGGAAAGCTAATATTATAAAATATATATGATGATTGACATTCAAGAAATGATAATTTGGATTCTCTATTTACAACATAAATCAAAATAAATTCTCATGTATTTAATACATATTAACAGTAACATGTTAAGATGACAAAAGAATTGAATGCACCTTAGGATAGGGAGTTACCTTCTAAACATGACGTATCAAGAGAAGCCATAAAGAAGAAGACTTAACGGTACAAATTCAAACTTCAATATGGCCACAAATTTATAATAAAATAAATGTCAAAAACCTTTAAAATACATACATATGTAATAAAGATTTACTAATATTACTGCAAAATGAATATGTAAAATACTTTGAAAACAGTTTATAGTAGAAAACAACAAACCCGTTAAGTGTATGAGCAAGTTGAGAACAAAAGATACCACTAATATTAATTTTCTTCACTTATATAGAAAGAGATGACACAAAAAACAAATTTGATTTAAGCATTGATAAAAATAAAATAATTTCATATTTATTGTTCATTTTAGAAGTTAATCAAAACTTGTAATATTTTACAAAGTGACTTGACTTTTGTAAAAACAAAAACAAAAACATGTATTTGCTATCATTTCCAGTCCTCAGACGTGAGTATCTTCACTAGTCTCTGCATGTCAGTGACTTTGCAAATGTTGTAATTGTATTCTCTTTCTCTGCTTAGTTAAATCCTACTTATTTCTTCTTCACTTTCTTCATTTCTTCAGGTGTGATTTTGCTTTGTAATTTATTATATTATGATACACACTGAAATAATAAAGTGAAAAATAATGTACAGAAATAGTGAATAACAAAAGAGTATGAAATTACTAATGTGATCAAGGAGGGCCTCTCTGAAAAGGCTACATTGATGTCAGTCATGGCCAATCACGAGAAGAAATAATCAATCTAATAAAAGAGAGAAGAGTGTTTCAAGCAGAGGTGAGAAGGTAGCAAAAATAAAGGCCACTAAGGAGCTTAGATTTTTCTGGTTTGGGTTTTTAATGGAAGTATATTTGATTTATGGGGCTTTCCAGGAGGCTTAGTGGTAAAGAATCCACCTGCCAATGCAGGAGACACGGATTTGATCCCTGGGTTGGGAAGATTCTCTGGAGAAAGAAATGGCAACTCATTCCCAGTATTCCTGCCTGGGAAATCCAATGGATAGAGGAACCTGGCAGGCTACAGTCCATGGGGGTCACCAAAGAATCAGACATGACTTAGCAACTAAACAACAACAACAAAAATAGTTGATTTACAATATTGTGTTATTTTCAACTATACAGCAAAGTGATAATTTGGTTATATACATATGGGCACATATCTATACTTTTTAAATTCTTTTCCATTATAGGTTATTACAAGATAGTGAATTATAGTTCCCCATGCTATACGGTATGTCCTTGTTTATTTCATATATAGTAGTGTTATTTTTTAAGAGTTGCAAGAAGGGACATGTGGCTAAGTAACTAAAAAGAATGTGCAACAGAGACTCTAGGTGAACCAGGCCAGACAGGCAGAGTCAGATAATGCAGTCCTTTTAGGTCAAGGCTAGGTATCTCAATTTGTTCAAAGTGTAGTTGGAAGTCATTGAAAATTTTTAAGGCTTGGGTAAGTGACTTAATAAAATTTATGTTTTTGTTGTTGTTGTTGTTGTTGTAAAGGAAAGGAAGTTAAACTTCAAGAGATTAGAGGAGGGTTTGTTTGACCTTCCTAAATGTAGTCATTCTCAGAGACCTGTATTTTATAGATGGTAATAAAGTTTTTCTTATATCTACCTATCAAAAAAAAATAAAATTTATGTTTTTAAAGATTGTGCACTGGTAACCTTGGTTCTAGCTGTATTCTGGAAATAATTACTGAATATGGAAAAAGCCATGCAACTGAAGACAGGCTGGGTGTAGGGCTCCTTCCTTTAAGAGAAAGGGAGTGAATGATCTTATTCATGTATTTTGGCTTTTTCATCTAAAGGTGTTTTGCAATTTTTAGTTCCTGGTGGTAGTGGTTTAATTGCTAAGTCATGACCAACTCTTGTGACTCCATGGATGTAGTCTGCCAGGCTCCTCTGTTCATGGGATTCTCCAGCAAGAATACTGGAGTGGGTTGCCATTTCCTTCTCCAGGGGATCTTCCTGACCCAGGAATCGAGCCCGGGCCTCCTGCATTGCAGGCAGATTCTTTACTGACTGAGCTATGAGGGAAACCTTCAGTTCCTAGGAATAGAGCCAAAACAAAAAATGGCCAAGTACAAGTAAGAGCCTAGAACTGAGAAAATGAATGAAGCTTGTGGAAGAAACATCTTGGAGAGAAGGAACTCCAGAAAAGTGGATACAATAATCTGTATGCAAATTTTCTTTTTTTTTTAAATTTTATTTTATTTTTAAACTTTACATAATTGTATTAGTTGCCAAATATCAAAATGAATCCTCCACAGGTATTGGCTGGTTCTTCAACTATGCCTACATAGAGCAAGATTTCAAGACACCTGGCAGAAAACAGTGGCTAAAACCTCCAGAAGTTGGTGATGGACAGGGAAGCCTGGCATGCTGCAGTCCATGGGGTCGCAAAGAGTCGGACATGACTGAGCGACTGAACAGAACTGAACTGAAAAACCAACAGGTAATCAGGAATTTCATGTACATAGTACTAGGAATGCAGACATTGTATTTAGACACTGACAGAATGGAGGAGCCAAGTACTTCCAGCCATGACCCAGAAAGTTCATGTAGAGCAGTAGGAATCTGTTGTAGAAGCTTAGCCTGAGTGAATATGGTCTCAGAGTAGGGACAAACTAAAATAGCTAAGGAGACGTAGATTCCACGGAGGATAGTGAGTCAGAATCTTTAGGAAGGAGGAAGTTGGCAGAATGAAAGCTCAAACTTAATTTTACCAGTAGCTGGATTATGCAAGATTCATAAAGAAAAATGGAATAGTTTTGATTTCCCCGATGGCTCAGTGGGTAAAAAATCTGTCTGCTATGCAGGGGACACAGGATATGTGGTGGGTTGAATTCCTAGGTTGGGAAGATCCCCTGGAGGAGAAAATGGCAACCAACTACAGTATTCTTGCTTGAAAAAAATCTCTTGGACAGAGGAGCCTAGTGGGCTACAGTCCAAAGCGTCACAAAGAGTTGGATACAACTGAGCACAAACACAAGTTGTACACCCTGAATGCTGGCTTGGAATGAAATCTACTGTCTTGGAAGGATTCCCTTGTATTAGCATATTGTTTCTAGAGAATTTGCTCTATATTATTTAATGAACTTGAGGTATATATTAATATTTGCCAGAGAAAAAAATAAGAAGTGTGCTTGTGTATATGTATACATTTATATGAGGGGAAGAGAGAGATTTAGTTAGGAATTAGCTCACACAATCTGGAACCTAGCAGATCCACAGTTGGCAGGTTAGGCCAACATGCTGCAGAACCAGGAAAGCCAGTGGTGCAAATGAAGTCTAAAGGCAGTCAGCTGGAGAAATGCACTCCTCTTGCTAGGGACGCCAGTCTTTTTGCTTTATTCAGGCCTTCACCTAACTGAATGAAACCTACCCACATTATGGAGAGCAATTGACTTTATTCAAACCACCAATTTATATGTTAATCTCACCAACAAATAACTTTCAAGCTGACACATAAAATTAGCCATCACAAAGTGTAATTTGGATAAAAAGCACAGATGTGAAGTTTTCAGTGGAATGAGTTTTGACAAATAAATATCTCTGTGACCACACTATAAGCAAAAACATTTCAGTCACCTCAGAGCATTTCCTCATTTACACCTTTACATTTAGTCTCTTATATTTGGTTTCTCCCCAATGCAAGGTAATAATTTATTTAATTTCTATTACCAATTTTTCCTGTTCTACAGCTATATTTAAATTAAAATGTGAATATCTTGTTTGATTTGCCCTAAATGATTTCTATTCCCTTGTATTAATATCCACAATTTGTTTACTCGTTCACATTTTAATTTGTTTCCAGTTTTCAGTATTATAAATAAACCTGTAATAAATATTCTTGTACCAATATTTTAGGGAGCACAGGTTTTGATTTATCTTGGGAAAAGTATTTTAGAGTGAATTTTCTCAATCATGGGGTAGGTATATTTTAACTTTATAATGAACTGCCAAGTAGTTTTCCAAGTGATGGTACCAGTTTCTATTTCACCAGCAAACAATGGGAGTTCCAGTGGCTCCATATGCATTAACCCTTAGTACTGTCATTCTTTTTAATTTTAGCAATCCTAGTAATGTGGCTTTTACTTGCATTTTCATGATGAATAATACTGAACTGCTGCTGCTGCTGCTAAGTCGCGTCAGTTGTGTATGACTCTGTGCGACCCCGTAGACAGCAGCCCACCCGGCTCCCCTGTCCCTGGGATTCTCCAGGCAAGAACACTGGAGTGGGTTGCCATTTCCTTCTCCAGTGCATGGAAGTGAAAAGTGAAAGTGAAGTCGCTCAGTCCTGTCTGACTCTTCGCGATCCAATGGACTGTAGCCTACCAGGCTCCTCCGTCCATGGGATTTTCCAAGCAAGAGTACTGGAGTGGAATACTGAACTGCCCAAGTTTATTGGCCAGTTGTATGTTCTTGAGGAAGTGTCTGTCAAGTTGTTTGCCCATTTGTTTTCTTATTATTGAGTTTTATAAATATATATGTATATAAAAATATACATATATATTTTCTAGATACAAGATATCACATATAGATACTAGATACTATATCACATATAGTTACTGCAAATATTAATATCCAATTCTTTGGCTTATGTTTTTATTTTCTTAATTTTTCCTTTCAATGAATATACATCTGGTTGTGGTTTAAGTCTTATTTACCATTTTTTGGGGGCCTCTGTGTTCTCTAGAAAACTTTGTCTATCTTAACATCACAAAAATATTTTTCTCTTTAATTCTAGAAGTTTCAAAATTTTATCTTTTACATTCATCTTGTAAAATCATTCACCTTGAATTATTTTTTATTCAAGGTGAATAAAAATAATTATATATTATTTTATATCATTCACCTTGAATTATTTTAATAGTTTTATTATAATAGGCATACATTAAAATGCCTATATGTAGGATGCCAAGTTTGAAATTTCAAGGGATTAGGATGTCTCAATCTAATGGAAATTATGCTGCTTCACTTTTAAAAATAGTTCCAAGCATATATTTCTAACATGTACTTGATTTGCATTTTTTTATTCCACCAGTTTGGTGTATACTTTAAAGTCTTTAAGCATTATTTTATTCAGTCATTTATTCCAAGTCTTTAAGAAAGGCAGTGGTTTTGATATCTCATTCTACTTGATAAGTCACACATTAGTTAGAACGAGAGATTGCTATGAGGGCCACACTGCTTTCCAAAGACTCAATTCCATTTTTTTCTTTTTAATTGAGATTTTGGTAAAATACAAAGACATAAAACTGATGATTTTAGCCATCTTAAGTATATAATTTATTAGTATTATATACATTCAGATTGCTGAGCTACCATTACAACTATCCATTTCCAGAATTTTTTCACCATCCCAAACTGAAACTCTTATCCATTAGACAATATCTCTGTTCTCCTCTCCTGCTAAATTCCTGACAACTATTGTTGTACTTTGTGTCTTTATGAATTTGCCTATTAAATTATTTTTGTGTATCATGTGAAATGGAAATTTTCCCCCATATGAATGCTTGGTTATTCTAGCATCTTCCAACTTGCCAATTAAAAAAAAAGTCTGCTGAGATTTAAATTGAGATGAAATTGAATCTATATTTTCGATAAATTCAGAAAGAATTGAGAGCTTAAAAAAAATATTGAAGCTTTTAATCTATGAGGGGCTTCCCTGATGACTCAGAAAGTAAAGAATCTGACTGCAATGCAGGAGACCTGGTTCGATCCCTGGGTTGGGAAGTTTGCCTGGAGGAGGACATGGCAACCCACTCCAGTATTCTTGCCTGGAGAATCCCATGCACAGAGGAGCCTGGTGGGCTACAGTCCATGGGGACACAAAGAGTCAGACACGGCTGAGAAACTAATACTTTCTAATCTATGAACGAGGTAAATCTCTTAAATTTACTTACGTATTCTCTAATTTATTCTGTAGATTTTTGCCCTTTACTGCACAGATATCATGCACAGTTTTCATTAAATGTGCTCTTTATTTTCATTCTCTGCTGGAAGAAATGGGATTTTTTTTTTTAAACTTTTGTTTCCATTGCTTGTTTCTAGGCAACTTTAAATCTTTCACATCAGTCTCCTTCAAGCACAGGATAAAGCATGCCTCCAGATATTGAGAAACTACACCATGAATATATGCCTGGCACTTGAAAATGATTTTCTGGCCTATTTGGTGTAGCTGTAATATATGTCTTAAAAAATGTGGAAAGAGAAGAGAGGCAGGTTAAGTAGTATTTCTAGAGTAATGTGCTAAGGCAGAAACAAGGTGAAAAAAGAATCTGAAGTTGCTGACTCCCTATGCAGGGTTCTCATGAGGGGCAGTTGTGAAAATACCACTTTAAACAATACTACTAAAGCTGCCAATAGAGACATGTTTATTTGCAGATTGAAAGGACTGAAGTACTTTCAATTATATTTACAAAAGGCAATGACTTTTTCTATTATAAATGTTCTTAATATTTAAAGGTCATTCTAATACAAGGCTCTTGATTAAATACAAAAATGCATCAACAGGTCCATTATCACCAGGAGCAGTATCTTTAAGTGGCTCTGTGTTGCAGAGAATATTTGGATACCTCTTTTACAGGGATTGTTTTTAAAAAAATAATAGGGAGGAGGTGGATCTATTAATTGTATAATACTTGACCGTATTCATGTTTCAGTTTCTGAAATTCTCTGTCAAAAGTGAGTATTTTAACTGTTTTGAATGATTCCTCATCAATCTTGTGTTTATTATGAGTCACACAATATTTTACAAGTTATTATTAAAAGTAAATAATCATAAAGAAACTATCTTTCACTGTTCCCAATATAGATTCAATACAGGCTAGATCTTCAGTCTCAGATTTGGTCCAGTTCCAGTACATTTCTGATTAATATAGTTTGTGGCCACTTTGAATTGAAACCATCTCAGTTTAGAAAATAGTCCAATTCTTTTTAATTGTCAAAATTTTGAGTTTACTTATCATCAGATCTTTCTGCTCTCCCAGGCTGAGATCAGCTTCAGCTGATTTGCAATAGGAAGAACAAGAGGTTGGATTTCCCATCTGGCCCTTTCACATCTGTAGCTTTACCAGCATATGTTGACACTAATTTTGTTTTAGTTATTTTGATTGAAGAGTGATGATATCTCATTGTGGTTTTAATTTTCATTTCTCTAATCTCTAAAGATGTTTAACATACTTTCAAGTGCTTATTTGTCAGCTGTATATTCTTTTCAATGGAATGACTCTGTTTTTTGTCCATTTTCTAACTATATTATTTGCTTTTTTACTGTTTAGTTTTGAAAGTTTTTTATGTCTTTAGGTATTGGTCTTTTGCCAGACAAATGGTTTGCAAATATTTCTCCCACTTTGTAGAATATATTTTTACTCTTTTATCAGGGTAGTGAGCAGAGCCAAAGTTTTAAGTTTTGATGTAGTATAAGTTATCTGTTTATATTTTATAAAATGTGATTTTGGCATCAAGTCAAAGAACATTTTTCCCAGTCCTAGCTATCAAAAATCTCCCTTAGTTTCACCTCCACCCCCTTAGGTATTTTATAGTTTTACATTTAAATCCACAATCCATTTTGAACTAATTTTTTATAAGTCATGAAACTTTGGTTCTGTTCTTTTTTTTTAATCTACAGATGTCCAGTACTTTAAGCACTATCTCCACTGAATTAGCTTTTCACCTGAATAAAAATCTGTTTGGACTTATTTGTGTGGGTCCATTTTGGGGTTTTCTGTTCAATTCCATGGTCTATGTCTGTTTATCTGGCACATAGTCTTGATTGTCCGTGCTGTGCTAACCCACTTCAGTCATGTCTGTCTCTGTGGACCCTATGGATTGGAGCCTGCCAGGCTCCTCTGTCCATGGGATTAACCAGGCAAAAATACTGGAATGGGTTGCCATGTCTTTCTCCAGGGGATCTTCCGAACCCAGGGATTGAACCCGCATGTTTTATGGCTCCTGCATTGGCAGGCAGGTTCTTTACCACTAGCGACCTGGGAAACCCAGTCTTGATTATTGTAGCTAAGGCTTAAATTGACAAAAGTAGGGAAAAACACCAGACCATTCAGGTATGACTTAAATGAAGCCCCTTATGATTATACAGTGGAAGTGACAAATAGATTCAAGGGATTAGATCTGATAGAGTGCCTGAAAAACTATGGATGTAGGTTCCTAACAATGTATAGGAGGTGGTGATCAAAACCATCCCTAAGAAAAAGAAATGCAAAAGGCCAAAATGGTTGTCTGAGGAGGCCTTACAAACAGCTGAGAAAAGAGAGGTGAAAGGCAAAGGAGAAAAGCTAAGATATATCTATGCATGGAACTCTGAGTGAATGCAGAGTTCCAAAGAATAGCAAGGAGAGATAAGAAAGCCTTCCTCATCAATCAGTGCAAAGAAATAGAGGAAAACAACAGAATGGGAAAGACTAGAGATCTCTTCAATAAAATTAGAGATACCAAGGGAACATTTCACGCAAAGATGGGCACAATAAAGGACAGAACAGTATGGACCTAACAGAAGCAGAAGATATTAAGAAGAGGTGGCAAGAATACACAGAAGAACTATACAAAAAAAAAAAAAAAAGATTTTAATCCAGATAACCATGATAGTATGATCACTCACCTAGAGCCAGACATCCTGGAATGTGAAGTCAAATGGGCTTCAGGAAGCATCACTGCAAACAAAGCTAGTGGAGGTGATGGAATTCCAGTTGACCTGTTTCAAATCCTAGAAGATATGGTGTTAAAAGCGCTGCACTCAATGTGCCAGCAAATTTGGAAATCTCAGCAATGGCTACAGAACTGGAAAAGGTCAGTTTTCATTCCGATCCCAAAGAAAGACAGTGCCAAAGAATGTTCAAACTACCACACAATTTCACTCATGTCACAGGCTAGCAAAGTAATGCTCAAAATTCTCCAAGTTAGGCTTAATCAGTAGGTGAGATGAGTCTTCTGGATGTTCAAGTGGATTTAGAAAAGGCAGAGGAAACAGAAATCAAATTGTCAACATCCACTGGATCATTGAAAAAGTAAGAGACTTACAGAAAAACATCTACTTCTGCTTAGTTGACTACACTAAAGCCTTCAACTGTGTAATCACAACAAAGTGTGAAAAATTCCTGAAGATATGGGAGTACCAGACCACCCTACCTGCCTCCTGAGAAATCTGTAAGAGGGTCAAGAAGCAACAGTTAGAACCGGACATGGAACAATGGACTGGTTTCAAATCAGGAAAGGAGTATGTCAAGATTGCATATTGTCACCCGGCTTATTTAACTTATATGCAGAACATCATGCTAAATGCCCGGCTGGATGAAGCACAAGCCAGAATCAAATTTGCCAAGAGAAATATCAATAACCTCAGGTATGTAGATGACCCCATCCTTATGGGAAAAAGTGAAGAGGAACTAAAGAGCCTCTTGATGAAGGTGAAAGAGGAGAGTGAAAAAGCTGGCTTAAAACTCAACATTAAAAAAACAAAGATTATGGCATCCAGTCCCATCACTTTATGGCAAATAGATGTGGAAACAATGGAAACATTGAGAGACTTTAGTTTTTAAAATCTTTCCAAAATCACTGCACATGGTGACTCGATGGACATGAGCTTGAGCAAGCTCTGGGAGTTGGTGACGGACAGGGAAGCCTGGTGTGCTGCAGTCCACGTGTTGCAGAGTCAGACAGGACTGAGTGGCTGAACTGAACTGAACCAAATAGCTGACATTCAGTTCAGTTCAGTTCAATTCAGTTGCTCAGTCATGTCCAAATCTTTGCGACCCCATGAATCGCAGCATGCCAGGCCTTCCTGGCCATCACCAACTCCCTGAATCTACACAAACCCATGTTCATCGAGTCGGTGATGCCATCCAACAATCTCATCCTCTGCTGTCCCCTTCTCCTCTTGCCCCCAATCCCTCCCAGCATCAGGGTCTTTTCCAATGAGTCAGCTCTTCACATCAGGTGGCCAAATATTGGAGTTTCAGCTTCAGCATCAGTCCTTCCAATGAACCCCCAGGACTGATCTTCTTTAGGATGGACTGGTTGGATCTCCTTGCAGTCCAAGGGACTCTCAAGAGTCTTCTCCAACACCACAGTTAAAAAGTATCAATTCTTTGGCGCTCAGCTTTCTTTATAGTCCAACTCTCACATCCATGTGTGACTACTGGAAAAAATGTTGCTTTGACTAGATGGACCTTTGTTGACAAAGTAATGTCTCTGCTTTTTAATATGCTGTCTAGGTTGGTGATAACTTTCCTTCCAAGGAATAAATGTCTTAATTTCATGGCTGCAGTCACCATCTGCAGTGGTTTTGGAGTTCAGAAAAATAAAGTCAGCCACTGTTTCCACTCTTTCCCCATCTATTTGTCGTGAAGTGATGGGACCGGGTGCCATGATCTTAGTTTTCTGAATGTTCAGCTTTAAGCCAACTTTTTCACTCTCCTCTTTCACTTTCATCAAGAGGCTCTTTAGTTCTTCTTCACTTTCTGCCATAAGGGTGGTGTTATCTGCATATCTGAGGTTATGTATTCTGATTCTTCCTACTTTGTTCTTTTTCAAAACATTTTAAGCAATTTAAGTTTCTTCCTTTTTCTTGGTGTATAAATTTTATAATAGTTTTGTCTATTTCTACCAATCTTTGATTATTGATAATAAATGCATTTAACTTAATCAATTTGGGAAGAATTGATATCTTTACTATGTTGAATCCTCCAGTCCATAAGCACACTATGTCTCTCCATTTATTTAGTTCACTATTTTAATCACTGATTTTCAGTTTTCAGAATAACAAACTCTGGACATGTTTTATTGGATTTACTTCCTAATAACTTCAGTCTTTTTGAGCACATCTATCTCTTTGATCTTGAGATCTCTAGCCATTGTGCCTTCTTTCTATCTTTCAGAAACACTTTATATATGCTATGGATATAATGTATAGAATGCATAGCTCCATTTAATTGAGAAGTAGAAAAAAAATCACATTTGTTTCATCTTTCTAGATGTGGAAGTTGTGATTATTTTTTTAGATTTAAATATTAAAAATAAATCATATATTTATCCATTTAGTTGTAAGTTCTGGTTCTTTTTTGCCACCTTTGTGTAGATTCTGTCTTCTGCTCAAGGATGTCTTTCACCATTTTTTATAGTACATGTCTGTTGGTGAAGAATTATTTCAGGTTTGAATATCTGATGAAACACCTTTCTTTCCCCTTTGTTTTTGAAATATATTTTTACTCATAATAAGCTGATTTTATTTTTAATTCAGTATTTGAAGACATTAATGCATTATTTTCTCACCATGCATTATGTCTGATGAGAACTCTGCTAACACAATATCTTGATTCTCTGTAAATAATGTGTCATTTGGCTTTGGCTGTTTCTAAGTTGTTTTTTTTTTGTTTTCTTTCCCCTCCCTTGCCTTGTTTTATCTATTCAGTTATATTCTGTATGGTTGTAGCTTTCTTCAAGTTTGTTGTATTTACAGCACATTAAATTTGTTGGATTTATAGGTTTATAGTTTTAATCAAATTTAGAACTTTTTCTTCAAGATTTTTCTGTCTCCCACTCTCATCTAATTAAGAAATATCAATTACATGCATTAGATCATTTGAATTGTTACACAGCTCTAATGTTCATTTTCTTAATTTTTTTCTTGTGTGTTTCACTTTGGATTATTCCACTAGATGATAGAATTTGGCTACTTCTATGACTATATCTTTAAGTTCACTAATATTTTCTTTTGTAATTTCTGAAGGAAATGGCAACCCACTCCAGTGTTCATGCCTGGAGAATCCCAGGGACGGGGGAGCCTAGTGGGCTGTCGTTTCTGGGGTAGCACAGAGTCGGACACGACTGAAGTGACTTAGCACTTAGCATACTATATTAAGCTAATGTTGTATATTTTTCATCATATGCATTGTGGTTTGTATTTCTTGAAATTTGATTTTAGTCTTTAAAATAATATTTTCTGGTCTTAGCATTTTGAACATATACAGTACAATTACAATGGTTTTAAAATTCTAATTTCTAATATCAGTGTAAATTGTGTCTGATTTCAATTGATTGGTTCTTTCCTCATTCAATGTTTTATTTTTCTACATTTTTCATGCCTGGCAATCAAACTAGATGTCATTCATTCTGAAATTTATCATGTGTGTGTTTTTTTAGAATAATAAAAGAAAATATATTGGCGTTCTCGTTATTCAACTTAAAGATCTGCTTATACTGGCTAGTCTACTTTGGTATTTTCTCAAGACTACATCAGTTTAAGTTCTCTTAAATAAGTTGTTTGAGACACAGTATTATTAGGAATAACTATAGTAGTAGTTTTAACTAGTTACATTTCATTGTAATAAAAATTTCTATGTAATGACACAGTTGTATTTTGTAAAATAATTAATTATTCATGGTATTTCTTTATAGCACCCATGTCAGGTTCTGGGATCTAGAATTGGAAGTACCTGTGTTTCAAGTCCTTTTAAGGTAAGTCTCATTGCCTCTTGTGAGGTAACAGAATATGGGTTTGTGCTCCTAGTTCTTGACACAGAGTTCCTAACACCCTTGTACTTTCTTATATAATAACACCAGGAGCACATGTTCTATTGTAGTGACTCTAGATGAGCCCCTGGGTAGTTCTTAGATATGGGGTGGTCATCAGAAAGATCAAACCATGATCGAAAGCTTGGTATTTTCAGCTTTACAACCATCCTCCAAAGAGGAGAGTGGGGCTAGAGATGGAAGTAGCAATCAATTATGCCAGTAATTGATTATTCTTATGTGAAGAAACCTCCAAAATATTTTATGAGTAGGGGTCTGGAAGCTTCCAGGTTGATGAACACATCCATATTCAGGGTGACACATCCCAACTTCACAGGGACAAAACCTCTTCTACTTGGGAAACTCCCAGCCTATGTATTACTTCATCTGGCTGTTCATCTGTATCATTTATTTTATTCTTTAATAACTCATGAATGTAATTAAGTGTTTCTCTGAGCTCTGTGAGCCACTCTAGCAAATTATTATTAATCAAGGAGGGGATTGTGAAAATTTCAGATGTGTAGCCAATCAGACAAAAGTTGTGGGTACTCTGAGAACCTACTATCCCTTGGTATCTAAAGTGTTGTGGAAGCATTCTTGCGGAACTGATCTTTAACCTGTGGTATCTGACCCATTTCCAGAACTGAGTTAAATTGTAGGACACCCAGTTGATGTCATGAATTGCTTTGATGTGGGGGAAAAAGCCCCACACATCTGGTGGCCTAAAGTGTCAGTAATGGTATTCTGTGTATAAGTAAAGGAGTGTATGTCAATTATATCTCAATAAAACAGAAAGAAAAAAAATAAAGGAGAAAACAAAGGACAAAATCTGTAGGTTTTTTTCAATATATCTCTTCACATCACTTTAGCTAGACTCTAAAATATTACCCTTCTTCATAAGGTTGTTTGCAGATTCAATGAAGGAATGTATATAGAGTACTGAGTGCCTTATTATGCATAGTTGTGGTGGTGCTTAGTGACAAGTAGTTAGGACATAAAAATGTTGGTTGTTGTTAGCACTATTTTTATGGCCTGAATAATTTAGACTTTTGATGAGAGGAAAGAGCATGTTCAACTTTTGTTAAATCCTTGAGGAATATGCTTAATGCATTAATGTTTACCTCAGTGGAAGTAGTCTGAGACCTTGTTTGCTCTTGTTCAGTTGCTCAGTAATGTCCAACTCTTTGTCACCCAAGGACTCAGCACACCAGGCTTCCTTGTCCTTCAGTATCTCCTGGAGTTTGCTCAAACTCATGTGCATTGAATCGGAGATGCTGTCCAACCATCTCATCCTCTGCTGCCCTCTTCTCTTTTGCCTTCACTCTTTCCCAGCATCAGGGTCTTTTCTACTGAATTCATTAGAAATTCATTAGGCTGTTCACATCAGCTTGCCAAAGTATTGGAGCTTCAGCTTCAGCATCAGTCCTTTCAATGACTATTCAAGGTTGATTTCCTTTAGGATTGACTGGTTTGATCTCCTTGCAGTCCATGGGACTCTCAAGCGTCTTCTCCAGCACTTTTCATACTGTTCATGGGGTTCTTGCAGCAAGAATACTAGAGCAGCTTGCCATTCCCTCCTCAATGTATTGTCAGAACTCTTAACTATGACCCATCCGTCGTGGGTGGCCCTGCACGACATGGCTTATAGCTTCATTGAGTTACCAAAGCCTATTCACCAGGACAAGGTTATGATCTGTGAAGAGACTGAGACCTTGAGATAGCTTTGAAAATTATAAAGGTTAACTGGCAGACCTTCTTTAATGTCTTCTCTATATAAACTTGCATAATCAGAAGAAAAAACATGAAAAATGTTTGTCTGACAGTTTAAAAATTTGACCAATTCTGTGATTATGATTAAATACATATCCAGAAGTGAAATATCATCACTTTGCAATGTATTTATTGCAAACCAAACAAAACACTTCAAAGATCAATTTTCTCTAAACGTCCGTGTGTGTGTGTGTGTGTGTGTGTGTGTGTGTGTTCAGTCACTTCATCGTGTCTCCCGTAAGGCTCTTCTGTCTATGGGATTTTCCTGGCAAGAATACTGCAGTGTGATACACATTATTTATTTATTTATTTATTTTCATTATTTATTTAATAATGACATTTTCTAAATTCTTTACCTTAAGGTCAAGCATGTACTACAAACACAAAGACATATAAAATTATTAATAATTATTTATATATAGATTATGCAAAGATATAAATCTAAAGAAAATAGTTAAACAACAGCTTGTTCAAATTCAATTGTTTTGAAAAAAGATTAGTAATTTCACTGAGAGCTAAAATGCATATTCCAAAATTAAGCAAGACACAGAACTACAAGGCAGTAAAGAACCTCTCTTTTTGAGAGTTTATAACAGAGGCACATCACCATAGCAATTTAAAAGAAAACAGAGTAATTTAAGTTTCAGTACATATGATATAAAAATTACTCTCAAAATTCTTCTTAAAGCCATCACTAAAGTGTTCCATTTCATAGAATACATGACATTAAAATTTCTTTTAAACTATGTCAGAATATGATGGAAAACAAGAGAAGGAAGAATAAAGAAGAAAGATCAAGTCTGATTTTCTTAACTCTTGTCTTTTCAAATGAAAACATCTCTGCTGGACATCACAGATAAGTGGACTCACTCCCAAGTAAATGAATATGCCCTATACATATTTGCCTTGGAAAATATAGAGTAAGGTTCATGTCATCCTTTGTGTCATTCTCACAATATATTGTATTTATATAGTGCTCAGTATTTTTGCTTAAACATCTAATTTATTAGACCATTACACACAGTTTTTTTTAATAGAAAATACCTTTCATATATCAGGCACTCCTTAGGAGAAACAAAGATACAGTACTAAAGAAACCAGACCAGTCTTTTGCTTTCATTGTGTTCTTGATTGAGAGAAGGACCATAGTTAATAAAGACATAATGTAAAATGCTAATATAATACATGTTATGACACAATAAGATAGAAGCACATAACAGAGAGTATCAAGGATTATACTTCATATATGATAGTCAAGGAAATGACAGCACTTAGTTTCTATTTGATTTTAATAATGTCTATTTTTCTATCATCACAGAAACAAGAGGACATATGTTATTTGTTTCCATAGATTTTCTAAAAGGATCATATTATCTCTAGTACCTAAACAGATAGCTTCATTGACTTAAGAGTTGGTACTGTATTTTAAGAGCTTCTCTGGTATCTCAGCTGGTAAAGAATTTGCTGGCAATGCAGGAGACCCCGGTTTGATTCCTGGGTCAGGAAGCTCCACCAGAGAAGGGATAGGCTACCCACTCCAGTATTCTTTCCTGGAGATTCCCATGGACAGAGGAGACTGGTAGGCTCTATTCCATAGGGTCCACAGAGTCAGACATGACAAAAGTGACTTAATATGCATGACCAATAAAATAAAGCAAAATTTAATTGCTACTTAAA
The DNA here is from genome assembly GCF_000754665.1 of Bison bison bison. NCBI lineage: Eukaryota > Metazoa > Chordata > Mammalia > Artiodactyla > Bovidae > Bison > Bison bison. Next base: position 12,052,904 of record NW_011494902.1, on the reverse strand, counting down.
GTCTTCTAACAAGTCAGTGTCACACCTCGACCTCTTGATCACCACTCAGTGCTTTTCCTGGGATATCACAGTTTCTAGAGATAACTTTATCTTACTTCTGATAAAAAGTCATCACTCTAAAGAATATACTGTTTTTTATTGAGGGCTTCCCAGATGGTGCAGTGGTAAAGAATCCACCTACCAATACAGAAGACACAGGATATGAGGTTTCGATCCTTGAGTCAGGAAGATCCCCTGGACGAGGAAATGGCAACTTGTTCCAGTATTCTTGCCTGGAAAAATCCCATGGACAGAGGAACCTGGTGAACTACAGTCCATACAGTTGCGAAGAGTTAGACATGACTGAGCACGCATGCATGTATTTCATTGACTTGAAGTTACCATTGCATCTAAGATGCCCTATTATCTTTACAGAAGATGCTTCCAATTAAACTCTAATTCAGTGCTTATTTTCACTTAGATTCATATTTTATAATTTTATATTGAAAGAACTCATCTAGGCTTAATGAGATGTAGGGTTTTATCTTTTATCAGTCTTATACATGCATATAAACAAAGTATAATTGAAGTAAATTCATTGACTTTTTTCTGAAAGTTTTATACGATTAAACTATAAGTTTTCTAGAAAATTTTTAAATTCAGTTATTAATATCCTCAAGAACATTGATGACACAGCATTTCTTAAAATCATAAGATTATTAAAATCTTTTAAAAATGGCCCTGAGACAACTCTGCAGTTATGTAGCTTTAGATTACTTTTAAATACATGTTAGAAATTTTTATAAGTACTATCTGATTCAGTGTTTTTACTGATGATTTCTAAGAATTTAAAAGAGTGCACCAAAATTACCTCTCAGCCTTTCTACAAGCCACTGCCATCCTTTCAGTGAGTTTTGATCTAGCATTTTGATGGTTTCCCATACATAGGCAGTGGCATTAGACCATGATTGCTAACAGGCTGACAGCTGTTTGGAAATGTAATTGACTTTAATAGACATCCATTGCAAAGATTAAATATAAAATTAAAAAAAAATCAGTGTCTTGTGATCATGAAACAGAATAATAGAGTAAGCATAGTTTGTTGTTGCTGTAGAAGTAGACCTTTCTTGATGCTCATTCCTAAATATAAAAATTACTAATTTGTCCTAATAGACCTTGCATTCTCTGGAGAAAAATATACTGTGAAATCTACTTCTTTTCTTTTTTTTTTTTTTAATCTATGAAAGTTCTAGAAAACAAAATCCTTAGTAACAACTGTTATATCTACATTTTAATTTGGGATGAATTTAGTTGGCAAAAGATGCTTTGTTTAGTTGATTTTTGCTAGAGCTTTTGAAGTAGCAAAGAAGATAAAAAATCTTTAAGAATATATGGAAATTCAACCAAAGGCAATTGAATTTGATAAGACTACTTCCTTGTGCTTCAGCCCTCTGGAAAATATGTGTGAAAGGTAGTCAACCACAATCAAATCCAAGTTCATAACATAGTTCCTCATTTGCTATTTGTTCCTTCCTGCTTAGTTCAGTTCAGTTCATTTCATTCTCTCAGTCGTGTCCGACTCTTTGCAACCCCATGGACTGCAGCATGCCAGGCCTCCCTGTCCATCACCAACTGCCAGAGTTTACTCAAATTCATGTCTGTTGAGTCGGTGATGCCGTCCAACCATCTCATCCTCTGTCGTCCCCTTCTCCTCTTGCCTTCAATCTTTCTCAGCATCAGGGTCTTTTCCAGTGAGTCAGTTCTTCGCATCAGGTGGCCAAAGTATTGGACTTTCAGCTTCAACATCAGTCCTTCCAATGAACATTCAGGACTGATTTCCTGCTTAGTACATCTTACTAAATAATACCTTTGGAAGATTAAGCCCATGCCCTTGTTCTCCTTCCTTTTCTAAGTGAGTGGTAGATTAGGTTCATCAAGTCTAAGTTCCATGTTACTTTCACCATAATTTAAAGTTTGAAAGCAGATAGATGCTGAAGCATAGATGCCCCTAGAATATGTCGCATGACAGACTGGCTGACTGCTCAGAGACTCTCTAAAAAACTCTGTCATTTCCTTTTCTTTGTAGTTTAAATTCATGATTATACCTGTGCACTGAGAGTGGTACTATGTTATTTTTTAAAGTCAAACTTAGAATCAATGATATGATAGCTAGAACTTCTACTATTAATTTACAGTGAGAATTAGAAATATAAAACACAATTTAAAAATGTTCAGTACCCAGTCATCAACCCAAATCTTCTCCTACTTTAATGTTACCAATTTGAGTCAATTGTCACTGGATCCTTATAACATAAAATAAGAGCCTCAAATTCATCTTTGACTTCCTTGTTTCTTTAAATCCTCACAATCATTCTGCATACAGCAAAACCTTTGGACTTTATGTTAAAAACGCATTAGAACATTTCATATCATCTCCCTTTCTATTACATTCATTCCAACCACCATCTTCTTGCCTAGGTTACTATTGTTCAGTCGCCAAAGTTGTGTTCAGCTCTTCACGACCCCATGGACAGCAGCACGCCAGGCTTCCCTGTCCCTCACCATCTTCCAGAGTTTGCCCAAGTTCATATCCATTGAATCAGTGATGCCATCCAACCATCTCATCCTCTGTAGCCCTCTTCTCCTTCTGTAGAAACTTATTAAACATTTTAATTTCCTCTTTGCTCTTTTTTTTAGTGTATTCTCAGCACAACCCCTAAAGAAATCCTAATAAAATCACCTTTACTTAAAACTCACCAACCTCTTCTCATCTAACTCAGAGTAAGATTCAAAATCTTCAGACTAACCTACAACAAGTTAATGATCCTTGTGTCCACCTCTCAATCTCAACTCCTCCCTCCTCAAATTTTGCATCCTCCTTTTTGCTTCATTTTTTCCATAATGTTTATTCCTACCTAACATTTTTATACATTACACTGCAATGTAAGTTACACAGGACAAGAACCATGGTCAGTTTCTTTCACTGTTATAATCTCACTATGCAGAACAGTGACTGTTGCATAATAAGCATGCAGTACTTGCTGAGCAAATGAATTTATTCTGTTAAGCTTAGCATATTATTTCCTTGAAGATAGATGTCAGAACTATAAGATGCTAAATGAACATAGACTTCAAATGAAGAACAGTTATTTTCATGTTTCATATTATCTGATGCATCCATTTCCATGAAGATACAATCTATATTAGATTTAGAGTCCAGATGGAATGTGGACTCCCACTTTTCTGAAAGTGCCTCAATTTTATCTAATATTATTTTTATTTAAAAATTGATTAGACAAGTAGTGTATTATTACATTAATGCTCTTAAGTCCTTTCTGATCACCATGCTCCTTTCTCCTCATCCTTGCCAAAATTTGATGTGAATCTTTCCAGTAGAAACTAAAATTATGATTTACATATCCAAATACATGGATGGAAAGTATGTATAAATTTAGTTAGATTTTTAGTTTTACAAAAATAATATCATAGTGCACATATTACTTTGCATCTTGCTTATTTTTCACTCAAAATGTTTTCAATCCATGTTAACTTGTCTATGTCTAGTTGATACCTTATAGATGCTATATATTGTTCCATCAAAAGGTCAAACTAGATTTAACTTTTTCTGTTATCAAGCTGTGGTTGTTTAGTTTTTAATTTTGGCAAGCAGAGCTTCATTAAACACCTTAGAATGTCTCCATCTGCATATGTGAATTTGCTTTCTCTGTCTTAAATATTTAAAATTAGAATTGCTCAATAATCATGTATTTTTACTGTTAATGTATACTGTCAAATTCTTCATCAAATTTACTGCTTTATTTCTTACTTCAAACATGAAAGAAAACACTATTTCCTCACAATCTGTCAAGGCATTGTTGGCATATTAATACTACTTTTTTCATTTTATTCTGATCTAATTAATGATAAAGTAATAGGACTCCCATAAATTTAAATGCCTATGATTACTACTGCTAGTCAATTTTCATATATGTATAGGTCATTTGAGTTTCCTTTTTTACATACTTCTTATTTATATTCTTTGTTGATTTTTCACTTTACTTTTATTCTTACGTTTTAGCAGTTATACATATAGGTAGTAAGTTTTATCACTTACAGTATACCTTTTAAGATTATTTTTCCTACTTTTTTATAAAAGCATAAATTTTGCTGTCATATTTATCAGTCTTTTATTTTGACACATGCATATATGATAAAATATATTTTATAATGAGATAAATGATGGGCTGGATGAAGCACAAGCTGGAATCAAGATTGCTGGGAGAAATATCAATAACCTCAGATATGCAGATGACACCACCCTTATGGCAGAAAGTGAAGAACTAAAAAGCCTCTTGATGAAAGTGAAAGAGGAGAGTGAAAAGGTGGGCTTAAAGCTCAACATTCAGAAAACTAAGATCATGCCATAGGGTCACATAACTTCATGGCAAATAGATGGGGAAACAGTGGAAACAGTGGCTGACTTTATTTTTCTGGGCTCCAAAATCACTGCATATGTTGATTGCAGCCATGAAATTAAAAGACACTTACTCCTTGGAAGGAAAGTTATGACCAACCTAGACAACATATTAAAAAGCAGAGACATTACTTTGTCAACAAAGGTCTAGTCAAGGCTATGGTTTTTCCTGTGGTCATGTATGGATGTGAGAGTTGAACTATAAAGAAAGCTGAGTGCCGAAGAATTGATGCTTTTCAACTGTGATGTTGGAGAAGACTCTTGAGAGTCCCTTGGACTGCTTAGAGATCCAACCAGTCCATTCTAAAGGAAATCAGTCCTGGGTGTTCTTTGGAAGGACTAATGTTGAAGCTGAACCTCCAATATTTTGGCCACCTGATGTGAAGAGCTGACTCATTTGAAAAGACCCTGATGCTGGGAGGGATTGGGGGCAGAAAGAGAAGGGAACGACAGAGGATGAGATGGTTAGATGGCATCACCAACTCAATGGATATGAGTTTGGGTAAACTTCAGGAGTTGGTGATGGACAGGGAGGCATGGCTTGCTGCGGTTCATGGGGTCGCATAGACACAACTGAGCGACTGATCTGACTGACTGAAAACAGCTAGTGGCAGTCTAAAGATTTATGTGTTTATGTTTTAATATTTTGGAATCTATCTTCACTTTTAGAATCTATCTTCACCTCTAGAATAAGAGCAAGGGACTTCATTTTGTTTGCTGCTCTATTCCACATAACTGAAACATGATGAATAAATCAATGAATAAAGAATACCACATTTTAGTTTAGCAAAGTTCAGTATGTTTTTTGAGAATTATTATTTCTTTAAAGTGTTGATTAAGCCTGGAATTTGCTTTCAGTGTTATGAAATTCCTGAATATTTATCACATTTTCATTTTCTCAGGGTTCTAAGTGAAATCACTAGATGTTATATAGAAGGTTATAACAGGTCAGTTTACAACAGGAAAAGGTCAGTTTTCAATCCAGTCCCAAAGAAGGGCAGTGCCAAAAATATTCAAACTATTGCACAATTGAGTTCATGTCCCATGCTAGCAAGGTAATGCTAAAAATCCTTCAGTGTAGGGCTCAACAGTACATTGACTGAGAAATTGCAGATATACAAGCTGGGTTTAGAAAAGGCTGGGGAACCAGATATCAAATTGCCAACATCTAATGGGTCACAAAAGAAGAAAGGGAATTCCAGCAAAACATCTACTTCTGTTTCATGCACCACACTAAAGCCTTTGACTGCATGGGTCACAACAAACTGGAAAATTCTTCAAGAGATGGGAATGTCAGATCACCCTACCTGCCTCCTGGGAAACCTGTATGCAGGTCAATAAGCAACAGTTAGAACTGGACATGGAACAACAGAGTGGTTCAAAATTGGAAAAGAAGTATGTCAAGGATGTATATTGTCACCCTACTTATTTAACTTATATGCCAAGGACATCATGCGAAATGCTGGACTGGATGAAGCTCAAACTGAAATCAAGATTGCTGAGAGAAATATCCTTAATTTCAGATATGCTGATGATACCACTCTAATAGCAGAAAATGAAGAGGAACTCAAGAGCTTCTTGATGAAGGTGAAAAAAGAGGTTAAAAAAACTGGCTGAAACTCAACATTCGAAAAACTGCGATTATGCATCTGGTCCCATCACTTCGTGGAAAATTTATGGGGGAATAAAATGGAAACAGTGACAGACTTTATTTTCTGGGCTCCAAAATCACTGTGGATAGTGACTGCAGTCATGGAATTAAAAGATGCTAGCTCCTTGGGAAAAAAGATATGATAAAACCTGCTGCTGCTACTGCTGCTAAGTCGCTTCAGTTGTGTCTGACTCTGTGCGACCCCATAGATGGAAGCCCACCAGGCTCCCCTATCCCTGGGATTCTCCAGGCAACAACACTGGAGTGGGTTGCCATTTCCATCTCCAGTGCATGGAAGTGGAAAGTGAAAGTGAAGTTGCTCAGTCGTGTCTGACTCTTCGTGACTCCATGGATTGCAGCCTACCAGGCTCCTCCATCCATGGGATTCTCCAGGCAAGAGTACTGGAGTGGGTTGCCGTTGCCTAGACAGCATATTAAAAAGCAGAGAAGTCATTTTGCTGACAAAGGTCCATATAGTCAAAGCTGTGGTTTGTCCAGTAGTCATGTATGGATGTGAGAGTTGGACCATAAAAAAACTTGAGTGCCAAAGAATTAATGCTTTCAAACTGTGGTGCTTGTGAAGACTCTTGAGAGTCCATTGGACAACAAGGAGATCCAGCCAGTCAACCCTAAAGGAAATCAACTATGAATATTCATTGGAAATACTGATGGTAAAGCTGAAGCTCCAATACTTTGGTTACTCTTTGAAAAAGACCTCGATGCTGGGAAAAATTAAGGGCAGGTGGAGAAAGGGGTGACAGAAGATGAGATGGTTGGATGGCATCATCAACTCAATAGACATCAATTTGAGCAAACTCTGGAAGATAGTGATGGACAGGGAAGCCTGGTGTGCTGCAGTCCACGGAGTTGCAAAGAGTCAGACATGACTGAGTGACTCGATGAGAACAACAGGTCAGAATGGTCAGATCAAAGTTACACAGATATCGATTGCAGAGATTATCTATGTCAGCAATTATGTCAACAAGGTAGGAAAAAATATGGTAGAAATCTGTAGCATATGTGGCTTTGTACATGTATCAACTGATTGCATACTCTTGATGGCAAGTGACAGTTTTATTCTCATGCTCATGAGAATGTGGGTTGGCACAGATGACTCAGTTTCATGCTTCAGGTCCATGTATGTAGGTCCATGTGTGTGTTCTGATGGTTCTGTTCCATGCATGTTTATGCTGAGTTCCTAGTCTAGAGGGGTAGAATCCAAGTGGTGTGTCATTTCTTCTGGCAATGTCAGGAGTTCCCCAAGGGGCTGGAAGAAATATTTGGGTGCTCCAAAAGGCCTAGGCTCAGTACTGTACTTTATTGTGACTCAGGTCATATCCCATGGGTCAAAAAAAAATCATGTAAACATACAAACTTCTGTGGAGCAAAGAAATATACTCCCTATGAGGAGGTTAGAGGGAAATTATTTTTTGTTGAAAAATATTCCTATTTACTACAACTGGTTTTGTCAGAAAAGATGAATTAATAAAATGACTAATAAATTTGAAGCAAAAATTCTCCTTTGTTACTTAATAGTTTAAACCAGAACTGGAACCTAGATTCTTCAGTGAAGTGTTGTCCAGTTATATGTCTCCCATCTCCAATTGCAATGAAGGATTTCACTTATATAGGGCTGTGAGTCAGGATTGAGTTAGAAGTAGAGATCAACTCTAGTAAGTTACAGGAAAATTAATCTGGAGAATTGGTTATCCAAGTGTTGAGAGTCTATGAAGAGTGAAAGGAAAAAGATAGTTGTTATATAGAGAAATAAAGGGAAAAAAGATATGATATATAAAGATCAAAAGCTGCAAAAGTCATTATGTTGGAATCTATGAGCTTATGCTGCTGCTAAGCTGTTGGAAATTGTTGTGGGTGCTGTTTTATCCACCAGAGAAATTCAGCTCAACCAAGACTGGTGCTAAACAAAGTTTGGCATTATTTTTTAAAAAAGAGCAGATTCAATAGTTGAGTGAATAGAGAAATTCCGTTTTGTATATTTAAAAAGTTGAGATAACTCAGTTTGTGAACTGTTCTATGAGAACCCAGGAATGATCCTTGGTGTTTCAAGGTCATCATGATACTCTGCAAAACATACAGCACTTGCAAATATTTCAAGGATTGGCAATTAGTCTCAGGATATGTCCAATACCTGAAACAGAATGCCAAAGTAGAAAAATTATATTAGAAATGTCATAACACATGTGAGATACCACCCACCTTCTTATTCTCTACAAAAACAGAATGGAAGAATAGAGATTTTATAAGAGATAAATTTATCACTTAAACTGATGAATGTTTAGAGCCAGTAGAGATTAATATTTAATGTGATATAGTATTTTGCTATAGCCTGATGAAATGAGACAGCTTACAAAACTATAGAGCTTAAGAGATGGAATGAAACCCATCCATCTAATCTAAACTTTACATATTATGACCCACCAGAAGAAATACATTATCTTGGAGTAAATATGTAAACTTAAAAACAGTTTCATGAAACAATACTTACCCTCACTATCTATTCTACACTATTTAATTTTATAAAAAGAATGCCAATTGTGACCCATTTAATTGATTTCATGCCACTAAAGGGGGTGAAATAGTCCCTTTTAAGTTTAAAAAACACTGAATTCTCACCATATAGTTAAGGAAACTGAGACTCAGTTCAATCAATAACTCTGTAAATTTCCTAGTGTTCCTTATGAACACAGTTGTATCATATTGTTTTAAGTCATGAAGTCCTTAAGTAGTGAGGCAATAGTTGAGTTGTATTCAACAGAAAGAAGATTTTTCATTTATATTCTTAGCAAATGTTTCACAGTGATTGCAACTATGTATCTGAACCATGATGCTTCATAGGTTTATCTTATCTCCTCAGTGAACTTAGTAGCTCTTTGAGACAGAACCATTTCCAGTAATTCTTTTTATCTTCTGCAGTAATAACATGATTTGAAGCTGAGAATCCTAGGACTCAATAAATTATATTTAATTGAATAACAGAAAAATAATTATAAAGAAGTTTTAAAATTCATATGTCACTGCTGCTGCTGCTGCTAAGTCACTTCAGTCATGTCCAACTCTGTGCAGCCCCAGAGAGGGCAGCCTACCAGGCTCACCCGTCCCTGGGATCCTCCAGGCAAGAACACTGGAGTGGGTTGCCATTTCCTTCTCCAATTCACGAAAGTGAAAAGTGAAAATGAAGTCGCTCCGTCATGTCCCACTCCTAGCGACCCCATGGACTGCAGTCTACCAGGCTCCTCCGTCCATGGCATTTTCCAGGCAAGAGTACTGGAGTGGGTTGCCATTGCTTTCTCCACATATGTCACTGGGTGATAGCTTATAGGTTGTGTCATCTTTCCAAAAATAAAATAGAAATCATAGGGGTTTTTTTTCAACAACATGGAAAACCCAACGTTTCATTTCCGTGTTCAGTATAAACTGTTGGCACAATGACTTGAAATATTTGGGATTTCCAGTGCATTAGTGTTACCAAAAAAGAACAGAATTTGGGAATAGGCAAGCCTTCAGACATTAAGGCCAGCTCACATTGTCGGAGATTGGTAGAATACTGATATACTGTAACCACTTCTTAGTTATCCAAGATTCGTGTTCTGCTAAAGCATTTGGATTCCATGAAGAAAATAAATAAATAGGCTGGTTTTATGTGAAAAGGGAAGAAAACAATCTCTACAGAGACTTTCAATTCTGCCTTTCTATCAAATAGAATTTTTATGGCTTTGGCATAAATCCTTGAAAAGCTGAGATTTTAATAGAAATGCCAATGTGGTTTTAAATATAGCACCCCTGGGCTGTGCTTGTATTACAGGGAAATCCAATGTCCCTCACAGCAATCAAATATTGGAAATCTCAGTGGCAGCATTCCATTCAGTGTTTAGCTATTTGAAAACCTCTCTGTTGATAGAAATGTATTTGTCACAATTTAAATTTGTCAAGTATTGAATGATTTAAAATATTGCTATAATCATTTTAGGAATATGTACTTGAAGTTACTACTTATGCAAATACAAGTTTTAAAATCCATAAATATGGTAAAATGTATTTATTACCAATGAACTATTATTCTTCATATACTGTTCAATTATGTAGTACAAAGAATACTGCACTCTGAAGAGGAAAACTTGATTGTTAGAAATACATTTTGCATTCACTGTGTGTGAGATATTGGCAGATTTCTTCATCAACTTATGTTAGTCTTCAGCCAGAAAAATAGAAACCATAATGACATTCTTAAATTATTATTGTGAAAGTCATGTGAGACATGAGTGAGAAATGATTTTTAAGCCTAGAAAGTGGCTTAACAAAGTAAATATTTTTACATATGATTTTTATTTTAAAATATAATTATAGTACATATAAATATTGAAAAATATCATAAAGCTATGAAACATAAAAATTAGAGAGATCACTACTTATTTGAGAAGCATCTGTAAATTCTATAGATATTGCTATTTCTTTATATAATCATACTTTTTTCCATATATATAAATTGCATCTAACTTTTTTGTTATCAGCACAGATACCTTTATAAATGATTGTATATACATGTGTGTATATATATGTGTGGATGAATATATACATATGTATGCGCACATATATATACTTTTTTCTTTAAGAAAACACATGAAATGTATTCATTAAGTCATCTGAGTGAAAATATTTATAGTCGCTTGCCTTCTATAACTTTGTGCCAACTTTTGACCCCATAACTACTTAGTTACAACTTCTGAATATTTATCCTTTAAAAAAATCTTTGGTAATTTGGTCGTTAAAAAATAATATTGTTATTTTAATAAGTATGTATTTTTAACTAAGATAGTTAAATATTTAAAAATATTTACTAGTATTATTTTTAATGTTCTTTCTTCATTTTTCTGTCAGAGAATTTGTTCTTTTTAAAATTAATTTGTATGTATTCTTCATTATTTGCCTGAGTCTCAGTTTTCTTATCTGGAACATGGGTAGAATTATAATTCATGGACTTTTCTAATGTGATGATTAACTGAAGTAATATAAGCTAGAGTGTGGAAATAATTACTAATAAAATATCAAAGTTTTATACCTAATAAGAGATAAAAATGTAAGTTTAATTATTATGTTCCACATCCCATGCTGGTTTTGAAATAGATCTCTATAAAACAAATTATGACAATTATTACTATATACTACTTAACAAAAAAACTAATATAATTTTTCTATTCTTCTTTTCTGGAATTGATGCAACCAGTAAGTATTTATTAATCTTTGCATGGTTCTACTCATCTTCCTAAGAGTTGATACTTTGAGGGAACACATGTACTTTTTACACTAGATATGCATAATTTATGTTCACTTTAATAGTATAAAAAAGTAAGTGAAGTCTCTCAGTCATGTCTGAATCTTTGCGACCCTATGGACTGTAGCCCACCAGGCTCTGCTGTCCGTGAGATTCTCCAAGCAAAAATACTGGAGTGGGTTGCCATTTCCTTCTCCAATAGTGTAAAAAAATCTATTATTAAATATTTTTCTGTGGGTAAATATGTAAATTATGATACACCTATACAAGAGAATACTACTTAGCAATAAGAAAAAGCAAACTATTGGGACATTCAGTGAATTGGATAGATCTTGAGGGCACTGTGCTGAGTGAAAAACTCGATCTCTTTAGGTTTCATACTGTATGATTCCACCCATTTTGGAAATCACAAAATTACAGTGATGAGAAGGGGATCAGGGGTGGGTCAAGAGTTAGTATTGTGCAGAAGATGTGACAAAATGTAGTAAGAGGAGCTTTGTTAGAAGTGAAGTAATATTACTGTATCCTGATTGTGGTTTTATGGATCTATACATGTGATAAAGTTGTATAGATTATACACTCACACAGTCAATGACTATAAAACCTAAAGAAACCTAAATAAGGTATGTAGTTTAATTTATAATATCATGCCAATGTCATTTTCCTATTTTTTAAAGTATTGTGGTATAATTGACACAACATTGTGTTAGTTCCAGATGTACGACGTAGTGAGTCCATATTTGTATATGTTGCAAAATGATCAACACAGTAAGTCTAGTTAACATCTATCACTATACATAGTACAAAATGTATTTTTCTTATAATGAGAGCTGTTAAAATTTATTGTCTTAAGAAATTTTCAAATATGTAGTATACTCTCAATGTCCTCACCATGCTGTACATTATATCCCCATGACATTTATTTTATAACTGGGAGTTTATACCTTTTGACCCCTTTCACACATTTTGCCTTCTGCCTCACCTGACTGGCAACTACCGATCTGTTTTCTGTATCTATGAGTTTGTTTTGTTTTGTGTTTTAAATTCCACATGTAAAAAAGATCATATGGTATTTGCCTTTCTCTGTCTGACTTATTTCACTTAGCATGATATCCTCAAATCCACCCTTGCTGTTACAGATGGTGGGATCTCATTATTTTTTATGCCAGAATAATATTCCACTGGTGCTTTCCAAGTAGCTCAGTGGTAATGAATCCACCTTCCAGTGCAGGGGACACAGGAGATGTGGGTTTGATCCTTGCATTGGGAAGATCCTCTGGAGTAGGAAATGGCAAGCCACTCCAGTATTCTTGCTTGGAAAATTCCATGGACAGAGGAACTGGTGGGTTACAATCCAGGGAGATCACAAAGAGTCAGACATGACTGAGCACACACTTATAGTATTCCATTTCTTATATGCCACAATTTCTTTATCCATTTATCCATTGGTAGAGACTTAGGTTGCTTCTACAATTTGGCTATTGTAAATAATGCTGTGATGATCATGGGGAAATATATATATATATATATTTGAGTTGGTGTTTTCATTTTTTTCAGATAAATACCCAGAGGTAAAATTGCTGAATCATAGGCTAGTTCTATTTTTAACTTTTTTGAAGAAACTTCATACTGATTTCCACAAGCTGAGTACATCATAAGAAATGCCAGGCTGGATGAAGCACAAGCTGGAATCAAGATTGCCAGGAGAAAAATCAGTAACCTCAGATATGCAGATGACCCCACTCTGATGACAACACCCTTATGGCAGAAAGTGAAGAGGAGCTAAAGAGCCCCTTGATGAAGGTGAAAGAGGGGAGTGAAAAAACTGGCTTAAAACTCCACAATCAAAAAATGGAGATCATGGCATCCGGTCCCATCACTTCATGGCAAATAGATGGGGAAACGATGAAAGAAATTTTCTGGGCTCCAAAATCACTGCAGATGGTGACTACAGTCATGAATTTAAAAGACACTTGCTCCTTGAAAGAAAAGCTATGACAAACCTAAACAGCATGTTAAAAAGCAGAGATTAATTTGCCAAAAAGGTGCATATAGTCAAAGCTAGGATTTTTCCAGTAGTCATGTATGGATGTGAGAGTTGGACCATAACGAAGGCTGAGCCCCAGCCCTGAAGAATTGATGATTTTGAACTGTGCTATTGGAGAACACTCTTGAGAGTCCCTTGGATAAAAGGAGATCAAACCAGTCAATCCTAAAGGAGATCAACTGTGAATATTTATTGGAAGGATGGATGCTGAAGCTCCAATACTTTGGGCATCTGATGCAAAGAGCTGACTCATTAGAAAAGACCCTGATTCTGGCAAAGATTGAATGCAAGAGAAGGGGGAGACAGAGGATGAGATAGTTGGATAGTATCACTGACACAATGGACAAGAATTTGAGCAAGCTCTAGGAGATGGTGGGCAGGGAAGCCTGGTATGCTTCAGTCCATGGGTCGCAAAGAGTCAGACACAACTGAGCGACTGAACAACAACAACAACAACAATATACTGTTTTCCACAGTGATTGCACCAATTCCCACTGAGTGCACAAGAGTTCCTTTTTCTTCATATCCTTCCAAACTCTTTATTTCTTGTCATTTAATAATAGCAGTGTGTTTATTTTCTGCAGTTTCTTTCATTAGTGTCTTGGATTTCAGTGTGCAGATCTTCCACTTCCTTGGTCAAATTTGTACCTAGGTATTTTATTTAGTTTCCTGGTTTTAACAGTTGTACTTTCAGTTCAGTTCAGTCGCTCAGTCATGTCCGACACTTTGCGACCCCATGAATCACAGCACGCCAGGCCTCCCTGTCCATCACCAACTCCCAGAATTCACTGACTCACATCCATCGAGTCAGTGATGCCATCCAGCCATCTCATCCTCTGTTTGGTTATGTAAAATTTTATCTTTAGGGACAGCTGAGTGAAGGATGCTTGAGAATGGTCTGCACTATTTTTGCAACATCCTTGTAAATATTTTTTTTTAGTTAGTAATTGAATAATTCATAGCCATTGTTCCATGCACTTGTACAGCCTTCAAGAGTATAATAACTGATGTTGACTGATTTGTACTGAATTCCAAAGACAAGAACCTTGAATAAATTTTCACCACTCTATCTTCAACACTTAGGAAATTTCCTGGAGCAGAGAAGGCACTCAGTACATGCTTGCTAATAAATAAATTGATACAAAATTTTATCAAGTAGGTGTATCTGAAATAAGTAAGCTATTTGCATATAATTGGAATTTTAGATTATTTCTAACATCTGCCAATGTAAATGTTACCATACAAAGAGCATATTTATTTATATAATTGATCTCCCACTCCTTATGAATTTTATATATATGTTTTAAGAATCAGTTCTCAAGAATGAGATGACTGGGTTTAAAATATGTAGCTTTTTTGGAGCTTACAATTTGGCTTATCAATTTACTTTCTTAAATATCATAATTACTGTAATTATGTTACTGAAACTGCTTCATTTCTCACTCCATCTTAAAATCACTCTATACCTGAGTCTCTTATACCTTATATCTGCTACTCAGCTATTTACTCAATTCCTTACCCAAACGTGAATTTCATTTTAACATTATGATATTATACATTATGATAAAAGGCATATGAGAAGCTCTAGCATGAAGATTACATGGCTGTATTTGTGTTTACGTCTGTATGTGTTAGTTGCTCAGTTGTGTCTGACTCTTTGAGACCCCATGGATTGTAGCGCACCAGGCTCCTTTTTCCATGGAATTCTCCAGGAAAAAATACTGGAGTGGGTAGCCATTCCCTTCTCCAGGGGGTCTTCCCGACTCACGGATTGAACCTACATCTCTTGCATCTACTGCATTACAGGCAGATTCTTTACCGTCTAAGTCATGAGTGAAGCCCATATCACATATGGGTCAAGAATTAGACAGATAACAGTAAATTACCTCTATGAAATGAACTTTAGGAATGTTTCAGTTGAGTTGTATGTTAAACAATTTACTTTCTCTGTTTATTTCAGTGTTGTCAAAACTGACAAATTCGTATTTAAAATACTGAGTAAGTCTTGATGATGAATTCTTATAGTGATATTAATTAAAATGTAGAGGCATTGTATTTTTTAGATAATTTACTGTCAACAAAATTAGGAAAATTTTATTATTTTCAATATTTTCTCATTTTTCTACATTGCTTCTTTTCTTAAATTAGATTTTTATAGCATTTATTGTATCCCTTTTGCCAAAAAAGTCACTGTGTAAATCATTGCCTTAACATTTTTGACAATTTTAGAAGGAAACCGGTGTGTATTTGAAAATTTCAATTTTAAAAGCACCTTATAATTTTCTTTTTTTTTTCTTTTTTATTTTTTTTAAATTTTATTTTATTTTTAAACTTTACATAATTGTATTAGTTTTGCCAAATATCAAAATGAATCCACCACAGGTATACATGTGTTCCCCATCCTGTACCCTCCTCCCTCCCCATACCATCCCTCTGGGTCGTCCCAGTGCACTAGCCCCAAGCATCCAGTATCGTGCATCAAACCTGGACTGGCATCTCATTTCATACATGATATTTTACATGTTTCAATGCCATTCTCCCAAATCTTCCCACCCTCTCCCTCTCCCACAGAGTCCATAAGACTATTCTATACACCAGTGTCTCTTTAGTTCCTTTTATAGTCTATGGAGGAGCCACCATTTCTCATCTATGTTAGAAAAATTTAAAGAACAGTTGACTGGACAGCAATCATGTAATGGTTGAAAATTAAGCTCCTTAATTTATAGCACCAGATTTTGTGGCAGTCTATCCAGGCAGGATATATTTATTCAATAATGATAATATGCCTCAAATGAGTTTACTAACTATAACCACAAATATGCACAATATTTAATATTATAAAACAAGTCTAAAATGAACAGATTACTGTGGGAAATCATGATAATTTTCTGCTTTTTCTTAGCAAAGCAGTGATTATTAGTCTGTTAATTAATGAATTATCTCCATTGGTTAGCACAGATAATTTCTTGCCACATACTGTTTTCCTAATTCTGATGATTGGTCTCTCAAAGTATGCATTATTAACTGAAAGAAATACTGAAAGTAGGATGGATGGATAAACTTAATCAGTATTAATTAAAATAGTGTCCAAAACTTCTTCTATTTGATGACATCATATTAGTTAGTTTTCTGCATGTGAAATGAGATGTTAATGAAATCTTAAGAGGATGACAGTATTGTTTCAAAACAATGCAACTAGATACATAAATACATTACCAATAAGAAAGGTTTTGTTAAACTGATAGTGTGTTCCTTACCAGCTTTTCCTCCTCCAAAATGAACAAAAAACAGAACCTAAAGACCTAAATCATTTAGTTGCTTTTGCATTAAACTTTAATGCAAATGAGAACCTACATATCTCATTGCCATGTTATATTTACTTCTGTTTAAGATAAGTTGTTTTATCTTTTTTGATAACTGAGTTTATAAATATTTTAAATTGTTCTTGCCTTATGCAAAATATGAAAAATACTGTTATAATCTGACTACCTTAGACAGAGATTATGAGGAGGGTTGATGAGGCACTTAGAAGGAGTTCTCAGCTTCTTGCAAGAGGGAAAAAGCCTCACAATTATACATTTTGGCACCATAAGAATAGGTGAACATTAAATGTGGCATCAAAGATGTGATGCTGTTAAGATACTATAGTATTCATAAATGGGTGCCGAATTTTTTCAAAGGATTTTTCTGCATCTGTTGAGATTATCATATGGTTTTTAATCTTTCAACTTGTTACTGTGGTGCATCATATTGATTGGTTTCCATATACTGAAGAATCCTTGTATTCCTGGAATAAACCCAACTTGATCACGGTGTTTGAGCTTTTTGATGTGTTGATGAATTCTGTTTGCTAAAAATTTTGTTGAGGATTTTTGCATCCATGTTCATCAGTGATACTGGCCTGTAGTTTTCTTTTTTTGTGTTGTCTTTTTCTGGTTTTGGTATCAGGGTGATGGTGGCCTCATAGAATGGATTTGGAAGTTTTCCTTCCTCTGCAATTTTTTGAAAGAGTTTTAGAAGTATAGGCATTAGCTCTTCTTATAAATGTATAATAGAATTATCCTGTGAAGCCATCTGGTCCTGGGCTTTTATTTTTGGGGAGATTTTTGATCACAGGTTCAGTTTCAGTGCTTGTAATTGGGTTGCTTATAATTTCCATTTCTTCCTGGTTTAGTCTTGGAAGATTGAACTTTTCTAAGAATCTGTCCATTTCTTCCAAGTTATCTATTTCATTGCCATATAGTTGTTGTTCATAATATTCTCTTACAATCCTTTGTATTTCTGCATTGTCTATTGTAACCTTTCTTTTTTCATTTCTAATTTTTTTGATTTGATTCTTCTCTTTTTTTCTTGAAGAGTCTGGAAAGGTTTTGTCAATTTTGTGTATCTTCTCAAAGAACCAGCTTTTAGCCTTATTAATCTTTACTACTGTTTCTTTCTTTTTCATTTACTTCTGCTCAGATCATTATGATTTCTTTCATTCTACTAATTTTTTTTTTGTTATTCTTTTTCCAGGTACTTTAGGTGTAAAGTTAGGTTGTCTATTTGATGTTTTTCTTGTTTCTTGAGGAAGGACTGTATTGCTATAAACTTCCCTCTTAGGGCTGTTTTACTACATCCCACAGGTTTTGAGTTGTCATGTTTTCATTGTCATTTGTTTTTAGTATTTTTTTTTATTTCTCTTTTGATTTCTTCAGTCACCTGTTGGTTATTTAGAAATGTGTTGTTTAATCTCCATGTGTTTGTGTTTCTTATAGATTTTGCCTTATAATTGATATCTAGTCTCATAGTGTTGTGGTTGGAGAAGATGCTTGATATGATTTCAAATTTATTAAATTTATTGATGTTTGATTTGTGACCAAGGAGGTGATCTATCCTGGAGAAGGTTCCATGTGCTCTTGAGAAGAAGGTGTATTCTGCATTTGGATGGAATGTCCTGAAGATGTCAATGAGATCCATCTCATCTAATTTATCATTTAAGACTTGTGTTTCCTTGTTAATTTTCTGTTTTGATGATCTGTCCACTGGTGTGAGTGGGATGTTAAAAGTCTCCTACTGTTATTGTGTTACTGTCAATTTTTCCTTTTATGTCTGTTAGTGTTTGTCTTATGTATTGAAGTGCTTCCAGGTTGGGTGAATAGATATTTTCAATTGTTATGTCTTCCTCTTGATCTATCCCTTGATCATTATGTAGTGTCCTTCCTTATCTCTTGTAATCTTCTTTATTTTAAGGTCTGTTTTGTCTGATATGAGGATTTCTACTCCAGCTTTCTTTTGCTTTCCATTTGCATGGAATATATTTTTCTATCCTCTCACTTCCAGTCTATATGTGTCTTTAGGTCTGAAGTCAGTTTCTTATAGACAGCATATATATGGGTTTGTTTTTGTATCCATTCAGTCTGTGTCTTTTGGTTGGAATATTTAATCCATTTACATTTAAAGTAATTATTGATATATATGTTCCTATTGCCATTTTCTAATTGTTTAGCATTGATTTGTAGATCTTTTTTCTTCTGTTGTATTTGTTGACTATATAAGTCCATTAAACATTTTTTTGTAAAGCTGGTTTGGTGGTACTGAATTCTCTTAACTTTTGCTTGTCTGAAAAGCTTTTTATTTCTCCATCAATTTTGAATGAGATCCTTGCTGGGTACAGTAATTGTAGCTGTAGATTTTTCCCTTTCAGTACTTTAATTATATCCTGCCATTCCATTCTGGCCTACAGAGTTTTTGCTGAAAGATAAACTATTAAGTGTATGGGTTTCCCTTGTATGTTAATTGTTGCTTCTCCCTTGCTATTTTTAATTTTTTTTGTATTTAGTCTTTGTTAGTTTGATTAGTATGTGTCATAAAACGCTTCAAAAACTGGGCATAGAAGGAACCTACTTCAACATAGTAAAGGCCATATATTATGAGCCTACAGCAAACATTATATCAGCAATAAAACAAGGGTTCCAATTTTGCCACTATTCAACATAGTTCTGGAAGTCCTAGCTACAGCAATCAGAGAAGAACAAGAAATAAAAGAAATCCAGATCGGAAAAGAAGAAATAAAGCTCTTGCTGTTTGCAGATGATAGGATATTGTACATAGAAAACCCTAAAGACAGTATCGGAAAATTACTAGAGCTAATCAGTGAATTTAGCAAAGTTGCAGGATACAAAATCAATACACAGAAATCACTTGCATTTTCCATATACTATAATGAAAAATCAAAAAGAGAAATTAAGGAATTAATCCCACTCACCATTGCAACAAAAATAATTAAATATCTAGGAATAAACTTACCTAAGGGGACAAAAGAACTGTACACAGAAAACTATAAGACACTAATGAAAGAAATCAAAGATGGCATAAACGGATGGAAAAATATTCCATGTTCCTGGGTAGCAAGAATGTGAAAATGACTATACTACCAAATGCAATCTACAGATTTAATGTGATCCCTATCAAATTACCAATGGCGTTTTTCACAGAACTAGAACAAAAAGATTCATATGGAAATTCAAAAGACCCTGAATAGCCAAAGCAGTCTTGAGAAAGAAGAATGGAGCTGGAGGAATCAACCTTCCTGACTTCAGATTATACTACAAAGCTATAGTCACCAAGACAGTATGGTACTGGCACAATACAGACCAGTGGAACAATATGGAAAGCCCAGAAATAAACCCATGCACCTATGGCTACCTTACTTTTGACAAAGGAGGCAAGAATATCCAATGGGGCAAAGACAGCCTCTTCAATAAATGGTGCTTGGAAAAGTGGACAGCTACATGTAAAATAATGAAATTGGAACACTTCCTAATACCATACACAAAGATAAACTCAAAATGGATTAAAGACCTAAATGTAAGACCAGAAAATATAAAACTCTTAGAAGGAAACCATAGGCAGAACATTTTATGACATAAATCAAAGCAAGAGCTCTATGACCCACCTCTTAGGTTAATGGAAATAAAAACAAAAGTAAACAAGTGGGACCAGATTAAACCTCAAAGCTTTTGCACAGCAAAGGAAACTATAATCAAGGTGAAAAGACAACCCTCAGAATGGGAGAAAATAACAGCAAATAAAACAACTGAAAAAGAATTAATTTCCAAAATATACAAGCAGCTCATACAACTCAGTGCCAAAAAAACAAACAATCCAATCAAAAAGTGGGGAAAAGACCTAAACAGACATTTCTCCAAAGAAGACATACAGATGACTAACAAACACATGAAAAGATGTTCAACATCACTCATTATTAGAGAAATGCAAATCTAAGCTACAAAGAGATATCACCTCACACTGATCAGAATGGCCCTCATCAAAAAGTCTAGAAACATTAAGTTCTGGAGAGGGTGTGCAGAAAAGGGAATGCTCTTGCACTGTTGGTGGGAATGTAAATTGATGCAGCCACTATGGAAGGCAGTATGGAGATTCCTTTAAAAAACTAGGAATAAAACCACCATATGACCCAGCAATCCCACTCCTAGTCTTTACCCTGAGCAAACCAAAATTGAAAGAGACACATGTATCCCATTGTTCATTGCAGCACTATTTACAATAGATAGAGCATGGAAACAATGTAGATGTCCATCAACAGATGAATGGATAAAGAAAATGTGGTACATATACACAATGGAATATTATTCAGCCATGAAAAGGAACACATTTAAGTTGTAATGAAGTGGATGAACCCAGAACCTATTATACAAAGTGAAGTGTCTCAGAAAGAGAAAGAGAAATACCATCTTATAACACATATATACAGAATCAAGAAAAACAGTCCTGAGGAATTTATTTGCAGGGCAGCAATGGAGAAACAGACATACAAAATAGAATTATGGACATGGGGAGAGGGGAGGAGAGGGTGAGATATATGGAAGGAGTAACATGGAAACTTACACTACCATGTGTAAAGTGGATAGCCAACGGGAATTTGCTGTATGGCTTGGGGAACCAGAACAGGGGCTCTGGTCAGCCTGGAGGGGTGGGATGGGAAGGGAGGTGGGAGGGAGGTTCAAGAGGGAAGGGATATGTGCATACCTATGGCTGATTCATGTTGAAGTTCGACAGAGGATGGCAGGATTCTGTGGAGCAATTGTCCTTCAATAGAAAATTAAAAAATTAAAAAAAAAGATACTGTAATATTCAACTCTGTGTATTCTGATTTAAATATTTTCATGTATTGCTCATAAGAATTCCACAACATTTAACAAATGTTTCCAGTCACTGCACTCTAGTGGACTACAAGCTAGTCTCCCAATTTATATGCAGATTGGTGGCACAATGTTTTGTTTTTATGAATACATACACACATACACACACACACACACACATTTTTATTGTTGTTTTTCAGTCGCTAAGTCTTGTCTGACTCTATGTGATTCCATGTACTGCAGCATGCCCAGTTCCTCTCTCCCCCACTGTCTCCCGGAGTTTGCACAAATTCAGGTTCATGGAGTCATGATGCTCTTTCACTATCTCATCCTCTGCCTCTCCATTCTCCTTTTGCCTTCAACCTTCCCCAGTTCAGTTCAATTCAGTCACTCAGTTGTGTCTGACTCTTTGCAACTCCATGGACTGCAGCATACATGGCCTCCCTGTCCATCACCAACTCCAAGAGTTTACTCAAACCCATGTCCATTGAGTGGGTGATGCCATCCAGCCATCTCATCCTCTGTCATCCTCTTCTTCTCCTACCTTCAATCTTTCCCAGAATCAGGGTCTTTTCTAGTAAGTCAGTTCTTCTCATCAGGTGGCCAAAGTATTGGAGTTTCAGCTTCAACATCAGGGCTTCCAATGAAAATTCAGGACTGATTTCCTTTAGGATGGACCGGTTGGATCTCCTCACAGTCCAGGGGACTCTAGAGAACCTTCTCCAACACCACAGTTCAAAGGCATCAATTCTTTGGCACTCAGCTTTCTTTCTAGTCCAACTCCCACATCCATACATGACTACTGGAAAAACTGTTCCTTTGACTAGACTGACCATTGTTTGCAAAGTAATGTCTCTGATTTTTAATATACTGTCTAGGTTTGCCAAAGCTTTTCTTCCAAGGAGCAAGCGTCTTTTAATTTCATGGCTGCAGTCACCATCTGCAGTGATTTTGGAGCCCCCCAAAATAAAGTCTGTCACTGTTTTCACTCTTTCCCATCTATTTGCCATGAAGTGATTGTACCAAATGCCATGATCTAGTTTTTGGAATGTTGAGTTTGAGGCCAACTTTTTCACTCTCCTCTTTCACTTTCATCAAGAAGCTCTTTAGTTCTTCGTTTTCTGCCATAAGGGTGATGTCATCAACATGTCTGTGGTTACTGGTATTTCTCCAGCAATCTTGATTCCAGCTTGTACTTCATCCAGCCCAGTGTTTCTCATGATGTACTCTGCATATAAGTTAAATAAGCAGGGTGACAATATAAAGCCTTGACGTACTCCTTTCCTTATTTGGAACGAGTCTGTTGTTCCATGTCCAGTTCGAACTGTTGCTTCCTGACCTGCATTCAGATTTCTCAAGAGGCAGGTCAGGTGGTCTGGTATTCCCATCTCTTTAAGAATTTTCCAGAGTTTGTTGTGGTCCATACAGTGAAAGGCTTTGGCATAGTCAATTAAGCAGAAGTAGAAGTTTTTTCTGGAACTTTCTTGCTTGTTTGATGATCCAACAGATGTTGCTAATTTGATCTCTGGTTCCTCTGCCTTTTCTAAATCTAGCTTGAACAAATGGAAGTTCACAGTTAATGTACTGTTGAAGCCTGGCTTGGAGAATTTTAAGCATTACTTTACTAGCGTGTGAGATAAGTGCAATTGTGCAGTAGTTTGAGCATTCTTTGGAATTGTCTTTCTTTGGGACTGCAATGAAAACTGACCTTTTCCAGTGCTGGCATATTGAGTGCAGCACTTTCACAGCATCATCTTTTAGTATTTGAAGTAGCTCAACTGGAATTCCATCACCTCCACTAACTTTGTTCATAGTGATGCTTCCTAAGGACCACTTGAATTGCATTCCAGGATATCTGGCTCTAGGTGAGTGATCACATCATCGTGATTATCTGGGTTGTGAAGATCTTTTTGTACAGTTCTTCTGTGTATTCTTGCCATCTCTTCTTAATATCTTCTGCTTCTGTTAGGTCCGTACCATTTTTGTCCTTTTTATACCCGTCTTTGCATGAAATGTTCTTTCCCAGTATCTGGGCCTTTTCCAAAGAGTCAGCTCTTTGTACCAGGTCGCCAAAGTATTGGAGCTTCAGCATCAGTCCTTCCAATGAATATACAGGGTTGATTTCCATTTGCCTTGACTGGTTTCATCTCCTTGCAGTTCATGGGACTCTCAAGAGTCTTCTCCAGCACCACCACAGTTCAAGAGCATCAATTCTTTAGCACTCAACCTTCTTTATTGTCCAACTTTTGTATCCATACATGACTACTGGAGAAATCATCTTTTTTACTATAAGGATCATTGTTGGCAAAGTCCTGATGTCTCTGCTTTGTAATATGCTAAGTTTCTAATATCTTTCCTTTAAAGGAGCAGCCATCTTTTAATATCATGGTTTCATTCACTGTCCACAGTGATTTTGGAGCCCAAGAAAAGAAAATCTGTCACAATTCCACTCTATCCCCCTCTATTCGCCATGAAGTGATGGAACCAAATGCCACACACATTCTCTCTCTTTTTTTTATTGTTGAATTTCAATCCAGCTTTTTCACTCTCATCTTTCACATTTATCAAGAGGCTCTTTGCTTCTTCTTCACTTCTGCCATTGGAGTGATATCATTTATGTATCTGAGGTTGTTGATATTTTTCCTGGCAGTCATGATTCCAGCTTGTGATTCATCCAAGCTGGCATTTCATATAATGTGCTCTGGTTATAAGTTAAATAAGTAGAGTGACAATATACAGCCTTGTATTCCTCTCACAATTTGAAACCCGTTATTTGTTTCACGTCCAGTTCTAACTGTTGCTTCTTGACCCACAGATTTTTAAAAAGACAGGTAAGGTGGTTTGGTACTTTCATCTCTTTAAGAATTTTCCACAGTTTTTTGTGATCCACACAATCAAAAGCTTTAGTGTAGTCAATGAAGCAGATGTTTTTCTGAAATTCCTTTGCTTACTGCATGATCCAACAGATGTTGGCAATTTGATTTCTAGTTCCTCTGCCTTTTCTAAATCCAGCTTGTACATCTGGAAGTTCTGCTGAAGCCTAGTTTGAAAGACTTTGAGCATTACCTTGCTAGCATGTGAATGTATACAGTATGCAATTGCACAGTAGTTTGAACATTCTTTAGCATTACCCTTCTTTGGGATTGAAATGAAAACTGCCTGTTTCCAGTCCAGTGGCCAATGCTGAGATTTCCCAATTTGCTGATGTAATGAACGCAGCACTTTAATAGCATTATCTTTTAGGATTTTAAATAGCTCAGCTTGAATTCCATCTCCTCTACCAGCTTTGTTCGTGGTAATGCTTCCAAAGGCCCACTTGACTACACATTCCAGGATGTCTGGTTCTTGGTGGGTGACTCCATCATGGCTATCATTAAGGGATCATTAAGACCTTTCTTGTATAATTCTCCTATGTATTCTTGCCATCTCTTCCTAATCTCCTCTATGCCCTTTACGCCCTTGTTTCTGTCCTTTATCACACCTATCCTTGCATGGAATTGTTAGGTAGTTAGAATAGGAAACAGGTGTCTAAAATGGTGGTGGCTAAAAGACAAGGAAGGGAAAAGCCCGTGAAAATAGAACAAAAGAAGGTCCGAGGTCCGGAGTGAGGACCTCAGGTGGGACAAAGAGCACTCCTGGCTAGCCCAATTTACATAGGGCAGGCCTGGGAGAGGAAAAACATATAAAAAGAGGAGCCAAAGGGCCAGGTCTCTCTCTCCTGTGCGCACGTGCTCTCGGTCTCTCTTTCTCTGTCTCTCTCTCTCTTTGCATCTTTTGGGTCGGCATGCCCTCACACCTTGAGGATGTATTTTCCTTTATTTTCTAGATAAAATTGATCTGTTTGAGAGCTATAACATGGCCTGTCCAAGAGCTGTGACGCACCGAGGGCTTTAACGTCAGTTGCTTCAAATTTGTGTTGAGGTGAGACAGAAACGAGGAGATTACACTTGCCTGACATCTATCCTACTTTAGGTACTACATTCCCTTCATAGCTCCAGTGTTCTTTAAGAGATGTCTAATCTTTCCCTTTTCTTCTCTTTCTTTGTGTTGTTCATTTAAGAAGGCCTCCATTTCATCTCTTCTTGGGATTCTCTGGAACTCTCCATTCAATTGGGTCTTTCCCTTTCTCCCTTGCCTCTCACTTCTCTTTTTCCTCAGCTATTTGCAAAGCCTCCTCAGACAACAGCTTTGCTTTCTTGCATTTTCTTTTTCTTTGGGATGGTTTGGGTCACTGTGTCCTGTACAATGTTATGAATCCCTGTCCACAGTTCTTCAGGCACTCTTGTCTACCAGATCTTATCCCTTGTATCTATTTGTCACCTCCACTGTGTAATCATAAGGGATTTGATTTGGGTCGTACCTGAATGGCCTAGTGGTTTCCCCTGCTTTCTTCAATTTAAGTCTGAATTTTGCAATAAAGAGCTCATGATTTGAGCCACAGTCAGCACCAGGTCTTCTTGTTGCTGACTCGTAGAGCTTCTCCATCTTCAGTTGCAAAGAACATATTCAATCTGATTTTATTAGTGACCATCTGGTAATGTCCATGTGTAGATATACATACCCACACATATGCATACACATGCACACACACACACACACACACACACACACATCAACTTTAAAAGTTAATGCCTATTCAGAATAAATTAATTATTTTCTTTTTTTGAGATGTAAGTGAATGGTATGGCTAGGGCTGGCCTGCCTATGTGTATTCAGTTAGCTCATATTTTCCCTCAAAATTACATTCCAGTAATGGTAAGTCAGATTTTATTACTAACAATATATTTTCCAATGAATTTCTTTTCTGCTGAATATTGAAAAATTTTTAGATTGCACTTTCATATTCTACAGAGCACACTGTGGTTTTCATTTTTTAGTTTACCTCCACATCTGGTTCTAGTCTGTTGTTTCTTGCTCTGTTCACCCATTGGATATTACTGCTTGGCTTTTCTTCAAGACCATGGTATTTGGTGTTCCTCTGCCCTGAATACTTTTATTTTCAACCCAGTGCCTCAGGAGGCTGGCTCCTCATCATTTCAGGTCTCTGTTTAGAAGTCATATTTAATAGAGGCTGTCTTTGGCCAGCGTATCTAAATGATGTCCCTGTCATGCAGTAATTTATTATTTATGAACTTATTTTTCTGTTCTAATAAGCACTGGTATTATTTGCATTATTTGGTTGTTGATTTTTAAATTGTTAATTCTCCTTCTTTGATCTTTTAATATTAAAATATTACCTTTATGAGAGACAGTGTTTTACTCATCAGGACTGTTTTCCTCACCCATCTGTTCTCCACATACAGAATAGTCCCTGGTGTTGGGAACACGTGATGAACATTTACAGAACAAACAAATGAGTATGTTGTCTCTGAATGTGTTTTTCTCTCTTGCTCTGTCTCTCAAGCACAGGCATCAACTTTCCCTTAATCTCCCACTGAGGGCACTGGAAATTAAAATATATCAGAAAAGAAACAGTATTCAAGGAGTAATTTATAACTGGTACTGGACAGGTCAGCTCAAAGGTACCATCTAAACTAAACTTGGAGAAGGAAATGGCTACCAACTCCAGTATTCTTGCCTGGAAAATCCAATGGACAGAGGAGCCTGGTGGACTACCGTCCATGGGGTCACAAAGAGTTGGCCATGACTGGAGAGACTTAGCAAACATGCAAACCTAAACTTACCATTAAGACATTTCTAACAGGATGGGTCCTGTTTAGCAGCCTGTCTCTATCTGTGTGGTAGTGGCCAATTTCCATCCCTTCTAATTCCTCTGTTAACCACATACTTAAAGAAGTGTTCTTGAACTTGACTGCTCTACTACCAACAGAAGGATAGAAAATGTCTTTCTTTTCTTCTAATCTGAGACCTACCAAATTCATTTTCTGTCTCTAGTTTGACCTTTTCACAGGATGGTTGTCATGAGCATTTCTACTTACTTTAGGAAAACTCTATCTCCAACCACAGAGGTGCAGTCTGGAGCATTGTCTTCAAAAGAACAAGTTTATTTGAATACAACAGTATTCAAATCCTTTATCAGCCCCTTTCCTGACAATTTCTTGTCCTAAATAATAATATTGTGGGGCATCAGCAGTCCAGTTCAATAGTCCAATGATTATCTAAGCCTGATTTATTTCCACTGTAGAGTTCCTTTTCTAGCTCAAGTTAATTGGGCTTTCCCATCTTTCTTTAAGTCCTTAGAGGTCATAATTGCTTAAGTCTTGTGGTCATTGTTTCCACAAGAATTTCCCCCAAGGGCTTGCTGTAATTTTCAGAGACAGCACATTCTAAATCCATACTTGGGAAAAAAAAATAAAAAACCTGCTCTAAGGGGAGCACAATCTGCAGATATGCAACTCTACTTGCAGCATAGCCATCCTGTTTATATTATCTAACAGAACAATTGCATCCCTTAGAGTTACATCTTTGCTTTACGTCTTCAAAATTAAAAAGCACATTTTTAGTTCATGGTTTTCCTGGAACAATAAAACAGCCTCCATGAAAGTAGAATACAAGGTTCTAACAATTTGAATGCAGAAAATATCCTGACTGCTTTAAAAGAGCAGATTTGAGGTTTGTTGAGTTTAGTTTGTATTTATTCGTTTCACCATGCCCTCAACTTTGCTTATGCCAGCATTAGATTTCAAAGCTATTAGCATGAAATTCACATCTAGGCCTGAATCAGCATTTCTGGCATGCCCATCTTCTACAGAGATCTCTATGAATAAAAAAATCTGTTTATGCCCTTGTGTGCTTGCTAATGGCACCCCACTCAGTACTCTTGCCTGGAAAATCCCATGGACAGAGGAGCCTGGTAGGCTGCAGTCCATGGGATCGCTAAGAGTCGGACATAACTGAGCGACTTCACTTTCACTTTTCACTTTCATGCATTGGAGACGGAAATGGCAACCCACTCCAGTGTTCTTGCCTGGAGAATCCTAGGGACGGGGGAGCCTGGTGGGCTGCCGTCTACGGGGTTGCACAGAGTCGGACACGACTGAAACGACTTAGTAGCAGCAGTGCTTGCTAAATTGCTTAAGTCATGGCCGACTCTTTACCACCCTATGGACTGTAGCCCACCAGACTCCTCTGTCCATGGGATTATCCAGGCAAGAACACTGGACAGGGTTGCTATACCCTCCTCCAGGGGATCTTCCCAACCCAGGGATTAAACCCACATCTCTTATGTCTCCTGTATTGGCAGGAGGGCTCTTTACCACTAGCACGACCTGGGAAGCCCACTTGTTAGGTATCACTCCTTTTCTTTCTCCTGACCTGTTCTTATGTTGCAATTAGCTAGCTATATCACCTGGGGAAAGAATTTGGGAAGATTGTTTAGAGATTTTCATGCCAAAGTAAGATTTTTAAGTGGAATCCAGGTCCAGGCAAGACTGCTGAGTTTAATTTTTCACAAAAACTAGTATTTGTCTTACTGTTCTTCAGTAGGAGAGACTGCTTCACAGGTTTAGCTTTAGTTGCCTTTTTCCAGATTGATAAATTCATGACGTTTGAAAGAGTGACAGAGGGATTATGGTTTTCTCATGTCAGGAAAAAAAGTCCATTTTTTGCATATCAAAAGGATTTTGGAAACTGGTTATCTATGGTGAAGAATTTATGCAAATGATCAAGAGTTCTGCTTGTATTAATAATTCCTGATAAATTTCATTTTCTCTAAAAGAAATTCAAATGTTTCCTCACTAGTAAATTATGAGGAAACTCCCCTCTGGGGCATATAGAGTTGTTATTGCTGGACTAGATATAATTTGGAGGCTAACATGAAGGAAGGTTAAGAATGTCTTTTCCTTAAGCTTTTAATGATAAAGGCCAAACACTTGAAGTTCTAGTTTCCTAACCTTTAAGACCAAAGCTCTTGAGAGAGAAGACCCCATGTTAATGGCTTAATGGAGACTTTTGACAAAGGGAATTCATTTTAGTAGCACTTTAATGAAGTGAGAACTTGGCAAAAGAAACTTAGGCTGACATGTCAAAGGTTGAAGTGGTAATGGACTTAGATGTCTCTTGAATTATTGGGACTTCAGTTTGGATGATTTAATAAAAGATACACTTAAGGCCATTATGGATAGAGCACTCAAAGTTGTCATTATCTCAATCCTCTCAACTCTACTACTGTAGAACTTCTTGAAAATGTTAGTTCCTCTCACCTCATTGTTCATGCCTGAATAATTACATAGACTATTATTATTTTAGGTGCCAAATTAGCATCCCTCATATCACTGTTCTCTGCCATAGTCCATCTTCCAAGTTTTACAGAGTCATTTTTCTAAAACAAAGACACTTAAAATCATATATACTTGATGAGAATGTAAATTGCTTCTACCTTAATGGGCAGCTTTGTGGCAATATCAATCAAAACTTAAAATTCACATATCACTTAACTGAGCAATTTCACTTTTAGGAATTTATCTTATAGCTGTATTCAACCATGAAATTGTTGAATGTGTAAGAATATATGTTGCAGTATATCAATGATAGAAAAGAATTTGGAAGAGCTGAATATCCATCAGCAAAGAACTAGTTAAATGAATTATATTATTTTAATATGATAGAATTTAAGTAGCCATTAAAATAAATGAAACAGACTTGTATGTATAAAAATGCACTAGATTTATTTATTTGGGGGGATAAAGTGTAGAATAGTGTGTGTGGGAAAATATATAGAAAGAGTAGAAGGATAAACAAGAAAATGTTCACAGCAGTTATTTCCTCTGGGGAATCTAGGAGGAAAAACTAGAATGAAGGTCACTGTAAACATTTTGTTTGCTTAGAAATTGAGCTTTGTGCTTTAATGCTCATTAACACAAAGGTCCGTCTAGTCAAGGCTATGGTTTTTCCTGTGGTCATGTATGGATGTGAGAGTTGGACTGTGAAGAAGGGTGAGCGCTGAAGAATTGATGCTTTTGAACTGTGGTGTTGGAGAAGACTCTTGAGAGTCCCTTGGACTGCAAGGAGATCCAACCAGTCCATTCTGAAGGAGATCAGCCCTGGGATTTCTTTGGAGGGAATGATGCTGAAGCTGAAACTCCAGTACTTTGGCCACCTCATGTGAAGAGTTGACTCATTGGAAAAGACTCTGATGCTGGGAGGGATTGGGGGCAGGAGGAGAAGGGGACGACAGAGGATGAGATGGCTGGATGGCATCACTGACTTGATGGACGTGAGTCTGAGTGAATTCCGGGAGTTGGTGATGGACAGGGAGGCCTGGCGTGCTACGATTCATGGGGTCTTGAAGAGTCAGACACAACTGAGCGACTGAACGGAACTGAACTGAACTGAACACAAAATTTATTTTTAAATATTATATTAAAATAAATTATACATAATATAACATAATGCCATATAGCTGTGATGTCACCTGATACTAAAATTTATATATATATAGTAATATCATAATTTAATATCATAAAAGCTATATGTATTTTTCTATCTATCCCTCTAGTCATCATGGTCTGTAGGAATGCTTACATTGCCAATTATAATTAAAATAATACTTCCAAATTTCCACCAACAGAGCTTTCTTAGTTTCCTACTGATTATAGAGGTAGGGAGTTTGGTGTGGTGTTCATTATTAATTAGTTCTGTGTTACTCTGAAGATTTGCTTTGAGTGAAACTTCTTTAGCAAAATAATTTTTGCATGGAGCGGTTTTATGATGTGTGTGTGTGCTCAGTTGCTCAGTTCTGTCTGACTCTTTGAGACCCCATGGGCCGTAGCATGCCAGGCTCCTCTGTCCGTTAGATTTCCCAGGCAAGAATACTGGAGTTAGTTGTCATTTCCTATTCCAGGGGATCTTCCAGACCCAAGCATTGAACCCACATCTCTTGTGTCTCCTGCATTGGCAGGTGGATTCTTTACTACTGCAGCTGCTGGGAAGCCCCATTATATGATGTAGCTTTACATTTAATTTATTGTAGTATAATGCTGCTGCTGCTGCTGCTAAGTCACTTCAGTCGTGGCCGACTCTGTGTGACCCCTAGTATAATAAACACACAGAAAATCACCCAAATAATAAGTACACAACCAAATAAATAAATATTGCATTGCTACCAACTTCATTTAGCCACCACCACACACACAAAAAGATAGAATCACATAACCAGACTAAAGAAGGTCACATTGTCCTACTTCCTAGTCATTACAGTGTTGAAAGGAAACTATCTTCCCTGACTCCTAATAGCATAGGATTAGTTTTTTCCTGTTTTAAAACTTTGTATAGTGGCATCTCGTCCAAGGCCATGGGAATCCTGAACTCCTTCGTCAACGACATTTTCGAGTGCGTCGCTGGCGAGGCATCGCGCCTGGCACATTACAACAAGCGCTCCACTATCATATCCAGGGAGATCCAGACCGCCGTGCGCTTGCTGCTACCTGGGAAGCTGGCCAAGCACGCCATGTCCGAGGGCACTAAGGCTGTCACCAAGTATACCAGCTCCAAATAAATACAATATGCCTAGCCACTGTTAACGGAGAAGGCAATGGCACCCCACTCCAGCACTCTTGCCTGGAAAATCTCATGGACGGAGGACCTGGTGGGCTATAGTCCATGGGGTCGCTAAGAGTAGGACATGACTGAGCGACTTCACTTTCACTATAGTAACATTTGTTGTCACGTATTTCATTCAATGCATGTTTGTAAGATTTATCCATGTAGTTACATGTAAAAGTGGTTCATTAATTTTCATTAATGATTAACATTTCATTATGAAAATATGGTACAATTTATTTTGTTATTTTATTTTAACATGCATTTAAATAGTTTCAGGTTAGGAGCTATTATAAATAATGCTGCCATGGACATTTGAATGCGTGTCCTTCATAACACACATGTAAACATCACTGTTGAAAAAATATTTATATAAAACTGCTTGGTCATAGAAGAGACATACATTCTGTTTTCTTAGATACTGCCAGATGATTATTATTTTTTTGGTAGTGGTTTTATGAATTTACCCCCAGGCAGCCAACTATGGGATTACAATGGCTCTTGGTCCTCTTCTGTGATTGATCCTGTCAGTCTTTCAGTTTACAGTCATTCTGAAGTGTGCACTTGTATGTGTGTGAGAAAGAGAGAGAGAGGGAGTATGTGTGCGCTTGGAGTGGGTCTGTGGGTCTATTTTTTAATAATTTCCCTGATGATTATTGATGTTGAACATACTTTTGTGTTGATTGGAAATTTTCATGATGGAAATACTTCAAATCTGTGTTAATAGAGTGGTCACTAACAACATGTGGATAACACATCTTGAAATGTGGCTATCACTACTGATAAACTGAATTTTTAATTCAAAGTTAAATAGTCACTTGTAACATGTTAGATCAACAATACAGCTAGAATTTTGCTTGCTTATTTTTTTTTTAATTAACCTAGCAATATTTTGGAAACTGCGTATTTTCCAAGTGTATTGCAGTGATATTTTTATAAGTATTTATGTGTGGGTGTTTTTCTTGTTCCATTGGTCGTTTACCAATCCTATTACACTCTCTTTGTTATTGTAACTTTATATTTTTATTTTTATTCATGATGGTTTAACTCCAGTATTTCTTTCTTTCTCAAGATTATTTTGGCTATTCATGGCTCTTCCTAATTCTATATGAATTTCAAATCAACATGTTTATATTTTAAAAAACTTGCTGGGACTTTAAGATTTCATTTAAATCTAAAGATAATGTGAGGATATTATATATATATTTATTTATGTATATATCTTAGATCAAGTTGTTAATCATAGTTTTTAAATATTGGCCTTATTCTATGACATAGAAGCTTGGTAAATTATTCTACTATGCTTGTGGATTTGTTATTTCTTTTCTTGTTTTCTGGCTTTGTGATTTATACACACAATAATTTAGAACTCCTCTATCTTCTCCTGATTTGTTTTCGTTATGGCATCTTTCTTTTTCTACAATAATGCTTCTTTATTTAAAATTTCTAGTTCCATCAATGTTATTTCAAATTACATTATTTCATTCTTTTTATGACTCACTAGTATTCCATTATGTGTATATACCACATCTTCTTTATCCATTATCTCTTGGTGAACATTTAGGCTGTTTCCATGTCTTGGCTATTGTGAATAGTGCTGCTATGAATATAGGGGTGCATGTTTATTTTTGAACTATAGTTTTGTCCAGATATTTGCCCAGGAATGGGATTGTTGGAAGGTTGGATTGTATGTCAACTCTATATTCAGCTTTTTGAAGAAACTTCATACTGTTTTCCATAATAGCTATACCCATTTATATTCCTACCAGCATTGTAGAGGGTTCCCTTTTCTCTGTACCCTCTCCAGCATTTATTATTTGTAGACTTTTGATGATGACCATTCTGACAGATGTGAGCTGATACCTCATGGCAAGTTTGATTTGCATTGCTCTAATAACTTAGTGATGTTGAGCAGTTTTTTCATATGCCTGATCACCCCATTTGCATGTTTTCTTTGGAGAAATGTCTGTTTAGGCCTTCTGCCTATTTTTTTGGTTGAGTTTTTTTTTTTTTTGTTACTGAGTTGTACAAGCTATTTTATATTTTGAAAATTAAGCCCTTGTTGGGTCATCATTTGCAAATATTTTCTCCCAGTCTGTAGGTTATCTTTTCATTTTGTTAGAAGTTTACTTTGCTATGCAAAACCTTATAAGTTTAATTGGGTTCCATTTGTTTATTTTTGCTTTTGTTTCTAATTGCCTTGGGAGATTGACCTAAGAAAATATTGGTATGATTTATGTCAGAGAATGTTTTGCCTATGTTCTCTTCTAGGAGTTCTACAGCATCATGCTTATATTTAGGTCTTTAAACCATTGTAAGTTTCTTTTTATGTGTGGTGTGCAGGTGTGTTCTTACTTCATTGATTTAGATGTGGCTATTCAACTTTCCCCACACCACTTGCTGAAGGAGATGGTCTTTTCTGCATTATATATTCTTGTTTCCTTTGTTGAAGATTGATTGATGTGTGTGGGTTTATTTCCAAACTCGCTGCTCTTTTTCACTGATCCATATGTCTGTTTTAGTGCCAACACCATGCTGTTTTGATTGCTGTAGCTTTTTAGTATTGTCTGAAGTGTGTGAGGATTATGCCTTTTGCTTTTTCTTTTTCCTTACGATTGCTTTGACAATTCTGGATCTTTTATGATTCCATATACACTTTAGGATTATATGTTCTAGTTCTGTGCAGATGTCATTGGTACTTTGATAGGGATTGCATTAAATCTGTAGATTGCTTTGGGCATTTTAATTCTTCTCATACAAGAACATGGGTTGTCTTTCCGTTTTGTTGAAGCATCTTCAATGTCCTTTATTAATGTTTTATAGTTCTCAGCATATAAATCTTTCACCTCCTTGGTTAGGCTTATTCTTAGGTATTTTATTTTGTTTTTTGATGCAATTTTAAAAGATTTTTTTTTTACAGTTATTTTCTGATATTTCATTGTTAGTGTAAAGAAATGCAACTGATTGCTGTATGTTAATCTTGTATCATGCTACCTCGATTAATTCATTTATCAGTTCTAATAGTTTTTGTGTGAATTCTTTAGGGTTTTCTATATGTAGTAACAAGTCATCTGCATGTAATCATAACTTATCTCCAGAACTACTTTTCTATACATCAAATTTCATATTTCTTTTTTTTTCCTCCAGAATACAAAAAGTTATCAGGAACAGGATAGCTAATTTATAAGTTAATAAAAGCAATTGAAAGAAGATTTAAAATATCTCAAAATGTAGCATAGAAGAAAAAAGAAAAAAAGTAGCAAGGAAAATCATGTAAATGTAACATATTTTTAAGAAATTATGGGACAAATTGAACTAATTGAAATATTTGGTTTTCTGCTACACTCAAGGGAAAAGAACTATAATACTGTCATACTGATTCCTACTTAAATAAGGATTAAATTAATGAATAATCAGGAAAATACTATGGCTATTAGAAAAGTAAGAAAAAAGTCTGGCTGATTAAAGAAAGGATATCACACTGTTGAAAGTTTTTAAAGTTTACATCATATTTCAAATATGACTGTCTTCGTTTATTATAATGTGCTTAAAATATATTAGTTTTTGACAAATAATAACACGATCAAAATCACTTTTGTAAGCATATATAAAGCAAATTATAAATATTTTAAATTGTTATAAAAAGATTTGATGTCAATACAAGACAGGCCCACTTATAAATCTCTGTGATCTACTGATAAGACTTTCAGAAATTTAGTCAGGAAACTATTCCATCCCTAATGGCATCAGACCCTACAGTCACCTAATTTATTTTCACGATATGTATATTCCCTACTCTCATTTGCAACTATTTTAAGGACTGGCATATTGTTATATGATATTGATGATTATACCAACAGGAATTATCTACATATTACTCACAAGTTAATGAGCTAATAACAATCTACGTGATTTGTTTTACAAATATTTAGTGTATTTAAATCCAAGATATATTGTAATTTCTGTAAGCTGTTTGAAATGACAATAAATAATTCATGTAAATTAAAATCAACCTTGAATGACTAGATTTACCAAAATAAAGCTAATATCCATTTCAATACTTGTTAAATCCACAATATTCTAATTGCATACTTGTTGACATAATAGGTATATTTTTTGTCAATTGACATTTTTCAGTGGACAAAGACAAGTTGAGCAAGATATACAATGTAGAATATTTTGTTTAATATTGTGAATGCATTTAAACTTAATCTCAAACATTTATATGAAAATAGGTAAATGTGGTTTGATTGCTTGCTGTAGTATACATTATAGTTGGTCTCAGTCAAAAGACCTTCCTAATATGCTTTTCACTTATCTTCCTCTAAGTTTGGAGAGCTAAAAATTAAATTCCCCATCTAACTTTGTAGCCAGGGGCAGCCAAACAATACTTATGCATAATTTACCAGCACAGAGATGAGTGCCACAAAGCAAGTGATGGATGGGGAAGAAAGATAGAAAGGACATGTGTTCCTCTTGCCATAGTGATCTGCTTCACCAGCTCTAGACTGCCTCCTTTCAAAATTTTATGTCATATGAAACAAACTGTAGTTTTTCAGGTTGCTTTTATGGTTTTGGTTATTTACACCCAAATGCACTACTGAATAATAAAGAAAATATGCATTTTAAACACTGTATGTTGATTTAGATAATTTTTAAAATGTACCTCTTTTCATGCAAATGTCACTGATATGAAAATGCAATTTGAAGAAATGTTCAATATAGAAATGACACATCAATATAATCAAGAATTCAGGCTTTTGAATTTCATATGTAAAATTTATTTACTCTTCCAATGGAGTTTCTTAACCTTTAATAACATGATGAAAATATAAATAACTATGAAGTACTACCAAATATTTTAGCTTCCCAGATGGCTCAGTGGTAAAGAATCCACCTGACAATACAGGAGATATAGGAGATGCGGGTTAGTTCCCTGGGTCAGGAATATCCCCTGGAAGAGGAAATGACAACCCACTCCAATATTGCCTGGGAAATCTCATGAACAGAGGAGTCTGGTGGGCTGCAGTCCATGGGGTCGCAAATAGTTGGACACGACAAGCGGCTGAGAACATTGCACCAAATATTTAGTGTCTATAACGTAGCAAGTATTGTTTTAGTTACTTTTCATGCATTGTTTGTTTTTTGAATCATTGCTACAATCCTACAATGAGGTAAATATATATTTTATTTTACAGAGGACAAACTAAGATCAGAGTGGTTAAGCAATCTGCTATAATGCATGTTCTTTTCATGGTATCTCACTTCCTCTGAACCTTGTTAATCCAGATTTGGAAATTACTGTCTTTTTCTCCTCCATCACTAGCCAAATTAATATTCTAAATATATTTATCTATTTTTTTCATGTTTTACACTCTCATTTTGAAAAGAAAAGCAAATCCTTTCCCATGAATAATTTGATTTTTTTTTAAATGTATTGATTTATTTTTGACACACTGAGTCTTATTTGCATGTGGGCTTTCTTTAGTCGTGGTGAGTGGGGCTACTCTCTAGTTGCAATGTGTGAGCCTCTCATTTCAGTGGCTTTTCTTGTTGCAAAGCATGGACTGTAGGGTACATGGGCTTTGGTATTTGCAGCACAAGGGCCCTAGAGTGCTGGCTCAGTAGTTGTTGCTCACTGGCTTAGTTGCCCTGTGGCATGTAGAATCTTTCTGGAGCAGGGATTGAAACTCTGTTCCCTGCATTGGTTGGTGGATTCTTAACCACTGGGCCACGAGTGAAGTCCAAATAATTTCATATTAATGCATAATCTTTTTACATGAATCTATCCTATAAAGACTGATGGTATGATGAATTTGTCGTGGAGGGTACATGCCGTGACATAAAGAGACTTCTTTCAAAAAGAAGTCCCTATGAGTGTCATTTCTTCTTGGGTGTAGATTTCCATCTTGACATGTTTCACCAAATACTCACTCATCCAGTACCCATTTGGTGAGCACTTCTAGTGTGTCAGATGCAGTGCTGCATCTTCAGGATGTGAATAAAGCAGAAATACTTTACTCAAGGTGCTCAGAGTTTACTTTGGAAACATGACTTTATATGGTGCAAATTAAAAATGCTATGAGAGGATCAGAACATCCAGAAATACTTTTGTGTATTTTGCAGATTGTGTGGTTAAAATCCAATCCAGTTCTTCCTCTCAGGCCTGTGCCTTTAAGAGGTTGTATCCAATGGGAGGAAGATATGCCTGTTTCTCACAGAATAAGGAGCGTCTTTCCTTAATTCATTAAAAGGCTAAGAAAGTGGTAGGATCAGCAGATATACATCACATAAAATAAACCCTTACCTCATTCTACATGGTTAAAGAGGCTTATAAGAATCTCATCCTTTCAGACAGTAAGAATTCTCCGGTCAAAAGGAGTAAGTTGCTTACCTTTGTGGAAAGTCAAAGAATGTGCACATTACAAGTTGGAGTCAGGAATCTTTCTGTACAGAAAATAACATGATGAAGAGGCTGCAGATATATGTAAAAAAGTAGATCCTGAAGGCCTCATATTCCATAGCAATATGTTATGAGTGTACATTTTGTATTGAAACAGTCTCTGTCAATAAAAGATAGATAACCGTACCATAAGTTAAAGATTTAGTTACATATTTTACCTTACTGAATAAAAATATCTCACCTAGGACCAAGAAAGCAATAGTGACACAAATTAAAAGTGGTCTCCATTTTCAAGATGAAACTGGGATTTGTCATTTTGCTATTGTAAAATGATATGGGTCATAATTTGGGAAGAAGTGAGTCTTTGAGAATCAGTATTTTTTTCAGATTTACAATCCATGAAAAACATTTTTTCATGGGTAGAATCCATTTGATGTGCAATGAAGTCCAATGGATTTTAATGTAACAGAGCATATAAAGGTTATTGATACATTTTGATTTTTCATATTTCAGTGCACCTTTAAGAAGCAGTCGCTTGTTGAGTTTTGGTATAACATCGAAGAATATACACAATTATCTGAAAAAGCTATTAAAATG
Organism: Bison bison bison; assembly: GCF_000754665.1. Taxonomy (NCBI): domain Eukaryota; kingdom Metazoa; phylum Chordata; class Mammalia; order Artiodactyla; family Bovidae; genus Bison; species Bison bison. The sequence goes on along the minus strand of NW_011494902.1, from coordinate 12,013,819 downwards.
CTCCTCTCATTTCCAGCTATGCATCTGTGTGAAGCTGTATTTTCTTGAGATATATCAACTGATACAACATATAGCAACAGCTTGGTTATGATCAACCTAGATAGCATATTCAAAAGCAGAGACATTACTTTGCCAACAAAGGTCCGTCTAGTCAAGGCTATGGTTTTTCCTGTGGTCATGTATGGATGTGAGAGTTGGACTGTGAAGAAGGATGAGCGCCGAAGAATTGATGCTTTTGAACTGTGGTGTTGGAGAAGACTCTTGAGAGTCCCTTGGACTGCAAGGAGATCCAACCAGTCCATTCTGAAGGAGATCAGCCCTGGGATTTCTTTGGAAGGAATGATGCTAAAGCTGAAACTCCGGTACTTTGGCCATCTCATGCGAAGAGTTGACTCATTGGAAAAGACTCTGATGCTGGGAGGGATTGGGGGCAGGATGAGAAGGGGACGCCAGAGGATGAGATGGCTGGATGGCATCACTGACTCGATGGACGTGAGTCTGAGTGAACTCTGGGAGTTGCTGATGGACAGGGAGGCCTGGTGTGCTGCTATTCATGGGGTCGCAAAGAGTCGGACATGACTGAGAGACTGAACTGAACAGAAGTTAACTGAGTGTCAAAGCATATGAAACTGAGTCCCTTTCTATTGTCAGATGTAATAAAAGATTTGCAAAAATGTAAATTATTATCCCTATTTTAACCAACTTTTAATCTTGGAAAAGAGTTTATTTAGAATATGTTTTTAGTTTTTAGTGTTTTAGAAATTTTTAAATTTTCTAAAACTTTAGAAAGTTTTAAATTAAATTAGTTCTTAGTTTTAGCATATAATGAAATTATTATAACAATTTTAAATGAATAACAAAAATATTTTTAAACTTTCTCAATATTAATCACCTATTAAGTAATATTGGTAGATATAATTGACATGAACAAAGAACTTTGGATTCTTCAGTAATTTGTTTTAACTGCTTTTTGGAGATATTACTGGTGTACAATAATTAGTAAATATTAATATAGTCCAAATGGATAAATTTAACATAAGAATGCACCTGTGAATCTACCACTTCAATCAAGATAATAAATATATCAACATCATAAAAGGTTCCTCATGCCCTGTTATAATCTGTTCATCTCTTCCTAGGTCTAATTTTTTCTGCCTTGTTCTGTTCTGTTTCCTATTGTGTAGTATTCTTGCTCTAATTTCTTAAGCAAACTTTTGACATCAGTGAGTCTCAGTACTAGGAGAGTTATCTCAGCTGTCTGCATCAGAGATGATATAAACTTCAGTTGTCATTGTTGTTCATCGCTCAGTCATGCCTGACTCTGAAACTCCATGGACTATAGCTTGCCAGGCTTCCCTGTCCTTCACTATCTCCCAGAGTTTGCTCAAATTCATGTTCACGGAGTTGGTGATGATATCTAACTATCTCATCCTCTGCTGCCCTTCTGTCCTTCTGCTTTAAGTTTTTCGCAGCATCATAGTCTTTTCCAATATGTTGGCTCTTCACATCAGGTGATCAAAGTACTGGGGCTTCAGCTTTACATCAGTCCTTCCAATGAATATTCAGGGTTGATTTCCTTTAGGATTGACTGATTTAATGTCCTTGCAGTCCAAGAGACTCTCAAGAGTCTTCTCCAGCACCACAGTTCAAAAGCATCAAATTTTAAGTGCTAATCAGAGCCAGTATTATTTCTATTTCAGGTTTTTGATAACTGGGAAGCAAATTAGGTTCACTAATTTTAATTATCAAATATTCACAAGGTACATGCATGGCTGGAATATAGGATTAGGGACTCACAGAATTGATGTATAGGGAAGGTTAGTTAACCTTGGACTGTGGAGACTATCTTGTCCATTCTGCATTGTTTTATATATGTGTGCTGTGCTGTGCTTAGTCACTCAGTTGTGTACGATTTTTTGCAAGTATGGACTGTAACAAGTCAGGCTCCTCTGTGCATGGCAATTCTCGAGGCAAGAATACTGGAGTGAGTTGCCATGCCCTCCTCCAGGAAGGTTTATATACATATACATATACGTATATATGCCAACAAAAGTCTGTGTAGTCAAAGTTATGGTTTTTCCAGTAGTCATGTATGGATATGTCAGTTGGACTATAAAGAAAGCTGAGCACTGAAGAATTGATGGTTTTGAACTGTGGTATTGGAGAAGACTCTTGAGAGTCCCTTGGACTGCAAGGAGATCAGTCAATCCTAAAGGAAATCAGTCTTGAATATTCATTGGAAGAATTTATGCTAGCTGAAACTCTAATACTTTGGCCACCTGATTTGAAGAACTGACTCATTGGAAAAAACCCTGATGAAGGGAAAGATTGAAGGAAGGAGGAGAACAGGACAACAGTGGATGAGATGGTTGGATGGCATCACCAACTTGATGAACGTGAGTTTGAGCAAGATCTGGAAATTGGTGATGGACAGGGAAGCTTGGTGAGCTGCTGTCCATGGGATCTCAGAGTCAGACATGACTGAGCGACTGAACTGAACTGAATTGAATATAAAAATTGTTCTTTTTTCCCCTCAGATTCAGTGTCTATAACATTTCAAATCATTGTTTTAAAAACAAGAGAACTAAATCAATATTATGCAATTTAAAAGGAACAAATGCCAGTTTCCACCTTTACTAGTTAGGATAAAACAATCAAAATGATATGATAGCACCTTTGAATAGAAAATTTTTGTGTCTTTGCTGACTATGACAAGCTCAGCATGTGTTAACATGCTGATCATACCTCTGAAAATATTAGCATGACATGGTAATACATTATGTTTATCAAAGACTCATGTCCAGATAAATAAAATTATCAATTGTGTTTTTCAAAATCTCACGTCAGGAACTACTATGCAGTTCACACTTGAAATAATTTCTCTAACACTATACATTATAAATATTATAAAATAAATATTGACAGAGCAGTATTCAGAACAGTGAGGTATCTGAAAGCTCTTGACACTTTAAGAAAGATGAAAGGGAGTGGGGGATTTTAGTCTGGAGATAAAAAGGTATAGGTGAGCCACAGTTGCTGCTTTTAAATATTTGAGTAGCTATTCTCTTGGAGAAAAATTAGATTCTATGTATTTTATATATCTTTCAGATATATAGAACTTGTAAATGTTCATTAAAGTTTTAATGAAGCAATTGCTACTTCTTATAAGGAAAATTCTTTGCATAATGAATGATCTGCAGTGATAGACTAGGCAGACATCTTTATTTGAAACATTTGAGTAGCACCTAATTCATTGTCTGTAGGGAATGTTTGGTTAACGCATGGGTTTAACAGTGGGGTTTCCATAATTCTGAGAGGGAATTTTTGAAAAAAATCAAAATGAAATTGACAGAATAGTGATTTGCTGAAATTACTCGAGTGACTGTCCAGTAAAATTATATGAGGATGTGCAGTCTTAATAAAAGCAGGTTGTGGAGTATGATTTTTACTGAAGAGTCTAAACAAATCTCAGATCTCTGCTTAATAGTCTCCATGAAGGATGTTACCTAATTTACTTGATTGCAACATTTTTGCAGAGCTTGGAAACTATAGATCAGAGTTAGCAGTGACTGTATCAATTTAGAAAAATACAGACATGAAGAAAAGGTAAAACAGACATGGAAAGGAGATAATAAGAGCAGTTTAGTCATAAGAATGGCTAAGGAAATAGAGATGAAGACCCCTCTGAGAATATAAAACAGACTAGGTCACTAGACCTTTAATTGGATCGCCGTGGTTGGTGTTAGACATGATGTCCTAAATAGTTATTTAAATTTCAAATTTTATGGGAACAGTTGGGCAGCTGTTAAAATAGTTTTATTTGCTCCTCACCCTCCTAGATTACTTGATTCTAAATCCTGCAGTGATCTATGTCTATGTCTATTACTTAGAATTTAATATAGTTTATGTATACCTTTATCTACCTACAAATGGTTTGAGATAAACGGAAGGGGATTAGCACAGGGTGTAAGAAAAGGAAACAGAAGAGCTAGGCTTTAAAGGATACATGAAATTAATTGATTCTAAACAATCTTTAACTGCATCTCTCCCATCTAACAGTGGACCGATTTCTTTCTCAGCATACAGTTTTGTTATCATTTGGTCTTCCATGAAAATGTCTGCTTTACAATATCCTTATTAATGTGGCTGTGGACCACTTATATTGGAACCACAAATAATATTTGTTACATATACTTATTCCTAGACCTAATACCACTGAATCAGATTCTACTGAATCAGAATCTGGTGGTAATTCCAAAGAGTCTTCATTTTAAGCAATTGCCCATGCAACTTTCATGCATACAAAATTTGAGAAACACTGTCTTATATAAAAAGATTGTGCTGACCAGTTACTATGAAGAAGTCTGCTTTCACCAGATAACGTCCTCAGACCTGGTAAAACCACCTCCTCACTTTGTTTCTTCAGTCTAGTGGTAGGCGTTGTAAGGGCTTCCTTTTGTTTTGTCTGGAGTACCGTTGGTCTCCTGTTAGCTGGTTGTCGTTTGAGTATTTCATCATTTGTCTAGCCAGTTCTTTGCATTTCAATTCCTGTGGTTTATATATTCAAAGTGATTTCTATTTTAGCCCCAGTTGTGTCCTGGCACTATCTCTAGGATGGCCAGTATTCCTAGATGTCATCAGCCTCTGATCTCAACTTAATCAAAGGAAACCTACTTGAATCAAAGGTCATTTGAAAGAAATATTATCATTTGTTGACTCTTACTTGCCAGGAAGTCCTGTATACTTTCAGTGGCTAGTGGGGGTAGACAGATACAGATATAGATATATACAATCTAAATCTTAGCAGCTTTGAACAGGGGTAGATGTCATGTTCTCCTATATTCAGTATCTAGTCCTTTGAGACAATTATATAAGTCATCATTAGTGTAAAAGTCTACTCTACAGCCATGGAATGACCTTGTTTGCTGAGAATATATTCATTTTTTTGAGAAAAAAAATAAGTGTTTTTCATGTGCAGGCGATTAATTTAATGGTAGAGATACAGAGATTAGTAAGACATGTTTCCTGTCCTTGACAACTGAACAGTAATTGAAGGTATTAGGAGAGCAAACAACGGGAATACAAATGAATATATGAATAAATTTACTTTTTTTTTATTGTTCAGTGAACTCTATGCGAAAGGCATAAGAAAGGAACAAGATGGGGGAGAACTGTAGTTGGAGTGAGAAGGCAACATTGTTCAACATTTTGTTAAGATAATATTATTTTTATCTTTCATCATCTAGCAATCTTAAGAAGTAGATTATAATTTGTGAAAATTAGCTTTCAAGTTTCCCTTGTAGCTCACATGTCATTTCGTTGATATCTAAATATTGAAGTGCGCTGAGTCTGAGTCTTTAACCCTCTCTCTTCTTCATCTGTACTTCTTTTATTAGCTTTTCTCACTTCTCGTAGCTTTAAATATCATGTCACCACTGTGCTGACTCCTCTCAAATTAAATCTCCAGTTCAGATATCTTCTCTACTCTGTATACGCACATATCCAACTGCCTAATTGAGATTTACATTGGGATGCATAACAGGCACTTACACTTAATTCATCCAAAATTGAACTTCTGATGTCTCTCATCTCTCAAACCACCATCTCTTGGTGTAGTTCCTGTTTGATTAAATAATAACTCCATCTTTCTAGTTTCTCAGGCCTAAAACCTTCAATTTCTTTTGATTTCTTTTTTCTCTTAAAGCCCACATCCAAACTCCTTTGTCTCCTAAAAATATATTCATCTTTTGATCATTTCTCATCACTTTTATTCTCTTGAGGTTTCTTTTACCTTTTAAAAAAGTATTTTTTCCCTAAGATCTACCTCTATCTATCTGCCTACCTTGCTACCCACTTATCTATGAAGTTGGGGCTGACTTCCTGTATGAGCAACCTCTGTAGTTTCAAAGAGTCCTAGGTTTTAAAGGACCTATGTTTAGGGTTCTGCTGTCACCATCTTGAAATTCTTCATAATTTTATCTTTGAACTTATATTTTGTAAATGAAGTCCAATAGGAGAATGGAATATGCACTGTAGTAGAGGAAATCCATGACATGTGTATGTTATCATCATTCCTTGTCCCTCTCATTCATAGGTGATGCTCTGAGAGCACAGAATTCTGGTGTGTTCACAGTGCAGCCAGACTCAAAGTAAAAGAGAAACGTACTGTGTCTTTGACTGAGTGAGCACAGTACTGACAGCCTTTACAGACCACCCTTTTGTTTGAACCAAATTGTTTCCAACAATGAAAGAAAGCAGTGGTGTTCTATGAAACATGCACAGCTAATGAACTCTAACATGTCTTTTCTTAGTCGTGTTCTTTGCTCTATTAGCAACCACTTGGAGAGGGCGATGGCACCCCACTCTAGTACTCTTGCCTGGAAAATCCCATGGACAGGGGAGCCTGGTGGGCTGCAGTCCATGGGGTCGCTAAGAGTCAGACACGACTGAAGTGACTTAGCAGGAGCAGGAGCAGGAGCAGTAAGAAAATGTGACACTAAATGGGAAGGATGGGAAAGAATTGCTGAAGGTAGAGAGTATTGAGGGCATTTTGTTGTTGTTGTTGTTTTTAGAAAAATGTCTCTTTATTGTGTGGTTGATGCTTCTTTCTTTCTTTCTTTCCTCCTTCTTTTCTTCTTCCTCCCTCCATCATTTCTTTCCTTCCCTTCCTTCTTATTTCCTCTCCCTTCTTTCTTTCTTGATAAGGTTCAAAAATAGATTATTAAGGAAATAAAAATCTATCAAAAATCAAACTTTGTAAATCAGTGTTCACAAGTTCTTTTTTGTAATGATGCTAAATTACTGACAAAATGTTTTTTGAAAACAAAACAAAAAAAATTTCAAAACCAGCACGTGCCAGTGTCGCTGCTGATTTAAGCAACTGATGTTCCTCTGCTTTTGAGGCATTTCTTTCAGAGATGTACAAAGTTATCTTTTTGTCTTGAATATTAAGAGGTAAAAGAAAAGTTGCACAGTTTAGTCTGTGCACTTTTTCACTGTTCAGACAAACAAAATACATATGCATGTCTCAATTATGAAATATAAAGAGCACAATCTCTTGACATATGCCAAAGACAAATGTAGTCCAATTTCTACACATAGAGTGTTAAACTAAAACAAATCCAATTTTACATAAAAGGTATTATTTAATTCAGAGATTAAGGATTGTAGGTATTGAATTCTAGCCATAAGTGAAAGAATATCTTGCAGTTACACATGACAGCTATTTTTTTTCCTAAGAATTGTAAGATTTTACCTGATAGCATTACTTAGGAGGGGGCTTCATAGGTGACTGAGTGGTAAAGAATTTGCCTGCAGTGAAGGGGATGTGGATTCCATCCCAGGGTTGGGAAGATCCTCTAGGGGTATATATAGCAACCCACTCCAGCATTCTTGCCTGGAGAATCCCATGGACAGAGTAGACTGATGGGTTATAGACCTTGGGATTGCAAAGAGTTGGACACGACTGAGCAGGCACACATTACTTTGGAGATGCTGTTTGACAGGATATATACCTTCATAATAAATAGATAATATATATATTTTTTGCTTCAGAAACCCCCTCCATAGAAATGAAGTGGGCTATTCCATTCAAACTGGTTATTAAAGAAGGTTTCAAAAATGATAATCAAGAACTCTAGCAGAAACAAAAGCATTTTTCTTTTAGCCGCAGGGGAAATGTGCAATAAACAAATTATGCTAGTCAATGAAATGTGAAACCAGAATATAATTAGTAGCATTATCATTTAAATTGTAACCTCATTGGGCATTTTACTGGAAATTTATCTTTTTAGTAGGAATAGCCAACACAGTTTCTGATTATGGGTTATTAAATGTATCTATTGCATTTGGATGCTTATATTCATTAACTAGGTCACCCAGTTTCTAATTTTTTTATCTGTCAAAAGTTTCTGGAACTGGCTGCTTATGTGTTTCATATTTGAGGTACCTAAAATCTGTTTATTTCCCTTAGAAATCACATTTTATCACTGGTGTTTTCTATGTATTGTTTTACCATAACTTCATGGTTGGTATGGATTTTTATTCATATGGATTTGTTTTAGGATATTATGGTAGTGAAAATCTTGAGCTGTAACTTCAAAGATTAGATTTAAATCTTAACTTTGTAACTTCCTATTTTTGTACACTGGGAAAATTATTTAACTTATCTACAACTCAGTTTTCTCACCTATAAAATAAGGATATTGAGTATATGATGCTTATCGTTTGAAATATCCTGTAGTTAAAAAAATTAATTTTAAACACACACATACTTAATTTTTTAGTTTCTGTCCACATTAGCCTAATATCTATAGATTACTGAGAAAAAAATAAACCATAAATTTTCTGTGTGATTAGGATTGGGGTTATGCATTATGCTTCATCCTTATAGATTATTATAAAAAATGTTTTTCTTATGTTGAGTAAATTTTCAGTTCACTCAAATATATAATGCTTAAAAAGTTTCACCATCAGGACCAAATGCTAAGAAAGCATACTAAAAGAAGATTAATAAGTCTGATGTTAATTAGCTCTTAAAGAGGAGCTAATAAATTTAAGGAAATTTTTATACTTGGGAAAATTGTCACCAATATTACCCTTAAATATCTGATGTGTCAATGTGGATTGTCTAGAGCTAGTGTATAGGCAACAGTCATCGAGCCTTAGTGACTAGTTGTAACATCACCCATTGAGTCATACAGATTTCTACTTAGGAAACTTTAGACCATGGTTTTACAGCTCACTAGATGAAAACTGTGCTGTTAATATAATAGTTCTATAAAATATATAAAATGTTTTGCCTGTATAAATAATATAATTTTGGTGTAAAATGAAGAGCAAAAGTATGTAAGACAACAAAAATGAACTATAATTATAAAAATTAATATAACAGCACTTTATTGTTTCCAATTGAATCAAATATTAGATATGGTTTTATAGCCCACTGCCTCATACATCTCCATGTAGAAGGCATAAAAGGCTTTATCAAAAGAAAATCAAAATCAATAAACATTATATGTCCCACATTGGGAAAATAGAAGCCACAGTAGTCCATATTCTGACAACAAGTGTTCCCCAAAACCAGAGTCACTTGTTAAGCAATTATTTTCACTCAGGGTTTGCCCTGGTAGTCAAACTATGAGACGGTGGTGGGAGGCCATGACACAGGAGTTTCTGTTTAGTCAGCTCAAGCTGCCATGATAAAATACCACAGACTGCATGGTTTGAACAACACATATTTATTTTCTTACAGTTCTGCAGGCTAGAATTCCAAGATAAATGCGCCATCAGAATTGGTTTCTGTTGAGGGGTCTCTTCCTGGCTTGTAGACAGCTGCCTCCTCTCAGTGCCCTCAGATGGCCTTTCCTCTGTGCACATGCGGAATGAAAGCTTTCTGGCGGCGCTTCTTATAAGGGCATATGTCCTATGGGATGAAGGTCCTATACTTGTGACTTTGTACAACCTTAATTACATCATAAAGAGCCTCATCTCCAAGTGGAGGTGATGGAATCCCAGTTGAGCTATTTCAAATCCTGAAAGATGATGCTATGAAAGTGCTGCACTCAATATGCCAGCAAATTTGGAGAACTCAGCAGTGGCCACAGGACAGGAAAAGGTCAGTTTTCATTCCAATCCCAAAGAAAGGCAATGCCAAAGAATGCTCAAACTACCACACAATTGCACTCATCTCACACACTAGTAAAGTAATGCTCAAAATTCTCCAAGCCAGGCTTCAGCAATATG
>NW_011494902.1:11998739-12003686 GCF_000754665.1 Bison bison bison | reverse complement strand
GGAAAAATATCAATAATCTCAGATATGCAGATGACACCACCCTTATGGCAGAAAGTGAAGAGGAACTAAAAAGCCTCCTGATGAAAGTGAAAGTGGAGAGTGAAAAAGTTGGCTTAATGCTAACATTCAGAAAACGAAGATCATGGCATCTGGTCCCCTCACTTCATGGGAAATAGATGGGGAAATAGTGGAAACAGTGTCAGACTTTGTTTTTTTGGTCTCCAAAATCACTGCAGATGGTGACTGCAGCCATGAAATTAAAAGACGCTTACTCCTTGGAAGGAAAGTTATGACCAACCTAGATAGCATATTGAAAAGCAGAGATATTACTTTGCCAACAAAGATCTGTCTAGTCAAGGCTATGGTTTTTCCACTGGTCATGTATGGATGTGAGAGTTGGAATGTGAAGAAAGCTGAGTGCTGAAGAATTGATGCTTTTGAACTGTGTTGTTGGAGAAGACTCTTGAGAGTCCCTTGGACTGCAAGGAGATCCATCTAGTCCATCCTAAAGGAAATCAGTCCTGGGTGTTCATTGGAAGGACCGATGCTGAAGCTGAAACTCCAATATTTGGCCACCTGATGCAAAGAGTTGAATCATTGGAAAAGACCCTGATGCTGGGAGGGATTGGGGGCAGGAGGAGAAGGGGACGACAGAGGATGAGATGGCTGGATGGCATCCCCGACTCGATGGATTTGAGTTTGAGTGAACTCTGGGAGTTGGTGATGGACAGGGAGGCCTGGTGTGCTGCGATTCATGGGGTCACAAAGAGTTGGACACAACTGAGCAACTGAACTGAACTAAAACATGAGTACAACCAGTGTCTAACAGTTCCTTCACTCCATAACTTTCCTTCATGCCCCTTTGTAGGTGTTCCTTTCTTCTGCGCCTGGCAACCACTGGTCTGTACTGTCTCTGTAGACTTCTATTGAGCTTTGCCTATAATATAAATTGGATCATGCCATTTGAGTCTGGCTTCTATTTCCTAATATGAGACACTTGAGGTTTATCTCGGTGGTTGTATATATTTCTAGTTCATTACTTTTTATGTACCCTCTACTTTTTGGTTATTTTCTATTTCATGCTGTGGTTGCCTTCACCAGCTTCCCACTCCATCTCCCAAACCTAAAAAAAAAAAAAAAGTTTTATTAACTTTTAAGTTTGATTTTAGTCTTGTCATTTCTCTACCTTGGAGAATCAGATATACTTTTTCCCCAAGTTTTATGGTTATTGAAAACTGGAGTAAGCTGATACAGCATTCTGAGAGGTAACCAAAGCATTATTGGGAAGTGAATTCAGCAGTGAGAGGTGTAAAGAAACAACTGTTCACATTACCTCCCTGAAACCATCTTTGAGAATTTTCAAAGCAGGACTCTAATTTCTGAAACCATATAGGATTCAGCTTGAGTCATTTTATTTAGGCATTAAAGAAGAGAGTAATTTCAGCAGCTAGAGAACATGAGGCTTCTCTGGTTATAAATGAAGGTTTCTTAAAATTGGAGAAGACCCTGGTGCTGGGAAAGATTGAGAGCAGGAGAAGAAGGGGGCAACTGAGGATGAGATGGGTAGCATCACCGACTCAATGGACATGAGTCTGAGAAAACTTGGATTTCATGAAGGACAGGGAAGCCTGATATGCTGCAATCCTTGAGGTCCTAAAGGGTTGTATACAACTTAACAATTGAACAGTAACAACAAAATTGAATAATAATATCCCAAATCAAATCCAAAGCATTGGAATAATCTCTGTCCTATGAAAAGAGATGCATAGAGAATGGTGTTGTCTAAATTTTACTTATTCTTTTGTTTAGTACTAACATTAAAACATGGCCTTATGTTTCTAAGCAAACACAGTAGGAACTGACAGTTCTTCAAAATAAAATTCACCTCAGATTTGTCTTCAGAAGTTCTTATAGAAAATTTATTCTCTTATTAAATTTAATACAAGGAAATAGAACACATTCTAAGACTTACAGTAGGAAAAAATTGAAAAATGTTAAGGAGAAATTTCTATCCAAGTAACTTTAAGAATTATCCCATGAATCTCACAATTTTGAAATAGTTTTAAATAAAGAACAATATATTGTACTAAAAGTCTTGGAAAGGACTAAGTAGTAGTCAAATTTGAGGAAACATTTTTCTTATTTTTATTATATAACCGAATTTAACAAAAGTAGTTTCCTTAGGACATGAATAAGTGAATATGACTCACCAATTCACACTTCAATGGTAGTTGAATATTGGAGAATGGACAAGAATAATTAATTAACCTGACATATATTGTGTAATAAAATGGAAATCTTAATCTTGAAGTTTTAATTTTTTAAATGGGTTCTTAAAAAATTTAGGCCCTTGTTATAGAGTTGATGGATTATAAATTGTTTGAAATGCATAAGGTTTTTTCTAAAGTGACAAATGATTCTATCACTGCAGAATACTTTATAAAAATAATATATTGTGAGGAGAACGGGACGACAGAGGATGAGATGGTTGGATGGCATCACAGACTCAGTGGACATGAGTTTGGGTAAACTCCTGGAGTTGGTGATGGACAGGGAAGCCTGGCGTGTTGCAGTTCATGGGGTTGCAGAGTCGGACACGACTGAGTGACTGAACTGAACTGAACTGACAAGTGACTACTAGAAACAAATAATTTTTTAATCAATATGTGCCTTACAAAAATAAAATACAATTACTCATGGTAACATTGATCATTTAAAGTTGTAAAGGGATTTGTTTTTATATATGTATTTGATTAAAAAATAAAAATCCACTTCCCAGATGTCATTCTTTTCTTTTAAACCAGAATGATATGTTGATTTAAGTGCTTAATTTTTAAAGCTTTTTTTTTCTTTAGGAATTAGTCTTCTGTTAACTTTTCCACTGTACACAGTTGGAATTCATAACATTCCACCTAAGAGGCTTAACTTTCATCTTTTATTCCATGATCTTTAGCTGTAGAAAAGCTGCAGCTTTTTTTTTTCCCAATCATTTCCTCCCTAATAAGACTATCTTTCTGATACTGAATAAGTATTATATTTATACTGTATTTTTTCATACTATTTTATGTTTTGCTATATTGGTTTCTTTAAAGATTATAAAACATTGTTGTCTGTCACTAAATCGTGTGATTCCTTAGACTGCAGCATGCCAGGGTCCTCTGTCCTTCACTATCTCCCAGAGTTTGCTCTTATTCATGTCCATTGAGTTGGTGATTCTATCTAGCCATCTCATCCTTTGCTGTCCCCTTCTCCTTTTGCCTTCAATCTTTCCCAGCATCAGGGTCTTTTTCAATGTGTTGGTTTTTTGCATTAGGTGGCCAAGTTACTAAGAACTTCAGCATCTGTCCTTCCAATAGAATTCCTTGGTCTTTAGCTGTAAGAAAAGCTACAGCTTGTGTTTTTTTTTTTTTCCCTTTCAAACATTTCCTTCCAAATAAGAGTCTATCTTTCTAATATTGAGTAAGTATTATATTTCTACTGTATTTTCAGACTATTTTATGTTTTGCTACACTGGTTTTCTTTAAAGGTTATAAAAATACTCATTAACAATGTGCAGTGCTAGGTTCCACAAGATAGCCTTGACTCAGATTAGCTAGGGGATTGACTTTGAAATACTCTTTCCAAAGAAGGGATGCATTTTCTTTGATCCCCCTATGCCCTTTCACCCAGATCCCAAATGACCATAATGGATTATAGTTATTTGCTGGATTTTTATTTGTTTGTTTGTTTGTTTAGGTTTCAAAGACTAGATAGACGTGGAAGTAAGTTTCCAGTGGGAGGTCATGACTATGACCTTGTCAGTATTATCTTCTATCCATGTTTTTAAGCAGACATTGTTTGCCAGATACTCATTTTAAAAAGTTGATTTTTCTTTTTTACCCAAGAAATACTTTGCCAAGAAGTTGCTGGACTTTTTTATACATATCATTAATTTAATCTCTGAGCACTCCAATGGTTATACTCAATTTACAAATTAATATACTAAACTCTAGATAGCTTAAATATCTTCCCCAAGGTTGCACAGTTAGGAAGAAGCAGATGATGCATTATCCATGTCAGTTGACTTTGAGCCTATATTCTTAAACAATGGGAAAAATGATTTGTCAGAACAAATATGAATAGTGCATATACATCACTTTCTTACAAGATTCATCATTTAGAAAGTAATAAAGACAAACAAACATTTTAACAAAAATTCATTGCATAATCCTTTTTTCTTTTGACCTTCTACTTTTATTTCATTTAAAAAATCTCCTTATGATCTCAGTCACCAAGTCATGTTTTATTTTATTTTATTATTATTTTTTTTAGGTTTTATGTTTATCTGTTTTATTTTTCCTTTTTGGAGATTTTACAATCCTATGTGTATATTTTCATGGACAGAAAAATGACTGTCCTGCTTTTTATTTATTTTTTTAAATTAAATTTATTTATTTTAATTAGAGGCTAATTACTTTACAATATTGTTTTGCCATACATCAACATGAATCCGCCACGGGTGTACACATGTTCCCAATCCTGAACCCTCCTCCCACCTCCCTCCCCATACCATCCCTCTGGGTCATCCCAGAGTACCAGCCCCAAGCTTCCTGTATCCTGCATCGAACCTGGACTGGCAATTTATTTCTTATATGATATTATATATGTTTCAATGCCATTCTCAAAAAATTTGTCCACTCTTATAATTTAAAAATTGAGTAAGATAAAGATTTCTTAATTGTGGACTAAACAAGTCCATGCTGCCTACTATAGGAGGAAAGAAGTGGCAGAGAGATTATTACTTTCTAACCAACCCAGATCCTTTGCTAAGTCCAGCTGGGAATCCTATTAATTAGCAAGATCTGTGAAAGTTAGACCAGTTGTATATTTTTATTCAGTCATATTGGGCTAAATGATTTTATCCAGGATATTAAATTCTCAATTATATTATAGTTATATATTATTATA
>NW_011494902.1:11996142-11998639 GCF_000754665.1 Bison bison bison | reverse complement strand
ATTATATATAATAATTATATATTATATATTAAAGTCTCAAATATATTATACCTTTTATAAAATGAGGCTAAAATATCTTGTCATACAGGCTTGTGAGACGATTACATTAGATGATACAGGAAAAGCTCCTTGAAGATATATTGATAGAAAACAAAATTTTATTATCTTCCCTACACTGTATTTCCTGTCCCGCGTACTTCAAATGAGTCAGAAACCTTCAGCATAATACATTACACAGTTGTTAGATCATAGCAGCAAACCATGAACCAGGCTTTTTCTTCCCTAATTTCTGTAACTCCAGTAAACGTTTTTGTCAGACTATATTTTATTTATTGAATTTTTATAATTGAGTTTAATAACATAATTATGATTACATGTTACCCAGTGTGCTCTCTTGTGGGAACCTCCTTCAATTTTGAATCTGGCCTTATGGAGACCAAGTATTACTCTAACCCCAAGGTCAGCTACTTAGGGCATCTCAGCCCCTGTATATGTCGCCTATAAAAGAAACATTTAGATATCTCTCCCTTATTCCACTTGACTGTTGTATTTAACACCTAAAAGAGAAAGTAAAAGGCTCATCTTGATTTATTTTTTGCTTATTTATATGTGTAAAATCTTTGTATAGTTTTTCAGTGGCCATTCAATGTGTTATTGTATACTTATAAAACTTACAGCCTACTGGTTTGATGTTTTATCATTTCAAGTGAAATGTGGAAAATTTACCTTTACCCTCCATACTTTTAAAATATAATAGCCCTTGGTGTTTCTTCTGCATGCACTGAGAACCACATCATGTGGTATTCTAATTTGTTCTTCATTCATCAAATATGTCATAAGCTTCATGAGAAAAGAAGACAGTCTTTTGTATTTACACTTATTTTCATCCATTTCAGTGTTCCTTCTTTTTTTCCCTCAAGTTCTGAAACAACTTCTCTGATTATTTCCTTACTGTTTACAGTTTCCTTTACTTATTTCTTAATGATAGAGTTGCTAGGGACAAATTATGTCAGTTTTCATTCATCTGAGACTATCTTTATCCTGAAGGATATTTTCATCAGATGTGGAATCTGTGGTTATTTTTGTCTAGCACTTGAAAAGTGGTGTGCCAGTATTTCCTGGCCTTTATGGTTTCAGATGAGAAATCCTCTGTCATTTGAATTGGTGTTTCAAATAAGCAATGTATCATTTCTCTCTGCTGCTCTCAAGAATTTTTTCTTGTCTTTAGATTTTAGAAGTTAGATTATGATGTGTCTTGTCATGGATTTCTTTGGACTTACCCTATTTGAGTTTTGCCAAATTGGCTACACACAGAGAAACCAATACACATACATGTGTACTCACAGATCTCCTTTAAAAGACTGGATACAGGTAGAAGATATTGAATTTAAAGACAGTTTGGGTTTAATTTTCAATCTTTGTGAGTCCTACAATTGAATGCTGTTGCTGCTGCTGCTTAGTCACTAAGGTGTGTCCAATTCTTTGTGACCTCATGGAGTGTAGCCCACCAGGTTCCTCTGTCCATAGGATTTTCCAGGCAAATATACTGGAGCAGGTTGCCATTTCTTTCTCCAGGGGATCTTCCTGACCCAGGGATCAAACCTACCTCTCCTGCATTGGCAGGTGGATTTCTTTTTTACCACTGAGTCACTGGAGAAGCATATAATTGAATAAAGCCTAGTAAAATTATGGCTTATAAATGTAAAACTAGTTCATGCTGAAAATAATAATTATATCTATAATACTTCTAGATTAAAAATGACTCCTTCAGTGTATGATTAAACTCTGATACCAGTTTTACATATTGTTATAGAGTAGTTAAGAAAATTAGTCTGTGAATATTTGGTTTGAGAATAATTTTCAATTATAAGACTTTAAAAATAATCATGGGAAATAGATGGGTAAACAGTGGAAACAGTGTCAGACTTTATTTTTTGGGACTCCAAAATCACTGCAGATCGTGACTGCAGCCATGAAGTTAAAAGACGCTTACTCCTTGGAAGAAAAGTTGTGACTAACCTAGACAGCATATTCAAAAGCAGAGACATTACTTTGCCAACAAAGGTCCGTATAGTCAAGGCTATGGTTTTTCCAGTGGTCATGTACAAATGTAAGAGTTGGACTATGAAGAAAGCTGAGCACCGAAGAATTGATGCTTTTGAACTGTGGTGTTGGAGAAGACTCCTGAGAGTCCCTTGGACTGGAAGGAGATCCAACCAGTCCATTCTAAAGGAAATCAGGCCTGGGATTTCCTTAGAAGGAATGATGCTAAAGCTGAAACTCCAGTACTTTGGCCGCCTCATGCGAAGAGTTGACTCATTGGAAAAGACTTTGATGCTGGGTGGGATTGGGGGCAGGAGGAGAAGGGGACGACAGAGGATGAGATGGCTGGATGGCATCACTGACTCGATGGACGTGAGTTTGAGTGAACTCTGGGAGTTGGTGATGGACAGGGAGGCCTGATGTGCTGCAATTCATGGGGTTGCAAATAGTCGGA
>NW_011494902.1:11995834-11996042 GCF_000754665.1 Bison bison bison | reverse complement strand
TCAAAATACTCTAAGCCAGACTTCAGCAATACGTGAACCATGAATTTCCAGATGATCAAGCTGGTTTTAGGAAAGGCAGAGGAACCAGAGACCAAATTGTCAACATCTGCTGGATCATGGAAAAAGCAAGAGAGTTTTCCAGAAAAACATCTATTTCTGCTTTATTCACTATGCCAAAGCCTTTGACTGTGTGGATCACAATAAACTG
>NW_011494902.1:11994289-11995734 GCF_000754665.1 Bison bison bison | reverse complement strand
GCTGAAACTCCAGTACTTTGGCCGCCTCATGCGAAGAGTTGACTCATTGGAAAAGACTTTGATGCTGGGTGGGATTGGGGGCAGGAGGAGAAGGGGACGACAGAGGATGAGATGGCTGGATGGCATCACTGACTCGATGGACGTGAGTTTGAGTGAACTCTGGGAGTTGGTGATGGACAGGGAGGCCTGATGTGCTGCAATTCATGGGGTTGCAAATAGTCGGACATGACTGAATGACTGAACTGAACTGAACAATAATCTAGAGAATTCCTTTAAAATTATATTTTTTGGAATGAATAGAAGTTTATTTTTTGAAATTGCTTTCAAAAGAAAATTGAAGAACATCTTTGTATGTAGCAGGTTCAAGTTTTTTTTTAATATTTTTTTTATTTTTTTATTTTTATTTTTTTACTTTACAATATTCTATTGGTTCTACCACACATCAACATGAATCCGCCATGGGCGTATGCGTGTTCCCCATCCTGAACCCCCCTTCCACCTCCCTCCCTGTACCATCCCTCCGAGTCATCCCAGTGCACCAGCCCCAAGCATCCTGTATTGAACCTGGACTGGCGATTCATTTCTTATATGATATTATACATGTTTCAGTGTCATTCCCCCAAATCGTCCCACCCTCTCCCCTTCCCATAGTCCAAAAAACTGTTCTATACATCTGTGTCTCTTTTGCTGTCTTGCATACAGGGTTATCATTACCATCTTTCTAAATTCCATATATATGTGTTAGTATACTGTATTGGTGTTTTTCTTTCTGGCTTACTTCACTCTGTATAATAGGCTCCAGTTTCATCCACCTCATTAGAACTGATTCAAATGTATTCTTTTTAATAGCTGAGTAATACTCCACTGTGTATATGTACCACTGCTTTCTTATTCATTCATCTGCTGATGGACATCTAGGTTGCTTCCATGTCCTGGCTATTATAAACAGTGCTGCGATCAACATTGGGGTACACGTGTCTCTTTCCCTTCTGGTTTCCTCAGTGTGTATGCCCAGAAGTGGGATTGCTGGATCATAAGGCAGTTCTATTTCCAGTTTTTTAAGGAATCTCCACACTGTTCTCCATAGTGGCTGTACTAGTTTGCATTCCCACCAACAGTGTAAGAGGGTTCCCTTTTCTCCACACCCTCTCCAGCATTTATTGCTTGTAGACTTTTGGATAGCAGCCATTCTGACTGGTGTGAAATGGTACCTCATTGTGGTTTTGAATTGCATTTCTCTGATAATGAGTGATGTTGAGCATCTTTTCATGTGTTTGTTAGCCATCTGTATGTTTTCTTTGAAGGAGGTTGAATTTTAAAGGCCATAAACTCAAGTGTATGAAATGAGAATTTTTTTAATATGTCTAATACAGTCCCAAAGAAAGGCAATGCCAAAGAATGCTCAAACTACCACACAATTGCACTCATCTCACAGGCTAGTAAAT
>NW_011494902.1:11992099-11994189 GCF_000754665.1 Bison bison bison | reverse complement strand
CTGCTTTATTCACTATGCCAAAGCCTTTGACTGTGTGGATCACAATAAACTGTGGAAAATTCTTCAAGAGATGGGAATACCAGACCACCTGACCTGCCTCTTAAGAAACCTATATGCAGGTCAGGAAGCAACAGTTAGAACTGGACATGGAACAACAGACTGGTTCCAAATAGCAAAAGGAGTACGTCAAGGCTGTATGTTGTCACCCTGCTTATTTAACTTATATGCAGAGCACATCATGAGAAATGTTGGGCTGGAAGAAGCACAAGCTGCAATCAAGATTCCCGGGAGAAATACCAATAACCTCAGATATGCAGATGACACCACCCTTATGGCACAAAATGAGGAGGAACTAAAAAGCCTCTTGTTGAAAGTGAAAGAGGAGAGTGACAAAGTTGGCTTAAAGCTCAACATTCAGAAACCGAAGATCATGACATCTGGTCCCATCACTTTGTGGAAAATAGATGGGGAAACAGTGGAAACAGTGTAAGACTTTATTTTTTGGGGGGGCTCCCAAATCACTGCCGATGGTGATTACAGCCATGAAATTAAAAGATGCTTACTCTTTTGGAAGAAAATTATGATCAACCTAGATAGCCTATTAAAAAGCAAAGACATTACTTTGTCAACAAAGGTCCGTCTAGTGAAGGCTATGATTTTTCCAGTGGTCATGTATGGATGTGAGAGTTGGACTGTGAAGAAAGCTGAGTGCCGAAGAATTGATGCTTTTGAACTGTGGTGCTGGAGAAGACTCTTGTGAGTCCCTTGGACTGCAAGGATATCCAACCAGTCCATCCTAAAGGAGACCAGTCCTGGGTGTTCATTGGAAGGACTGATGCTGAGGCTGAAACTCCAATACTTTGGCCACCTGCTGGGAAGAGTTGATTCATTGGAAAAGACCCTGATGCTGGGAGGGATTGGGGGCAGGAGGAGAAGGGAATGACAGAGGATGAGCTGGCTGGATGGCATCACCGACTCGATGGACATGAGTTTGAGTGAACTCCGGGAGTTGGTGATGGACAGGGAGGCCTGGCGTTCTACAGTTCATGGGGTCCCAAAGAGTTGGACATGACTGAGCGACTGAACGGAACTGAACTGAATACAGTTTTACTTAGTTTTTTTTATAGCACTTTCTCTATTGATGGAAAAATCGTCTACTGGTTCTAAGGAATCTCATAGCTTCGAATATTTTAGAGGCAAAGATTTAATAAGTTTAGTAATTTCTACCTCACGTTTTCCTTCTATTTTTGCCAGAGGGTAAAACTCAGGATCAGGTGATAAACAGCACACTCAAAGAAATAGAGTATGAAGATAAGATTATTTATAGATATAAACAAGGTGGTGGTTGTTCAGTTTCCAAGTCATGTCCAACTCTGCGACCTCATGGACTGCAGCACTCCAGGCCCCCTGTCCCTCACCATCTCCCATAGTTTGCCCAAGTTCATGTCCATTGAAACAGAGATGCCATCCAACCTTCTCATCCTCTGTCACCCTCTTCACCTTCTGCATTCCATCTTTCACAGAATCTGGGTCTTTTCTGGTGAATCAGTTTTTTTAGCAGGTGGTCAAAGTTTTGGAGCTTCAGCTTTAGCATCAGCCCTTCCAATGAATACTCAGGACTCATTTCCTTTAGGATTGACTGGTTTGTTCTCCTTGCAGTCCAAGGGACTCTCAAGAGTCTTCTCCAACACCACAGTTCAAAAGCATCAATTCTTTGGCCTTCTGCCTTATGTATGATCCAATTCTCACATCCATACATGACTACTGGAAAGACCATAGTTTTGACCAGACAGACCTTTGTTGACAAAGTGATGTCTTTCTTTTTAATATATTGTCTAGGTTTGTCATAGCTTTCCTTCCCAGAAGCAATCATCTGCTAATTTCATAGCTGCAGTCACCAACTTCAGTAATTTTTGAGCCCAAGAAGAGGAAATCTGTCACTGCTTCCACCTTTTCCCCTTCTGTTTGCCATGAGGTGATGGAACCAGATGCCATGACCTTAGGGTTGTTTTTTTTAAATATTGAGTTAAATTTAGTTTTTAATATTGAGTTAAACTGGCCTAAACAGGTTTTTTTTTTTTTTTTACTTC
>NW_011494902.1:11971410-11991999 GCF_000754665.1 Bison bison bison | reverse complement strand
TTTTTTTACTCCCCTCTTTCACCCTCATCAAGAGGCTCTTTAGTTCCTCTTCACTTTCTGCCATTAGAGTGATATCATCTGCATATCTGAGGTTATTGATATTTCTCCAGGCAATCTTGATTCCACCTTGTAACTCATCCAGCCTGGCATTTTGCATGCTGTGCACTGCATATAAGTTAAATAAACAGGGTGACAATGAACAGCCTTTTCATACTCCTTTCTCAATTGTGAACCAGTCAGTTGTTCCATATAAGGTTCTAATTGTTGTTTCCTGACCCTGAGTTTTCTCAGGGACAAGTATTCCCATCTCTTAAAGAGTTTTCCACAGTTTGTTATGAACCATACAGTCAAAGCCTTAGAAATAACAATAAAACAAGACGAGTGACTGAGGGATTCTAAAGAGGAGGGCATAGTTACTATCCTTATAAACAAAGAGAACGGGAGAGGCAACAAAGGAACCCAATGAAAATAGTCATAGGTTATAAAGAGGAAGGCAGCCACTGCCAAAATTTGTCTTGGCAGGCAACAGATCAAGTGGGGAGAGGTATTGAGAGAATAGGTGGGGCATATAAGTAAATACATTGACTTAACTTCTCTTTATTATCTCTTTTCAATGTTTCTTATTGTTCAAAGCCAACCATGGTCCAGATGGCGACAGAATCTGCCAAAATGAGGCAGTCCTGTAAATAAGCCTCTGGGTCTGAAACAAGGCAAAGAAAAATAGCTCTGTTGGGATAAATAAGGAATGTCAGTTAAGGGCTCAGACATTATTCTCAGATATAGAGAAAATGTGCTATCTTTGTGTCACCAAGATTTTCCTGGCTTCTGCTGTGGTGTTTAATTCCCACTGAGTTTTAATCATGGACTTCTATTAGCTCAAGTTTTGGTTTCTGTGGGCTTTATCACTGTGAATACTTGGACTTTCTCCTCCCTCCCCATCCCAAATAAATAGGCTTTACTTGTCTGTTTGCTCTTATTTTGTTGGAAGTGAAGGAAGATTACAATTCTTGTTATACTTTGAATGCAAGAAAGATTTAGAGGCAGTAGAAATCTCTTTCTGCCAATTTGTGCCATGGCATTCATTCTTGAAAATCTCCTTACAAGTTCCAATATAAGAGGACTTCTATTAACTCAAGTTTTGGTTTCTGTGGGCTTTATTACTGTGAATATTTGGACTTTCTTCCCCTCCCCATCACAAATAAATAGCCTTTACTTGTCTGTTTGCTCTTTTTGAGTTGGAAGTGAAGGAAGATTACAGTTCTTGTTATACTTTGAATGCAAGAAAGGTGTAGAGGCAGTAGAAATCTCTTTCTGCCAATTCGTGCCATG
The DNA here is from genome assembly GCF_000754665.1 of Bison bison bison. Taxonomy (NCBI): domain Eukaryota; kingdom Metazoa; phylum Chordata; class Mammalia; order Artiodactyla; family Bovidae; genus Bison; species Bison bison. The sequence continues at coordinate 11,990,670 of NW_011494902.1, read as the reverse complement.
GCATTCATTCTTGAAACTCTCCTTACAAGCTCCAATATAAGAAAGTGAAACATCAATTCTTGTGCAGTTAGGTTCCTTTTGAACCATTGGTTGCCTGTTATCCACTCCTAACATTAGTAGGCAGCTTGGGGACTGAAGATGGGTGGGGAAGGTTTTGAAGGCTTTCGTGGCCTTAGATAGTTATCTAATTTTCTTAGTTTTCTTTCAGAGTTCTCTCATTTCAAACCATATATCTTTATCTAGTTTGGAACAAGAAATTACCCTTCTATCCTTTTTTTTTTTTTTAACATTGTTTATGGTATAAACTATATGATTTGAATTTTGAAGAAAAAATAGAAAACTGTGTAAAACATTAAAACTTCTTTCAAACAATCCAGCAATTCTAATACAAAGGTGCTTTGTTTTAAGACCATAATGTGAGCCATGAGTTTTTAAAGTAAATTCTTTAAGAAATTTGGCAAGTTGCTTCACTTTCATTTGTATTCCTATCACTCAAATCCTATCTGCCAATGCAATAGATGCCACCAAGCTAACGGAAGAAGATCAAGGTGGCAAGAAAAAAATTGTGGAAAGGAAATCAAATATATTATTTCCTGTGCCAAGTATAGTTGAGCAAAGAGATTTACATTGGGAAGTTTTACATTTAGAAATGCAGAATGATATACACACTAGAATCCACAGTTCCAGAAGTGCTGAATATTACATCTAATTTGCTAGAAAATAATTCTGTAATAATATAAACAATTTGAGTACATTATCACTTCACTTATAAAAAGTATTGTATAATTAAAAATGAACTAATGGTAGTATCGACATACATTTTCTCTACAAACATTGAAAAAATATTCCTGTACCACATAAATCTTATCAACACAATAGATTCAGTAGACTTGGAACACTACAAAAAAAAAATATTTTCACATCTTGAGATGAACTCTACATTTTACTTTGTTTTAAAGTCAATTTTCAGAAACCTACATTAAAAACTATAATATGGACTATTTGACTGACCATAAGTCATAGAAACATAAGCTACAACTCTATTTGTGACAACCGTTTCTGGAGAATTTAAACATTCTATTAAATTTTACCTTTCCCAGCAAGGTAAAGAAAAAGAGACAGTCAGAGCGTATTTACATTCTGGTCCCACAGAAGCACAAGGAACACAGCGTGTTGTGGTGAACAGAGCCAGGCAGGGCAAAGGTTCCTATAATCACACTGTTCACTTCTGTTCCTTGCTACAGTTCTTCTTCCTATAAGTATTAATAGTTGATGAGAAGTAAAAAGTGTCTCAAATAGTTAGCAGTTTGATTATCACTCTTTCGAATGCAATCCTTTTAACTTAACTATGTAATCCCCTAAAATATATTCACAATGGTTTGATTGCTATAAATATAAGCTATTTCAAATATCATAGCTTAACTTTTAAATATTTAAACTGTGAATTATGAAATATTGTAATAAACATTATCTGTGAAAGAATTTACCAGTCTTGTGCCAATCATTAGAAATATGCAGCAAGGGGGTTCCTGTTGGATAGAAACTCTTTTGGCTTTTGCTGTCACTTCAGAATATAATACAGTCTCTTCTTTCAGATTTGATAGCTCTTATTGAAATGCAGTTCAGTGATTGTTTTTGGACAGTAATTAAGAGAAGTTCTTGAGACTGCTATACCAAATTATATTTATGTCAAACTTCAATCTTCTTCAAAGCCAACCCACCAACCAATATTTAGTCCAAAACAAAGACAAAAATAGCCCCTGCATTTACAGTCAACTAGAATAATAATAAGAAAGCAAAGACAGGAATATAACAATATTTTCCAAATCTATTAGTAAAGGCAATGACATTCTTCAGCTAAGTGATTTTTAAAAATAGATTTCATACAGGTATAGATAATAGAGAAACTTTTTTCTCTGTGTATCTGTGTGTCTTTATTCAACCTCAAAGTGAAAATGGTAAATGCATCAATGAGTGCCAGAAATTAGAGGTGGAAGAAGGGTATAGTTATTAAGGAATAATATGGTAATATAAATATGGTAACATTAAGGAGCTTTGTGTGTGTGTGTGTGTGTGTGTGTGTGTGTGTAATGAGACCGTCTGTGTCATGATTGTGGTGTTTGTACTCAATTCTACACGTGTAACAAGTTTTCATATAACCATACTTCTTGCTTAGTGTGTGCACATGTGTGTACATACACACACAGGATTACACACAAAACTGGAGAAATTTCAGTAAAGGTCTGTTGTTGAGTTACCAATATTGTCCTGATGTAAATTTCCTTGTGTTGATAGCATACTATGGCTGTGTAAGAAATTATCATTGAGGAAGGTTGAAGGACAAGTACATGGGGAGTCTCTGCACTATTTTAGCAAGTCCTTGTGATTACTGAATTTTTTCAAGGTACAAAGTTTACTTGAAATTCTTACTCATAACTGACAGAGATGTTTGAATTAGCAGCAAATGTCATCAAGAAGTATTTTAACTATATTTTATACATTTAAAAATTTAAATAGAAAGGTGCCAGATATAAAAATGAACCAAACCAAACTTTTAGAAAAACGTTTGAGATGTAAAACACACAGAGTTTAATGATTATACTATAATTATGTAACAATGTCTCTTTTAGTATAGTTTAATAAATTACTCATTCAAAATTATTTCAAAACTTTTTAAAAAGAGAAATATATTGGGCATATTGTTAGTGATTTTTCCATGTGTCATGGATATTAAATGTCAGAGACTACTCAGTATTCTTGCCAGAGTAACACACTCGTGTGAACTATCTCCTTCCTTTCCTTTTTTTTTTTTTTTAATTTAAATTTATTTAGGTTCCTTTTTTTACATTAGTTTACTTAGGCTATGATTTTACTGAAAGAATATATACCTCTAGACAAACTACAGCTTTTTAAGTTGTCAGCTCCCCCTTGTATAGGAACAGTATAAATACTCTGTCTTAATGTATTCTATATGATTTATTCAAATAAATGATAAGAATTCACAGTATAGTATTATAGTGCTGATCTCATAGCAAGCTCATCTGTTACTATCAAATCTGAAAATATGTTTTTGAAATCTGAGTAGAAATTTGGTGTTATCGTTAACAAATGTGAACCACATGTTGGGACACTTTGGTAGAAACCATGTAATGTGTTAGTCTTTTTTTAAATTTATTTTTAATTAGAGGATAATTGCTCTACAATGTTGTGTTGGTTTCTGCCGTACAACAATGCGAATCAGCCATAATATACACATATCCTCTGCCTCTTGAACCTCTCTCCCACTCCACCCTCATCCGACCCTCTAGGTTGTCACAGAGCACCAGTTGAGCTTCCTATATTATACAGCATCTTCTCACTAGCTGTTTTACATGTGACAATGCATATGTTTCAATGCTCCACTCTCAATTTGCTCCACCCTCTAGCTATTTCAAATAGCTGAGCTATTTAAAATCTTAAAAATGATGCCGTTAAAGTGCTGCACTCATTATGCCAACAAATTTGGAAAACACAGCAGTGACCGAGGACAGGAAAAGGTCGTTTTTCACCTCAATCCCAAAGAAAGGCAATGCCAAAGAATGTTCAAATAACCATACATTTGCACTCATTTCTCATGCCAGCAAGATTATACTCAAAATCCTTCAAGCGAGGCTTCAGCAGTATGTAAACTGAGAACTTCCAGATAGTCAAGCTGGATTTAGAAATAGCAGAGGAACCAGAGATCAAAATGCCAACATACACTGGATCTTGGAAAAAGCAAGGGAATTAAAAAAAAAATCTACTTCTGCTTCACTGACTATGCTAAAGCCTTTGACTTTGTGACATATTCTTAATGAAATGGGGATACCAGACTACATTACCTGCCTTCAGAGAAACCTGTATGCAGGACAAGAAACAACATTTACAACTGGACATGGAACAACAGACTGATTCAAAATTGGGAAAGGAGTATGTCAAGGCTGTTTCTTGTCACCCTGTATACAACTTATATGCAGAGTACATCATGCAAAATGCTGGCCTGGATTAATCACAAGCTGAAATCAAGATATCCGGGAGAAATATCAATAACTTCAGATATGCAGATGATTCCACTGTAATGGCAAAAAATTGAAGAGAAACTAAAGACCCCTCTTGATGAAGGTGAATGAGGAGAGTGAAAAGGCTGGCTTAAAACACAGCATTCAAAAAATGAAGATTATGGCATCTGCTCCTATCACTTCATGGCAAATAGATATAGAAAATGTGGAAACAGTATCAGATTTCATTTTCATGGGCTCCAGTATCAATGCGGATGGTGACTGAAGCCAAGCAACGAAAAGAAACTTGCTCCTTGGAAGAACAGCTATGACAAACCTAAGCAATGTATTAGAAAGCAGAGACATCACTTTGCTGACGAAGGACCATATAGTCAAAGCTATGATTTTTCCAGTTGTCATGCACGGATATGAGAGTTAGACCATAAAGAAGGCTGAGTGCCAAAGAATTTATTCTTTCAAACTGTGGTGCTGGAGAAGACTCTTGAAGGTCTCTTGGACAGCAGGGAGATCAAACCAGTCAGAACTAAAGGAAGTCAACCCTGAATACCCAGGGCTTCCATGGTGGCTCAGATGGTATGGCAAAGCCAATACAATACTGTAAAGTAATTAACCTCCAATTAAAATAAATAAATTTATATTAAAAAAAAAGAAAAAGAAAAAAAAATGACATGCAAAAAAGGAATCCACCTGCAATATGGGAGACCTGGGGTCAATCCCTGGGTTGGGAAGATCCTCTGGAGGAGTGCATGGCAACCCACTCTAGTATTCTTGCCTGGAGAATCCCCATGGACAGAAAAGCCTGGTAGGCAACAGCCCTTGGGTCCAACAAAGAGTTGGACACGACTGAGTGACTAAGCACTGAATATTCATTGGAAGGACTGATGCTGAAGTTGAAGCCCCAATATTTTGGCTACCTGATGTCAAGAGCTGACTCATTGGAAAAAGACCCTGATGCTGGGAAAGACTGAGGGTAGGAGAGAAGGGGGCAACAGAGGATGGGTTGGTTGGATGGCATCACTGACTCAATAGACTTGAGTTTGAGCAAACTCAAGACATAGTGAAAAACAGGGAAGCCTGGTGTGCTGTAATCCATGGGGTCACAAGGAGTTGGACACAATTTAGGGACTGAACAGTGACAACAACTTGTATCTCTTTAGACATTTTAAAAAATGGCTGGGTATGACTTAAACATGTTTCCATAGTGACACATCTATGACTTTTGGTCTCACTTTTCTTTATCTCTCTATCCCAGGATATTTAATACATCTGCCAATGATCCTATATTTCTATCTCTTGATGAATCTATGAATTTGTTGAAACCCATATATGAATAACATGTATATCTGTATTCTCTCCATTTTCATCTGTAGATTTCCTTCCCATCTTTTCTGCTTATCTCAACTGTGTAATTCTCTCAGGCCTACAATACAGAAAGAACTTTTTTCTTTTTAATGCTTGAGTAAGAAAGGAAGATGCCCAGTCTTAAGTATTTTGAGACTCATATTGACATAATGATATGGGTTTTACTATATGGCACTCATCCTCATGGACTGCACAGATGCTTTGAGGGTGGGGCACAGAGCTGGATTTGGTGGACTCAAGTTTGGTTTTACTGTGCATCTCAAAATATTGCGAGTAGTCGTTAGCAAACTCCTGTCTCTGCTGTTGCTCATAGTCTACCTTTGTAAATTCATTCTTCTGGGGACTTTTCTCCTCAGGGCCACAGTTGGTACTTCTTAAAATCAGGTTACTGTATGGTCTTCCTATTCATCAGACATCTCTGTATTGATCTAGACTCCTACTGTGCACCATGTTAAATTTTGTCTTGAGGGTTCTAAGTTCACACAGCTCAGAGTGGGTTCCATGATTCCCTGTTGGATGCTCAGAAGCTATTTGCCCAAGGGACATTTAATACTGTTAATTAGCATGCAGTTAATTATCAGGCCATCATAAGATTTGAACAGGATAGAAAAAAATATCCAATCTGTGCTTTACACATAATTGTATTAGTGTAGATGATAGAGTCAATACAGAAACAGACTGGAGGCAGATGGACTGGCTGGATTGCTGCCATAATCTGGGGTAGAAATAATAATAGCCTGAATTAAAGTGGGGGCAGATTTAGCAGAGGAAGCCAACCTGAGATAAATTTTTATTATCAAATATACATGGAGAATCAGGAAAGGAAAAACCTAACATGCTTCCAGATCTCAACTTGATTCATGTAAATCTGTTCTCTATTTCCTTCTTGTCACTAGAGAATTATGCTTTTTTAAGAGATGCAATGGGTTTAGGGTACCATACAGTGATCAAGATGACCTCATTAACCCAATGTACACTGGTAAGACCAAAAGAAATTACAGCTACACTAAGGGGATCAGCTTGGAGCCCTAAATAAAATGATGCAATGAAACTAAGTAAGTGTAATGCATTCTGCCTGTCCTTTCTACTATGTTTGCTTCTTCAGGGGAACATTAATTTGTGAGGAAATGCTAACACATATTATACTGAAATTATTTATTGGCAGTGCATACTTATGTGCTCTCAACCTATAATGTAATGGGAGAAGAGAAAATAGTTGTGGAAGCAATGAAAACACACAGAATTTGTATGCAAGGCTCATATGGACTTTGCAAGCCAAATAGATTTTCCATAGATATAAAAGTATTCCAAAACTATTTCAGTATAGGATAGTTTGGGGTTTCATAAATGAGTCAGTGTAAGTTTGCACAAGTGAAAAGAGTCTGATTTCTTTCCTGCAGCTGTGCACTGAAGTAAGCAATTATGTCAGTTACCAAATACAAAGGCATAGAGATTTCAGACCTTCCAGCTGTTCATGAAGTTGGTTGGTATTTGTACACTTATCTCCAGGTACCTGATTGATGGTGGTGTAGCTAGTGCCATGTCTTAAAGAAAAAAATTCCTTTAAGTGCTAATGGTGACTACTATTTGTAAAATTCTAGCATAATCTAACTTTAAAAAAAAATCTTGTGTTTCCTCACATCAGAATAAGAGAAACATTTTTGCTCAGTGAATGGAAAATAATCGGTGATTGGATTTTGATAATTACTCCTTCATTCTCATCTTGTGCTAATAGTAGACTCCATAATGCATTAAAACTACTTCAGTTTCTAAGATCATATCATAGCCTATTCTCTCAGCTATGACAGGTTTAACAGGGAACTTGTTATTTTTCCTCTCTGTATGGTGACACTTTGATTTAATCACTTCTAAAATGCAATTGTCAAGAAATGAATCTGCAAAGGCTTTGTAATATGCTCCGGAATTTGACCTTTTGGGACCAGGAAGTTGTTTTGTCATTCTTGCTGTTCAGAAATGGATCAACCTCTCTGAACATGATGATGCATTCACTAATATACTTATTGTACTTGTGAGATTCATTAAATCCAGGCACAGAATGCCTTTGAACTGTGTTATTTCCAAGGACATGTTGTGTTTTTGCTTTATATTCAGTAAGTTCTGTGATTTAACCTTATCTAAATTTGTTATTTATAAACATTCTCCATTTTCAGAAATACGTTATTATTTTTCCCCATATTGCTTATCAGGAGTTTAGACAACAGTCAAGAATCTCTGGCATTGAGAGAGAAACTTCCTTAAAGGGAGACAGAAAGCTGTATTCTCCTTTGAGTAAATCCCTGTGGAGTGGAGAATAGTGATTGACACTAGCTGACCAGGATACTTGCATTCTTTTTGTTTCTTGAACACAAATCCCTTAGCTGAATGCAGAACACTCATAATTGCCAGAGGTTCCCATTGTGATGGGAATTGGCATTTGAGAAATAGCCTGACCCTAGAGAATACAAAGAAAATACATCTTGGGTCTGCCCTTTGTGAAATGTATGTTTTGAATTCTATGCTACTAGATTTGTGCCTCTGGATGTTTTGCTGGTCCCTATTGCCCTTTAGAATCCCAAGTGAGAGAGAAAATAAACTTGAAGTTTTTTTTCCTCCATTATTAACACATTAGGTATGTGTAGTGTTTTGCTGCTGGGTTTTATAGAAGTTCTGTCTTGGCTAGCAATCACATCAGCCTCCAGTGACTAGAACTAGCAGAAGGAACACCACGATGGCTATTAAGTATCCCCATCTTCCTCTGCTACTCTTGGTGATTTGGGAAATGACTAGCCAAAAATCATGATCCCATAGGAAGATTCTGCCTTGGAACTATAAGAAGGAGTAGTGTCATTTTTATTACTATTCAAATCACCATTCAGACACCAAGGCGGACTAATAACTCTATCTTCACTGTGCATAAATTCACAATCTTCATTGTGAATAAATGAGTGCATTTATTCACCTTTGGTGGTGGTTCATAACTCCTGTGCACTTGAATAAACGTGCTCTTGGCTCAAAGAGTAGCCAGATCTTAAAGGTAAAGTATAAATTAAGATGTGTCATGAAGCATTGGATTTTTTCTGAAATCTAAATGAGGTCATAAATAACAGATGAAAAGCAATAGCTTAGAACTTAAGGATAAATGACTGTATAGAGATCTGAATTTCCAATTAGATTTAAATAAGTATGTCAAAATTTAGTCCTTCAGACTAAAGTATTCAAGACTCTGGTCAGCCTGGCTGTTGGTCAGTTCTTTCACTTCAGTAGCTGCTATGTTTGTTTTGTGTGTATGTGTTTTATAGCTAAATTGCTGGCAAGCTAGATTATAATTTATTGATCAGTCAGATAGGCCACACTCTAAAATACAGCCCCCTTTATTATGTTAATGGTACATGGGGCAATTGTGAGATTCTCCCACTTATGTTCAGCTGAAATATTATAAATAGAGGCATAAGATTCTCCTCTAGGAATTAACTGAAAAGCAAGGTATAACTATACAAACTGTGATATGCAAAGCCTTGAAGTTCAGAATGATAATCATTCATTAAAAACTGATTAAAGAAGCAATTTGAATACAAAATGACTTACCAGAAAGGCTACTAAGAAACCTTCTTACTTGTCAAAACTTCTTAAAAGAAAATGTAAATATTATTTTAAGTTATGATCATGATTATAGACTTTGAGGTTATCCTGAGATTGAGAGATTGTCCTATATTATCCAGTTGACCCAACCTCATCACATGAATCCTTAAAGGTGAAGAACCTTTCCTGGTTGAGTTAAAAAGATGAAGAGAAAGGAAACATAAAAAAGATGGAACCTCTGATGATGGTGTTGAAGATGGAAGAAGCGGGCCATAAGCCAAGGCATCTAGAAGCTGGAAAGGATTCTCAAATAATAGTCAGCAAGAAAATGGGGATCTCACTCCTAAACTGTTGAATTGTGCCAAGATCCAAGGGATCAAAGAAATGTTTTAAAAACCCTAGAGCCTCTGGAAAGAAATGAAGTCCTTGATTTTAACTCAGTGAGCTTTGTATTCATCTTCTAGCCTTTTTGTTGTTTAGTTGCTAAGCTGTGGCTTACTCTTTTATGACCCCATGTAATGTAGCCTATCAGGCTCCTTTGTCCTTGGGATTTCCAGGCAAGAATTCTGGAGAAGGTTATTATTTCCTTCTCCAGGGGATCTTCCCAACCCAGGAATCGAATCCATGTCTTCTGCATTGGCAGGCACATTCTTTACCACTAAGCCACCTGGGAAGCCCACTTCTAGCCTACAGAACTGTAAAATAATACATTTTTATTGTTTAAGTTTCTAAAGTTGACTCTGTTTTGTTACAACAGCAAAAGGAAACACGTACTCTGCACTACAGACCAGATGGCTTCTTATCTCATCTGTCAATCTAAGTGTCTGTATCTGTCACCTGTCTTTGCCATGATTTTTAAACCCCATAACATGGATATCACAAATGTTTCAATACCTTAGAAATTTTTTGCAGCAAAGGCTGGAGGAAAGGAGGGAACAGGCAAGTGGGTCTCCTGGTACTCAATACATTTCAAATGCAATAGTTCTCTATTACATGTCTTTTGAATAATGAATCATTCTGCCCATGGAAATTTAAAACCACTCTTATTGCGTTTTTCTCTGTTCGTAATATTAAATGAGTAAAAATACAGAAAGTGAAGGTTCTGGTTCTAAAGATGAGAAATACAGATCTCCTAACCTTGATACACTTGAGGTAAAAGTTGGAACTCATTAGGAAAGTTGAAAATAGAGACTATTCTGACTCAAATGGATGCTCATTAAACCTAAGCCTGTCAACTGTGTGTTCAGTTGTGAAGGGAAAGATCAAAGTAGGAACTGTATGAAATGCTTGAAATATATCAGCAAGATCACATCTAAAATGTGATATGCACTTAGAAATTTTATAGTATTTTAAGCCCGTGGGAAGAGCATCCCCTTCTTTAAAACATACAAGCCGTATGGCTCTAAAAGTTTTTAAGTCAAACATATTTTTAGCATAAAATGTATGAGAGATATCCAAGAGAGAATGATTCAGTGGAAAGAGAGATTTTCTGTAGAGGAGTAAAATGAGAGAGAGAAGCAAACAGTGGTACCATGGCTACGGCTCAGGGCAGAGAATGTGCTCTGGTCCACAGATAATCATCTAGTCTTTGTATGGAGACTGTCTCTATTTAGGGGGGGAAATAAATCAAGTCCTTATGACTCAATGGTACTATTATTTTCTACTTAAAAAAAAAATCTTTCTGGTAATAATCAGTTTTCATATGTAGGTCTGCCTTCAGGGGTTGAAAATGCTGCTCTGTACCTGGTAAACTCAGTAGTCATCTTTCTCATTATTAATAGATAAGTTCTGTGTCTCTCTCTAGAAAGGAAGAGAAAAAGAGAAAGAATAGATGAGTTTTGGTATATACAAATATATACATATATAGATGGATATAGATGTGTAGGGGCTTCCCTGGTGGCTCAGTGGTAAAGAACCTGCCTGCTAATGAGGAGATGCAGGTTTTATCCCTGAGTTGGGAATATCCTCTGGAGAAAGAAATGGCAACCCACTTCAGTATTCTTGCCTGGGAAGTCCCATAGACAGAGAAGCCTGGTGGGCTACAGTCCATAAGGTCTCAAAAGAATCGGATGCTACTTAGCGACTAAACAAGAAAAACAGCAAAAATAGTTATATAAATATTTACATATAAAGATATGGATATAAAATATAGGTAAATATAGATGTGTCCCTCAGTAAATATAACTATCAGGCACTGGATCTTTCTTAACTGGAATTCATGAGATAATTAAGTTCTATTACAGTAAGGCATTTTTGGAGGTTATGAATTATCTTTTCACCTATGTATTCAAATGATACTCATTGAGATAAGTAAAATAATCACTCAGACAATATCTATGTTCTGTGGTTCAGCTCTGGAACCCTAGTGAGAGATCCCAGTTAAGATGGTTTATTCGTATAAGTTAACTTGCTACCTGCATACTTCAAATGTCCTAGTCTGCAGACCTCTTTACCATTTCTCTTGATGAAAGTGAAAGAGGAGAGTGAAAAAGTTGGCTTAAAGCTCACATTCAGAAAACTAAGATCATGGCATCTGGTCCCATCACTTCATGGCAAATAGATGGGAAACAGTAGAAACAGTGGCTGACTTTATTTTTCTGGGCTCCAAATCACTGCAGATGATTTTTCATGGTGATTGCAGCCATGAAATTAAAAGTTGCTTACTCCTTGGAAGGAAGGTTATGACCAACCTAGATAGCATATTGAAAAGCAGAGACATTACTTTGCCAGCAAAGGTCCGTCTAGTCAAGGCTATGGTTTTTCCAGTGGTCATGTATGGATATGAGAGTTGGACTATAAAGAAAGCTAAGCACCAAAGAATTGATGCTTTTGAACTGTGTTGTTGGAGAAGACTCTTGAGACTCCCTTGGACTGCAAGGATATCCAACCAGTCCATCCTAAATGAGATCAGTTCTGACTATTCATTAGAAGGACTAATGTTGAAGCTGAAGCTCCAATACTTTGGCCACCTGATGCAAAGAGCTGACTCATTTGAAAAGACCCTGATGCTGGGAAAGATTGAGGGCAGGAGGAGAAGGGGATGACAGAGGATGAGATGGCTGGATGGCATCACCAACTCAATGGACATGGGTTAGGGTGGATTCCGGGAGTTGATGATGGACAGGGAGGCCTGGCGTGCTGCAGTTCATGGGGTTGCAAAGAGTCGGACACGACTGAGCAACTGGACTGAACTGAACTTATGGAGATAACTGAGATCTTAATATATTCTATTATATCATGTTTTGTGACATAAAACTCTCATTACAAGCTTAAATATGACCTCTTCCAAGAAATCCTCTTATCAGTGTAGCCAGTTGTGATCGCTCACTTTCCTAAATTACTTTTGCTCTTTAATTAATGTTTTCTCATCTTATTATATTATATACTTGCCTTTTCTCTCATTTTAAGTACTATAATAAAAGTCAATTATATGTTTTTTTTTTCCTTTGGTCCTGATTAGAATGCCTGGAACTGATAGGCACAGATTATACATTAATGGAATAAGAAAATTAATTACTAAGTAGACATCAGTAGCTGGAAAGACACTTCACTAAAGTAGAACACAAATGATATGAATTCATTGGGTTAAATCCCCATGTGGTCACATGCTTATATGTAACTGTTGGTTTCAAAATTCTTTCAAACTGTATCTCATCAAAATAAAGTAATATATAAATTTACAACAGAGACAGGTTTGTGAATAGGCTTACATTACCTCACTCTTCCTAGAAAATTAAAAGTAGACCTAAAAATTGTGAGGTCTGGAGTGTCATCTTTACATACAAAATTAGCACTTATAAGCTTATTTTAGCTATGTCTTACTCATGATGGGCTAGCCTATACATAATGAATTGTATGCATTTGAATTGGTACTAGTTTTAGTATTATACTCTACTTGAAATACCATACACAACACTCTGCACATGTGTATGTAAAATTCAGTTTCACTTTCTAAAAGTTATTTTGACTGTATGTTAGGTTATCTCCACCATTAAATACTATATTCCTGAAGATTACATACTTCCTTTTCTTTGTTTTGTATATTTTTTGCTCTTTACTAAAATCTGAATAGTCTCATGAGTGATATTACTTAGGAGGCTAAATTGTTTTCCATTATCAAACATCACTGTGTGAAATGGTGCTCCTCTAGATACTATATGCTGGGTGAATGAAGATAAGTATCTAATATCTCCTTAGGAACCCATGGTCTAGTGGGCTCAATAACATTTAATTCTGGTACTACTGTTAATTTTTAACTTATCCACAGTCAATTTCTTAATGTTTTCAAAGAGTTGCTTCCTTTTATAATATAGTGGAAACAAAACATGTACTCCTAGCCATATGTTATTTGAGATATTATTTTTAAAATACATTATAAAACAATGATGAACACTAATCTAAATTCAAACAAAAAACATGTACATGGGGATTTAATCATCCATTTTTTTCCCCACCAGGGCCTGATTGGTCAAAATTTGGTGAATTTAAATCATTTCTTAAATCTAGTTTAAATTTTAAGCATACCTGGATATAGTTTGTTTGTAACTAGGGTGCTTAATTCTCAAAGTAACACTCTAAAAATGACATGAATGTCCATAAAATAATACATGTAATGACCCTTTTCTCTTAGAACTTTGCATGTAGAAAAACAAGTGCCTTATAAACCTGGTTCTATAAAGGAAAACCCCTTATAGTTATTTTAATTCATCAGAACTGAATAAATCTTAACTTTCATATCTTATTTTAGCATGTCATATAAGTAAGCTAAAAACCACAAAAAAGCTTTGTTCACTTAATTTTATATAAAAAGATTTCTGTTTTGTTATGCTGAATTATTCTAGATGAGTGGTTTATAATTATTTTGGCCCAGAGCTTCTAGAAAAGGGCCTTTGAAGCTAAAATGTGCACTGAAGAAACACTGTAACATATTTGGAGAAATTAAGGAAGATGTGTACCCAGCAAAGTAGGTAAATCTTAGAAACATTGTGTTGAGCTGGGGAGGGGGGAGGAGATATGTGGTTTATGAGAATGTATACAAATAAAAGAAATATTAAAAAAAAAACCCCAAAACTAAACAAGTGATACTATAGGTCTATCTAATTTGCTTACCTACCTATCTTTGTATCTGTAACATTAAAATGGTTGCCTTTTTTTGATGCATAGAGAAATGAGACTGAGGAATTTGGCCAAAAGAGAATCAAAATTAAAACAAAAGAGAAGTTTTGCCCAGATCATCGTGAGTTACTGAGGCATGTGGTTAATTTAGCATTTTGTGTCTGAGGTTCAGAGAAACAAAATGGAAAGAAATAAAAGAAATAATAAGTTCCTAATCTTAAAAAAAAAAAGTAACCTTTTAACAGTTAAATTTTGGTGTGTTGTCTATGGCAGTTGATGAAAGGTAGTGACAACTATGACAATGAAGCATACCTCATCCCTTTTTATATTTTACTGAAATATCCAATTATACTCAGTATTCTCAGGGCATTAGAATGCCCAAATTTTGTTAAAGATGTTTTGGAATAGACAAAGGAATTCATTGAGCTCATCTTACATTCAGTTCAGTTCAGTTCAGTCTCTCAGTCGTGTCCAACTCTTTGCAACCCCATGAATCGCAGCACTCCAGGCCTCCCTGTCCCTCACCAATTCCCAGAGTTCACTCAAACTCATGTCCATCGAGTTGGTGATGCCAGCCAGCCATCTCATCCTCTGTCGTCTCCTTCTCCTCCTGCCCCCAATCCCTCTCAGCATCAGGGTCTTAAATTATCTTATTTTTCATTTCAAGTTTTGTCTGTGAATCCTTTTATGTCACCAGAGGGGCCCCATCTTACAGAGTTTGAATTTAGTGCTCAACCTCTATTCCGTGATTCTAAGCAGTTAAGCTTTGGGCTACAAGGCAGTACAGTGTGAGAGGAGATAGAAGAGTGCATTACAAAGTGGGCTTTAGCGTCACATTGCAAATCCCAGGTCAAATCCCGGGTCTGCTACTGACTGGCTACGTATCTGCTAAAATTTCTTCCGTGTGTCTCTAAGTGAATGAAGTAATTTTACTTATTGTACATGGTTATTTTTAGGTTTAATTTTTTTTTTATTGAAAGCAGTGACATACATAAAGTCTGCAATATATATTAGTTAAAATGATTAATAATTTTAAAAATAAATTTGCATATCATTTAGTGAATCAAAAGCTTTGCTGTTAATAAAACCAACCAATTAGCAGACAGTATAATGAAGATCAGTTGCAGTGCTATTCAAGTTGTATTCCACAGTTTGTTGGTCTGCAGATTGGTTACTAGTCTGTGATAAGTACAGAAACTGAAAGTTTTTAGAAACATATATAGTAAAATGACATACTTTGTTTATTGAATATTATAAAAATACATATAATGTTTTTTTATTTTATTTTTATACTGATTTATTTTATTATAGTTTTTTTAAGGAATTGGTCTACAGTGAATTAGAATTGGAAAGAATAGCAACAATAACACTGGTCTTTTACCACATATAGTTTGAGAACTACTTGCTTACAGTTGTTCTTTGTCTTAAATGATTTTTATATTTCAAATACTGTAAAATATTCTCTCAGAGTGTACAGAACCTACACATTTCTCCATGTTGTTGCATGTGAACATAGATGTCTTCAAAAATAAATTTGGGGACTTCTATGAATTATAATGAGTGAATAATATTACATTATTTGAAAATATGACCATTCTTTCTTTTTTGAATATTGAAGTTAATGATTTCATTTTCTACCTTCAATAATATAAAAATGAGTTCTGTATGTCAACTGTTTACAAACTCATAATTATTTCTTGAAGATAAATTTCTAAAAGTCAAATTAAATCACTGGAAGTCCAGATTTTTGAGGTTTTTATTGTACAATGACAGATTTTTCCCTGAAATAATTGTACTGATTTGTAATCTCTCAAGCAGTGCTCATGAGGTGTCAATGTTCTTTCTTTATTGTCTATTTTTCCTTGAAACATATTTCACTATTTTATGAATCAATGATTTGGTTTTTAAAATATCTTCAAATAATTATTGTGTGCATAAAAGTCACTTCACTCTTGTTCAACCTTGCCACCCTATGTACTGTAGTCTACCAGGCTCCTCTGTCCATGGAACTCTCCAGGAAAGCATACTGGAGTGGATATTGCCATGCTTTCCTCTAGGAGCTCTTCCTGACCCAGGGATAGAATCTGCATCTCCTGTGACTTCTGCATTTCAGGCAGATTTTAGTATCACTAAACTACTAAGGAAGCCTTAAATGACCATTATATTTTTAAAATTTCTTCTTTTGTTAATTAAGTGAATTACGTATGTCAGCAAATGCATCTGCCCTACCCAGAGTTGCTGAAAATAGCAAACAAATTGTATCCTCTTCTGATAAAAAGGCTTCCCTGAGACCACACAATTGGCAACTGACCAGAATCTTGTTGAGAACCAAACATATATCAGAAAGTAAAGTCAGCTGCAGTAGTCCCATGAACCAAAAAGTGATGAGATTTTACTTTAGATGCCATTTTTGCAGTTGTGAAGAAGCTGCATTAAAAAAAAAAAAAAGCTTGACTGGCTTTAAAACACAAAGTTAGAAAATTTATGAGAAGAAAAACAAAACAGCTTGCATTCCTGACTTTCCATCTGTAAGCTTCAATTCCTATGAAGACTACACGAAATTCTTGCTTTTCATTTATTTCCTTTTATTTCATGCAAGCTAAATGTGTACTTTAGTTTCTTATAACCATATCTTTTCTAGAGTTATTTTCTTCCCAGTTATTCCATTATCTCTTGGGATACTTGCTAATTTTTTTGGTTTGAATTCTTTCAGTTCAGTTCAGTTACTCAGTCATGTCCACCTCTCTGCGACCCCATGGGCTGCAGCACGCCTGGCCTCCCTATCCAACACCAGCTCCTGGAACTTCTCAAACTAATGTGCATCAAATCGGTGATGCCATCCAACTATCTTACCCTCTGTTATCCCCCTCTTCTCTTGCCTTCAGTCTTGCCCAGCATCAGGGTCATTTCCAATGAGTCAGTTCTTCGCATCAGGTTGTCAAAGTATTGGAGCTTCAGGTTCAGCGTCAGTTCTTCCAGTGAATAGTCAGGACTGATTGGTTTGATATCCTTGCAGTCCAAGGGCCTCTCAGAAGTCTTCTTCAACACCACAGTTTAAAAGCATCAATTCTTTAGCACTCAGTTTTCTTTATACTCCAACTCTCACATTCATACATGACTACTGGAAAAACTATGGCTTTGACTATATGGACCTTTGTTGGCAAAGTAATATCTCTGGTTTTTAATATGCCCTCTAGTTTGGTCATCGCTTTTCTTCCAAGGAGCAAGAGTCTTTTAATTTCATGGTAGCAGTCAACATCTGCAGTGATATTGGAGCCCAAGAACAAAAAGTCTCTCATTGTTTCCATTGTGTCCCCATCTATTTGACACAAAGCAATGGGACTGGATGCCATGATCTTAGTTTTCTGAATGTCGAGTTTGTAAGCCAACATTTTTACTCTCCTCTTTCATTTCAGCAAGAGGCTCTTTAGTTCTTCAATTTCTGCCATAAAGGTGGTGTCATCTGCATATCTGAGGTTATTGATATTTCTCCCAGAAATCTTGATTCCAGTTTGTGCTTAATCCAGCTTGGCATTTCTCATGATGTACTCTGCATATAAGTTAAATAAGCAGGGTGACAGTATACAGCCTTGACGTACTCCTTTCCTGATTTGGAACCAAGTCTGTTGTTCCATGTCCAGTTCTAACTATTATTTCTTGACTTGTACAGATTTCTCAAGAAGCAGGTCTTGTATTCCCATCTCTTTGAGAATTTTCCACAGTTTGTTGTAATCCACACAGTCAAAGGCTTTGGCATAACCAATAAAGCCTAAGTAGATGTTTTTATGGAACTCTCTCGCTTTCTCGATGATCCATAGGATGCTGGCAATTTGACCTTTGGTTCCTCTGTCTTTTCTAAATCCAGCTTGATTCTTGTTCTTGGTTATTTTTTTATTCCATACACATTATAAATATATTTCTAATTTGTTGTCTTCTAATTTTGCTTTTCACTTTTGAAGAAGTTATCAATATTATTAAATAAATATATTTTCTTTTATGTTTTATTCCTTTCTTATAATACTTCAAAAGACTTTTTCATGCATAATGTTTATTTGTGTCTTACCAGTAATGTATTCTATGTTATTTACATTTTTACATACCTGTAGTATTTAGTACAAGAAATCCTCTCTTTCCACAGTACTGTGGGACTGTAAAAATAACCATACACACTAAGAATATGAAAGTGAAAGTGTTAGTCACTCAGTCATGTCAAGTCTTTTGCTATCCCATGGACTGTAGCCTGCCAGGCTCCTGTCTCCCTGGAATTCTCCAGGCAAGAAGACTAGAGCGGGTAGCCATTCTCTTCTTCAGGGGGTCTCCCTGACCTAGGGATTGAAACTAGGTCTTCCGCATTGCAGACAGATTCTTTACCATCTGAGCCACCAGGGAAGCCCCAAAACATGAAAGCAACTTTAATAATCAATAGGAAAATTATGATTGTTTCATGACTTTAAAAATTGTTGTCAAAACCTTAAAAACTTTTTAATGTTGGTTATAGATGAGTCTATATATGTATATACATATACACACATGTATACAGAAACCTAGTAAAACTTACTATTTATTTAGTGCACTAAAACATTGGAGATGTTAAAAATTAAAGTATTTTATTATTTTGTAAAAATGCTTATCAAGAGTTGAGTTTGAACATCGTCTCCCTTTTCTTCTCTTCATATAATTTAAAATGCAAGTGAGAATTTTATTTTATTTTTTCTGTGCTCTGGATAAATTCCATACACATTTCAAATGTTGTGGCAGATTCCAACTTTTACCCTTTGTGCTTTCAATATTGTGAAATATCTTTGAGAGTTCCTTCAGTGTGAAGTTTTTTTGGCATCACTTCCTCTGAGGCATCTCTTTCTTTTCCATCTCAACTACTTACTTATTTATGTTAAGAAATTCACCCTCACTGGAACTCAAAAGCCTTTTGATGAAAGTGAAAGTGGAGAGTGAAAAAGTTGGCTTAAAGCTCAACATTCAGAAAACAAAGACCATGGCATTTGGTCCCACCACTTCATGGGAAATAGATGGGGAAACAGTGGAAACAGTGTCAGACTTTATTTTTCTGGGCTCCAAAATCACTGCGGATGGTGATTGCAGCCATGAAATTAAAAGACGCTTACTCCTTGGAAGGAAAGTTATGACCAACCTAGATAGCATGTTCAAA
>NW_011494902.1:11949150-11971310 GCF_000754665.1 Bison bison bison | reverse complement strand
CGTTACTTTGCCAACAAAGGTTCGTCTAGTCAAGGCTATGGTTTTTCCTGTGGTCATGTATGGATGTGAGAGTTGGACTGTGAAGAAGGCTGAGCGCCGAAGAATTGATGCTTTTGAACTGTGGTGTTGGAGAAGACTCTTGAGAGTCCCTTGGACTGCAAGGAGATCCAACCAGTCCATTCTGAAGGAGATCAGCCCTGGGATTTCTTTGGAAGGAATGATGCTAAAGCTGCAAGTCCAGGACTTTGGCCACCTCATGTGAAGAGTTGACTCATTGGAAAAGACTCTGATGCTGGGAGGGATTGGGGGCAGGAGGAGAAGGGGACGACAGAGGATGAGCTGGCTGGATGGAATCACTGACTTGATGGACGTGAGTCTGAGTGAACTCCTGGAGTTGGTGATGGACAGGGAGGCCTGGCGTGCTGGGATTCGTGGGGTCGCAAAGAGTCGGACACGACTGAGCGACTGACCTGATCTGATCTGACCTTACTGTAGCACATGTTTAGAGTCTCTTGAATGGTGCCATTATCAACATTCCTTCACTCAGCTGTTTGTACTCTAACTCTATTTACATTTGATTTGAATTTCACTTCCACCAACAACACTTTTCTTTTCTCCCCTCCTCCTTTCCTTCCTTTTCTTCTTTTTCCTCTTGTCTCCCTACTTTATTTCACTTTGCACATTCATGTTTGTTGATGAATTCTCTTTCTCTATCAATTATCTATTTTTGTAAAATGCTACATGGATTTACCTCTAGGAGAGAAAAAGGCAACTCAGTTCCATACCTTGCTGTCTGTGTGTGGACTTGTTAACAGATGCTTTGAAATCAACTACCAATGGACTTTGAAACAAGTGATGCAATTAGGTCACATCATGATGCATGTCCTTTACTTAGTGATTCCTGGATCAAAATGCTGGTAGTGAAGTTTGTATCATTATGTCATTACTCACAACTCATATCATGATAGGCAACATTTAAATTGTGTACTTGGGGGACTGGGGTTACTTAACAAAATCATAGTTACTGACAGTTGTACATTGAGAATCATGCAAAAGCAAGGAGTGCTTGTACTTGATCTATTAATACATCTTAACCTGGCTAATGCTAGTCAGTTTATAGAGAGCCTTTATGTGGATTTTTTGGCATTGCCTTTCTCTGGATTGGAATGAAAACTGGCCTTTTCCAGTCCTGTGGCCACTGCGGAGTTTTCCAATCTTTTTCAGTTTTCATTCCAATCCCATAGAAAGGCAATGCCAAAGAATGTTCAAACAGCTGCACAATTACACTCATCTCACGCGCTAGTAAAGTAATGCTCAGGATTCTCCAAACAAGGCTTCAACAGTACATGAACCAAGAACTTCCAGATGTTCAAGCTGGATTTAGAATAGGTGGAGGAATCAGAGATCAAATTGCCAACATCTGTTGGGTCATAGATAAAGCAAGATAATTCCAGAAAAACATCTATTTCTGCTTTATTGACTATGCCAAAGCCTTTGACTGTGTGGATCACAACAAATTGTGGAAAATTCTTCAAGAGATGGGAATACCAGGCCACCTGACCTGCCTCCTGAGAAATCTGTATGCAGGTCAAGAAGCAACAGTTAGAATCGGACATGGAGCAATGGACTGGTTCCAAATTGGGAAAGGAGTACGTCAAGGCTATATATTGCCATCCTGTTTATTTAAATTAATGCATAGTGCATCACGCAAAATGATGGGCTGGATGAAGCACTAGCTGGAATCAAGATTGCAGACAAGTATCAATAACCTCAGATATGCAGATGACACCATCCTTATGGCAGAAAGTGAAGAGGAACTGAAGAGCCTCTTGATGAAAGTGGAAAAAGAAAGTAAAAAAGCTGACTTGAAACTCAACATTCAAAAAAATAAGATTGTGGCATCAGGTCCCGTCACTTAATGGCATATGGATGGGAAAACATTGGAAACAGTGACAGACTTTATTTTTTTGGGCTCCAATATCACTGAAGATGGTGACTGTAACCATGAAATTAAAAAAGACACTTAGTCCTTGGAATAAAAGCTATGACCAAACTAGAGGGCATATTAAAAATCAGAGACATTACTTTGCTGACAAAGGTCCGTCTGATCAAAGCTATGGTTTTCCCAGTAATCATGTATGAATGTAAAATTTGAACCATAAAGATAGCTGAATGCTGAAAAATTGATTCTTTTGAACTATGATGTTGGAGAAGACTCTTGAGAGTCCCTTGCACTGCAAGGAGATCAAGGCAATCAATCCTTTTTTTTTTTTTTTTAATTGGAAGCTAATTACTTTACAATATTGTAGTGGTTTTACCATACATTGACATGAATCAGCCATGGATGTACATGTGTTCCCCATCCTGAACCTCCCCCCACCACCTCCCTCCCCATCCCATCCCTCTAGGTCATCCCAGAGCACCAGCCCTGAGTACCCTGTCTCATGCATCAAACCTGGACTGGCAATCTGTTTCTCACATGATAATATACATGTTTCAATGCTATTCTCTCAAATCATCCCACCCTTGCCTTCTCCCACAGAGTCCAAAAGATTGTTCTATACATCTGTGTCTCTTTCACTGTCTCACATATAGGGTTATCATTACCATCTTTCTAAGTTCCATATATATGTGTTAGTATACTGTATTGGTATTTTTCTTTCTGGCTTACCTCACTCTGCATAATAGGCTCCAGTTTCATCCACCTCATTAGGACTGATTCAAATGTATTCTTTTTAATGGCTGAGTAATATTCCACTGTGTATATATACCACAGCTTTCTTATCCATTCATCTGCTGATGGACATCTAGGTTGCTTCCATGTCCTGGCTATTATAAACAGTGCTGTGATGAACATTGGGGTACATGTGTCTCTTTCAGTTCTGGTTTCCTCAGTGTGTATGCCCAGCAGTGGGATTGCTGGGTCATAAGGCAGTTCTATTTCCAGTTTTTTAAGGAGTCTCCACACTGTTCTCCATAGTGGCTGTACTAGTTTGCATTCCCACCAACAGTGTAAGAGGGTTCCCTTTTCTCCACACCCTCTCCGGCATTTATTGTTCGTAGACTTTTGGATCGCAGCCATTCTGACTGGCATGAGATTGCACCTCATTGTGGTTCTGATTTGCATTTCTCTAATAATGAATGATGTTGAGCATGTTTTCATGTGTTTGTTAGCCATCTGTATGGCTTCTTTGAAGAAATGTCTGTTTAGTTCTTTGGCCCATTTTTTTTTGATTGGGTCATTTATTTTTCTGTAATTGAGCTGCAGGAGTTGCTCGTATATTTTTGAGATCATACTTTGTCAGTTGCTTTGTTTGCTATTATTTTCTCCCGTTCTGAAGGCTGTCTTTTCACCTTGCTTATAGTTTCCTTCGTTGTGCAAAAGCTTTTAAGTTTAATTAGGTCCCATTTGTTTATTTTTTTCTTTTATTTCCATTACTCTCAGAGGTGGGTCATAGAGGATCCTGCTGTGATTTATGTCGGAGAGTTGTTTTGCCTATGTTTTCCTCTCAGAGTTTTATAGTTTCTGGTCTTACATTTAGATCTTTAATCCACTTTGAGTAATCAATCCTAAAGGAAATAAGTCCTGAATATTCATTGGAAGGACTGATGCTGAAGCTGAAATGCCAATACTTTGGCCACCTGATGCAAAAAACTGACTCATTGAAAAGACCCTGATGCTGGGCAAGATTGAAGTCAGGAGAAGGGGATGACAGGAATGAGATGGTTGGATGGCATCACCAGCTCGATGAACATGAGTTTGAGCAAGCTCCAGAAGTTGTTGATGGACATGGAAGTCTGGCATGCTGCAGTCCATGGGTCACAAAGATTTGGACATGATTGAGTGACTGAACTGAACTGAACTGATGTGAATTAGCAAAAGGTACTCTTAAACCCTCATAGATGTAATTATTTAGAGGACATACTGACAATAAGAACATTATGCAGAGTATGACATTCATAGCTCTAAGTTGTGACAATATTCACAACTACTTCCTAAGACAGACTTTATCCAGTATATGAATGTTCTTTCATTTCTGGGATGATGGAACAGTGGCCTTTTGTTTCTGTAGCTCCCTGCTAGGTGGATATCACACATATTCCAGCTCAACTGATTTTGTTGCTTGTGTTTCTTTGCTTAACTTGAAACATAGCTACTGGTCAAAGATTAGAATCTTGGAATCACTGCTGTTTTAATATGAAAGTCTCAATAAAGAGAGCTTTTATTTATAGAAGACATGTTTGAAGGAGCTTTGAATTAAGTTAGGCCAGAAAACTATACACTTGGCTTCATTTCATGTCCTCTTATCTCGCTGCTTCTCCTAAGTTTGAATGATCGTCTTTTTCCATTCCCAGAATGAGCCTTTTAGATAGGAAACAGAACCATTGAATAAGTTAATTTGTTTACAATAAAAAAAATCATTTGAATAATATAGCATATTTTCTATGAGAATTCACAGAAGTTAATTTCTTTCTGGCCTTAGTATCAGAGAGAATGATACTTCTCTTATCAACTCGTTTTTTCTTACTGAAATATATTAGTCAGCATATTTCTCATCTCATATTAAAGACTAGAATGAATTTCATATTCATTAATTAACTTAGGGTCAAATACTTATTCTAAAGCCAATGGAGCCAAAAACCCTTGGTGAGCTTTTCATGTATTAATGTCATGTTTGTTTCACCTTACCTTTCATTTTGTCCTTTTCTCTTTGTCTTATTTTCCTCAGTAATTAATTTTATTAGTGTTTCATTTCATTACATGCAAACATACACACTTATATATCTTAAAACCTTTCAGACAATGTGAGGTATAAATGAATGAATGGATATTAAAAAGAAAAGACTGATTTTATGAAGTATCTTATGTCATCATTAAAGGCATTTGTGTTAAAACTTTTATATTTAAGTTTGGCATAAGATCATCTGGTTAACAAATTTTGTGAGGAGAATAAGACAAATTTTGACAAATTTGGAATAAGAAAACATTTTCTTATTTGCTTATCCAGATACCGGGAGTTATCAAATGCGTCTTTGAGGGTCCTTGATTTGTGAAACAAGTAAAAATTACAGTTTTACAGGATACGTTTGCAAAGAGCAGTACTGTTTTCCAAACAAGTCAAGCCACCTTCCTAATGTAATTATCCACTAAATTAGCCATCCTTTCCCTATTCTGAGGTCACAGTTAACCTGCTGAGCAGTCAAGAAACAACTCAAGGGCATAATGCATTTTTGTTTAATCTGTTTTATTTCTATAACTAGATTATTGTAAACAATATAATACTTCATAAAACTATACAAGATGAATATTACATAACAGCTATCACAGCATCAGAAACAGAGTTTGAGTATTGCCAAGACTGACTAAAGAAACAAAACCAGAATTCATGGGAAGTGATTGATTAGGAAAACATTAGACTGGGACATCAAGACACTAATGGGAGGAATTTGAGTCCTTTTTCTTTCACCATATAAAATGAGGTAAAGTACTTAAGGATCCTTTGCAGAAAGCAATTCAATGCTGAAAGAGAAAGGAGCACATTACATGGGTCAGAAGGTTATACTTTTATGCAATTAATTTATATTACCTTTTCATGTTATGGTATTTATTACACAAAAGATACACTCTAGAAAGCTTGCTTTTTTTAAATAGTACATGGTATTTTACTTCTAATGTAAAGCCTTTAAATACTGCTTTCCTTTATAAAGACGTATTTTACAATGAGGAAATGACTGAAAAGTTAATGCCATAGGAAATTATCCTATAATTCATCCCTTATTTAACAATATGTTGTTTAACAGCCAAATTGTTTAAAAAAAAAAGGAACTTAAAAAAAAAATCTTGTCAATTCACTTTGATTACCTTTGTGAACTATTATTGTTAACACTAACTGGTGTAAAGATGGATTTTCAAAAAAAATTTAGCCTAGAAATAGAATTACTTTATTTTTATCATAAAAAAATCTTAGAAAATTTGTGAAATACAAAGAAATTGAAAGAATGGTGGAAACTTACATTTCCACTTCTTGAATAAAATTATTGATTATATTTTGCTATATTTCCTTTCAGGTTTATTTAAAATAATATTTTCTTTCAATTTAAAAGTAGTATGATTTTATTTTATAATTATAGAAATACATTAAATATAAATAAATGTATAAATCAGCATTCATGATAATAATAAGCTGCGATAGATTTTTAGTGATTTCTCTAATGTTTCTCATTTATAGTCCTGTTTCTTTTCTTCATATAAAGTTTATATAATGTTAACCACAACATATATGAAATGTTATATTTTCATTTTAGCTAGCATGGTTATATAAAGTATTATTTTTAATTACTAAATACCAATCCATTATATGGATGAATCATAGTTAGTACATCTGTTCCATTTTATTTGATATTTCATTTGTTGTCATTTTACTGGAGTTTAAAAAATGTTATAATATATTTTTGTATAAGTGTTCCTATAGTTTTGTGTGTGTGTGTGTGTGTGTGTTTCCCTTTGGTCTCTTTTCTTAAACTGCCAGAGTGAGATTGTAAAGGCAGGAGTTATTAATATTTTTAAGATTTCCAGCACAGATTTACAAAATCTTAACTTCTCCCAAATATAGTGTGACTGTGAGTAAAATCTGTGAAAAACTAACATTTGAGAGAAATCCATTTTCATTAAGTGGTCACCTAGGTGATTCAAAGCACTTTGTGCCAAAGGCACCTAAAAAGCTGGACCTACTAATGCATACTAATACACTGAGCTGTTTTGTATGCTGAGACCCTCAAGTAATAACAAGGGAGAGAATGAGCCGCTTCTTCAGTAGAAGTACTTTCAATCATACCAGACAGCTAACAGGCTTCAGACAACAGAGTCCTGGATCTCCAGGAGCAGAAACCTTCTCTGAGTGCTAGGACTGCGCTGGTACCTTAGTTCTGGGAACTTCTGCCAATCCCCAGGACACATTTGAGAGAAAACCTATGTCAGGAGACCCACTGAATTGAAATGATGAAAGTTAGCTTTAAGTGATCACCAAAGATAGAAATCTGAAGAAACTAACTTCAGGAGGTAGGGTATAGACTAGACTCTGGCAGTCCATCTACGTAACACAAGCAGTTCTTAAGTTTTGGTCTTGGTCGGCTAGTACATACTTTAGCTTGGCAAAAGGAAACAAAAGTCATCTCCAAAAGAGTATAGAAACATCTTAGGACTCAAATTATTTCTGAAATTAATTGTTTCAAAAAACAATGTAAGATGTTAAAGCAATAGCAGAATAAAAATGCACAAATAATAATCAATAGAGCAATAATATTCAGTAGGAGTTTGGTTGTGAGCAAGTCCAGTTAGGGGAATTTGCTAGATGTAGATTATAATACAATGATCCATTATGTTCAGAATAAAAATGCATTTTTACTTTTTTTTTTTTTGCTGCACCACACAGCATGTAGTAGGTGTATGGGATCTTAGTTCCCTGATCGGGGATCAAACTTGGGCCTCCTGCAGCACAGTCTCAATCAATGGACCACCAGGGAAGTCCCAAAGTAGATGTAAAATTTAGAAAAAAGAACTGGAAACTATAAAAAGTGATATATATATAAATAGAAATCAACTAAAATTGTGAAGTTGAAAACTATAACTAAAACCAAGTAGACAACATATGATTTTAATAGCCACTTGGACACAGCTGAGCTAGAAAGAAGTGAGGAGAGACAAATATAGAATTAAAGATGAAGGGGAAAGAGAGGACAATGAGAGGTCTAATACGTTTTAAACTAATTTTAGAGAAAAAGAAGGGCAAAAATGGGCCACAGAGAATTTTTTTCATGAAATAATGTCTGAGAATTTCCCATAACTGATGAAGGAAACAAGGCATAAAACTATTAAAAGTAGCCAAAGATTAACCTCAAAGGAATGACTGAGTTGACTACTCAAGAATATTAGAGGCCACAGAACTAAGAAGTGTCTTCAAAATGGTAAGGGCTACAATTATTGAGCCTAATTTTCTGCTATAGACAATATTTTTAAGAATAAAATTAGCATAAAGGAATTTGCATACAAATAATAAAGAGTTCACCTCCAACAGACAAATCCAAAGGAAAATGTAAGAACCTCAGGTGGGGAAAAAAGTCCATATGGAATCTTGGAAATAAAACAAGAGAAAAGAAAAAAAAGACAAAGAGTTTGAATCTAAGGGTAAATTTAAATTGACACTGGTGGCAATTATAACATTATTGCAGGATTTAAAGTATACAATATTAAGATGTATAAAATATTTTTAAGAAGCCAGTCAAAGGAATTAGAGTATGCTAAAATATATGTGTAATGCAAGAGGAGAGAGTAAATGTAGAGAAAAGTTCAGTGTCTAAAAGGTAGGTTCAAGGCAGCACCTAAAATAACAAAATGTATATTTAAGGGAGAACATTTGAATGTAGGTCCACTGATTAAATCCTTTAGTCTGAGAACAAGACAGTAGGGATTTGTTGATAAATACAGTGCGGTGTTCTATATGTAATGTTGGTTTTCAATAGGCAGAAAGGCCTCAAATTAGCACTTACTTGAATAGGTTTATCAAGAAAAAGGGAAGAGTAGCATGAGTCCATGGAAAAAGCCAAAAAGATCTCTTTCCTTACTAAAACAAAGCTTCACTTTTCACTATTACCAAAGCATAAATGCAAACTACTTAGAGAGATTACAAAGATAAAGGAATAACAGGACTGGAATCACAGTTTATACACATCCCCATCATATTGTGTGGAATTAACCACTGTAGAAAGGAGAAAAAAGTGAATCTGAAAGTAACAGCTATTATCTCATAAGGACTTTAGACAGATCTTTGACCTGATTATTCATACATCAGAAAAATAATGATGACATTTTAAGTGTCCACAAGAGTAATATTGTCTTATATCAGAAAACTAATATTCTGTAAACCAAAGAACAAGAAGCCTAACAGATTAAGTACAACATGAAGAGAGCCAGTACTTCTGAAACGTTTAAAAAAAGTATAAAGAAGAACTAGGAATAGCTAAAGGGAGTAAGATAGAGGTTTCAAATTAGCTTGTTTTTTATGTTTTTCTTATTAATTTGCAAGAAGGGAACTTATACATTTGCATTAGGATAAGGTTGGGATCATAACAACTCTAAAGTGCTGACAATTTTATTTTTGTAAATGTGTAAAACACTTAAAATATCAGAACCAAATGCTGCATATTTTAACAAGTAAACGGAAAGCTGACTGTCAATAATTTATGATATTATACCACATAACAAGAAATGTATGATTTCATGTTCTTTAAATACATTTTCATAAAAGTGAAATAGAGTGATTCTTATCTCTCTGGTAATAAGTTTCGAATTCATTGGAATAGTATTTGATTTTCATTTTAGTAAGGTAAAATCAGAATGGATGAAAACTTTTGGTCCAAGACTAAATACTTTTTTAACAATTACAGATGTTAGTCACTAGATTTTAACTAAAGGAACATGTATTATTTGTCTCCATTTACCGTTGTAAATAATCAACATCAGGACCATCGTGTATGGTCACTCATGTTGTGCCCTGCACAACTCTAGGACTCCTCGTCACATATTCTGTGATGAGAATAGTACCCTTTAGAGTTGTGTAGAGTTATCTCCCTAAAGTGTTCCTCTGACTCATTCTTCTCTACTGAAAGAACAGCAGTAGGGGAGAAGGAAATTTTCATAGAGTATGGAATCTGATAATCCACAAAATGTATATCTTTAGGGTGATCTCTGGTAAGATATTTAATATTTCTGAGACTTAAATTTTATCCTCTGTAAGAATAATTATAAGGCAGGCAATTTTTGAAAAGCACAGAAAAAGCATGTGTCGGTGTGTGTGTGTGCATGTGCTCAGTCATGTCGGACTCTTTGCAACCTCATGGACCTCCAGGCTCCTCTGTCCCTGGAATTTTCCAATCGAAAATATTGCAATGGTTTGCCATTTCCTACTCCTAGAGCTCTTCCCAACCCAGGGATTGAATCTGTGTCTCCTGCATTGGCAGGTGAATTCTTTACCAGTGTGCCACCTGGGAAACCAGGAAAAGCAGAGCTCTATTTTAAGAGGAAAGGCTATTTAAGAGGCATTATAATAGAATTCTGGGTAATAGTGAGCAGAATGAAGGTTGCAGGCACTTGATGTACGAATAAACCACAGAAAATAAAGATGGTATAAGAATGTTAAAGGACATCAAATGCTAATCCTTCCTGTGTCAAAATTTGCCCAGCATTGGACTGGCAAGCTCCTGAAATTGCTCAATAAGTGTGAATATAACATTTTAAAAGAATAATACCAATCCTCATCCCTGCTCACCTTGAAGAACAAATGACCAGTTTAATCCTTCAGGTTATTTTTAACTCTCCCATGCCACATATCAAATTATACCTTTGTTAGGATAAGTGGTACAGTGGAATTAATAGAGATAAGAAGTTTTGGTACTAAAAATGCTGTTTGGAAGTTATCCATTCATCTAATCCTGTCATTGAAATTAGATAATTAATTTTCATGGCAAACAGCTTAGTCAAATTTTACAAAGGTTACAATGAAGAAACTATCTTAAGTTCATGATCTTTCTCCAATTAATTAAGCTAGGACTAAACATTTTCCTGTGATAATTAAAATTGTAGCTTTAGTATATGAACTTAATGTTCAAAATCTCCCACATTTTCCCTTTCAACTTTATACCAGCTAAAATGATGTTGTAGTTAAGGAAAACAGTGCATTTATATCAGTTGAAAAAAGAAAATGGAGTAGAAGGTAAATATATGATTTTAAAGATTACATTACCTTTTCCAAAGATTTTGTTTTGATGATAAAGGGCTTTTATTTGAAAACAATAATTGTCTTGAATGATTCTAAAGCCATCTAATCACTTTCTTTTTAGAATTAAGAAAAAGCACTCCTGTAGAGAAAATATTATTTAAAATATATTTTGAAATTAAAAGAAAAGAGATTGAAACTAGTATATAACTTTAACAAAGATTTGCTCACTATTCTGTTTTCCCTGTCAACAATGAAATATATTTGAACTAAATGTTGTTTTCACTTTGAGGAGAAAGTTGAAGAATCCTTTAATTTCTCATTAACTACAACATTAATCAGTGCCTAATTGTAATTATTTAGCCTGTAGAAAAAGTGAAATTAGAATTAGAATCTGACTACAAGTCAAATAAACTTTGTCTTTCTTATTGATTTAAGCATTTTTAAGACAGATGTTCAATAAGGTTTACTTAGCAAAGTGTTGGTAGTGCACGGTCAATGTGTTGAATAATAATTGAAGTGCATTGCCATGTCACACTATCTTTTTCTGTGTAAACTTGTAAGCATTAATGTTCTTTAACAAAAGAGAACATTAGGATTATTTTTTTCAATATCAGTACATAATTGCAATTACATTTTTGTGGATTTCAAGCTTGGTACTGAAATCAATGTTGTATTTATTTTTGAATGTTCCTTTGCATTTTATTTAGAAATTATTTTAAATAATACAAATTTTCTTTAAAGATTTCCTCTGTTGCACAGTACTGTTGCTGTCTTTAGCTAATTTTTAACATATTAAAGATGCAAATCCTGAATTTTTTCAGTTTCAAATCCTACTTGGCATTTAAGAGCTTGTAATACGGTGGAGAAAATTGAAGACCTAACCTTGTCTGAACAGAGTGTCAATAAATAAATAAAAATCCCATTTCAGAATGTGAAAATGTTAATAACATGCCATGTCTTATTTCTCAGTTTGGGAAAGTACGGTGCTTCTAGAGTCTCAGCCTTTCCCTAATAACTATACTCACTGCCTCTTTACAGTCTTCCCTTAGCAAACATGGCTTGCTGAAGAAGCAACACCTGAATCTGGCAATCTTTAGTTTCCCTTCATCAGTGTCTAAATTATCAGTACATTTTGTAAATTCTATGCTAACAGACCTTCGCAGTCAAATGCTAAATGTTATTAACCTCCAACAAATTGGATTCCTAAAAAATCCATGTTCTTTTCTGACACAGTGTCAGTGAGTCATCAGTGCTCCAACCAGGGCTCCTCTAGTGGCTCTGTGAAAAGGCCCAGGCTCCTTGGACTCCGCAGTTGATGGTTTTCATGCCATATTTTGGTAGTTTATGAAATCATTAGACACTTTTTTCTACTCAATAAATATTTATTTGGTGTGAGTTATGGAGCTTTTGAACTGTGGTTTTGGAAAAGACTCTTGAGAGTCCCTTGGACTGCAAGGAGATCCAACCAGTCCATTCTGAAGGAGATCAGTCCGGGGTGTTCTTTGGAAGGACTGATGCTAAAGCTGAAACTCCAGTACTTTGGCCACCTCATGTGAAGAGTTGACTCATTGGAAAAGACTCTGATGCTGGGAGGGATTGGGGGCAGGAGGAAAAGGGGACAACAGAGGATGAGATGGCTGGATGGCATCATCGACTTGATGGACATGAGTTTGGGTGAACTCTGGGAGTTGGTGATGGACAGGGAGGCCTGGCGTGCTGAAATTCATGGGGTCTCAAAGAGTTGGACACGACTGAGCGACTGAACTGAACTGAACTGAACTGATGGAGCTAGTGTTGTGCTTGGATATAAAAAGGCAGGTACTCCACAATACTGCTTGATTTATTCGATACATTTTGGTTAGGAGTGGTTTTATGGAAGTAAATTTCATACTTCCTGAAACCAGGGACACTGGGCAAAATTTAACCTTTCTATAACTTAAGCTAATAATGAGATAGGAAATATTACAGCAGTATATTATTGATTTGTTTTTATTTCTAAATGTTTTTCCTACCTTCATATTGGAAAAAAAAAAAAAAAAAAAAGGTCTTCCTCTTCATGGGTGAGAAACAGCTTTTGGAGTTGAGGTTAAATTGTTGCTACATTCAAGTTCATAGAAAAGACCTCTGCTCAGCATTATATTTTCCATAGTCTGAGTTATTGGAAGTAAACTGTCTAAGAAAGGGTGGAAGTGCCAAGATATGGACTAATAATAATAAACACCTATCTCTGCATTTTCTTAATAAGTAGCAAAATGGCCATAAAAAGCCAAATCATGCCATATCCTCTATAATTTAATAGGCAAACTGACTACAATTCTCTTGACATTAAAGTGTCACTGATGGATTTTAAGCTGGATGAGGGAAATATGATAAAAGATTTAATTGGTGCTTCAAATTTTATCACTTTCTTCAAATTTCTATAAATTAAAGCTATTGTTTACTAACCTTCAGGTTTGCACATTCTAATCTTATTTGGTATTTCATATTGCCTCTGAAATTTGGGAGAAATTTCTAATAGGGATGAAGAGTTTGCTGGCCACTATCCTCATCCAACAGCTAGTTATTCACTGGAGTAAATTTTGAAGATTTGATTGTTACATAGGCTTTTGTCATTTAAATTGCTTAATTGAAATTGTGTTTGTGATATCACCCTATGGACACTTTTAGGTAATAGGAGAAACCATAGGATCATTTCGATTCTTTATTCATGGGTGTAGAAAATGTAACCATCCCACCCCCAATATTCTTGCTATTAGATCCACTTGAAAGTGAAGGAATAAGTAATACATTTTTTCTAACCCCATATTTTGATAATGTTTTGTTAAATGTATCAATTACACATATACACACACACAGTAAAATCTTGGATCACCGTCTTTTAAATGCCTTGGTTTGGTAAAACCCTTTGAAGGAACTGACCATTACAACAGAAGGTTCTTTCCTGTTGGCTATCAAAGATAGGAGCACTTAAGGTCAGTCATGCAGGGAACATTGCCAACAGATACCAAACAGGAAATGGAGAGCTATAAGGCATCAACCAAGAATTTATGTTACAATACTCAGAAAGAGAAACACACAAAGGAGGGAGGGCACATCATGTGAATTTTTTAATGTGACTATAAGCCCACACATTGTTGAAACTGAGATAACATGATCTTGGAGACACATGCAGTTGTGAGAGTACCACATGCATGGAGCTTTATAACATTCCACAAGCTTATAAATTTCTATGAAAATAATCCCTATGGCCAGGAATCCAGAAATGCAGTGTCTTTTCTCCTTTAACTGGCTCCAAAGTAATAAATGATGTTAAGACCGTTCTTAAACCAATAGAAAATTATAACAGTTCAGTTCAGTCACTCAGTTGTGTCTGACTCTTGGCGACCTCATGGATTGCAACATGCCAGGCTTCCCTGTCCATCACTAACAAGCAATAATAATTTTGCCACAGGAAAAAAATACTAAAAAATAAGTACCACAGTGATGGAGTTATGACAAAGGGACACAGGAGTCAGCTGAAAGAGCATCCAGTGGCCACAACTGGATTAACATAAGCAAAATAAATGATGTGCCAATGGATTATAACCTAAATTATAAAATAAATATCCACAAATTTATATTATATAAATAAATGGTTTAATAAATAAACAAATGGCGGAGACTAGACAAATATTTCATGCAGAAGAGTACCAAATAATTTATGTGTATATTCTGTCCTCAAAGAGGTGAAGCATAATTCCCTACTCCTTGACTCAGGATTGAGTATAGTATCCTTGTGAAGAGCACAGTATGGAGTTGGAGGGAGAAAAGAGTAACTATACAGTGGAGAAATCTGACAAACAGTACCCTGCTAGGTGATAAAGGTAAACATCAATAGTGATGTTAATTGATAGTATATACTCTTGATATGATGCATTGAAATGGCAATTTACCTCTGTGGTCTTCCTCCCAGTAATTCATATCCCCATTCGAATCGTGAGAAAACATTAGATAAACTCCAACTGAGAGAAGTACTACAACATAGCTTATCAGTACTCTGTCAGGGTGATTTTTAAAACAAGAAAAGTCTGAAAAATCCTTTCAGTCAAGAGTAATCCTATGAGACATGATGGCTAAATATGATAAAGTATCTTGGATGAGGTCCTGGAATGGATACGAGTCATTAAATAAAACTGAAGAAGTCTGAAGAAAGAATTATCGTTGTTTAATCACAGTCATGTCTGACTCTCTGCGACCCCATGAACTGAAGCATGCCAGGCTTCTCTGTCCTTCACCATATTCCTGAGTTTCTCAAACTCATGTCCACTGAGTCAGTGATACCATCCAACCAACTCATCGTCTTTTGCCTCCTTTTCCTCTTGCCCTGAATCTTTCCCAGCATCAGGGTCTTTTCCAATGAGTCAGCTCTTCACATCAGGTGGCCGAAGTATTGGAGCTTCAGCTTCAGCACCAGTCCTTTCAATGAATATTCAGGGTTGAATATAGACTCTAGTTAATAATAATGTGTCAATATTAATTCACTGATTGTAACAAATGCACCAGATTAATATAAGATGATAATAATAGGGGAAACTAGGTAGGTTGTGCTAGTGGTAAGGAATCTGCATGCCAATGCAGGAAACACTGGAGACCCAGGTTTGATCCCTGGATTGGGAAGATGCCCTGAAGTAGGAAATGGCAACTCACTCCTGTACTCTTGCCAGGAAAATCCCATGGACAGAGGAGCCTGGCAGGCCACAATTTCAGAGTTGGACATGACAGTACACACATGAGGCGTGGGGCCCTGGGAATGCTCTTTACTATCTCTGCATCTTTTTTCTGTAAATCTTAAAAGTGTTCAAAAATAAAAGTTTTTTTTTTTTTTTTATCTACTTGTTCATTCTGAGATGATACCACTTTGGTAGAGCTGGCTCAATGCCCAGGCCCAGTAGTGGAAATGTAAAGCAGGCTTGGCTCAGTTGAGCATTACCTCCTACACAAAAACAGAGCTTGTTTCACAGATGGACATATAATCCAAATCATTTCAATCAGAACAAATCTTGAAGTGTTTTGTGGTAGGACTAAAAAAGAATTTTTTGTTTTTTTTTTGTCTTTTCTACCAGACTTGAGCTGTGTGCATGTAGGCCTAGAGCCATATTGCGACCACAAGAACAAAAATCTGTTAAAGGACCAAATGAAAACATGGATTGAGTTTTGCAGAATGAAAGGTTAATTCTTAACCACATTGTTTGTGCTCCTGGATCTAGTAATTTTTAAATAACTGTAACTTTTGTTATTTTCTCTTTATATATATATATATGTATATGAGCCACTACTGGCTTCCCAGGTGGTGCTCGTGGTAAAGAACCCACTTGCCCATGCAGGAGACATAAGAGAATCAGGTTCAATCCCTGGGTCGGGAAGACCCCCTGGAGGAGGGCAGCATCTTACTCCAATATTCTTGCCTGGAGAATCCCATGGACAGAGGAGACTGGAGGGCTACAGTCCATAGGATCACAAAGAATCAGACATGAGTGAAGTGACTTGGTACATGAGCCAATATGATCCTTTTGTTTAAGTCAGTACAAGTTGTGACCATTTCAACCAATCACTGTAATTCTTAAGTAATGTATTTGAGATAGAGAATTGTCAGGACAGTATATATTTCCCATTAGGGCTCTCCTTGGGGGACTCTTGCATAGCTTAAACTATAGACCTATTGTCACAGTGACAATGCAGTGTACTGAAGAGAGTTGTTTGGTTTATTTTTCAAAATTTGTATGAAATACAGCTTATTATGGTTCACATATTAGTTCATCATGATTATTTTTGAATGACTATATGGTGATATGTGGGGAGTCTATGTGCATATGTGCTGAGTCACTTCAGTCATTTCTGACTCTTTGAGATCCTATGGACTGTAGCCCACCAGACTTCTCTGTCCATAGGATTCTCCAGGCAAGAATACCTGAATGGATTGCCATGGCCTTCTCCCGGGGATCTTCGCTACCCAGGGATGGAACTTAGGTCTCTTACATCTCCTGCATTGGTAGGCGGGTTCTTTACCACTAGCACCACTTGGGAAATGCCCTGTAGGGAATGAGCAGCAGTGAATGGGATAGACAGCATCTCTGGGTTCATTTCAGTAGAGGAAAATGAACACTACTCTAAAACCAACATACAAAGAAACAAAAAACAAGGGTCTCTAGTACTAGTGAAGTAGTCTAAGTAACATGGAGCAAATAATGGGGATAGAGGAGACTAGAAGAGGATAGAGACAAGGTATATGACAGTTGGCTGGAGAAAGAATGTGATTGCTGTTAGAGGGGATGGTGCAAAGGCCTTGAGTGGGATATGGTAGATGTGATGGTTAATTGTGTCAGTTTAGCTAAGTCATAGTTCCCAGATACTTGTTAAAAAGTTATGATGGATATGTCTGTGAATCTGTTTTTTGGATGAATGATGCTGTGAAAGTGCTGCACTCAATATGCCTGCATATTTGGAAAACTCAGCAGTGGCCTCAGGAGTTTAAAAGCTCAGTTTTCATTCCAATTCCAAAGAAAGGCAATGCCAAAGAATGTCCACACTGCTGCATAGTTGGCATTCATCTCACACATTAGCAAAGTAATGCTCAAAATTCTCCAAGCTAGGCTTCAACAGTTTTGAAAGAGAACTTCTAGATGTTCAAGCTGAATTTAGAAAAGGCAGAAGAACCAAAGATCAAATTGACAACATCCATTGGATCATCAAAAAAGCAAGAGAATTCCAGAAAAACATCTGCTTCATTGACTACACTAAAGCTTTGACTGTGTGGATCACAACAAAATGTGGAAAATTCTTAAAAGAGATGGGAATACCAGACCACCTTACCTGCCTCCTGTTAAATCTGTTTACAGGTCAAGGAGTAACAGTTAGAACTGGACATGGAACAACAGACTGGTTCCAAATTGAGAAAGGAGTACATCAAGGCTGCATATTGTCTTTGCTTATTTAACTTATATGCAAAGTACATCATGCAAAATGCCAGTTAGATGAAGCACAAGCTGGAATCAAGATTGCTGGGAGAAATACCAGTAACTTCAGATATGCAGATGACACCATCCTTATAGCAGAAAGCGAAGCAGAACTAAAGAGCTTCTTGATGAAGGTGAAAGAGGAGAGTGAAAAACCTTAGAACTCAACATTCAGAAAACGATCATGTCATCCAGTCCTATCACTTCATGGCAAATAGATGGGGAAGCAATGCCAACAGTGACAGACTATTTTCGTGAGCTCCAAGATCAATGCAGATGGTGATTGAAGCCATGAAATTAAAAGGAGTCTGCTCCTTGGAAGAAAAGCTATGAAGAACCTAGACAGCATATTAAAAAGCAGAGCAATTACTTTACTGACAATTATCTGTCTAGTCAAATCTGTGGTTTTTCTAGTAGTCATATATGGATGTGAGAGTTGGACCATTAAGAAGGCTGAGGGCCAAAGAATTGATGGTTTTGAACTGTGGTGTTGGAGAAGACTCTTGAGAGTCACTTGGATAGCAAGGAGATCAAGGCAATCAATCCTAAAGGAAATCAGTCCTGAATATTCATTGGAAGGACTGATGCTGGACCTGAAACTCTGGTACTTTGGCCCCCTGATGCAAAGAACTCATTGGAAAAGACCCTGATTCCGGGAAAGATTAAAGGCAGGAGGAGAAGGGGATGATAGAGGTAGAGATGGCTGTTAACATTTTTCTCTTCCTGAGTTCTATATTGTTTCTTCCTTTAGAATAGTTTTCATGCCTTGATATTTTTATATGATAAAGTACATGTATCAATAGCACATTTAAACATTCTCTAATTAAATCTGGCTCTGATAGTGATAAAACCACAAGCATGTCAAATAAATTAAAATTAAGCAAATAGTTGTTTATTTAGCATTGTGTGAATAAACAAAACAAAGTCCCCCATCCATGCCCCCTCCACACACACAAAGGTATTTCAATAAATTCCCCTTTCCCCCATTGCTTTTCTGGCCATGGGCAAATAGATTACAAGAAATTAAAATACAAAAAGTTTCTAAATTAGCCAGTTTCCCACAATTTGTTATTAGCATTAAGCTTCAAAAATTTTTATTCTTTTACCTTCAACAGCTAAGTAATTCTAGTCTTCCCATATTTTTGTATATTTTTCATGAATTCCAACTCTGATCCCCAATAATTGAACTTTATCTTCTTTTATTTTAGCTACAAAGCTAATGACAGTTTATTAGCTTGAAAATAAGAATCTTTTATTGTGTCTAATGTACTAAGTTTCACTTCTGTCATCTAACTTCAAAGCTTCCTTTTTGTTCCAGATGAAGTTAAACAACAAAACAAAATCTTTGATATGATTAGCAGACAGATCTAGGGCATTATATAAGGTGTGATTCAAGAGAAATGAAATAGCATCTAAAAATTGTTTCTACTTACACATTCAAATTAATGTTTTCCTCCAAGTGATCACTTTTGAAAGGGCCATTTATTTATTCTAAAGACACTGTTATTACTCAAAATATTTTTAAAGTTTTTATTTGTTTTGTTTTCATTCAGCTTCAGAAATGCATTTGTGAGTCACCTAAGAGAATTCTTTGTCTCCGTGCATATCACTTTTAAGAAACATATATAATAAATATGTGCATTTATTGTCCTCGGCAATGTCCTTTCTAAGTGTTCACTAACTTATTTCCTATAATAACCTCATGAGGTAGTTAATACAATAATCTTAATTTTGTCTATAAAGAAACTGAAGCATTGTTCAGTATTACCCACCTAAGAATTTAGGGAGTTACATTGAACTCAAGAAGTCTGGCTTTGTAATACCTGCTTAATTAGTGTATTGTGTTGCCTCTCAGATCTTACATTTAAAAATTATCAGCCATTTTTTTCACAAGGTGTGAAATACCTCTGAATATTATTTTTGTCTTTAATGTAAAATTGCTTTTTCAATGGGTGTTCACAGACAAATTAAGGAATTTGAAGCACAGCAGGAACCTGAATCACAAAAAAATATTCAATCATCATTTAGTAAAAAGGAAAGATGGAAAATTTCCTGCTGTCCCAATTTTCTGTTTAGCCTTGTGTTAATCAGACAAACGGTTTGTACGTAGCCTTCTTTCTTTTAATTTCTTGTTAATTGAGGTATTACTGAGGCAAATGTAGTATCCCTTCTCTTAGCCACCAATCCAAAGCTATTATTCTTGAGTTTAAGATGCACTGTGTCAGCACTGTTTTGACTTTCACTAACTGGGTTGGAAGACTGCTCAGTTGATCTTGATGAATCTCTACTAGTGGGGTGATTTTGATAAGCTATAAATCAGCCTCCGTGATTTTTTCCCTTTGTCTTGGTAGACTAGAGAAACAAGTTAGCTGGAAAAAATTTTTCCAAGTCTAGATAACATGCATATATAAATTGTTTGCTTTATGCTTTGTCCTAGTCTCTTACATACTAGGAAATCAAAAATCTAATCCAAAGAAGAGAGTTGAATGATTCTAAATTTTCTGGGGTTTTATAAATTGTTCATAGGCTTAAATTTAAAATGTAATGACTTTTCATAGGAAAACCTTTCTCACAAGAGGAACTGTTAAGTGAAATTATTATAAAATAGTTTGCTTCACCATTAGATGACATCTCCATCAGGGTAAAAATTATGTCTATTTCATCTATTACTGTACACAGCAACCAATACAATACCTGGTACATAATAGTAGGTGTTCAGTAAATATTTACTGAATGAATAAAGATTGCATTCTTAGGGTTTAATTAAAATCCTTTTAGAGGCTGGCAGTACCAGTTCCTATCCTTAGAATGCTCTCATAATTTTCAGGAGTAGACTCAAGTGGCCTCAGTATTAGAGAAGCAAGTGATTTAGAATGCCAGAACTAATCCTGATATCTTATATTTTAATAAAATTTTAATATATTCTAGCTGTATAATGTACACTCTTATTGTTTTCTGACACATCCATAAGAATAGTAAAATAGTTTTGTTGTGTCTGCTTTTAAAAATGATAAAATAGACTCAGACAATTCAAGACACTGGCTCAGGGGTCATATACTGGTCAAAACCTAAGCAAGGAACTGAGCTTCTTCCTAAAGAGTTCCAGAGGGTGTAATCTGCCCTAACTGTATATTACTTAGTGACCTGGATTCATTTTTCGCATCCAAAATGAGACTGCCATAGTTATATCTTTGTGACTGCAAGAAGAAAGAGAACTCATGACAGCTGGCAAGAATGGCAAGCAAATTAATCAGCTTATAAAATGTTTATAAACTCACAAAAATATCAGAAGTCCCCTTTCTTTGCTTCTGCTCCTACTGAATTCTACATACAGTTTTTTGCACAGCCTAGATCTAATGGTCAGTTCAAATTTATTCAGCTTTATTTATATGTTATAGATATTTTGAGTGAAGCATATTGTTCCTCAGAGAAAATGGCTATCTAAATCAGTGCTATTTGTGAAATGTATGAAAAGGTTAATTATAATTTATTATGAAGTCTCCTTATATCTACTGTTCATAAAGTAATACTCTCTTCACAGCAGGCCCAACTTTCATTAACTTTTTCATAGAAGCAGTGATCTCAATATTATTTCTGAATTATGTGCTCATACTACACACTGACTTTTCATTTCTAAGGGGAAAAGGGCCAATGTGCAGTTGTGGCTTGATTTTCAGATTTAAACTGTTGAAGAAAAAGGGTAGTATTTTCTCTAATAAAGCTATTGATGGTCTTTTCAAAGCATTATTTTCCACGTTTTTTAGGTTTTCTTCCATTCCAAAGACCATGGCATTTTAAAAGTTAAAAAAAAAAGTCACAGTAAATGAAACAGTGGCATACAGTGATATAATAATCAAGTAAAATAACCAAGATAAATAATGTGTACTTAAAGGGAAGGGAAAAACCCACAGGATGTCTCTCTTTCTCTGCCTCTTCCTCTTTCTCTCCTTCAGTATCTTTCTCTAGACAGTGAGTTAAATGCATTGATAACTCAAGAATAGAGAAAATTCCAGAATTCCCATCTCTTCTATCATTATTTTACCTAAGGTATAAATCTTTCCAAGGCTGTATATTGTCACCCTGTTTATTTAACTTATATACAGAGTACATCATGAGAAACGCTGGACTGGAAGAAACACAAGCTGGAATCAAGATTGCTGGGAGAAATATCAATAACCTCAGATATGCAGATGACACCACCCTTATGGCAGAAAGTGAAGAGGAACTCAAAAGCCTCTTGATGAAAGTGAAAGAGGAGAGTGAAAAAGTTGGCTTAAAGCTCAACATTTAGAAAACGAAGGTCATGGCATCCGGTCCCATCACTTCATGGGAAATAGATGGGGAAACAGTGGAAACAGTGTCAGACTTTATTTTTGTGGGCTCCAAAATCACT
>NW_011494902.1:11944337-11949050 GCF_000754665.1 Bison bison bison | reverse complement strand
AAGGTTCATCTAGTCAAGGCTATGGTTTTCCCTGTGGTCATGTATGGATGTGAGAGTTGGACTATGAAGAAGGCTGAGCGCCGAAGAATTGATGCTTTTGAACTGTAGTATTGGAGAAGACTCTTGAGAGTCCCTTGGACTGCAAGGAGATCCAACCAGTCCATTTTGAAGGAGATCAACCCTGGGATTTCTTTGGAAGGAATGATGCTAAAGCTGAAACTCCAGTACTTTGGCCACCTCATGTGAAGAGTTGACTCGTTGGAAAAGACTCTGATGCTGGGAGGGATTGGGGGCAGGAGGAGAAGGGGATGACAGAGGATGAGATGGCTGGATGGCATCACTGACTCGATGGACGTGAGTCTCAGTGAACTCTGGGAGTTGGTGATGGACAGGGAGGCCTGGCGTGCAGTGATTCATGGGGTTGCAAAGAGTTGGAGACAACTGAGCGACTGATCTGATCTGATCTGATAAATCTTTCCTCCATCCAACATTCTGTCTTGTTGGAAAGGCCAGTAAATTCCTGATTCCTTTGTTTCTTTTCTAAAAAAGCAAAACATATTGGCAAAGTTAATATGTATTTCTTTTGCATACTTTCACACAAAAATTCTAGATAGCCACTACAGTCTTACTATCTCTTTCTCCTCAGATTTAGATGCCCTTTAGGTATCCATAATCTTCATGGAAGCAGTAAAGGCAGTGATTGCAAATTATGCCAGGCTTTCAGCTTCTATAGACCTCTGACCTTTCCTGTTGGAGTCATTTAAGTTCCTGTGTAAATGGAGCACCTTTACAGAATTTGAAATCCTTGATAGGTTAAAAAGAAATCTATGGGGTGTTATTATTATTTTTAAGATAAATTCAGCCAGGCTTTTGGTCTAACATTGATGTTATATACTAGGTCTAGTAGCAGAGCTGTTTATTGACTATGATCAGGAGCTTACTTTACACATTTATAATGATTGCTGCTCTGCCGTATCAGCAAACAGTTGGGTTGTTCTTTAGTTCTTTAGGGAATATTCAAGTTCTACTGAGCCAAAATCCTTCTTTCTACTGTTCTCTGTCCTTCCAGGGATATATTTCCTTTCCTGTTACTTTTCCTCATGGTAGAGTCTTCACTACTGGTTCTCAGGTCCTTCTAAGGCCAATGGCCTATCAAATTGCTTAAAAGGTACAAAAGTATACTCTTGAAGGATAAATGCTTGTCTTCCATAGTCTTTCTCAAGTATTCTAATCCACCTGATTGCCAGGGCTTGGTCATTATTGATAGGAGCATCTTCGTTCCAACCAAGCCTTAGTGAAAATAATATAGACTATATAGGCAATACATTTGTACAAATGTTTTAGTCATATTCTAAAGTCAAATAATTCTATTTTTGATGCAAGCATCAGCTATGAGTAGTTTTGAAATTGTTTTAAAACAAGTCACATTTGTTTGAATATGTAAACACTTAATTTAGGCTATATACATCTTCATATTCTTCCATTAAGCTTTTTAAAAACCATTGCAAAAGATATTACAGGGAAATCTGAATTCTGTCTCTTAACCACAAAAGTGCCCTGGCTTAATAAATCATGAAGAGAATCAATGAGGCTTGCATTGGATGCCTGAAAGAAAGCTGCGATCATTCATAAGGAGTAACTTTGGATGATTAGTAAGTTCTCTAAAGCAGTTGAGATTGCAGAAAACCATAAACGCGTAGTTCAACAATTCTCACTATCCCATATACCAGTGGAGCCATTTTGAAAGTGTTTCCAATAAATCCACAAATGCCTTGACTGGAACTGATGTGGACTATTTTTGCAGAACTTTATTGTAATTCTCAGTTATAAAGGTTGCCATCTGAATGGAATACTAATGTTCTTTTGTCAGAGTGCTAAATACTTGTTTGCAATTCTAGATATTTTTGATCAAATGCCTCTACTCAAGAGGAAAAATAACAAAAAGTATGCTATTACTATGTAAAATAAGACATATAGAAATATGACAGAATCACAAAACTTATTTAGCACATAGATGATTAAAGAACATCCATTTAGAGGCCTAGTTGAGTTAATTTCTCTCCTTCAAGGTCAAGAAAATATATTTCTTGAATATTTTGTTCTATGGGCCAAGCACTGTGCTGAATCCTGGAGGGAAATAAAGATGAATAGAATTGCATCTGCCATAAAACTATTTCAGAGATGAAGAAGAACTCATGATTGATAAGCAAGAGTACAACATGG
This sequence comes from Bison bison bison, assembly GCF_000754665.1. NCBI lineage: Eukaryota > Metazoa > Chordata > Mammalia > Artiodactyla > Bovidae > Bison > Bison bison. The sequence continues at coordinate 11,946,827 of NW_011494902.1, read as the reverse complement.
CTGGAAAGAAGGTATGATTGTGGTCATTCCCATGGTCAATTTATGCTTTTCACCATCAAGATAGGGATTGTGCTTGAGTTTTTAAAGAAACTTTGAGATACTGAATAAATAACAACTTCTATTGTTTAAGAAGCCTTCCCAGTTCATTTGAAGAGAAAAATATACAGGCTCATATAATTCCTATTTAAAGAGATGGAAGTTGCTTAAGTACCAAAATTATATCTTGGTCTAAGCATAACTAGATGACATAGAAGGGCTCATTAGCTTGTTGGTAAATGAATGAAACTAAAATAATTATAAATCCCTAAAAATCCTAAAATAATTATACATTTATAATTATAAATTTAATTATATAATTTTATATTAATTATATAAAATTAATTACTTTTGTTATATGGCTCATACTTATAAATGTTGAGTATATGAAAATTAATGATATTTTTAGAGAAAGAATAGATTACAAAAAGTTAACAGAAAACACCTAGTAGATGTGAATAAAGGCCAGTGTGTTGATTATGATTAAATCATGGATATATCAGATCAGATCAGCAGATCAGTTGCTCAGTCGTGTCTAACTCTTTGCGACCCCATGAATCACAGCATGCCAGGCCTCCCCGTCCATCACCAACTCCAGGAGTTCACTGAGACTCATGTCCATCGAGTCAGTGATGCCATCCAGCCATCTCATCCTCTGGCGTCCCCTTCTCTTGCCCCCAATCCCTCCCAGCATCAGAGTCTTTTCCAATGAGTCAACTCTTCATACAAGGCGGCCAAAGTACTGGAGTTTCAGCTTTAGCATCATTCCTTCCAAAGAAATCCCAGGGCTGATCTCCTTCAGAATGGACTGGTTGGATCTCCTTGCAGTCCAAGGGACTCTCAAGAGTCTTCTCCAACACCACAGTTCAAAAGCATCAATTCTTTGGCACTCAGCCTTCTTCACAGTCCAACTCTCACATCCATACATGACCACAGGGAAAACCATAGCCTTGACTAGATGAACCTTTGTTGGGAAAGTAATGTCTCTGCTTTTGAATATGCTATCTAGGTCGGTCATAACTTTCTTTCCAAGGAGTAAGTGTCTTTTAATTTCATGGCTGCAATCACCATCTACAGTGATTTTGGAGCCCAGGAAAATAAAGTCTGACACTGTTTCCAACTGTTTCCCCACCCATTTCCCATGAAGTGATGGGACTGGATGCCATGATTTTCATTTTCTGAATTTTGAGCTTTAAGCCAACTTTTTCACTCTCCTCTTTCACTTTCATCAAGAGGCTTTTGAGTTCCTCTTCACTTTCTCCCATAAGGGTGGTGTCATCTGCATATCTGAGGTTATTGATATTTCTCCCAGCAATCTTGATTCCAGCTTGTGTTTCTTCCAGTCCAGAGTTTCTCATGATGTACTCTGCATATAAGTTAAATAAACAGGGTGACAATATACAGCCTTGACAAACTCCTTTTCCTATTTGGAACCAGTGGGTTGTTCCATGTCCAGTTCTAACTGTTGCTTCCTGACCTGCATACAGATTTCTCAAGAGGCAGATCAGGTGGTCTGGTATTCCCATCTCTTTCAGAATTTTCCACAGTTTATTGTGATCCACACAGTCAGAGGCTTTGGCATAGTCAATAAAGCAGAAATAGATGTTTTCTCGAACTCTCTTGCTTTTTCCATAATCCAGCGGATGTTGGCAATTTGATCTGTGGTTCCTCTGCCTTTTCTAAAACCAGCTTGAACATCAGGAAATTCACGGTTCACATATTGCTGAAGCCTGGCTTGGAGAATTTTGAGCATTACTTTACTAGCCTGTGAGATGAGTGCAATTGTACAGTAGTTTGAGCATTCTTTGGCATTGCCTTTCTTTGGGATTGGAATGAAAACTGACCTTTTCCAGTCCTGTGGCCACTGCTGAGTTTTCCAAATTTGCTGGCAGTTTGAGTGTAGCACTTTTACAGCATCATCTTTCAGGATTTGGAATAGCTCAACTGGAATTCTGTCACCTCCACTAGCTTTGTTCATAGAGATGCTTTCTAAGGCCCACTTGACTTCACATTCTAGGATGTCTGGCTCAAGGTCAGTGATCACATCATCGTGATTATCTTGGTCGTGAAGATCTTTTTTGTACAGTTCTTCTGTGTATTCTTGCCATCTCTTCTTAATATCTTCTGCTTCTGCTAGGTCCATACCGTTTCTGTCCTTTATTGAGCCTGTCTTTGCATGAAATGTTCCTTTGGTATCTCTGATTTTCTTGAAGAGATCCCTAGTCTTCCCCACTCTGTTGTTTTCCTCTATTTCTTTGCATTGATCACTGAAGAAGGTTTTCTTATCTCTTCTTGCTATTTTTGGAACTCTGCTATTCAGATTGTTTATATTCCTTTTCCTTTTGTTCCTTTGTCTTTTCTACTTCTCTTTCTTTTCACAGCTATTTGTAAGGCCCTCCCCAGACAGCCTATTTGTCTTTTTTGCTATTTTCTTTTCCAGTGGGGATGGTCTTG
>NW_011494902.1:11906847-11944237 GCF_000754665.1 Bison bison bison | reverse complement strand
ATTTCTTTGCATTGATCACTGAAGAAGGTTTTCTTATCTCTTCTTGCTATTTTTGGAACTCTGCATTCAGATGTTTATATCTTTCCTTTTGTCCTTTGCTTTTCACTTCTCTTCTTTTCACAGCTATTTGTAAGGCCTCCCCAGACAGCCATTTTGCTTTTTTGCATTTCTCTTCCATGGGGATGGTCTTGATCCCTGTCTCCCATACAATGTCACGAACCTCATTCCATAGTTCATTAGGCACTCTATCTATCAGATCTAGGCCCTTAAATCTATTTCTCACTTCCACTGTATAATCATAAGAGATTTGATTTAGATCATACCTGAATGGTCTAGTGGTTTTCCCTGCTTTCTTCAATTTCAGTCGGAATTTGGCAATAAGGAGTTCATGGTCTGAGCCACAGTCAGCTCTTGGTCTTGTTTTTGCTGACTGTATAGAGCTTCTCCATCTTTGGCTGCAAAGAATATAATCAATCTGATTTTAGTGTTGACCATCTGGTGATGTCCATGTATAGAGTCTTCTCTTGTGTTGTTGGAAGAGGGTGTTTGCTATGACCAGTGCATTTTCTTGGCAAAACTCTATTAGTCTTTGCCCTGCTTCATTCCGTATTCCAAGGCCAAATTTGCCTGTTACTCCAGGTGTTTCTTGACTTCCTACCTTTGCATTCCAGTCCCCTATAATGTAAAGGACATCTTTTTTGGGTGTTAGTTCTAAAAGGTCTTGTAGGTCTTCATAGAACCGTTCAACTTCAGCTTCTTCAGCGTTACTGGTTGGGGCATAGTCTTGGATTACTGTGATATTGAAGAGGCGGCAGGCGGGAGGAGCTACCCCATGTCCCCATGCCGGAGGCCAGGGTCAGTGCCCGGGAGGACCAACCCCAGGTCCAAGGAGCCGTGGCTGCGCAGGCATAGGAAGGCCTAGAGGAGCTATCCCATATTGAAGGCCAGGAAGGGCAGTGGTGAGGAGATACCTCTCGTTCAAGGTAAGGAGCAATGGCTGCGCTTTGCTGGAGCAGCTGTGAAGAGATACCCCATGCCCAAGGTAAGAGAAACCCATGTAAGACGGTAGGTGTTGCAAGAGGGCATCAGAGGGCAAACACACTGAAACCATACTCACAGAAATCTAGTCAATCTAATCACACTAGGACCACAGCCTTGTCTAACTCAATGAAACTAAGCCTTGCCCATGGGGCAACCCAAGATGGGCGGGTCATGGTGGAGAGATCTGACAGAATGTGCTCCACTGGAGAAGGGAATGGCAAACCACTTCAGTATTCTTGCCTTGAGAACCCCATGAACAGTATGAAAAGGCAAAATGATACAATACTGAAAGAGGAACTCCCCAGGTCAGTAGGTGCCCAATATGCTACTGGAGATCAGTGGAGAAATAACTCCAGAAAGAATGAAGGGATGGAGCCAAAGCAAAAAGAATACCCAGCTGTGGATGTGACTGGTGATAGAAGCAAGGTCCGATGCTGTAAAGAGCAATATTGCATAGGAACCTGGAATGTCAGGTCCATGAATCAAGGCAAATTGGAAGTGGTCAAACAAGAGATGGCAAGAGTGAATGTCGACATTCTAGGAATCAGCGAACTGAAATGGACTGGAATGGGTGAATTTAACTCAGATGACCATTACATCTACTACTGCGGGCAGGAATCCCTCAGAAGAAATGGAGTGGCCATCATGGTCAACAAAAGAGTCTGAAATGCAGTACTTGGTTGCAATCTCACAAATGACAGAATGATCTCTGTTCATTCCAAGGCAAACCATTCGTGGATATATAGGCCAGTAATAATTTGAACTGATGGATTTACAATGGTGAACTTGATTTGCAGTATGTGTATACTATCAAATCAACTGGATGATATGTAAAAACATATTTACTAGAGTATATCATTGTACATCTAATCTATTCTGGAAAATAACTTATTTTGCAGTGTGTTTCAGTACTTGAGACTGCTTGGCCTTAGTTTACTGGAAAATGGAGTGTAGAAAAGTGAAGGTATCTGTATCTGCTCCCAGTGATGATACTATTTCATTTTTATAGTTCTATGAATCATTTTCACACCTTTCTTTGCACACCATGTGTAAGAATCCCAATGCTGAGTGCTCTCTGAAGTCAGTGGAAATCTGTTATTAGTTCAGCTGGATATGAGTGTTTAAAAAAATTGTATTTTTTTTCCCTGATGACTAAGGACCAAGAAAAACAGATGGTTGGGTGAGGAATTTGGAGGTTGTAGGATAAACTCTTGCCAACAAGATTCCATAATATATTCAGTCAATTTGAGCAGTTTGATGACACCAAATATAGATAAGAATCACGTGTCTGCTTGTCTTAGTACCTTATGTGATGATTGAAAGAAAACTGATTTAACTTGAGCTGAGTGATATTTGTTTATTATAGAAAAGAGGTCCATATTTTTTAAACAAAACAAAATGTTTTCCTCCTCATGCTACTGACTTTGATGAATAATTTTATTTTTTACTTTTAAACAAAACAATGTTATTAATAATTTAAAAAGTGTTTAGATTCTATGATCAAATTGAACTTATCAGTTATGTGTATAGATTGATCAATAGATAAATATATAGCTATATACAAAAATTATTTGAATTGTTGTATGTTAGAAATAATAATTTTAAGTTCAGAAAAGACATCCTTATTTAAGATGATATACAGCAAAGTAGTTGTCCTTGCACAAAATTTTCACTGTAGTCCAGTGCCGAGTGACAGTCTATGGTGACACTTAGGCACCAGGACATATCTTTAATAGTGCTTGCCTACTATATACTCGTCTTTATTATTTTTGTCCTAAACCTTTTTTTGGCCTACATCCTGAGACTGTCTTTCTCTTAGATAGCCAGTCTATATACTCTTTATATCTGTCTTACTTCTCATGATTATGTTCTGTGATTATTTTCCTTTTCTTTACTTTTCAAATTTATTTTCCTTATAAATAAATTTGACAGACACATCCACATATCTTTGAAAGTAAAGCATTTAATGTCTCAACATTGGGGACTGTAGATGTTGTTTTAGAATAAGAATTAGTCATCCTATTATATTTTCTAATGGGCAATTAGAAAAAAAAATGAAAGACAGACAGCTCTGTGCATGGCTGAGTATCTTCAAGGATGCCTTTAGGAACAGAATCACATGGAGTATAAGGGGCTAGAGAAGCAAATTATCTTTTCACACTGGTTTTTATACAGTCAGAGATGAGAATCCATGAACTGGATATGGACATACTATGGTATCTTAAAAAATAATAAAACTTGAAGTAAGACAAACTTGTATTTTAAAGTAATAGAGTCCTGAAATAAAACTCATTTCTCTTCCTTGGTGACTATATTCTCTAAGGCAAGTTATAGCTAATGTGAATCTGTTTTCTCCTTCCCAAAATGAACATAGTAGTATCATACTTGAAGGTTGTTGAGATGTTAGAAACAATGCATATGAAGACTATATTGTGAGATTGAAATTGTTCTTTATTTTTATGATTTCCCATAGACTATTATTGATCAGAAAAGGTGAGATAAATGACAGTAGTGTGGCATTTCTGATGAAGGCCGGATGCTTACTTTAATGCTTATGCTTATTTTTTTCATTTTTCTCAATATATATTTGATGCACTAAAATAACATCAGAAAAATGTTCATGCTAGGTGTGGAGTTTAACTTTGGCAAGTTTGGTAATTGTTTTTCACCTTAAACTTTTCATTTGTCTGAAATTCTGAGCACTTGAGTTACTAACATGGAAAACAGCTTCAGAATATTGCTGCATTAACCCAGTCTGTAGCTCTTGATACTTGATTTCTGTAATCATAATACAAAATAATAATACTCTTATTTTTGCGTAGTGACTCACAGAATGCTAACATCTTTACAGTGGTATAGTGTAATCAGAAGATATTTTATGTATAGTTTTCAGAGAAAAAAGCAAATTATTCAAAGCCACAGGATTGTTAAGTGCAATATTCAAGGTAGAAACACCATACTTTATTAAGCTTTTTTCCCTCTACTCTGCATAGTTTCTTCATTCTTTGAAATCTTTGATTTTGTTTTGTAGAGAAGTAACTTCCCCTACATTAGTAGATGGATAGAATAATCTTTCATATTTATTTCTAGTATTTACCCAAATATTCTTAGATTTAAACACATTTCCTTACAAAGAGGTTTGATGAAAATGGGACTTCCTATACACTAAAACAACCTTCTGTGTGCTTTCTTCACTTGAAAAGGACCTTGTTTGAAAATCAGTAGGATACTAATTTTATATACTCACAATTTACTTTTCTGACACAAGAATTCTTTTGCATGTGACAAAAAAAAAAACCACATTTTATTTGTTAAAAAGTCACTAAAATAGAAAGAAAGAAATTGAAAAAAGTCATTTGTTAGGAATTTATTTTTCTTAAGTTGTGCTGCTATTTGAAAATAGTAAAATTCAGTATGAATATCAACTTTCACAAAGTGTTCCAAATTTTTGAAAGCCTCAATCATTTTCTTAAATTTCTGATATAATTTCATGTTTTTATGAAACATTTAAAAGATTCACTGATCTTTATCTTTGTGTAAAATGTTGTCTTTTGTTCCTCTTAGCAGAAAACTCCAAAGCTGACCACCTAAGCAAAAAATAATTTTAGAGTTGTTTTATTTTATCATCATTTTTCCTGAAGCTTTACTAGAAATTTGTAATTAAGAGAAGGGATATTTGCTGTGTTACAAACACTTTTTAAAATATAAGTGTATTTTATGGGGTATTGGTAATTTGCTGCACTGATCTCATTTTTTTCAGAGTTAACTGGTATAATATGTTTCATTGATATAGATGATTATTGTTAAAACGATTAACTCATCATGGGAGATTATTTTAGGGAATTTTAGTCCAATAAAATATAGGAACTTCCATGATATATCTAAAAATACTTATTTAACTCTTGGTTGAAGATGTCGTGTGTGTGCTTAGTGGCTCAGTCATATGCAAGATACAAGATCAAGATACAAAAGTCAACTATTTTTCTACATAGTGCTACCAAGATGTGCCACCAAAGGTCCGTCTAGTCAAGGCTATGGTTTTTCCAGTGGTCATGTATGGATGTGAGAGTTGGACTATAAAGAAAGCTGAATGCAGAAGAATTGATGCTTTTGAACTGTGGTGTTGGAGAAGACTCTTGAGAGTCCCTTGGACTGCAAGGAGATCCAACCAGTCCATCCTAAATGAGAATAGTCCTGGGTGTTCATTGGAAGGACTGATGTTGAAGCTGAAACTCCAATACTTTGGCCACATGATGTGAAGAATTGACTCATTTGAAAAGACCCTGATGCTGGGAAAGATTTAGGCAGGAGGAGAAGGGGATGACAGAGGATGAAATGGTTGGATGGCATCACTGACTCCATGGACATGGGTTTGGGTGGACTCCAGGAGTTGGTGATGGACAGGGAGGCCTGGTGTGCTGCAGTTCATGAGGTCAGAGTCAGACACAACTGAGCAGCTGAACTGAACTTAACTGAACTTATTTTCCAAAAGATTCTCATCCGCACCCTTAGCCCTACCACCTCTTCCCACCCTGTATTGCCAATCTTTCACTTAAAAAAAAAGGCTGAGATAAAGTCTAGTCTTCAGTGGGAAACTTTTTTTACTCTTCCAACCTGCATCAATAACTGAATTCTCTGATTTCTAGTATCTCTAATAATTCAGATCATGTTGCCTGACACTTGACTTTAAACAGCTGGTACAGTTCTCTGGATTTATCAGTTGTGTCACACTCTATATAGAATGCAAGCACTTTGTAAAAGAAGAAGCTGTTGTCTGTTTTCTTGCCTTATTTCTTCATCTATTTCTTTATGGGAACAATGAGATCCTTAATCTTTACATGTTAGCCTTCTATTACATTAGACTGCCTAGTTATAAATTCTGAAGAAGCTACAAAACTATCCTTTTTTTTTTTTTGGTAAATTCAGGATGTGCAACCTGACTTGCATTGACATACTTTTTGACTATAATAGTCCTAAAAAGTATATTTTTCTTCTTCTTTTTTTCCCCTTCATGACCCAGGAGAGTTTATTTGGATATGTTTTGAGAAAACATTGTGTTTATTTGTTTTTAGATAGTGTAATAGAGACCTTTTAGACTATCTGCCATGTTCCCAGTGGGGGTCTTGGCAGCTGGGACTGGTTTTTCTTTTTTTTTCTTTTGGTGACTGCAGGACAGGACTTATCTGCATGGTTTAGACACCAAATAGAGCAGGAATTTAGAATTTTGAATTCAGAGGTACTAGTAAATTTGGGGTCTTTTCTAAACAGAAACTGACAAACCACAAAGCAGCTGGAGAAATATTTTCCCCTTATGAAAGAGGAACAGGAAAAGACTTCAGGCAGAGAGAGTGGAATTTAAAGTACTCAGAATGAATTAGATTTGAAAGACTCTGTGACCCTAACAGTGAAGAAAGAGGGAAAGGGAATGTGTGTGTGTGTATGTGTGTGTGTGTGTGTGTGAAATGAATGTCAAGAACTAGAGGGACTGTAGAGGAATTGCCTTAATTCCTCATATCTTAGTTCTCTCCCCTCCAAGGCCTGCCTCACTATCTTCCTCTGAGGTCCATGAGCTACAGCTTTAGTTTTATCATACATTTCCTGAATTTTTAAAAGTGAACCCGAGTAGATTTCTGTTACTCACAAACCAAATAACTTTAACCCATACACAGAACCAGGGATGCAAAATGGGAAAATAAAGAATAAATATTAAAATTAAAGGAAGATAATTTAATAAAGCTACACTTACATTACTTACATTAATATGATAACAACTTCTGTTTAATTGGGAAAACTTTACAGTCCGAATCTAAAAAGCAAGGGACTTCAGACATTTTCCTCTTCAGCAGGTATCAAACATGGAAGTAATTTGTTACCTGCCCACAGAGACACACCTGAGGACTAAAACTATGCGCAAAGAGATGATTCCAAAGTTTTAAAGGTGGAAACATTCTGTAGAGTGAAGAGAAAGCAAGGGACTTTATTGTATCTAACTGGAGTTATAACAACGTTTGGAATTTGAATTCTGAACAGCTCCAAACCCAGAGTATGGAAATTATTTTCATTTAATGTAAAGCACTGATATAATGTGCAATCTACCATTCCAACAGAAAATGCACTGGTTCTAGAAGAATATGAGATGTCAAACTAATCAAGGAGATAATCTAAGCTGAGTCCTTTGGAGGGAAAAAAAAATCTATAGTTTTTTTTTTTATGGACCATTTTAAAAGTCTTTGTTGACTTTTTTTATAATATTGTTTCTGTTTTATATTTTGGTTATTGGGCCACAAGGCATGTGGGATCTTAGCTCCTTAATCTGGGATTGAACTGCACCCCGTGCATTGGAAGGTGAAGTTTTAATCACTGTACCACCAGAGAAGTCCCGTGATTCTATAGTTTTGGTGAGAGTTTCATTTATTACTTAGTGAGACAAAATCACATTACATAGAATTGGCAGATTTCCATGAATTTCACTCAAGTTAACTTCATGGTTGATGTTCTATTGTAGGAATATAGTCTTTCTAATATAATAATTTTAGTATTTTATATGTGATGTGTGTTTTGTTTTGTATTTTGTTCTTTTCAAGTGCATCTAATATAAACGAGAATTGTCTGAGTAGATCCAACATGTAGTTTCCCTTTAAAATGTTGATTCTCTTTAATGGCTGAGTAATACTCCATTGTGATTCTCAAAAAGTAGATATCCCAAAAAGTACTCTTACAGAGTGGCCTTTATTAGAGATTATTCTTATTTGTTGTCTTCATACTACATATGTAAAACTTTTATGCTTTCAATTTTAAGAATCCATGAGAGTAATAAAATCAAATAGTTCAGACTGATGCCCTGCTAGACCTAGAGGAGAATTTTTTCCATAGGCTTGATTCAGTATTTCTTAATCAGGAAAAACCTATGTATAAAGTAGGATACAAAGAAATATTCTTGTAAATGTTAAAACACTTTTAATTATTAAAATATATTTATCTCTATGATTTTGTTTACTCGTTGGCTGATAGCAACAATTGCTTCTCATTAGTTGGTATTACTGTTGTAATGCTTGAGGCTATTCACAGCCCATCTGCACACAGGAATAGCATTGCAGCTCTCAATTGATGGCAAAAAATAGGATGTATTCCATTTTGAACCCATCTAGTTCATCCAAATTGAATAGACTCTCTAACTCTAATGCTAAAGATCTTTTCAAAACTTCATGCTGGCTTAATTAACAGTTAATATTTTCCCAAAGCATCAATCTTTGTTAGAGGCTTGGTGAAGGCAAGAATGAATAAACAGTAAGATTTTTTTTCTTTTTTTTCTTTTTTTTCTAACAATAAGGGCCAAGTATCACATGTATCCGGTTAAAGAATTCTTTCTTTGATAAACAAAATAGTTGTATCAGCATATACAATAGATGATAGAATGGAGTATCAGCAAAAGAGTTGGGAGATGTCCTAATTGAAAGATAAGTTAAATGAGGAGAGTGGGCTGTGGAAGCTAATATTATTGCCTTTAAACAAGGCAAGTGAAGTATAGAAGAGAGAAGAAGAAATCCATTTCTCATTATAAAAGATCAAAAGGGAAAAAAAAAAAACATAGTTGCTCAGGCTTGTCTCACTCTTTGCCATCCTATGGACTGTAGCCAACCAGGCTCCTCTGTCCATGGAATTTTGCAGGCAAGGATACTGGAATGGTTTGCCATTTCCTTCTCCAGGGGGGTCTTCTGAACACAGGGATCGAACTCAGGCTCCCTGCATTGTGGGCAGACTCTTTACCGTCTGAGCTACCAGAGAAACCTATAAAAGACCAAAGAAGAATACTTAGTCCTAAGCTGAGGAACTGGAACAAAACTAACTCTAAATAAATGCTAGATGAAGGGATGAATAAATGAGGAATGGAAAAAAGTGAATAAATATATGGGTGCACTTTCCTAGTCCATTCAGCTAAAATAAGTGTTTAAGCACTGAATTTCATCTATATTGAGTGACAAAAGTTTTCATGAAGTTGAACACAATGTTGACAATGGAACTTAAATACTTTTTATCAGTTTATTATATTTCAAGTGCTTGTTTTAACATTGTGTGATGAGTGTAAATGAAAAAAACACTTCTTCCCTTCGAAGAAATTTTCATTATTCTAAACATACTCTGCAATTCTATACAGTTATCATTGAAGTAATCAAAGAGAAAGGAGTATATGCTCAGAAAGTGAGTTGAGAAATATGGAAACACTGAAGTAGCTAAATTTGCATTATAAGCAAATTTGTTTTCAAGTTTTTCATTAACTTTTATGTACATTTTTTCTATTATAAAAGTAATATGCATTTTATTTAGAAATATTTCATAAGGTAGACAATGAAGCAAATAAACACTCATAATCTTTTCCAGTCCATTGATCTTAACAAATACGTATATTGATTTTTAAAATACTTAGGAAGAATACCACAACAATTAACACTTATAATACTGAAAAAATTTCAGTAATGTTTCCTAAATGACTAGTTAAATTTGATGTAGCCAAATGATAAACTACAAGGCAACTATTAAAAGGATATTTTAAAAGCATATACATCACCGTTGCAAGATCCAGATAATAAATGCACATTATGCTTCCAGGGTCATACATTTATACCTGTATCTATTGTTGGTTTATTATTTAGTCACTATGTCATGTCCGACTCTTGTAATCCCATGGACTGTAGCCTGCCAGGCTCCTCTGTCCATGGGATTCTCCAAGCAAGAATACTGGAATGGGTTGCCGTTTCCTTTTCAAGGGGATCTTCCCAACCCAGGAATTGAACCTGGGTCTCCTACATCACAGGCAGATGATTTACCAACTGAGCTATGAGGGAAGCCCATCTGTATATTAGATAGGTAGATAGATAATATCTAAGTATTATCTATCTACCTGTCTATTACTGAAGAGTCACCACAACATAGACAATAACTTACTAGAAATAAAAGAACATGCTCTAAACCAAAAATTCAAAGAATGAATAAAAAGGAAAGATTAGCACTGTTGGTTGAAATTTGAATTAGTGGTCTGGGAAATCAAGTAGAAGAATGTCTCAAAACACAGGGGAAAAATATAAAGAGATGAAGTGGAAAAAAAAAAGTCAGGAAGAACAGATACAGAAGACATAACACATGAATAATATGATTTCAGAAGGAGAAAAGAAGAACAGATGGAGGAAGGACTATAATTAGACAAATAAAAAAAGAAATTCTCCTGGTGTGAAGAAAATTAGAGTGCAAATTAAAATTGTTCACTACATTCCAGGCAGGATTGGTGGAAAACAGACCTGGGTATATCGTGGCAAAATTCCTAAAATACTAAGTAAAAGGAAAATGCTCTTGTCTGCTACTCAGAAGGCTGAAGTTGTATAGAAAATAAATAATGTTTCATCAGTGACATCAAATTGATCTCCATCCCAGGTAAGATAGCTTTCACTTAGCAGCGAAATACTGAAAAATATGTAAGCCTTCATAAGCCATATCATTCTCCTATTTAATATTCAAGCTAAAATTCTTATCAAGCAAATCAGATCAGGAGTCTCAGTGGAAAGGTAGTGGAAGAAGAGAAACTATACATTAGTGAGTAGTGGGTAAGGATGGTAACTAATTATATACAATAAGTCCTAGTTACAGTTTCTTGATATAAAAGGTACAAACTGCTGTACAGGAACTAAAAGTACTAAACAATTATAGCAAAACTTACTAAATGGGGATGGAGTAGAAAAGGAAATAAACTACTTCCCATAGTTTTCTCTCTTTTTAGGGATGTATGTAAGAAAGTAAAAATATTTTCAGTCTTTATTTTTTTTTTCCTGTAGGAAGGGAAAAAAATATAAGATAAGAGAGTTTGTATGGATAAATGGTGGTTTTTATACACTGACTGAATAAAAATATTTTTTCAGGAGTGTTAAAGAAATATAATCACCTTTGGAAAGCAAAGAAGCCAAATCTGTTAATAGTTATAGCAAGTGTGAATGGTTGACATTTGTATTGAGTGGAGAGTCCTACCTGACATCCTGTGTTATCTGCATATCTATTAAAAAAGGGAGGAGAAAATAAAACTAAAATTTTAATTGAAACTCATTTAGAGAAACCTCAGGGAGCTATTTTAATTGTGGTCCCGATAAAGAATATTTGTTAAGACATTTCTTAGAGCTCTCTGTCCCTCCAGTTCAGTTCAGTCGCTCAGTTGTGTACAACTCTTTGCAACCCCATGGACTTTGGCATGCCAGGCCTCCCTGTCCATCTGCAACTCCTGGAGCTTGCTCAAACTCGATGTCCATTGAGTCAGTGATGCCATCCAGCCATCTCATTCTCTGTCATCACCTTCTCCTCCTGCCTTCAATCTTTCCCAGTACCAGGGTCTTTTCAAATGAGTCAGTTCTTTACATCAGGTGGCCAAAGGATTGGAGCTTCAGTTTCAGCATCAGTCCTTCCAATGGATATTCAGGACTGATTTCCTTTAGAAATCAGTTAGGTTAATCTTGGACTGGTTAGATCTCCTTGCAGTCCAAGGGACTCTGAAGAGTCTTCTCCAAAACCACAGTTCAAAAGCACCAATCCTTCAGTGCTTAGCTTTCTCTATAGTCCAACTCTCACAACCCTACATGACTACTGGAAAAACCATAGCTTTGATTGCATGGACCTTTGTTGGAAAAATTATGTCTCTTCATTTTTAATATGTGTCTAGGTTGGCCATAGCTTTTCTTCCAAGGGACAAGTGTCTTAATTTCATGGCTACAATCATCATCTGCAATGATTTTAGAGCTCATAAAAATAAAATCTGTCACTGTTTCCCCATCTATTTACCATGGTTTTTCCAGCAGTCATGTATGCATGTGAGAGCTGGACTATAAAGATAACTGAACACCAAAGAATTGATGCTTTTGAACTGTGGTGTTGGAGAAGACTCTTGAGAGTCCCTTGGACTGTAAGGAGATTCAGCCAGTCCGTCCTAATGGAAATCATTCCTGAATATTCATTTGAAGCTGAAGCTGAAACTCCAATATGTTGGCCACTTGACGTGAAGAACTGACTCATTGGAAAAGACCCTGGTGCTGGGAAAGATTGAAGGTGGGAGGAGAGGGGAGGATAGAGAATGAGATGGTTGGATGGCATCATCAACTCAATGGATGTGTTTGAGTAAACTCTGGGTGTTGCTGATGAACAGGGAGGCCTGGTATGCTGCAGTCCATGGGGTCACGAATAGTTGGATACGACTGAGTGACCGAAATAAACTGAACTGAACTGAATAGATATACCATCTAAATTAAAAAAAAAAAAATAGAAAATTCAAGAACAGAAATTCTAAGTTATCTTTCAAAAATGAGGTCCTAAGCAAGGATCTCACTCTTCCTATAGAAAAGGATCACAGATGTCCCTTCTTATATAGAAATAAGAGAAAGCATCAAAGGGAGGAAATCAATTCTGACTCCATTTTGGAAACTGTTTCTTTGACTTGCTTTTATTATTGTTATCATACTCACCGGCTTGCCTGGAGTACCTTGCCCCTCTGCTTGACTGTGAACTAAAGTGCTTTTGTTCAGCTTATGAAGAGATAGTTTGTCCCTGCCCACCTGTGAATAGAAGAGATTAACACACTCCTTCTGAAGACTGGACATTGCCCTGGAGATGTGGACTGAAGACTCCCTTGACTTCCTCACTGCATCTGCCTCTCTATTATGCCTTTTGACTTTAGTTCCTCATTGCTTCTTTCTCTGTGATCTATAAAAGAACCTGGCATCCAAACCCCCAAAAGATGGTTTTTTGAAGCGCTAGCCTGACATTTTCTCAGTCAGCTGGCTCCCCAATTAAAGTCTCTTCCTTGCCTCAATACCTCATCTCTCTGAATCATTGGCCTGTTTTGTGGTAAGCAGAGTGAGTTTGGACTCAGTGACAAAAGTTCTTTATTTTCACAATAAATAAAAATGAAAAAAAAAAAAAAAAGGTCTAAAGAGGAACTTTAGTCTAATTAGTTTGACCAAAGTATACATGTCTGTAGATTCCATTTAACTAAGTAATTATTGATTCAACAAAGTGTTACTGAGTGACAGTTATGTGCATAGCACTGTGATTGTTTTGGGAGGAACAGAGTTAAAGATAAATGTTTCTCCTTAAGAAATGTACACACACACTCGCTGCTACTGCTGCTAAGTCACTTCAGTCGTGTCTGACTCTGTTCGACCCCATAGACAGCAGCCCACCAGGCTCCCCCGTCCCTGGGATTCTCCAGGCAAGAACACTGGAGTGGGTTTCCATTTCCCTCTCCAATGCATGAAAGTGAAAGTGAAAGTGAAGTCGCTCAGTCATGTCCGACTCTTGGCGACCCCATGGACTGCAGCCCAGCAGGCTCCCCCATCCATGGGATTCTCCAGGCAAGAGTACTGGAGTGGGGTGCCACACACTCACTAACACACTATAATTCTGTAAAATAGGTACTTGAAACATTGGTAGCTATGTGCAAGCTATTTAATAAGTAAGTTAGAATCTCAGATTTCAATTGTTGATAAACTATTCTGATATTTTCAGATCTGAACATTGAGATAACTCCTTTTAACAAAACAGTTTAGCAGTTAGTATTGGTTTTAGCCAAAGTAATGAATTAAACTCAGAACTCTGAATAGTAGGGTTTGGTATTTTTTTCTAATAAAACATTTTCAAAAGATATAATACACTTTCTAGTAGCAGTGAACTCTTAATTTGTGTAAACTTTCACTTCTGGAAGTAATGTCAAGAGGAAGGAAAGCATCCATGATAGTTTATTTTCTCAGAGTAATACCAACTTAGTTACACATTGTAATATCTCCAAATTTCAGAACATGTCTTCCAATTAATATGTTTGCAACTTTAATCTCAATTTCCCCACCTCTTTTTAGCACTATATAAAATAACAATACATCCATCTTCTCAGATTTAGTAGAGTTGCTATATCTGGTGAGCAACATTTATGTGTTTAGCTTCTACACTTAAAAGCAAGGTTTTCACTCAAGTGTAGTCTCTAAAATTTGGTTAGAGAGTACAGAGTCAACTCTTAACAGCTGTCTGATTTTTTTATGATTTTTCAAGCAGAATAATGATATAGTAGTCACATTTGCTAGCTGAAAATTCAGAAAGACTCTTAAATTTTTATATTAAATAAATTTAAGAGAAAAAGATAAAACTGACTCAAAAGTAATTCTTAAAATTGAAAAGTGGGAATAAGACTACATGAGGGGGAAATGCGTAAGTAACTATGATATTTTAACTAAATATACAGAAATGTTGGTTTTATTCTAGTAAATTTATATAACATATAATGAATCCAAAACATTCAGAGCACTTTCACCTGCTGGGTGAAATAAATATAATAGATCCTTGCAAAACTGCAAGTTATTAATATCTTCTAGTTGAAAATTTCACTGCATATTCATACCTCATGAATTGATAATGATTCATCAGCTTGTGAATGTCTCATTTTTTGTACA
The DNA here is from genome assembly GCF_000754665.1 of Bison bison bison. Taxonomy (NCBI): domain Eukaryota; kingdom Metazoa; phylum Chordata; class Mammalia; order Artiodactyla; family Bovidae; genus Bison; species Bison bison. The sequence goes on along the minus strand of NW_011494902.1, from coordinate 11,929,727 downwards.
AAGTTTGTCAGAAGGGTAAGAAAATAAGAAGCAATTTGAAAAAACTACTTTAAATATTTCAATAGAATTAAAATAAGCCCTAATTTAATATGTATTTTATATACACAAGAAGCACTGTTGTTTGAGGGTTTTTGCAACTTTTTTTGTGTGTTGAAAACATATATTGTCTGACATATCAAGATATATATTTTATAAAATATGTGGTTATTCTATTTGATGTCCTGAAAGCTTTCAAGTTAGCTTTTTTTTTTTAGCTTAAATCTTTTTTTAAAGAAAATAACTACAATCCTCCTATCTCTATAGGGAAAGTGTCAATGAAGTGCAAATCTGAACTTCTGAAAATGATATTATTATTATCTGCCTAAAAAGCATTAACAAAGGTGATTCCCTCCACAGAGTTCATAAAAGATGACAGAAACCACAGGAGGGATGATAGATTAGTAAAATATTATTTGTTATTCTGTATACATGTTCATCATTGAATCATGCTATACCAAGACTGTTAATGTTATTTTATCCCTTAACAAAATCAATGATGATAAGAGTCAAATTTTGGACCCAAAAGACTCCCTCACCATAAGACTGCCCTTCTACTAATACACATTGAAAACATATTTTAAACTGGTTTAAGTAGAGATGTAAGGCAGTTAATATACACCATGGAGCCAGGCATATAGAGTAATAGGTGCTCAATAATTCTTTGTATAATTAGATAATTTATTCACTTCTATTTGAGATTATCTTTAGCATATTCTAGGACTTCCTTGGTAGTTCAGCTGGTAAAGAAATCACCAGCAATTCAGGATACACTGGTTTGATTCATGGGTTGGGAAGATACCCTGGAGAAGGGATAGGTCACCCACTCCAATATTCTTGGGCTTCCCTGGTGGCTCAGATGGTAAAGAATCCACCAGCAATTCAGGATACACTGGTTTGATTCATGGGTTGGGAAGATACCCTGGAGAAGGGATAGGTTACCCACTCCAATATTCTTGGGCTTCCCTGGTGGCTCAGATGGTAAAGAATCCACCAGCAATGCAGGATACACCAGTTTGATTCATGAGTTGGGAAGAGTCAGACACAACTGAATGACTAAACACCACACAGTTTATAATAATCGCGAGAAAAAGAACCATGAAAATGTTCGTTTTCACTACAAGCTTTTTAAAAAGCAAAGTGTTAGTCAGTTGTGTCCAACTCTTTGCATCCCCATGGACTGTAGCCAGCCAGACTCCTCTGTCCATAGGATTTTCCAGGCAAGAACACTGGAATGGGTTACCATTTCCTTCCCCAGGGGATCATCCCAATCCAGGGATCTAACCTGGGTCTCCTGCATTACAGGCAGATTCTTTAACTTCTGAGCCATAAGGGAAACCCTTTAAAAAGCAAATATAAATCAACCATAATGTAAAATCAATCATATATTTTAAATTATCTGACCACTCTTCTATAACTCTTCTACAATTTTGTATGCATGATACAGTGTAGATCATATTATGTTAAGTGAGGAAAGAGAGGGAGAGGCGAGGAGAGAGAGAGAGCAAATTTTCTTAAGATAAAAAGGAGAGTGTAGATATGGCAGAGACACTGATGGTTTCCTATCCATTATTTGGTCCCTGTTTCTTCCTTTTTTGGGGGGAACATTTACTTCTAGCTTTATACTTGCCTATAATAAATATTTAATTCAGTTATATATGTTGAATGAATGTTTCAGACAAGGGATGATCACTGGGCTAAATTTATTATTTTCAAACTGTAACATGAATTGGATTTACCAAGGGGACTTGCTAATATATAGATTGCTGGGTCCCATCCTCAGTGTTTCCTAATTCAGTTCATCAGAAGTAGAGCCAGAAAGCTTCCATTTTGAACTAGTTCCTCAAAAGGTGCTAAAGAGAATATAGTTTGAAAACCTTTAGTCTAAGCCAATAATAGTAATTCCTAATGCTATGCAGATAGAAGTCTAAATATTCACGCATAGTGGTTTATGACTACTCTCCATTCTTATTAATAATTTTCTGTTCTAACTGATAGTTAACCAAGGTGGTTTTAAAATAATCAAATATCACTCCACAATAATCCATGTTTCTTTATTGGCTTAGAAAAGTACATGGGATCCAGTTCTGTCTAATAGCAATGAGAAGAGTTCTACTGACTACTTCTGTGCATGCATTTGCATGCTCAGTCTTGTCCTACTCTTTTCAACACCATGAACTCCAGTCCGCCAGGCTCCTCTGTCCATGGGATTTCCCAGGCAAGAATATTGGAGTGGGTAGCCATTTCTTCCTCCAGAGGATTGTCCTAACCCAGGGACTGAACCCAAGTCTCCTGCATCTCCAACACTGGCAGGCAGATTCTTTACCACTGAGGCATGGATTATCTTACTGAAAACTTTTGGAAAATACTTTCTTATTTTTGAAAATAATGCCTGGGAGGAAAGGCATTTCTGGATGTGGGTTTAGTCTTCCACATGCATGTGAAAAGCTACCTTTGGATCAAAAGGGGAGTTAGTTTAAGAGGATAAACTACTAATTACTGTAAAAAGCTGAGCAGAGACATGAAAAGGATCTGGAACTTTTCTGATATTTTCGAGCAATCTATTGGGGGATTCATACAGCCTTCATATTTTTTGTTACATGAGATCATGTTACATAAGCTTATTTTTTTAAGCTCCTCTTCATAGAGCTATTCTTTTCCTGGTAGCCAGAATCATCCTAACTGATGCACTGGATTATCCAAATAGCATAGTATGTTAAAAAGTACTCTGTCTCTTGATAAGAAAGCAAAATGTGAAGAAGCAAAGGGATGATAATTATATATAAGATTAAAAGTCATTAGTTTAAAATGATTGTACATGTATTCAATAGGAAAAAATTCCACTTAATCATTTAATGATTGCAAATGCTGTGATTTACTTTATTTGTAGTTTCAAAAAAAATTCTAACAGAATATTAGATGCGGTCATCATCTTTTTGAAAGAAACTAGATGAAATTTGTAAAATATCATTTTTTAAATTTAAATCAGAGACTTTAATTTTCCAAAAATATCCTCTAATGCTAGTTATTTTGGGGTAAGATGAATAAAGAAAAAAAACATTACTTCTTGGAAATAAATCTACTTTTTATATTTCATATTTCAAAAAATCAGTTACTTCTATTGCTAACATTTTAAAATATTGCTTAAAGATTCCTCTGTATTAGACTTTTATTTTTATTTTTCCCCCATTACTATTCAAGCATAGTTTTAGTATTTCTGTGCAGAAGGAATCAGGTTTTACACTGAATACAGTCTGTCATTGAAAAATGATCTTGACAGAATTAAAGAACAGACACAGGGCTGACATGGAAACAATGGGACTTTTAAGATACAAGAAAGTCATTAAGCCTAGTTCATTGATGTACAGTACCCAAACTGCCATATTTTATTCTGGATAGAAACAACTCCTCCTGGTTCACAACCAATTGAAATGTATATATGGATCAAACATTTGGAGACCAAGCTTGTATTTATATTTACTGCTACTAAAATTGATTGAAGAGCGTGATTTTGAATCAACAAAAAAAGTGGGTAACTCCCCTAAATTCAGCAGATTCATTTACCCATTATTGACCCAACTGGCTCCTCTGGTGGCTGAGATGGTAAATAACCTACCTGCAATGCAGGAGATGCAGGTTCAATCCCAGGTTCCCTGGGTTGGGAAGATCCCCCGGAGAAGGGAATGCCTAGCCACGCCAGTGTTCTTGCCTGGAGAACTCCATGGACAGCACAGCCTGATGGGCTACAGTTCATAGGGTAGCAAAGGATCAGACATGAGTGAGCAACTAACACTTTGACTTTAGACAAACATATCCTGCCCCAAAGGAATGGTCAAAATGCAACCTCTTCTCAAAGAGACAAATACGGGAATAAACCGGGATAAAAATTTCTTTTGCCACAGTCATTTTTCACATAGGCCATTCCCCTGGGGGAGGAGTGAGTGGTGAATGAGGCCATAGTGCACCTGGAAATGCTTCTGCCATTATTTTTTCTGCTTGAGAAGTAGAGTAAAATTTTGCCATCTGGTGTATGTGCAAGAGGAATGATTAATAAGTGGCCTACTCTGTATCTCTAGCCAATACTTTTCAGTTTCCTGTCTCTTATTAGAGACTATTAGGTTTTTAGTCAATCAAGAACATGACTGGTCTCATAGCAAAAGAAATCAGCAGTTCTTCAGATTTCTCCATGATACCCTTTTGAGGGGAGTGTTTTTCTGGGTATACAAGTATTCAAAATTAGGAAAGGAGTATGTCAAGGCTGTACATTATCACCCTGGGCTTATTTAACTTATATGAAGAGTACATCATGCAAAATGCCAGGCTGTATGACTCACAAGCTGGCATCAAGATTGATGGGAGAAAAATCAACAGCCTCAGATAGGCAAATGATACCACTTTAATGGGAGCAAGTGAAGAGGAACCAAAGAACCTCTTGATGAAGGTGAAAGAGGACAGTTAAAAGTCTAGCTTAAAACTCAACATTCAAAAACTAAGATCATGCATCCCATCCTGTTCCATCACTTCATGGTAGGTAGATGGGGAAAAAGTGGAAACAGTGACATATTTTATTTTCTTGATCTTCAAAATCACTGCCAACAGTGGCTGCAGCCACTAAATTAAAAGAAGCTTGTTCCTCAGAAGAAAAGCTATGACATGTACACCCGTGGCTGATTCATGGCAATGTATGGCAAAACCACTGCAATATTGTAATGTAATTCACATCCAATTAAAAAGAATAAATTTATTTAAAAAACTAAAAAATTCTAATAATAATAAAAAAAAAGCTGTGACAAACCTAGACATTGTATTAAAAAGCAGACACATTACTTTGCTGACAAAGGTCCATCTAGCTAAAGCTATGGTTTTACTAGTAGTCATGTATGGATGTGAGAATTGAACCATAAAGAAGGCTGAACACTGAAGAATTGATGCTTTTGAACTGTTGTGCTGGAGAAGGCTCTTGAGACTCCATTGGACAGCAAGGAGATCAAACCAGTTAATTCTAAAGGAAATCAACCATGAATATTCATTGGAAGTACTGATGCTGAAGCTGAAGTTTCAATGCTTTGGCCACCCGATTGGAAGAGCATACTTGTTGGGAACTTGATTCTGGGAAAGACTGAGGGCAAGAGGAGAAGAGGGTGACGGTGGATGATATGGTTGGATGGCATCACTGACTCAATGGATATGAGTTTGAACAAACTTGGGGAGATAGTGACAAACAAGGAAGCCTGGTGTGCTGGAATTCATGGAGTTGCAAAGAGTCAGACTTGACTTAGCAACTGAACAATGATGGTAGTGTTCAATTTACTTTTTATCATCACCAGAAAGTTCTAAATTATGTCATAAAATGGCATTAGTATAGTTAACTCCAAGACCAAAATTATGTTCTTTCTTCTAATTCACACCTCAAAATATTCCCAGGTACCATGTTCATTCAAATTTATCAGAGGTTTTGCAACAAAATTGTCAACCACATAAAGATACCCATGATTTAATTTCTGAGAAAAAAAATTAGAACCCCAAATATAATTTCCTTTCCTTAGTGAGAGTAAAAGTCCAAAGTAATTAACTACAGATTTAAAAAATAAAGTCTGAAAATATTCCCCAGTTGTTTATTCTGCTCTGTATCAGCCAGAAATGGATTCATTTACTTGAAGCCTGAGTAGTTTTGGTGTTCTTCCATCATCAGCTGTCTCTAAACAGACTAAGTTCAGTTTCTTCAGTACTTTCAAATTTTGAATTAATCTAACCCAAAATTCACAGATGTTCTTTAATTTTTAAAGAGTATTAGTAGTATTACCTCTTGTAATTGGGTAAATTAGATGCAGAGTACAAACCTCTATCATAAATTTTAGAAATGCAAGTCACTCACTTCACAGTCACTAGAGTTTTTTTTTTTTTTTTTGCCCACTTTCCTAGGCAAAAATGATGTTCCCAGATGTAATTCTACAGGTAAACCAGACAGTTGATGTTCATCCTGTGGAAAAGCACAGGGAGCTCTTAGTGATTTCTGTGGGAAGGATCAAGCCACAGTAGCTTTTTAGGGTCCAGCCTCACTGTTCAGCATATCACATTTGTCCAGAAATTGTGATTTATGAACTGAAACTCATTGAGAAATAAATATCTTATTTAAAAAAAGACTGTTTATGACACTACAGTTACCATATTTAGTGTGTCCTTAGGGAAAAATTACCCTTGTATATTGTATTTGCTCTCTGAGTGTGGCCACTGAGAGGGTCCTACTTTTTTTGCAAAGTTGAGTAATTTGTAATTAGACAACTACAGTTACCAGGACTTACTTGGTATGCCTTCCTATCTGGCCAGCATATTCAAAATTTTTTAAATTTCTGTTTCTCATTGGCTCCATGTGGCTGGGGCCTTGAACTGTACTTGGTCATTTGAGTTTCCTCTTCGAGATCTGGCCGCTTCTGTCTCTATTTTGTACCTTTATCCCACCCACTGCCATTCATTTTTTTCATTCATAGTAATACTAAAACAGCTACCCTCTATTTTAGCACATCTTTACAAGCAGTTAAACCCAAGAACATATTTAGTGTTTCTTACTTATTTTAGGCTTGTCCTTTAAGATTATGGCCTTACTTTTAAGAAAATCTCTTCTTAGTCTTCATTCCTCTGCTGTTTTTACTGTTCTCACACCACTCCTGAGAGTTGTATTGATGTATGTATATATATATATTTAAAACCAATCCAGTTACCATTTGAATACCTGAGAAAATCTGTCTGATAGAAACTGAGATTTTCCAACAGGTCTATGTAGTTGCTTATTCATGTTTTAGTGTATAATAGCTTTCTCAAACTCTTTCTTTCCTCAAAGAAGACTAGGTACTGTATTCTTTACATCAGCATTCTTCATAATGAGATATGTGAACTCCACTCAAAATGCCTATAAATTGCATTAAACCATTATGGATAATCAATCCCATGTCACCTGAGCTAATTTAGGTGAAAACCTAAATAAAGTGACTCACATGTCTACCACAAACTTTAATATCCATTTGTTATTTTGGTCACTAAGTGCCAGTCTTTGTATTTCTCAAAGTCATAGAAAAGACCAAGGTGCTATGGTTTTAGAACACAAATAAATGTACTTTTTTTTTTCTATTCTGAATTTAGAATCACTTAGGTAGCAATTTCTAGGAGGTAAATAAAATTCACCTTGTCAGCGGTGATACTGATAAAGCTATTTGGACAGCATATCTTTATCGTATGTCATAAGTAAAAAGAACTTGCTAATGGCATGTATTTCTCTGCAGTCTAAATCTTAGAACTTCCCATACAAAGCACTAGTCAAGAATTGTCTCAAACTTGGAATGGAAGGAAGAGAGAGGATAGATGTTATCACTTATATGGGGAATCTAGAAATAAAATGAATGAATATAACAAAACAGATTCAGGCTCACATATATGGAGAGAACACTAGTGGTTACCAGTAGGGAGAGGAAAGCAGGGAGAGGCAAGATAAGGGTAGTAGATTAAGAGGTACAAACTACTATGTGTAAAATGAACAAGCTATGTTTATTGGTTGTATTGTACAGCACAGGGAATATAGATAATATTTTTAAATAACTATAAATGTAGCTATTATATATATAACTTTTAGTTATATGTATATAGAATCTATTTTAAAAATTTGAATCACTATGCTGTATACCTGAAACTAATATTATATTGTAAATTAACTATACTTTAATAAAACATTAAAAATAAAGATGAGCATTACCCAGTGTTGTCAAGTATACAGATGTGAAATTCCTACACATTGATGGGGTATGTAAAATTGTACTTAAGAATAATTAGTTTGTTATAAACTCACTATAGTGTTAACATACAAAGCAGTCATTCCATCCCCAGTTATTCATCTAGACGAAAAGGTAACCAGTACCCAGAAGAGTTCATACAGCATACCCATATAGCACCAGGACCTGGAATAGCTCATTGCTCATCAACTCATGAAAGATAAACAATCCAGTGTATAATTATAGTAAACAGAACAGAGTATAGATACATACTATCTACTAAAACTTGCTGCTACCATGTTGAGCCAAAAAAGACAGAACCCAAAATGGTGATATGGCATGGTGTCCCATGGGGTAGGGAGGCAGGGGGGTTCTGAAACTGAAAATTTAAACTGTCACACCACACAGCAGACTAGTTGACCCCTGGAGATGGGTAAGGGCTGATTCATTTCAAGGAAGCATGGGGGAACTTTCTGGAAGCATTCTACATCTTGGAAAAGGTGATGGATACCCAAGAATATACATGTATGGATTCTTTGAATTGTATACTAAATTGGTGAATTTTACTGTATGTAAACTAGAGCTGTTTTGATTTGATTAGTATCTCTGTATTTTGATAAAATATATGCCAATTCAGGTTTTCAACTCTTTCCTTTTAATATTCTTACCTCCCTATGCTTCCCATTTTCCACTTGTTTCTTCATGTCTTTTTTTTTTAAACATTTCTTTCACCTGTAATTTACAATTGTTTATGTCAAAGTTATCCCTGGTTGCAACCTTTATGTTTAGACATATCCTTATCAACTGATTTGACTATATTGTTCAATAGCCTCACCTATATTACTGAAAACATAGTCTCTAAATTAAAATTTTAATAGTCATCATAGTCATCAATTATAGTATTTTTAAGCAGGTTGGGCTGTTTGAAGGGTACCGCACATACATAAATGTATTCTCTAGGTTTTATAATAGTACATTATTCAGTTGAAAACAGTTTTTCTACCACTTGAAACATTTCTTGAGCTTTTGTCATCATTATTATGTGGTTGTGGTTGTCCCTACAATAACCTTTTAGATGTCATTGCTTTGAGAACAAGCTATTTCACTGCAACAGCATTTTTGAATCCTGGACCTTAAAAGTCAATAGTGTTCTTTCTATGACCTACTTTCAACATAGCAATGTGACACATGGGAAACATACATTGATAAATGAGGATCTTTGTTGAACATTAGAACAAAAAGAACTAAATTGGGTCTCCAGACATTAATTATTCTCAGAGACACAGTCCATCTTAGTGATCTTCAAACTGAGAGATAATTTTACACTCTAACATGATTAAGCATGGAAATGTTTTAGACTTGGTGTGCAGTAAGCAGTATTACAAATGGGTTGAGAAGAAGTGGGGGGAAAAGACTTATGAACACATTTATAAATTAAATTGAGAATGGTAATATCCCCAGACTTGAGACATTTTGAATAAGCAAAGCTATCTAATTCAAAATCTGAAAAGAATAGATAATTTACCGTCTTCTGCCCAGTCTATTAATACCCTAGGCGCAACTTACTTTATAAAGCAGATAAAAGAACTTTCACAAAGAGTTGTAGCTTGATCAAAGTCAACACAAATGATTTGGATTAATGCTCATCATAAGTAAAACACAAGCAAACACATATTTTGCCTTTTTATTTTTTCATAATGCTAGTTTATTTTAATCTTATATGTGAGAAATATATAGTCAATTTATCTTGCCAAGTGGATACTATTTATGTTGATTATTGTAGATCTGAGCTTGTTATGAGTTCATATTAAATAATGTATATGAAAAGGGTTTTGGAAAATATAAAGCATTATACAAGTGAAGGTGATTATTATGATTATAATCATCTTAAATATTGAGAGTAACTGTGACCATCTTAAAATATGCTTCCAACCAAGATAATCAGTCAGTCAGTCTGTTGCGTTTATTTTATAAGTGCATGGTCAGAATTCTGTGTTATATCAACTGGTGAGGGAGAAAGGAAGGAAAATATATGATCTGTGTCTTTTGAAAGACTTCACAGTTTGAAGGAGGCCTATGATCTTAAATGAATGAATGAGAGATAACATATGCACACCATATACCAAATGTCAAGAATATAAATTATGACAAGATTAATACAAAGTATCTACTCTTTGAGGAACAGTAAGGCAAACAAAGGCAACCAAATAACTGCAGTAAAATCAGTTGGGAATAATAAATATTTGCACAAAGCACATGTTGCACATAGGTTGGTCAGCTTAGCACAGTGGTGGCATTTTAGCAGACCATAATCACAAATTTGATAGAAAAATATGTTTTATTTGACCAAATTCAGTGTCATAGTTTTCCTCCTTCCATCCTTTCCTCCCTCGATCCATCCTTCCCTTTCTTCCTTTCTTTCTTCCGACAGAAGATGCATAAGACCCCTATACTGAACATTGTAAATCTATATGATGGCCACAAAGGGTGTGACCACGTGGACTATAGCCCACCAGGCTCCTCCGTCCATGGGATTTTCCAGGCAAGAGTACTGGAGTGGGTTGCCATTTCCTTCTCCAATATTATGGGCTACAAATAAAATCTTTAATAAATAAAACATGCACTGTTAGCACTGAAATTGAACTTCACCATACTTAAAAGCTGACAAATTATCATGTTGATATTTCATAGATTCTGGAAGAAGACAGAAGACTTTTGAATTAGAAAAATAGAGACATTGCTACTCATAGCTAAAGAAGCAGCTTTAGTGTTGCCATATTTGCTTTGGTGCTCTTGTTCCCCATCCCCCAAGATCACAGGATTCCGTGATGGGACTAGGTAGATGCCTGCATATACAGTGGGCTGGATTATAGGTGAAGAACACTGACTTTGGGGAATCAAGTGCTTTCATAGCAAGTAGTAAGCAAGCCTGTTTTTGTTTTTCAGCTGGGGGCAAACATTATCTCATTTCTCAAAGTAACCAGCAACGTAAACAACACTGAGAAATGTTCCAGTTCTTTAGAGAGCAGTCATATGCAGCAAGATTTGTTGGAGGAATACAAAATACCAAAGAATGAATCTCCCAACAGGTACTATGTTTATGAATAGTATGTCTAAATATGAATTATATAACTATATTAATCCTCTCCAAGTTAATTTATGAGTCTACTGGAAGTCCGATCAAAATCTCAAGTTCATTTGAGATTATGAAAAAACATCCATAGCTAGAGGAATGTGTATTGAAGAACTAGGATGGATTTTTATTGGGTTATATTTTGTAAAATTGATGACAGTTATGTTGTATGATTCAGAATTTCATTTAAAAATATGTCTACCTTAGTAAAACTCTTCTATAGGTATTGGGTTAGCCAAATTGTTCATTTGGGTTTTCCCATAAGATGTTATGGAAAAACCCAAACAAACTTTCTGGCCAGTTCCCATACATAAAGACGTTCACAGTGTGATGCTTCTGCGATATTGTTTATCTTGGAAAAAACTCTAATTGCTTATTGATATTAGAATGGACAAATAAGTTATTAACTAGAAATTAAAATTGTTTAATTTTTATTTAGACCCAGTGGGATAATGCTAAAAATCTAATGTTCAGTAAAAATAAGAAGAATAGATGCCATGTATGCATATTAAAAATATTGAACATCATTTATTATTTATCAATATAAAATGGTAGTTATTTGATACCATAGGCAGGAAAAAAAACACAATTTGAGGATAGTTATTACCTTTAGATAAAGAGCAAAATTTGGGAATAAAATAGAATGGAAATCTTTAACAGTTTATGAAATGTTTTACTTCTTTAAAATAAGATTTGAAGCAACTATGGCAAAATGTTAATTGCTAAATCTCAAGGGTGGGAATATAGATATCTATCACAATATCATTTCAAACTCTATGCTTAAAACATTTCAATATTAAAAAACATACAACATATTAGTGCTTTACCTGCCTTCCTGCCTCTCTGAATAAATTAATGCACATGGAAGTATTAAGAATTTTATTCAGTAAACGTACTTACAAGATATTAGTGATTAGTTTTGATTGTGAGCCCTGTTTTCATGTTTGTTTAAAATTTAATCAAATCATGAAATATAGAATATTATACATCAGTTGAAAGACAGTGAGGATAAGCAAGACAAGCTCAGCTTGGAAGGTTATTTGCAGTAGGGATAATTTTTTAAATTTATTTTTTATTGAAGGATAATTGCTTTACAGAATTTTGCTGTTTTCTGTAAAAATTCAATATGAGACAGCCAGAGGTATACATATATCCCCTTCATTTTTAACATCCCTCCCATGTCCCTCCCTTTCACAACCCTCTAGATGATAGAGAGCCCCTGCTTGAGTTTTCTGAGCCATACAGCAAATTCCTGATGGCTATCTCTTTTGCATACAGTAATGTAAGTTTCCATGTTAAACTTTCCATAACTCTCACCCTCTCCTCCCCCTCCCCATATCCATAACTCTATTCTCTGTTTTTGTATCTGTTTCTCCATTGCTGCCTTGTAAATAAATTCTCCAGTAACAATTTTCTAGATTCTGTATATGTGTGTTAGAATACTATATTTATCTTTTTCTTTCTGAATCACTTCACTCTGTATAATAGGTTCTAGGTTCATCCATCTCATCAGAACTGACTCTAATGCATTTTTTATGGCTGAATAATATTCCATTGTGTAGATGAACGACAACTTCTTTATCTATTCAACTGTAGAAGGACATCTAGGTGGCTTTCATGTTCTAATTATTGTAAATAGTGCTGTAATGAACAATGGAATACACTGTTTTTTTCAATTTTGGTTTCCTCAGGGTATATGCCTAGGAGTGGAATTGCTGGGTCATATAGTGGCTTTATTCCTAGTTTTTAAGGAATCTCCATAGCGTCTTCCATAGTGGCTGTATCGATTTACATTCCCACCAACAGTGTAAGAGCATTTCCTTTTCTCCACACTCACTCCAGCATTTATTGTTTGTACACTTTTTGATGACAGTCATTCTGACCTGTGATAGGTGATATCTCATTGTGGTTTCGATTTGCATTTCTCAAATAATGAGAAAAGAAAATTAGATTTACCAAGGGAACATTTCATGGAAAGATGGAATCAATAAATGACAGAAATTGTATGGACCTAACAGAAGCAGAAGATATTAAGAAGAGATGGCAAGAATACACAGAAGAAATGTACAAAAAAGATCTTCACAACCCAGATAATCACAATGGTGTGATCACTCACACTCACCTAGAGCCAGACATCCTGGAATGTGAAGTCAAGTGGGCCTTAGGAAGCATCACTAGTAACAAAGCTACGGGAAGTGATGGATTCCAGTTGAGCAATTTCAAATCCTAAAAGATGATGCTGTGGAAGTGCTGCACTCAATATGCCAGCAAATTTGGAAAACTCAGCAGTGGCCACAGGACTGGAAAAGGTCAGTTTTCTTTCCAATCCCAAAGAAAGGCAATGTCAAGGAATGTTCAAACTACCCCCACAGTTGCACTCATCTCACAGGCTAGCAAAGTAATGCTCAATTCTCCAAGCCAGGCTTCAGCAATATGTGAACCATGAACTTCCAAATATTTAAGCTGGTTTTAGAAAAGGTAGAGGAACCAGAGATCAAATTACCAACATCTGCTAGATCATCAAAAAAGCAAGAGAGTTCCAGAAAAACATCTATTTCTGCTTTATTGACTATGCCAAATTGACTGTGTGGATCACAATATACTGTGGAAAATTCTGAAAGAGATGGGAATACCAGACCACCTGACCTGCCTCTTGAGAAACCTGTATGCAGGTCAGGAAGCAACATTTAGAACTGGACAAGGAACAACAGACTGGTTCCAAATAGAAAAAGGAGTATGTCAAAGCTGTGTATTGTCACCCTGCTTATTTAACTTATATGCAGAGTACATCATGAGAAATGCTGGGCTGGAAGAAGCACAAGCTAGAATCAAGATTGCCGGGAGAAATATCAATGACCTCAAATATGCAGATGACACCACTCTTATGACAGAAAGTGAAGGACTAAAGAGCCTCTTGATGAAAGTGAAAGAGGAGAGTGAAAAATTTGGCTTAAAGCTCAACATTCAGAAAACTAAAATCATGGCATCTGATCCCATCCCTTCATGGGAAATAGATGGGGAAACAGTGGAAACAGTGGCTGACTTTATTTTTCTGGCCTCCAAAATCACTGTAGATGATGACTGCTGCCATGAAATTAAAAGACACTTACTCCTTGGAAGGAAAGTTATGACCAACCTAGATAGCATATTAAAAAGCAGAGACATTACTTTGTCCACAAAGGTCCATCTAGTCAAGGCTATGGTTTTTCCAGTAGTCATGTATGGATGTGAGTTTTGGACTATTAAGAAAGCTGAGTCCAGAAGAATTGATGCTTTTGAACTGTGGTGTTGGAGAAGACTCTTGAGAGTCCCTTGGACTGCAAGGAGATCCAACCAGTCCATCCTAAAGGAGATCAGTCCTGGGTGTTCATTGGAAGGACTGATGTTGAAGCTGAATCTCCAATACTTTGGCCACCTGATGCAAAGAGCTGACTCATATGAAAAGACCTTGATGCTGGGAAAAATTGAGGGCAGGAGGAGAAGGGGACGACAGAGGATGAGATGGCTGGATGGCATCACTGACTCGATGGACGTGAGTCTCAGTGAACTCCAGGAGTTGGTGGTGGCCAGGGAGGCCTGGCGTGCTGCAATTCATGGGGTAGCAAATAGTCGGACATGAGTGAACTGAACTGTACTGTACTGAATTGATAGTTTCCTTTGCTTTAAAAAGCTTTTAAGTTTAATCATGTCAAATTTGTTTCCTTTTTTTTTTTTTAATTTCTGTTACTCTGGGAGGTGGATCATAGAGGATCTTGCTTTGATTTATGTCTTCGAATGTTCTGCTCCATGTTTTCCTCTAACTGTTTTATAGTTTTTGGTCTTACGTTTAGGTCTTTATTCCATTTTGAGTTTATCTTTTTGTATGGTGTTAGGAAGTGTTCTAACTTCATCGTTTTTCATGTAGCTGTCCAGTTTTCCATCATCATTTATTGAAGAGGCTGTCTTTGCCCTATTTTATATTCTTTCCCCCTTTGTCAGAAATAAGGTACCTATAGGTACATGGTTTATTTCTGGTCTTTCTATCTTGTTCCACTGGTCTGTATTTTTGTTTTTGTGCCATTACTATAGTGTCTTCATAACTGTAGCTTTGTAATATAATCTGAAGTCAGGAAGGTTGATTGTTCCATCTCCATTCTTTCTTCTCAAGACTGCTTTGGCTACTTAGGGTGTTTTGTGTTTCCATATGAGTTGTGAAATCTTTTGTTCTAGTTCTGTGAAAATGCCATTGGTAATTTGATAGGGATTGCATTGAATCTGTAGGTTGCATTTGGTAGTTTAGTCATTTTCACAGTATTGATTTTTCCTACCCAGAAACATGGATTATCTCTCCATCCCTTTAAGTCATCTTTGATTTCTTTCATCAGTGTCTTATAATTTTCAGTGTACAGTTCTTTTTTTCTCGTTAGGTATGTTTATTCCTAGATACTTAATCCTTTTTGTTGCAATGGTGAATCGGTTTGATTCCTTAATTTCTCTTTCTTATTTGTCATTGTTAGTACATAGAAATGCAAGTGATTTCTGTGTATTGATTTTCTATCCTGCAACTTTGCTAAATTCACTGATTAGCTCTGCTAATTTTCTGATACTATCTTTAATGTTTTCTATGTACAGTACCATGTCAACTGCAAACAGTGACAGCTTAACTTCTTTTCTGATCTGGATTTCTTTTATTTCTTTTTCTTCTCTGATTGCTGTAGCTAGGATTCCAGAACTATGTTGAATAATACTGGGGAACGTGGACACACTTGTCTTGTTCCTGATCTTAAGGGGGATGCTTTCAGTTTTTCACCATTGAGAATAATGTTTGCTATAGGCTTATCATACATGACCTTTACTATGTTGAGCTAGTTTCCTTATATACCCATTATTTGAAGACTTTTAATCATAAATGGGTATTGAGTTTTATCAAAGGCTTTTTCTATTGAGATTATCATATGGTTTCTATCTTTCAATTTGTTAATATGGTATATCACATTGATTGACTTGCATATATTGAAGAATCCTTGCATTCCTGGAATAAACCTAACTTGATCATGGTGTATGAACTTTTTTATGTGTTGCCGAATTCTGTTTGCAAAACTTTTTTTGACGATTTTTTCAGCTATGTTCTTCAGTGATATTGGCTTGTAGTTTTCTTTTTTTGTGTTATCTTTGTCTGGTTTTGGTATCAGCATGATGGTGGCCTCATAGAATGAATTTGGAAGTGTTCCTACTGCAATTTTTTGAAAGCGTTTTAGAAGGATAAGCATTAGCTCTTCTCTAAATGCTTGACAGAATTCCCCTGTGAAGCCATCTGGTCATGGGCTTTTGTTTTGGGGAGATTTTTTTATCACAGCTTCAACTTCAGTGGTTGTAATCGGGTTGTTCATAACTTCTATTTCTTCCTGGTTCAGTCTTGGAAGATTGAACTTTTCTAAAAATCTGTCCATTTCCTCCAGGTTATCCATTTTATTGTCACATAGTTGTTCATAGTAGTATCTTATAATCCTTTATATTTCTGCATTGTCTGTTGTAAACTTTCCTTTTTTCATTTCTACTTTTGCTGATTTGATTCCTCTCTCTTTTTCTTGATGAGTCTGGCTAAAGGTTTGTCAATTTTGTTTGTCTTCTCAAAGAACCAGCTTTTAGTTTTATTAATCTTTACTGTTGTTTATTTTATTTCTTTTTCATTTATTTATTCTCAGATCTTTATGATTTCTTCCCTTCTAATAATTTTGTTTTTGCTTTTTGGGGGGCTGTTTTTCTTATTCTTTTTCCAGTTTTTTTAGTTGTAAAATTAGGTTGTCTATTTGATGTTTTTCTTATTTCTTGAGGTAGGATTGCATTGGTATAAACTTCCCTCTTAGGGCTGCTTTTGCTGCATTCCCACAAGTTTTGAGTTGTCGTGTTTTCATTGCCATTTGTTTCTAGAAATTTTTTGATTTCCCTTTTGATTTCTTCAGTAACCTGTTGGTTATTTAGAAACATATTGTTGAATCTCCATGTGTTTGTGTTTCTTACAGTTTTTTCTTGTAATTTAAGTCTAGTCTCATAGCACTGTGGTTGGAGAAGATGCTTGATACGATTTTAATTTTCTTAAATTTACTGAGGTTTGTTTGTGACCAAAGAGTTGGTCTATTCTAGAGAATGTTCCATGTGAACTTGAGAAGAAGGTGTATTCTGCATTTGGATGGAATGTCCTGAAGATGTCAATGAGATTCATCTCATCTAATGTATCATTTAAGACTTGCGTTTCCTTGTTAATTTTCTGATTTGATGATCTGTCCATTGGTGTAAGTGGAGTGTTAAAAGTCTCCTACTGTTATTGTGTTACTGTCATTTATCCTTTTATGTCTGTTAATGTTTGTCTTATGTGTTGAGGTGCTCCTATGTTGGATGCATAGATACTTACAATTGTTATGTCTTCCTCTTGGTTTGATCCCTTGACATTATGTGGTGACCTTCCTTATCTCTTGTAATCTTCATTTTAAGTCTATTTTTGTCTTATATGAGGCCTGCTACTCCAGCTTTCTTTTGCTTCCCATTTGCATGGAATATATTTTCCCATCCTCTCACTTTCAGTCTATTTGTGTCTTTAGGTCTGAAGTGGGTTTCTTGTAGACAGCATGTATATAGGTCTTGTTTTTATATCAATTCAGTCAATCTTTGTCTTTTTATTGGAGCATTTATTCCATTTACATTTAAAGTAATTATTGGTATACATGTTCCTATTGCCATTTTCTTAATTGTTTTGGGGTTGATTTTATAGATCTTTATTCTTCTCTTGTATTTCTTGACTTTATAAGTCCCTTTAACATTTGTTGTAAAGCTGGTTTGGTGGTGCTGAATTCTCTTAACTTCTGCTTGTCTGAAAAGCTTTTTATTTCTCCATCAGCTTTGAATGAGATCCCTGCTGGGTACAGTGATGTTGGTTGTAGATTTTTCCCTTTCAGTACTTTAAATATATCTTGTCATTCCTTCTGTCCTGCAGAGATTCTACTGAAAGATCAGCTGTTAAGCATATGCGGTTTCCCTTGTATTTTACTTGTTGCTTTTCCCTTGCTGCTTTTAATATTCTTTCCTTATGTTTAGTCTTTGTTAGTTTCATTAGTATGTGTCTTGGCATGTTTCTCCTTGTGTTTAACCTGTATGACACCCTTTGAGCCTCTTGGACTTGATTGACTATTTCCTTTTCCATGTTGGGGAACTTTTAAACAACAATCTCTTCAAAAATTTTTTCATACCATTTCTTTTTCTCTTCTTCTTCTGGGACCCCTATATTTCACATGTTGGTACGTTTGATATTGTCCTGGTGGTCTCTGAGACTGTCCTCAGTTCTTTTCATTCTTTTTATTTTATTTTGCTCTTCAGAAGTTATTTTCACCATTTTATCTTCCAGGTCACTGATTCATTCTTCTGCTTCAGATATTCTGCTATTGAAACCTTCTATAATATTTTTAATTTCAGTAGTTGTCTTGTTTATTTTTTAATTCTTCTAAGTCTTTGTTAATTGATTCTTGCATTTTTCTCCATTTTTTTCAAGGTTTTTCATCATTACTATCATTACTTTGCCAACAAAGGTTCGTCTAGTCAAGGCTATGGTTTTTCCTGTGGTCATGTATGGATGTGAGAGTTGGACTGTGAAGAAGGCTGAGCACCAAAGAATTGATGCTTTTGAACTGTGGTGTTGGAGAAGACTCTTGAGAGTCCGTTGGACTGCAAGGAGATCCAACCAGTCCATTCTGAAGGAGATCAGCCCTGGGATTTCTTGGAAGGACCGATGCTAAAGCTGAAACTCCAGTACTTTGGCCACCTCATGCGAAGAGTTGACTCATTGGAAAAGACTCTGATGCTGGGAGGGATTGGGGGCAGGAGGAGAAGGGGACGACAGAGGATGAGATCTCTGGATGGCATCACTGACTCCATGGTTGTGAGTCTGAGTGAACTCTGGGAGGTGGTGATGGACAGGGAGGCCTGGCGTGCTGCCATTCATGGGGTCGCAAAGAGTCAGACACGACTGAGCGACTGATCTGATCTGATCTGATCATTATTCTGAATTATTTTTCAGGTAGTTTTCCTGTTTCCTCTTCATTAATTTGGACTTCTGGGCTTTAGTTTTTTCCTCCATTTCCATATTATTTCTCTGTCTTTTCTTTCTTTCTTCTTCTTTTATTTTTGTAACTTATCATGTTCGAGGTCTCCTGTTTCCAGGCCTCAAGGTTGAATTCTTTCTTCCTTTTGGTTCCTGCCCTCCTAAATTTGGTCCAGTGGTTTGTGTAAGCTTCATATAGGGTGAGATTTGTGCTGAGTTTTTGTTTGTTTGTTTTTCCTCTGATGGGCAAGGCTGAGTGAGGCGGTACTCCTGTCTGCTGATCATTGGGTTTGTATTTTGTTTTGGTTGTTGTTTAGATGAGTTGTCCTGCACAGGGTGCTACTGCTGATTGGGTGATGCCAGGTCTTGTATTCAAGTGGGTTCTTTTGTAAGCATTCTCACTATTTGATACTCTCTAGGGTTAGTTCTCTGGTAGTCTAAGATCTTAGAGTCAGTGTTCCCACTCGGGGAGCTCCCATTCAGGGCTTGATCTCTCGTCAGGAACGAAGATTCCACAAGTGGTTTGTTATGTCATGATGTGAGATTCAAACAAATATCCAAAAATGAGAAACCAAAGTTGAACCCCAGACAAATGGCAGTCACAAATAATAATTAAAATAATGGAATATGCACATATACATATACATCCATGAGCAAAGTCAAAACAGTCCAATGAAAATAAAGTACAATAGATGGGATTAGTTTTTTTGAGCCCAAAGCAATGACATATTGAAAACTTTTCAAGGAGTAGCAAAATAGTTTCTAGATGTTCAAACTGTGATTTTGTCAAGATAGCTTATTTCTCTTCCTTGGTTCTTGTCTTGTAACAAAGATTTGACAGTTGCAAGTTTCATAACAACAGGCTATGCTGTGTATGTCTTCCATAATTCAGGCTGTTATAATCAGATGCATGTATGTATAGAATATTTATGAACCCTTAGTTGGCTCCTTCCGCCTAAGGTTAATTTAGGAAGCCCTTGTGGTTAGTTTGTATCCACTGTGTGCCTAGGGCACATGTTCAGGAGTTGAAAAAGTCTCTATGGTTATTTTTGTAGCATATCTGTGAGCTCCCCTGGGCGTGTGTGGCATGGAATTTAGGGAACATCTTGCATCCATTTTGGCTAGGCCATCCTTGTTGCTCATGCCTAACTTCCTCTGTAGCAATTTTATATTTTAGCATCAGCCTGTATTTAGGGTGTGTTTGCTTTTACAGTTTCTGATTCACTATAGTGTTCATCTCTAATGTATTTAAAAAACTCAGTCAACTGTTACCTAATCCTTGGAAGGCTTCTGTATATTTAAAAGTTCCAAAATTGCTTTTTTTTTTCTGTGTATTTGAGGCTGTATAGTCACGTCTGTTTCATTTTATGAAGTAATTTTGTGTTTTTAAAAGTAACAAGCACTTATTAAATAATTAAATTTAAACTCCAAAATAAACGAGGAAACGACAGCCATATTCCATAATTCAGAGAAACCAACTGTTGTTAACACATTTGGCTTCTTTTAGTACTTTTATATGTATACCTTTATTTTTAACATAATTGCAATGATAACATACATCAAGTTTCACAGCTTCTAACATTTATTTTGAGATTTATTCCCAGAAGATAGACTTTAGCATTTAAATTTAGTTTTAAGAGTATTTATTTATTTTTGAATTTGGATCACAGTAGTGAGAGCTAGGGAAAAGTTTGAATTAGAAAATGACATGATTATTTATACATGCTTAGAGATCCAGAAATGTGTGTTTATGTATGTATGTGCTTGAGCATGCACTAAAAAAGGTACTGCAGTTGGGGTATTTCTCTGTTTTTATGGCTATGTGGCAAGAGCAGCTTGGACCTAGACAAAGCAAGGGAAGGCTTTGGCAGGTGTTCACCTCTGCCTTTTCAGTCCTCTTGGAAGAGGTGCTTAGGAATAAGAGTGGTAAAAAATTAAAGAAAATATCAGAGAAATTGAGTTTTAAGCTTAATTTCAGATTCAGGTTGGAGGAAAATTTTTGTATGCTCTGAGAGACTGGAACATTTTTCTTTAGCAAATATTGTGTAAGTGATCAAAGTCTCTATTTTGCATGAGCTGCCAAAAAGAGAGTGAAATTTTGTACTCTGCATGAGTAATTGTGGAACACTGTAACAAAAACACCTATATTCTAAGGATCCCCAGCCTTGACTTGATCTGTAGTGTCCTTAAGTCTGATATATTTGTAGCTTTATTTTCTACATACATTTGCTTTAAGAAAATTAAAAATTTTGTGAAACAAAGTTGAGTGAATCAGTCAATACAATAATAAACCTCAAGATATGAATCAGAACAACTTAACACACAATTCCTCACTATGCTAACTCTCTGTGAGTTGCTTTAGGACACTGACATTGAGTGACTAGTTGTATTGCAGGAAATTTGAGGAAAATACATATTTAATTTATATGGGCTAGGATTGTAAGGTAAGTGAAATTAGTCTACATGTATCTGTTCTTTCTCTTTTATGAAAAGAAAAATCCATTCATTATCTCACTTGCTTAAAAAATATAATTTCCTTTTTGCTAAATGATGCCTAATTGAGAAAAAAAAAAGAAGGCTGATATACATAGTAAAAAAAAATACTATCATGAATATAAAACAATCAAAAGGATTCATTTGGATTTTTCCACTTCTCACTTATTAAGGTTAATGAAGGTTTTACTTTAATATACATGAATGTGTGTGTGAGAGAGAGAGAGAGAGAGACATGTCTTGACATAGTATTCTGTTGATGGTCTACAGCTGCACATTTATCAAATGCAATATCCACTAAACACATGTGACTATTGAACATTTGAAACGTCATTAGTCCAAACTGAGATGAATGTAAAATATATACTAGACTATCAGATCAGATCAGACCAGTCGCTCAGTTGTGTCCAACTCTTTGTGATCCCATGAATCGCAGCACGCCAGGCCTCCCTGTCCATCACCAACTCCCGAATTCACTCAGGCTCACATCCATCAAGTCAGTGATGCCATCCAGCCATCTCATCCTCTGTCGTCCCCTTCTCCTCTTGCCCCCAATCCCTCCCAGCATCAGAGTCTTTTCCAATGAGTCAACTCTTCACATGAGGTGGCCAAAGTACTGGAGTTTCAGCTTTAGCATCATTCCTTCCAAAGAAATCCCAGGGCTGATCTCCTTCAGAATGGACTGGTTGGATCTCCTTGCAGTCCAAGGGACTCTCAAGAGTCTTCTCCAACACCACAGTTCAAAAGCCTCAATTCTTTGGTGCTTAGCCTTCTTCACAGTCCAACTCTCACATCCATACATGACCACAGGAAAAACCATAGCCTTGACTAGACGGAACTTTGTTGGCAAAGCAATGTCTTTGCTTTTCAATATGCTATCTAGGTTAGTCATAACTTTCCTTCCAAGGAGTAAGCATCTTTTAATTTCATGGCTGCAGTCACCATCTGCAGTAATTTTGGAGCCCAGAAAAATAAAGTCTGACACTGTTTCCACATCTATTTCCCATGAAGTGATGGGACTGGATGCTATGATCTTCATTTTTTGAATGTTGAGTTTTAAGCCAATTTTTCACTCTCCACTTTCACTTTCATCAAGAGGCTTTCGAGTTCCTCTTCACTTTCTGCCATAAGGGTGGTGTCATCTGCATATCTGAGGTTATTGATATTTCTCCCGGCAATCTTAATTCCAGCTTATGCTTCTTCCAGCCCAGCGTTTCTCATGATGTACTCTGCGTATAAGTTAAATAAGCAGGGTGACAATATACAGCCTTGACGAACTCCTTTTCCTATTTGGAACCAGTCTGTTGTTCCATGTCCAGTTCTAACTGTTGCTTCCTGACCTGCATACAGATTTCTCAAGAGGCAGGTCAGGTGGTCTGGTATTCCC
>NW_011494902.1:11888681-11906747 GCF_000754665.1 Bison bison bison | reverse complement strand
TCCTCTATTTCTTTGCACTGATTGCTGAGGAAGGCTTTCTTATCTCTTTTTGCTATTCTTTGGAACTCTGCATTCAGATGTTTATATCTTTCCTTTTCTCCTTTGCTTTTTGCTTCTCTTCTTTTCACAGCTATTTGTAAGGCCTCCCCAGACAGCCATTTTGCTTTTTTGCATTTCTTTTCCATGGGGATGGTCTTGATCCCTGTCTCCCATACAATGTCACGAACCTCATTCCATAGTTCATCAGGCACTCTGTCTATCAGAGCTAGTCTCTTAAATCTATTTCTCACTTCCACTGTATAATCATAAGGGATTTGATTTAGGTCATACCTGAATGGTCTAGTGGTTTTCCCTACTTTCTTCAATTGAAGTCTGAATTTGGCAATAAGGAGTTCGTGGTCTGAGCCACTATAGATGAATTCATATAAAAATCGAATCAATATTTCATATTGATTGGATGTTAAATGATAATATTTTGGCTATACTTAGTTAAATACTTTAAATTTGATCTTTTTGTTTTACCTTTTAAAGAGTAGCTTCTAAATAATCTAAGTTGTGTGGCTTTAAATTCTAAATACACATTCATGGAAAACACTATATTTCTGTTGTTTTGGAACACAAATAACAGTTACAAGAATGCTCAGAACATGCTACAGTATTTTCTTAGTTTTTTGAATAGAGGGCCCTAAAAGTGTTTATATCTGTGTGCAAAATGAAAGATCACTTTAAATATGAATTAGTTTTGTAACAATTCTGCCAGGACATACACTGCATATAAGTGTTAAACTTAGAAATGGTTACTAAGAGATGCCTCATCCAATTCCAGGATCCTGCTTTTTATACATTTTGTGATTTTTATTAAAAATTACCTTCAGAATTTATGGTCTATTCTTTTCCGAGTCCATGTGGATAGATTCTACCTGCATTTGAAGAAGGTGATTTATATTTTAAATTATTAATATGGATGCCAGATTTTCACCTTATAGTTGATAACGTCAAATTTGTCGGAAATGTCATAATATGTGAGCCAAAGCAGTCTTTTAAATGAATTCCAGAACCGTGCAGATTCTTCCAGGCAGAACTCTATGTGCACAACAATCCTTCTAATAACCCATCTAAAATCTCAAATCACAGAGGAGCAAGAATCCATTGTCTGCCAGCAAGAGGAGGAAAGCAAGTAGTGTTGGGATAGCCATTTCTAGTTAGTTTTCCCCAGTTTTTGTTGTTGTTTTCAGTCCCTAAGTTGTGTCCGACTCTTTGTGACCTCATGGACTGCAACATGCCAGGCTTTCCTGTCCTTCACTACCCCCAGAGTTTGCTCAAATTCATGTACACTGAGTCAGTGGTGCTATTGAACTGCATCATCCTTTGCCCGCCTCTTCTCCTTTTGCCTTCAATCTTCCCCAGCATCAGTGTCTTTCCCCCCGTTTAACTACTGGATAATCTACTTTCTATCTGCAGAAGAGTGAATACAGGGAGCAGAAAGAGTCTGGGAGTTGTGCTCCTTGAGCAGTATTAGGAAAAAAAATTCTTAGAGTGAAGAAGTATATGCCTACTATCAATCCATAAAATGGGAAAAATATTTTCCTTAATATTAATTACTATCATTAATATATCATTACAGATCTCAAGATATTGCGGCCAACTATTTTTTGTACAATCTTTACAACCTTTGATTTCGGTAGCTATTTTATTTCCTCTGGAAGAAAAAATAATAGAGTCTCTGAAAGTTCAAGCAACTTGCCCAGCATTATGTAAGCCAGAAAGTAGAAGATTCTTTTACTACACACCTGTTCTATTACATCTTCATTGAAATTAAACACATTCTCTCAAAAATTCTATGTTGGTCTAAGTTTTTGAATGAAGTATATCAGAATGATTTGTGAATTATTGAAAACAAAATGAAGAAAAGCAGAAGTTTTATCTCTCTGTGATTCTCAGTTAAAGTTGTAAAGTAAAATGAAAAGATTTGGAGCATTTGTTGTATTTCTGAGTTGATATGAAATTTACTGGAACAATTACTTCAAAAAGATTCTACTCATTTTAATACTAACATACAAAGTAAATCATACATTTCCTGTAATTTCTTAAAGACAAATTTAATGTTTTTATTATTCTTACCACCTAGTTCTACATATGGATCATTGTCATAACTATGATTTCAAAAATAAAATTGAATACTTTTGAACAAAGCAATGGCTTCCCTTGTGGCTCAGCTATTAAAGAATCCGTCTGCAATGCTGGAGAACTGGGTTAGACCCTGGGTTGGGAAGATCCCCTGGAAAGGGGAAGACTACCCACTTCAGTATTCTGGCCTGGAGAATTCCATGGACCATATAGTCCATGAGGTTGCAAAGAGTCAGATACAACTGAGTGATGACTGACCTTCACACTTACTTTCATAACAAAGCAAAATGATTTCTAATAAATTATTTTTAAAATTTAATAATGACAATATAGACAATTTGAAGTTAAAGAAAACTATATCTTCTCTCCTATCTGTTGATTTTATAGAATGCTGTTAGAAAATTACCTTGTAATCTCTGAAATTTAATCCAGAATTTTCTGCTTTGTTTTTTCCCAAAAGCCTAATTGAAGAAACTACATATACTTAAATTATATAAATTTTATTGTTTGTCTTGATTGTTTTCTGATTGTTAGGCTATGTTACTTGCCATGTTGTAGAGCCTTGTGATTTCAAGAGCCATATTATTTTCTATGTATGTGTCCTTAAGAGTTAAAATATGTTACATATTATTTGTGTAGTCTGGTGGAACTTATGAGGTACTTCTAAGACACATCCTTTATTTCAATGAAATTTTTATTTGATTAAGAACTGTAGAACCATTCCTATTAATATCACTATACAATTAGATCATAGGACAGTAGGATTTTTACTTTTTTTTTTCTTTTTAACTTTAGTATACGGCTGACATTTCCAACACTTTTGTTATATCAAAGAACCTATTTGGCACTTGTTTCTTTTCATTTCATACCATTATTGATGTGTAATGTAATGATAGAAGATTCTTAATGCATTTGTTAATAAATAGGATACCAGCTTTGCTCTATAGTATTACTGTGTTTTATCTTTTCTTCATTAAATTGTCAAGGCTGCTATCCTCAATCACAAGCACATCCTGTACATTAATGTACAACAGTGATTGGTGATATAAAAGTGCACAGGAGAGCATTTCAATTTTTGAACTTCCTGGTTTTAGGTTTTAGTTAATTATACTACAATTGATGTGCATTTAGGGATGTCATTGATCTCCATCTCCCAAATGCTTCATTTACTGTCTGATATTAGACGAGGCATTCAGCGTGGTATGTTAACTCTCCAGGCAAAAGAAACACTATTGAGTGAATTATAATAGAGCTGTTATTATATTTGGATTTTCTTTTTTCAGGTCATTTATGGAAAGCTTTGGAGATTATGGCAGGGCCCTATATTCTTGGCCAATTACTTTATCAATGTATGCCCAGCTAGACTCATGATATCATAGAGTTACAAAACAGAATGAGAGCTTCTACTCAAACAGCTTTATTTTAGAGAAGCATATATCGTAGTCCAGAAAGATTAAAGATTTTGTGGCATCACAAATTTAATGACCTATCTGCTATTAAAAAGAAATGAGACCTTACCATCAAAGCATTATTTTTGGAGAATCCAAGCTTCTTCAAATTACTGGTCATTTAATATTTGTCAAGTTTTATAACCTGTCTTGTCCAAATTTTTTCTTTTGCTCTATGTTGATAATGAATATTTTGTAGACTTATGTGAAAGAAAATGACAGGTATACAGTAATTGTTGAATTTCTTTTCTTTACTTTTATTGTTTCAGAGAAACTCATCAAAAGATCTTAAAAATTATCCGTTAATTATGGTCTATGGGAAATGCTATCTTTATGATTATAGGTTAGCAAATTTTATTTAAAATCATCATTTTTAACCAAAGAGTTATTTTTAAAAACCTTCATTGTCTTTGGTGGTTGAGAGAGGGAGGAGAAGTAAGGCATTGAGAAAGGTTGTTTCCATCTCACTGGATTAAAATAAATAGCTATCAAAAAGCTATAAATAGCTCAGCCTTTATATTTCCTTGAGTGGAGGATTTTTCATAAACTTTTCTTTCTTTCTGTTACATTTCCATGAAAAAGTGAAAATAAGTGCCAATTTATTTGTCATCTACATAGCTCCTTTTGCCTCTTCTCTCTTTAGTCTAGTATTCACAGGCTCCTGGGATCCTATTATCATTGTGTTTTTTTCCCTTCACTTAGAAAAAACAGTCCTGCACATGATATTGGCAAGATGTTTCAAAGATGTCAGAATCCAGTTCTTTGTTGAATTAAATTGCAGTTAAAGGTTAGGAAATATAATGTAATTGTTGAAATTGTTTATTTGAAAGAGAAGTTTGAATCTAGTGGTGATTCAAAAATTAAAATGCTGTGTCAAACCCTATTCATTCTATCCTTGTCTAATACTAAATGAGAACTTTAAGAAGTGAAATTGATGTTTCAAAATATCAGATAAAAATGATTAACCTCACTGTTGGCCTGTGGATTGTTGAGACAAATTTTTAGTTTGAAACACCATGACCCTAGGAAGAAGGTTGCCTAAGAACAGTGTGCTGATAGAACTCTTCCAAGTAAGAGAGAAAGGGGTAATACCATGTTTTTAAAAATATATTAAACCCTTAAAAATGCATTTGACATAAAAGGTTATTAGAATTATTGACTAGTCAGTTATACACACTATTTTGCTTTATAAAATAATTATGGGCAAATGGTTCATCTGGAATAAAAATTCATTAATGACAGGTTCATTTTGAAATATGAGTAGTAAAATGTATTAAGATAGCATTATAAAATACTAATTTATGATCCCCAATGTATTATTTGAATAAAGCAGCAAAATTTCTTAACAATAATTCTTGTTTTTATGAGGTGGCTGCATAGTAACTGATGGGTAGGCAAACATTGTCATATCATCTTCAAACCATCTCTTGGAATTGATATGACAGTTATCCTTATTTTATAGATGAGATAACTGAGGATCAAAAAAATTAGATAATTTTCCAAGGCTATATAAATCAAAACTTGAACTATTTTTTTTAAACTTCAGAGTCTTCAGTTTTATATTACAACTTAATACCATAAATAAAAAATGATATGATAATGTGGAGAGACAAGTGAAGTAGGAATTAAAAACCTGGATTTTGGTCCTGAATTTACCATCATCCTATCTTTAACTCAGTGTTGAACTAAGATAAGGACTTACGAATTTACATGGAGAAAATTGAAGCTCCCCGAATTTAACTTGCCCAACTCCATCCACTGCTTGGTGTTTAATAGACTTTGTACTCTAATGGTATATCAAAACAGAATAGTAACTATAAATCAAGGAAAAGAAAAAAAAATTATTTGAAGCAAATGAGCTATGTTTGGAAAATTTTGAAAGAAATATAGCTGAGCAGTACAAAAAAGCCATTTTGGAGATCAAAGAAACAACTATTTTTAATATTATCTTTGGATGACCAAAGCAATTACCTTCCCAATTTTATCTTTCCACCATACTTTCTCCAGAAAATAGATAGCCACTTTTTTGGTTCATGTTTTTTAATATCTTCCTTCTCTATATTTCAATTTCCTGTCTCTTCTTTGGGCTTGGGTGCTCTTAGATATTCAGCTAGACTGCCTATAAGAATCAACATAAAGGTTATGTCTAGAGTCAAAGTTGTTTTTCTGTTGATAAACAGCTTTTGGTGATGAATATTGCCATACAGGGCAGGGAAGTGTCATGTGAGGTCCTAGGCCATCTATTTACTTGGACCCATACCTTAAAATTCTTTCTGTGTCACCATGCGTTACTGGGTGACCTGAGGGCTTTCTGGGTGTCTTCTCATTATTTCTTTCTGCTCATAGTATTGGCAGACGAGCAGTATTTGCATATTTTGTTAGTGGCTTGTTAAGACTGTAGAATCTTAAGACCTCCTAGAATTACTGAGTCAAAATAATATCCTCAGATGGTTCTCATTCACATTAAAGTTTGAGAACCACTGTTTGCTGTTTATTATCTCAAAGATAGATATGATTTCACTATATTTTCTTGGACCCTTTCTTATACATCCTGTATGGCCTAATTATCCTAATTATATGAATATTATTTTTGAAAATATGTGTTTAGAACCTATGCATAGTTGTTTTTTTGATGGGTATTGCAGAAGTAGAGTGGGTTGGAGAGAGAGCTGATATTTTCAAGCATGGACTGCGGTGTTCGTTATTGATTCCCACTTTACAGATTAGAGGGCTTCCCGTGTGGCTTATTTAACTTATATGCAAAGTACATCATGAGAAACGCTGGACTAGAAGAAGCACAAGCTGGAATCAAGATTGCCGGGAGAAATATCAATAACCTCAAATATGCAGATGACACCACCCTTATGGCAGAAAGTGAAGAGGAACTAAAAAACCTCTTGATGAAAGTGAAAGTGGAGAGCAAAAAAGTTGGCTTAAAGCTCAACATTCAGAAAACGAAGATCATAGCATCCGGTCCCATCACTTCATGGGAAACAGATGGTGATTGCAGCCATGAAATTAAAAGATGCTTGCTCCTTGGAAGGAAAGTTATGACCAACCTAGACAGCATATTAAAAAGCAGAGACATTACTTTGTCAACAAATGTCTGTCTAGTCAAGGCTATGGTTTTTCCAGTGGTCATGTATGGATGTGAGAGCTGGACTATTAAGAAAGCTGAGCCCCGAAGAATTGGTGCTTTTGAACTGTGGTGTTGGAAAAGATTCTTGAAAGTCCTGTGGACTACAAGGAGATCCAACCAGTCCATCCTAAAAGAGATCGGTCCTGGGTGTTCATTGGAAGGACTGATGTTGAAGCTGAAACTCCAATACTTTGGCTACCTGATGTGAAGAGCTGACTCATTTGAAAAGACCCTGATGCTGGGAAAGATTGAGGGCAGGAGGATAAGGGGATAGAGGATGGGATAGTTGGTTGGCATCACCGACTCAATGGACATGGGTTAATGTGGACTCTGGGAGTTAGTGATGGACAAGGAGGCCTGATGTGCTGTGGTTCATGGGGTCGCAAAAAGTCGGACACGGCTGAGTAACTGAACTGAACTTGTGGCTCAGCTGGTAAAGAATATGCCTGCAATGCAACAGACCTGGGTTCCATCCCTGGGTTGGGGAGATCCCCTAGAGAAGGGAAAAGCTACCCACTCCAACGTTCTGGCCTGGAGAATTACATGAACTCTATAATCCATGGATTCGCAAAGAGTTAGACATGACTGAGTGACTATCACTCACTCACTCACAGATTAGAAAACTGAAGATAAGAGAAATAAAGCAATCTATTCAATCATAGGACTGGCTACTTGTATATTTAATACCAAGTTTTCTGCATTGAAGTTAGAGACTGAAATGGACACTAAGTGCCCTTGTAAGCTATAAACAAAACGGTCCATCTTGGATATTCCAAGTGATTTCTGCAGAGCAGATGGGCAGTGAAGGAGTTGCTTTTTAGAGGAAAGGTGCCCATGCACCCACTTATTTATTCACCCTTTCTGTTTTTCTGAGCACTTAGAATTTTATCCAGTGTTTTTGGGGGTGTTCAATGCTATACAGCTAAACCATATGAAGTTAAAAAATTATTCATTACAAATTTTATATGGTAGGACTTTGAAATGTTTAAGTTAGTTCATGAGCAATTAGCAAATGTCTTATGACTTTAGAAAGTTTAATTATAACCTTACAGATGAATTCTTTTTAAGATTTGGTAGACATTGGATTCTAAAAAGTAAAACATCTTTAATTTTTGAATGAGCATTTCATCAACTTTTCATTGCTAAATGCGAATTATTTGATCTAGATAGCCTATGGATATATGAAAACTGCTAGTAATAGAAGAAAAAAAAATTTAAGTTGCATTGAAAAGAAAAAAGAAATGGGTATTTTGAGAAGCTAAACTAATTGAAATTGACTCAAGGTTTGTAATTTTCCCTTTGTTTGATCTAGCCAAAGACAATTCTGAATCTTAGCTAAAATAAAAATATATATGATGAAAGAAAACCTAACCGAATTTGCTCAACTTGAAAATCAGCTTTCTGAATGGGAGTTTATATATGAAAGAGTCAGAGCAGTGCAGTGCAGATGTCAGCAGTATTTCAGAATAAGGAGTAAGTCATTGAGTCCTGTCAGCCCTACAGGAGAACAATATACAATGGCTAATAGAACTTGCTCTAAAATATAATTCAGACTCCTCCTTTCTACCTCAAAAGATAAATGCCACCTTCTATCTCCACACCTTTAAAAATATGTTCTAAATTTCTTTCTCTTTTCTTCATACGTCCTATCTGAATCCTTTGTGTCAATCAGCTCCAATTCTTTACTTCCATTAAGTGCCATCTCAGATGCCATAGATGCCAGGATTGTTGCATTTTCTACCCAGTGCGTTCAAAACAATTTTCTCTGAGGTTCCATAGCTACTTCTGTGTTGAAATGAAAGTTGCCCACTTATGTCTGACTCTTTTAGACCCCATGGACCATATAGTCTATGGGATTCTCTAGGCCAGAATACTGCAGTGGGTAGCCTTTCCCTTCTCCAGGTGATCTTCCCGACCCAGGAGTCGAACCAGGGTCTCCTGCATTGAAGGCAACTGAACTATGTCAGTTTACCAATTGAACTACGAGGGAAGTGCACAATTGAAAACACATTGATGATCAATACCAAATTAAATTTTGTTGCATATGTTTATGTCCCCCATCCTATATCATTGAAAGCAAAGAACTTTTATGGTTAATCCTTGAAGTTCCCACATTATCCAAAATATTTCTTTATAATAATATTTTTTCAGTAAATGTGTGTTGTGTTGAATTTACACTAAAATATTTAAGACTATTCAAGTGTTTAAATATGAGGTTAGTATGCTTAGGAAATAATCAATTTAGAGAGACATAGAACAAGATGACCTGGGAAATGAAGCAGAAAACTGTACATAAATAGATGTCATGAGGAGTGAAAACTGCTTCCTAGTTGCCAATTTATAGAAGACAAGCAATTAGGTGGTCTTTGCTAAAATCATCTCTGCTGTGTATATGTAAATGGTTGATACTGTCTGTTAAAAAATAGTTTATGATATTGATGTGTTTCCCAGTCCTGAGAATGACTATAAATAATTGAACTGTGGCAACTCCACTGTCATAGCTCTTGAAAGCTCTTGAAAGTATGTTTTCTGCTCTAAAAGACTAGCTCTTTCTTGACTAGAATTTTGAGGCTGTTTTTATTTGCAGAGCACAGGCATGATTACTATTGATAAATATATACGTTGTTATATGAGTTCACTAATGACTAAATTAATACCATTAAAAATCTCTTGCTTTTTGATTCCATTATAAAACCAGATAATTTAAAGCATGATTGTTTATTTTTTTACTTCATGTACTATAAAACAGTGGTTATGCTATGTATCCTGAAGGAATTTCTTTTCTGACCTTGATGTTTTGAGAACTTCTCATTAAAAGAGTTTTAACTTTATGGTTTGAAAGGAAGGTAACAAATAAATATTACATTTTGCAGTGAAGAGTTCATTATCTTAATTTAATGGTTTAAGACTAAATAGAAGAGAGTTTCTAACAGCTTTAAAATGAAAATGAAGGCTAAATAGAATAAATTCTGCCAAATTTAGTGATGTCAAAATTGTATTTTTTGCAGCTAAATTGTTTTGCCATATCTTGGAGATACGCTACCCAGTCAAAAATGGTTCTTTCTGCATAGACACAAAGTTATTCTCTCAAAATTTAAAATAAAATCACATTTTTTCGGTCACAAATAGCTTTATTTATCTTTATTAGATAATTAATCTGTGAATATAGCATTTCATTAACAACAGTGGAGCCTTCCCTTAGTATTTTATTGCCAGAGATATTTTCTTACTTGTCACTACATGTTTGCCTCTTTTCATACTGAAAAGTATGCCATTTAGATTTGCTTTTAGAAATTTTTTATTACTATTTAAAATTTCTATCTTCTGTTTTATTCATCCTTTTCTTTTTATGTCTTTAGAGTGCTGGATTTTTGCAGTAATTGGAATTTGATCTGAAGTGTCATACTTGGGTATTAGAATTATAAGTTTCATTTCTATTATATTGCCACTTTTGTTCTTGCACTTAAAATGTGGGAGTTTACTTTTTTCTCATTTTGGGGTCTGAACTTGAATAATTATTTTTTCTTTATTAATCTGTATAATATTTTTATACTTTGTAATGCTTAATTTAAGAGCCTCAAAGTCAAATAGTTCTTCAGATTGTAAATTTCTGAAGTAATCTTCTGAATATAAGTGCAAAATCAGGAGACTAAACTTAAAATGTTTATGTGGCCCTCATTTTCACAAACAACCTTAGAACTAATTTTAAAAAGTCTCATTTCCTTATGAAATTTTTTCCAGGTTATAGTCGTTAAATTCCTATAGAATTTTTATGTATATATTTTCTTATATTGTCTTCTAGTTTTTTCAAGTATTAGTATAAACTTGGGCTTCCCAGGTGGCACAGTTGGTAAAGAATCTGCCTGCTAATGCAAGAGATGCAGGTTCTATCCTTGTTTCAGGAAGATCTCCTAGAGTAGGAAGTGACGAGCCACTCGAGTATTCTTGCCTGGAAAATTCCATGGAGTACCACAGTCCATGACATCACAGAATCAGACACGACTGAGCACACACACAATATAAAATTGGATAAGATGGTACAATCCTTGAAAATATGGTTAAGGCTGTTCTTGGTATATTTTCAATATTTGAAAATGCCTATCATCATGTGATTATACATTGTAGTTACTCAGCACATTACTGAAACAATAATTTCTGTAAAATGTTATTAATTTGACTTCCATGAACCATGTTTGAGGCATCATGAGCAGAGGTAATTGAAAATTTATTAACATCAATTATTTTTATTCGATTTATATATTAACAATAATATTTAAGATTGACAGCAAAGTTGTGTGATTTAATTTTAGCATCTTAGAAATGTGAAAACAGTCCATTTAAAAATTTTTGGTCACCTACTATTTAATAATCAAAACATTAGTTAAGCTATCTGCCTCAGTGCAAAAGCAACCTTTTTCCCCATGACTCTCTAATCAAAACCACTTTTCTTCTGTTTAGGTATTCACTCCAGAGGTTACAATTCATGGGTTGTATAGAGATTTCCCTGACATGTGCTTCTTTTCAGTATAACGTTTCTGCTGGGACAAAATCATGAATCCAAATTTTTACTGAATCAAATAAGAAGCTGTGTACTTACTGAATCTGGCCCACACAGGAGAGTAATGTGTTTAGTGACATTAGGAAAGAATCCCAGTTGCTCTCTGATACCAGGCTCTTAAATGTAGTACTTTTAAATTCCTATCATTGTGATTGCTTTAAGTTACAAAGATTTAAAATAATAACAATCATTCACAAAGCCTCTCAGGTTTTAGAGCCTGTGTTATTATCACCCCCTTTTCATTATGCGTTTTAGAGAATACAAATGAAAATACTGTGGCTTGGGTACTCCACAAACTATCCTATGATAAGAATTTAAACATAAATATGTCTTCAAATACACATTGTTGACTGAGATAATGCCAGATTTTCAAAATATTTACAAATTTACTCTTTACTTTTAACTTATTGGGAAATGGAAGAAATTAGTTAACTTCTAGTTTAGAATATTAATTTTGGAATCTAAAGACAATTTGCCTAAGAATTAAGATACATCTTTTGTGACTGTGTTTTGACTTAGTTTTCCAAACCAATAATTGACATCAATTTTACCAATGTAGATATCTCTTTGGCATAAATATAAAATATGTTTTGATTATTTCTAGCTTTCACTGTCTTTAAGACATATCATTTATAATTTGACATTTTGATTATGTCATTAAACAGCAACAATATATGTCATATTCAGTCAACACAGACAGCACAATCAGATAAATTGAGTAATTCTATTGTCATCAAATTTTATTAATGCTGATAATCAACTTGAGTTCTATGAAATTATCCTCTCTTAGCTTAATAGAAATACTGTTGCTCTTTTTTTCATCATCCATTCAATTATTCATTCATTTATTGCTTATAAATGATTCTCAAACACTATTGAGTGCACAACTGATCTGGGGAGTTAGTAACCTGTCCTATTTTAGAGATTCTGTTTCAGTAATTGACAAACATATTCTGATAATTTTAAAACAGATTAACACAAAGACCATACTGTCATGGGGAATGCAGTTCACTAACATCAGTCACTTTGAAAAATGTTAAAAAACAAAATTCAGGGGAGTAAATTTGAAGATCTAATTGTCTTTATTCAATGATTCACTGATCAGGCAGCATTCTATCTAGCAAATATAAAGGGGCTCCCAAGTTCTGCAGAAAAAGAAATGATTTTAGAGACAGAGAGGGGCTGGAACAAAGAAACCAGAGCAGAAGAAAATATTATTTCAGGAAGTTACTCTGCTTTAGAGGAAGACTTGAGTCTCTGCTGGTAATTCAAGGTTGACTGGCTAAATGTTACCAACTTGGAAGAGGCTGAAGCTGCAGTTTGGTGAGGAGTTAAGTCTTGGTTTGCTGATGTGAGGTTTAGAAAATGAAGTCAATTTTGCCCTTTTTTTATAACAAAATATTTATTTAGTGAAAAATGCTGTATTGTTTTCAACAACATGCATTTTGGTCTTCAAATACTTTTAAGTTTTTTTAAAGAGATAATATATACACACAGATTTTAGGACATGTGTAAAACAATCACTAAATAGTAATTGTTTAGTAGTTTCTAATAACCATAAATTTTCAAATACATATTATTTATTATCTTTATTTCAACATTATTTTTTCTAACCATCCACCTTCAGAGTGAATATAAAATATAAGTAATTTTACGTCTCTTCCTACATGTAGTATAAATTATTGTCAGCTGGTTGAAAGATAAATAGTGCATAAATATAAATAAATAATTATTATTAGACTTAATAAATATTTATAGTTCAATTTAACATGAATGTCTTAGTTTTTTTCTTTTAAAAATGATTCTATCTATTGCTATATTTAATTAGCATAAAGTCCAGAAAATATGTGGTTTACTCATTTTCAATTTATCTCTTTTTCTAATTCTAGAAGTAAGTCATCAAAAATGTGGCAAAATATTAAGTTGGATTTTATAATTATATGTGTTTAGTCCTGATACATGCATACCATATGGATTTATTTGGCATGAAATATGAAAACTTAAATAATCTTTACTAAACTAAAAGGTATTGAAGTATTCATGAAAGTTGACATGTATCTTTCATCACTAACAAAATCAGAGCAAATAACAAGGAAAATATCTGAAGGACTCACTGTGGGAAAAACAAACATATGAATAGTTAATGATGGGAAGAACAAGCAGGATTAACAGCTTTAGAAATATAGAAGAACTTTTGTATTAAGTAAACCAAGCTTTGATATGTCTTATTAAATTTCAGTCACAGATTTAATTCACAGAAGCTAATTTAAATAGGCTTTGCATTAAGCATTGTTATAATGTTTAAAATCTGGCCAATGAACTTGAATTAATCATGAATATAAATAGTGTCACGTTCTCTGGGTGCCATAGAGATGAATGTCAGCTTGGTCTTATTTGAAACTTCATTAATGGCCTCAGAGATGGAATAAATAGAGTACCAGTTAAATTCTGAGATGAGTTCAGATGGGCAGATAGGGAAAGCCCCACTAAAAGAAATTGTAAAAAAGTCAAAATTTGAAACTACCTTGAATGGGTAAAATCTTGGTAAGAACATTAGTACACATATAATTTTCAAAATGTGATATACCTGAAGAAATTAATGGAAACTATAGGTAATAGAGTATGGGCTCAATCTTTAAATGGCAGTTTTAAGATAGGTCAGTAAAAGTGAAAGTGTTAGTTGCTCAGCCATGTCCCACTCTTTGCAACCCCTTGAGTTGTAGCCTGCCAGGCTCCTCTATCCAGGAATTCTCCAGGCAAGAATACTGGAGTGGGTTGCCATTTCCTTCTCCAGGGGGATCTTCCTGACCCAGGGATCAAACCCGGGTCTCCTGCATTTGGCAGGAGGATTCTTTACCCCTGAGCCACCAGGGAGGGTTTAAGATAGGTCAGAGTAAACTAGAACAATTTATTCTAATTTCACAGCAAAATAATTCCATAAATGTTACAGCTTTACAGTAAAAGCTTAACAAGTTAATAGTGCATATTATGTATAGAAACACCCACATATCTATTTACCAAATCTACTTACACTTTTCTATATTTAACACTCTTGATATAAGTACATTTTAGCTCCTCAGAGATTGAACTTTATATCTTTTTGTCAATGTTGACTAACTCACAGTTTTAGATGAAGTGGCATGATAAAAAGAATAAGAAACATAAAGTCCAATTAAGTGGTAGAAAAGGATAAGAATTAGGAAAGAATAGCATTGGTATGACACATTTGGGAAAAGAGAAAGATGCTTTACTGGAATCACTTATATTTTCCAGAAGAAGGGTAAATAAACAGTAAAATATGATATTCAGAAAAATGTCATTAAAAGAGTGGTAGAAGGCAATGGCACCCCACTCTAGTACTGTTGCCCAGAAAATCCCATGGATGGAGGAGCCTGGTAGGCTGCAGTCCATGGGGTCGCTAAGAGTCAGACACAACTGAGCGACTTCACTTTCACTTTCCATTTTCATGCATTGGAGAAGGAAATGACAACCCACTCCAGTGTTCTTGCCTGGAGAAGCCCATGGACGGAGAAGCCTGGTGGGCTGCAGTCCATGGGGTTGCACAGAGTCG
Organism: Bison bison bison; assembly: GCF_000754665.1. Classification (NCBI taxonomy): domain Eukaryota; kingdom Metazoa; phylum Chordata; class Mammalia; order Artiodactyla; family Bovidae; genus Bison; species Bison bison. The sequence continues at coordinate 11,891,904 of NW_011494902.1, read as the reverse complement.
GACACGACTGAAGCGACTTAGTAGTAGTAGTAGTAGAATGAGGGAAATAGTATCATTTACAAATAAAATCAGTTTGAAAGTAACTTTCACTATAAAGACTACCTTTCAGAGCAAACAATTTTTTGTTTGTTTGTTTTGGCTGCACTGTGCAGCATTGTGGGATCTTAGTTCCCTGACCGTGGATTGAACCTGTGTCCCCTGCAGTGGGAGGATAGTGTTTTAATCATGCCCAGAAAATCCCCAGAGCAAACAAAATTTAATCTCTAAGTTATGTTATAAGTTCAGTTGCCCTATTTATTACATTTCTAGAATCCTTTTTGCTTTGCTGATTTAAATATTTCTGTGGCATATAACTGGGATAATTCCATGACATTACACATTCATTGATTTTTTGAAAGTGTGTTTAGAACCCATAGGTTATCTCTCAGTTCTTGAGCGCTTTTTGCATTAGGTAACTTCTGAAATTTATTTGGTATTCTAGAGTTGGTTCAGTTTTATAAAGACTGTGTACTAATTATGCGTTTGTTTAAGGTATGTGGGAAAGCTCTATTTGTGATGTCATAGTAAATACATTGGAGAAGGCAATGGCACCCCACTCCAGTACTCTTGCCTGGAAAATCCGATGGATGGAGGAGCCTGATAGGCTACAGTCCATGGGGTCGCGAAGAGTCGGACACGACTGAGCGACTTCACTTTCACTTTTCACTTTCATGCATTGGAGAAGGAAATGGCAACCCACTCCAGGTTCTTGCCTGGAGAATCCCAGGGACAGGGGAGCCTGGTGGGCTGCTGTCTATGGGGTCGCACAGAGTTGGACACGACTGAAGTGACTTAGCAGTAGCAGCAGTAAATACATTTGAAAGAGTCCTGAATTATAAGTCTGGGGAGACAGATTCCATTAGTTAAGTCACTAACCTGGATGACCTTGGATAAACTGCTTAAACTCCTACATTTAATTTTAAAGTAGATAGGAAGAATTAGATAATACTGAAAATCTACAATTCTGTGGATGGAGACAAATCTTTTGTCCCTCTTCTCCTTTAAGGTTTAGTAAATATGGTTGATATTTCTAAGTGTACTGAAAAGAGAGGCATAGTGTAACTAAAATAACCCATATTCTACTGTACAAATTTAATGGAAATGAAATAATTACATGTCAGCCATCAAAACACTATATCAAGACAGTATAATTAATGTATTGAAAGTAGTCTGTATTTCTGAAGTTTAATGGGATTGAGAGTATTTAATTACATGGATTTATAATAAATACAATCTTAAACATGAAGATTAGAGCATAAGTACACAGAAAGTAAAGAGGGATTTTTTTTTTTTAGGGTCTGTTATTATTACAGCTTAAATTTCACATCTTGTATTTTAATTTTTCATATGGAATTTTGACAAATACCACTTGGAGGCACTCTTATACTGTTGTTCTATACAACTTATACTATAAGAATGTCATAGAATGAAATTTTCAGTTTTTATTTCATTTTTTAATTCTAATAATCACTTGGGGATGGGTAATTAACATTGGTTTTGGTCTTTAATCTTTGACATTATTCATATTTATCATCTTGTGTTTTTTACTGCTATAAATAATCTCCTGTTCCTCTTATAAAACAGATTCCATTAATTCTTATAAGAATGAAAGAAAGGTTTTAGGACAATACTTATTCATTTGAGAATAAATTTTCAAATTAGGAATTTTTACTAAAATTGTGTTCATTTAAAGTCACTGTTATGCGAAGCAGAAATGTCAGTGAGGTCCCAGAGAAAATATTGATGAGAACTAATCTCATCAATCATTTAAATATTTTCATGGGGGATATATTCAATTAACAGGATTATAATAACATCAAATGAAATACAACAACATGCACAGCATATGCATTAAAATGGGTTTGCGCAGGAAAACTAAAGTTTATAGCTACTAACTTTTGGTAAGAAATTTTTAAAGAAATAAAATAATATTATTTGAGGTGTTCTCATTTGTATAGCATTTTATAACATTAATTTATTTAAAAAATTAATATAAATTCCTCATGCCCTTTTTTGTTTCAAATATATTTGAAAGATACCGAATATCACATAGGGAAGCATATGTGTGTTACCTCTTTTCTACTTTACTGTGAACCTAGAATGTACAAAACAGTGCAATAGAAGTAATCTTTGTTTTAGTGTTACTTTCATATAACATATTTTAATGTTTCAATTAGGAATGATGTCATTGTAACATGCAAACTATAAAACTAACATGTTAATTTTTATCAAATTTTGATCAATTAATAATAGATCAGTATATTAAAACAGTATGTTTGCCTTATATGAAATGAGTAAATAATAACAATTAGATTTCATCTGTATGTTAATATACTATAGCTTGAAAAGCTTAGAGAAATTTTACTTCTTTAAACTCTTGTTAGTGCTATGACATATTGAAAGGGAAGTGTCATTTGGATAGTGTCAGATGGGAAGGAACTCTCTTAACACCCTTACATCTCCACAAATAACTCTGGCACTGGCTCACTATTCTTTTTTGTCATTGTTGTCACTCATTGCTTCTAGGGATGGTTATGTATCGCCAGTGTCTGATTCAGCTAAGCTGTTTATTTTTCTCAGCAGTACAGAGTTTACTTTCATAATGAAACACTTTAACACAGGATTTGATTAATATTTGGACAGTTAGATAGATACATATACACATATACTATTGTTTGCACTTAATATATCGTATATTCAGATCAGAACAGATCAGTCGCTCAGTTGTGTCGGACTCTTTGCGACCCCATGAATCGCAGCACGCCAGGCCTCCCTGTCCATCACCAACTCCCGGAGTTCACTCAGGCTCACATGAATCGAGTCAGTGATGCCATACAGCCATCTCATCCTCTGTTGTCCCCTTCTCCTCCTGCCCCCAATCCCTCCCAGCATCAGGGTCTTTGCCAATGAGTCAACTCTTTGCATGAGGTGGCTAAAGTACTGGAGTTTCAGCTTTAGCATCATTCCTTCCAAAGAAATCCCAGGGCTGATCTCCTTCAGAATGGACTGGTTGGATCTCCTTGCAGTCCAACGGACTCTCAAGAGTCTTCTCCAACACCACAGTTCAAAAGCATCAATTCTTTGGTGCTCAGCCTTCTTCACAGTCCAACTCTCACATCCATACATGACCACAGGAAAAACCATAGCCTTGACTAAACGAAGCTTTGTTGGCAAAGTAATGTCT
>NW_011494902.1:11874131-11888581 GCF_000754665.1 Bison bison bison | reverse complement strand
GCTTTTCAATATGCTATCTAGGTTGGTCATAACTTTCCTTCCAAGGAGTAAGCGTCTTTTAATTTCATGGCTGCAGTCGCCATCTGTAGTGATTTTGGAGCCCAGAAAAACAAAGTCTGACACTGTTTCTACTGTTTCCCCATCTATTTCCCATGAAGTGGTGGGACCGGATGCCATGATCTTCGTTTTGTGAATGTTGAGCTTTAAGCCAACTTTTTCACTCTCCACTTTCACTTTAATCAAGAGACTTTTTAGTTCCTCTTCACTTTCTGCCATAAGGGTGGTGTCATCTGCATATCTGAGGTTATTGATATTTCTCCTGGCAATCTTGATTCCAGCTTGTGTTTCTTAGTCCAGCGTTCCTCGTGATGTACTCTGCATATAAGTTAAATAAGCAGGGTGACAATATACAGCCTTGACGAACTCCTTTTCCTATTTGGAACCAGTCTGTTGTTCCATGTCCAGTTCTAACTGTTGCTTCCTGACCTGCATACAGATTTCTCAAGAGGCAGATCAGGTGGTCTGGTATTCCCATCTCTTTCAGAATTTTCCACAGTTTATTGTGATCCACACAGTCAAAGGCTTTGGCATAGTCAATAAAGCAGAAATAGATGCTTTTTTGGAACTCTCTTGCTTTTTCCATGATCCAGCGGATGTTGGCAATTTGATCTCTGGTTCCTCTGCCTTTTCTACAACCAGCTTGAACATCTGGAAGTTCACGGTTCATATATTGCTGAAGCCTGGCTTGGAGAATTTTGAGCATTACTTTACTAGCCTGTGAGATGAGTGCAATTGTGCAGTAGTTTGAGCATTCTTTGGCATTGCCTTTCTTTGGGATTGGAATGAAAACTGAGCTTTTCTAGTCCTGTGGCCACTGCTGAGTTTTCCAAATTTGCTGGCATATTGAGTGCAGCACTTTCACAGCATCATCTTTCAGGATTTGGAATAGCTCAACTGGAATTCCATCACCTCCACTCTCTTTATTTGTAGTGATGCTTTCTAAGGCCCACTTGACTTCACATTCCAGGATGTCTGGCTCTAGGTCAGTGATCACACCATCGTGATTATCTGGGTCGTGAAGATCTTTTTTGTACAGTTCTTCTGTGTATTCTTGCCATCTCTTCTTAATATCTTCTGCTTCTGTTAGGTCCATACCATTTCTGTCCTTTATCGAGCTCATCTTTGCATGAAATGTTCCTTTGGTATCTCTGATTTTCTTGAAGAGATCCCTAGTCTTTCCCATTCTGTTGTTTTCCTCTATTTCTCTGCATTGATCGCTGAAGAAGGCTTTCTTATCTCTTTTTGCTATTCTTTGGAACTCTGCATTCAGATGTTTATATCTTTCCTTTTCTCCTTTGCTTTTCACTTCTCTTCTTTTCACAGCTATTTGTAAGGCCTCCCCAGACAGCCATTTTGCTTTTTTGCATTTTTTTTCTATGGGAATGGTCTTGATTCCTGTCTCCTGTATAATGTCATGAACCTCATTCCATAGTTCATCAGACACTCTATCTATCTGTATAATCATAAGGGATTTGATTTAGGTCATACCTGAATGGTCTAGTGGTTTTCCCTACTTTCTTCAATTTAAGTCTGAATTTGGCAATAAGGAGTTCGTGGTCTGAGCCACAGTCAGCTCCTGGTCTTGTTTTTGTTGACTGTATACAGCTTCTCCATCTTTGGCTGCAAAGAATATAAACAGTCTGATGTTGATGTTGACCATCTGGTGATGTCCATGTGTAGAGTCTTCTCTTGTGTTGTTGGAAGAGGGTGTTTGCTATGACCAGTGCATTTTCTTGGCAAAACTCTATTAGTCTTTGCCCTGCTTCATTCCGTTCCAAGGCCAAATTTGCCTGTTACTCCAGGTGTTTCTTGACTTCCTACTTTTGCATTCCAGTCCCCTATAATGAAAAGGACATCTTTTTTGGGTGTTAGTTCTAAAAGATCTTGTAGGGCTTCATAGAATCATTCAGCTTTCTCCGTGTTACTGGCTGGGGCATAGACTTGGATTACTGTGATGTTGAATGGTTTTCCTTGGAAATGAACAGAGATCATGCTTTCGTTTTTGAGATTGCAATCAAGTACCACATTTCGGACTCTTGTTGACCATGATGACTACTTCATTTCTTCTAAGGGATTCCTGCCCTCAGTAGCAGATATAATGGTCATTGGAGTTAAATTCACCTATTCCAGTCCATTTTAGTTTGCTGATTCCTAGGATGTTGACGTTCACTCTTTCCATCTCCTGTTTGACCACTTCCAATTTGCCTTGATTCATGGACCTGACATTCCAGGTTCCTATGCAATATTGCTCTTTACAACATCGGACCTTGCTTCTATCACCAGTCACATCCACAGCTGGGTATTCTTTTTACTTTGGCTCCATCCCTTCATTCTTTCTGGAGTTATTTCTCACTGATCTCCAGTAGCATATTGGACACCTACTGACCGGGGGAGTTAATCTTTCAGTATCCTATCATTTTGCCTTTTCATACTGTTCAAGGGGTTCTCAAGGCAAGAATACTGAAGTGGTTTGCCATTCCCTTCTCCAGTGGACCACATTGTGTCAGCCCTCTCCACCATGACCCGCCCATCTTAGGTTTCCCCACAGGCATGGCTTAGTTTCATTGAGTTAGACAAGGCTGTGGTCTTAGTGTGATTAGATTGACTAGTTTTCTGTGATTATGTTTTCAGTGTGTCTGCCCTCCGATGCCCTCTTGCAACACCTATCGTCTTACTTGGGTTTTTCTTACCTTGGACGTGGGGTATCTCTTCACGGCTGCTCCAGCAAAGCGCAGCTGCTGTTCCTTACCTTGGAAGTGGGGTAGCTCTTCTTGGCTGCTCCTGCACTGTTGCAGCCTGGCACTCTCGTCCACCACCTCTGTCCTCAGATGCGGTGTAGCTCCTCTCGGCCACCGCCCCTCCAGCATAGGGTCCTCCCGGCTTCTGCCCCTGACCTCGGACACGGGGTAGCTCCTCTTGGCCACACTCTGTGTGCCGTCGCAGCCACCCATGCTCTATTTTATAATATTTTGATACACATGTAAGATATATAACCATTCTCACAAACTTAAAGATTCCCCAAAACATGTTTACCTACCCTGAGAACAGCAATACTTGATTGCTTTCAATCAAATAAGAAAAATGTGGAAGCATATTCTAGGGAAAATACTTTAACATTAATCCACATGCCCTATTACATTATTTAACAAAGTAAATCAGCTGATGGGCTTACTGTTGGGATATGTGGATGAAAGCCTTATCCAATATGAAAGTAAATAGTATGTCAAGAAAAGAGGAAAGGAAGAGATGTAGGAACTGCAGTTTCCATGAAGATGTTTATTTGCTAAACTGCTAAATATTTCATTGTCAGAAGGTCATTGTGGGATTGAGGAAATACACAGCATTTAGAATTAGATAAGCTTTAACACTAACTTTGGAAAATTACTCTCTGAGTTAGTTAACTTATTTGTCAATATGGTTGTGACTACTAGATAATATAATGCAAGCATCATGCCTATAACAGGGTCTCTCCCATCCTTATATTTCTCTTCTTTTTATCATCAGTGATTTATACTGGAAACCTAGGGATTTATAACAGTGCTATGAATGTTAAACAGTAATAAATGTCAGATATCTCTCAAACTATTGAAACTGGACTTGATGTCATCAGTGTATATACATAAGTGTGAATATATCCCAGTGCCTCATTTGACCTTTGGATTGTATAAGTCTGTGAATTCCTGGTCATATCACTTGTATCAAAGAAGTAATAAATACATTACAATGTAGATCAAGTGTATGCCAAAAAGCTCTTTCTTGACCCTAAGTGAATCTCAGTCTAGTGGGTGAGATATATACAACATAAAAATATTAAGATAAAAGAAGTAAGATATGAGTGTAGGGTTTGGATTCCAAAGGCATAGAGCTGGTTGTGTGTTTAAATTCAAGAGTAATGGTGCCCATTCAACTCTATGAGCTTCCTTGATTTTCTCTCCTATAGAGAGTTGGAATGAGATCTACAATCATAAGATACATTGAAGATGTAAAAGTCATAATTTACTAAACCTATATAGAAAATGTATGTTTCTAAATATATAAATGTATGCTTTTAAAATTTTTTCTTAAGTTTTTCTTTGAATTTTGTTCTATGAATTTAATATAAATAAAAGATAAAAGAAAGGGAGAACAAGTGGAAGATTAGCATATATTTAATATCTGATCTATTAACATTTCTTTGTTCACCAAATCTAAAATTTAACTTATTTCTTACTTTAGAAAATAATAAAAATCAGAAAGGTTTCAGTTCAATAAGTAATAATTAATTACACCTATTATGGCCTCAACTTGTCTATTCCTACTCCTTTCCAGGGTATTAGCAGAATTTGTTGTTGCTGTTATTATAAAAGCGTCGATAGTTTCAGATTCCTACAATGGAATCCAGAGTTGCATTCGCCAAACATTCCATCTGCACTGCCATGTATCTGTTCCTCTTGACTGTTTGATGCTCTCTGGCCTGTGGACTATGGAAAACAGTGATGTGTGTCACTTCCAGCCAACGATGGGAAAAGCCAGCACACAACTCTCTAGTTCTCCTTCACCTAAGGCAACAGCATCTTTTCTAGTGAGTCAGTTCTTCTCATCAGGTGGCCAAGTATTGGAACTTCAGCTTCAGCATCAGTCCTTCAAATAGGAGGATCAATAGTCTTCAATGATTATTTGTCATTAAGTAATTATAGTGGATGAAATTAATAAGGATTGAGCAAAAAAGCAGGGAAGTTGTATATAGCATATACTCTTAACTTATACTTTGAATCAAACAGATCCACTAGCATACCGAAGTAATCAACTTTCTTAGAAGAGTCTAAATATATCAACTGTCTTTCCTTTTTTTCCAATTTATATAGAAAAGTATAAGTGACTTACTGGTAACTTTTTACTGAACCCATAGTACAGGGATGAAAGTTTGAGGCTCTCTTTTTTCAATCAAAGTTATGCTATATGCTAAAACTGTGAAAGCAACAGCTGTGGAAAGTTTAATCTAAAAGGATTTCATTTTGTAAAAGGCTTTTTGAAGTGAACTACATTGAAATTGCATAGATAAATTACAGGAGATTTCAGATGATTCTAAGAGAAGATAAGTGAGTTAATAACTGCATTTCAAATTTCAAGTCTTTAACAATAATTATTTTAATGCAAAATGTTGGTTACTCACAGAAAAGAAAGTATAGATATTACCAATGATATTCTAAACAGTGATATTTGTATACTATTGAACCTTATGAACTATGAATATGTGAATTTAAAATGTTACTTCTTCATTCATTTCAGCTGACTTGATTCTGGTGCTGAGGTTGAGGCAGTATTATATTACTTCAGAACATTGTAAGACTAAAATCTAAAGGACTTTTAAAAAATTCAGTTATTTGTCATTCGTTTAAAATATCTGGATGAGCATTTTTAAAATACACCTGTCTCATGTAATAATTGTCACTGGCTAGAAATTTAAATCAATGATAAGCTTTTTTTTTTTCTTCAATGCAGCTCTCTGAAATCTTAGCTCACAATCTTCTCTAGTATTATAGAAAGACTCTGTTGCAGATATGGGTTCATGTACACACATAGGTACTAGATAGATTTATGGTAGTGGTTTATACTTTACATGGTTAAAGTGAAAGTGTTAGTTGCTCAGTTGTGTTCGATTCTTTTTGACCCCATGGACTGTAGCTCACCAGGCTCCTCTGTCCATGGGATTTTCCAGGCAAAGATACCAGAGTGAGTTGCCATTTCTTTCTCCAAAGGATATTCCTGACCCAGGAATCAAACCCAGGTCTCCTGCATTGCAGATTGATTCTTTACTGTCCACGACCTGCTGCTAATTTGACTGGCCAACTAGTGAAAGACTTAAGTGCTTTCTTGTTAAAATGACTCAGCAGAGGTAGAATTATGCACTAGAGCATGAATAAAAAGGCCATTTGTTCTAACAAAAAGTTTTGCAGTTTCCTAGTTATTCTCTGAAAGTTTAGTGAGACTTCTAGATTACAGATCTCACAATTTGCATAATATTGACACTGATCATAGATTTGTCTAAAGTGTTTTTAAGGCAAAGAATGTATAAGAATATGTAATATATATATATATAATTTTAGCTCTTCCAAAATGGTACCTCAATTTAAAGTCTAATTAATTCAACATTTTTCACCCTCTTACATTTTAAACATAGTGCCTAACTCAGTAGAATGTTTGGTTTCTCTGAGAGCAGGGATTCAACATTTCATTTCCAGACTAAAGATCCTTGAACTAAAGTGAAAATAGGTAGTATATATGCATGAGTCCTAAATTTAAAATTTATCAATTAGAATTGTTTCAGTATTAATACCACATCCAACTCAAGATTATTTAGACAATAAGGTACATGGCCACATATAACAGGATTCCTTAGGGAGGAGATTTCAGAATTCATTAAATTAGTGGCTCAATGAAATCATCAAACTACCAAGTTCTTTAATATCTCTGTGCAAACATCCTCAGCCTGTCAACTTAGGTCCTCTTTAGCCCTTTGGTGTTGCAATAACTGAGTAGCTCTCGGCACCCCCACCCTCAAACCACCATCTGAAAGCCCAAAGTGGCAAAGTGTATGTGGATCTTTCCAAGAGGTTTCCAGAAATCCTGGAAGCTTCCCTACACACAGTTCTTTTCTGAAATTGCATAATAAAATCCACCCTAAATCAGTCAGGATTGGGATGAGTAGAATTACCATGATATTAGTAATTGAGATTCACACCATAGCTAGATTTAAGAGGAGCCCACCTTTTTAAAGCAGGTGGCTGCCTGACTTCTGAGTAAATCTATGGTTAGATTAACAAAGAAAAAACTGGGGAAGAATGGCAATTAGGTGAGTGGCTAATAGTACATGCCATAAAGCGTGATAGCACTATTTGAAAGAGGCCATAAATAAATACTAAGAGGAAAGAGATGAGAGGCAAAAATGAGATATTTTGGTATTAGTTCCCATTTGCAGAAATATCATCACTATTTTCTACTTGATAATCTTTCCAATGATTAGAATTGATTAGAAATGATTAGAATTAGAAATATTATTGATGATGCTACGTGTAGTAAGACTGAGCATTTGAACAACAACAACAAAAAAATATCATTTTAATTAGGAAAGACTGGGAAATATATGTATAAAAGCTAAATAATGCTTTTGAACATTTTTCATCCACAAAGAATATACTTAACTCCCCATTTACTCATGTAAAGAGAACAAGAAATCTTTAAAATATTGGGACAAAAACTAGTTTCTGTTATAAAAGAATAGGAAGTTTATTTCTAGGCTACACTCAAATGCTATTTTTAAAAATCTATCACTGTGTATTAATTTTGTGGTGGAAAATTAACTCTAAGAAGAAGTTCAAAACTAGCATATTATCTCTCAGTTGTTATTAAGTAAATTTAATTGGGTTAATTTGAAGGGTAACTTTCAGGTCTGGAAGTTTTAGCACACAGAACCATGAACGGATTTTCATAAAAAAGCATTGTACTGTAGCTAATAATTTTAACAATACTACTTTGAGATATAATTTTGAGCAGATAATTCAGTAAAAAAAGTGTTTCTTCCATGATGTCGGTTAGATACTGACACATCCAATATTAATGTGGTCAAAGTTTAACTTAACTCACAATCAGACCTGCGGCACTGTTACCTCCTGAAATTACCCAAAAGTCACCCTTCAGGAGAGTAGACATGGCTCTTGAGACATGATGTACTTTTGTTTGAACAACAGATGACTGAGATTGGCTCATTTAGAAACTCCGTACAGCTGACAACTGTAGTAAATTTTTTTATCATATTTCATTTTCTAACTCAAATTTAATACTTTTGTTCTTAATACCAGTGGGTTAAAGGAGAGTCTTTTGATCTGGTATTAATTTATTGTACACTTGCTAGGGCGGCTGCAACTGGCGCATTTAGCATGGCCAAGAGGAGCTACCCATGTCCGAGGTCAGGGGCAGAAGCCGGGAGGACCCCATGCACGCGGGGAGGCGGCCAAGAGGAGTTACCCCACATCTGAGGTCAGGGGCAGCAGCTGGGAAGAGCAACCCCACCTCCAAGGAGTGGTGGCTGCAGGGGCCCAGGAGGGCCTAGAGGAGCTATTCCACGTTCAAGGTCAGAGGGGTGGCAGTGAGGAGAAACCCCTCATCCAAGGTTAAGGAGCAGCGGCTGTGCTTTGCTGGAGCAGCTGTGAAGAGATACCCCACATCCAAGGTAAGGGACACCCAAGAAAGACAGTAGGTGTTGCAAGAGGGCATCAGAGGGCAGACACACTGAAATCATAATCACAGAAAACTAGTCAATCTAATCACACTAGGACCACAGCCTTGTCTAACTCAATGAAACTAAGCCATGCCCGTGGGGCAACCCAAGATGGGTGGGTCATGGTGGAGACATCCGACAGAATGTGGTCCACTGGAGAAGGGAATGGCAAACCACTTCAGTATTCTTGCCTTGAGAACCCCATGAACAGTATGAAAAGGCAAAATGATATGATACTGAAAGAGGAACTCCCCAGGTCAGTAGTGCCTGATATGCTACTGGAGATCAGTGGAGAAATAACTCCAGAAAGAATGAAGGGATGGAGCCAAAGCAAAAACAATACCCAGCTGTGGATGTGACTGGTGATAGAAGTAAGGTCTGATGATGTAAAGAGCAATATTGCATAAGATCCTGGAATGTCAGGTCCATGAATCAAGGCAAATTGGAAGTGGACAAACAAGAGATGGCAAGGGTGAATGTTGACATTCTAGGAATCAGTGAACTAAAATGGACAGGAATGGGTGAATTTAACTCAGATGATCATTATATCTGCTACTGTGGGCAGTAATCCCTCAGAAGTAATGGAGTAGCCATCATGGTCAACGAAAGAGTCCGAAATACAGTACTTGGATGCAATCTCAAAAACGACAGAATGATCTCTGTTCGTTTCCAAGGCAAACCATTCAATACCACAGTAATCCAAGTCTATGCCCCAACCAGTAACGCTGAAGAAGCTGAAGTTGAATGGTTCTATGAAGACCTAAAAGACCTTTTAGAACTAACACCTAAAAAAGATGTCCTTTTCATTATAGGGGACTGGAATGGAAGTCAAGAAACACCTGGAGTAACAGGCAAATTTGGCCTTAGAATATGGAATGAAGCAGGGCAAAGACTAATTGAGTTTTGCCAAGAAAATGGACTGGTCATAGCAAACACCCTCTTCCAACAACACAAGAGAAGACTCTACACATGGACATCATCAGATGGTCAACACTGAAATCATATTGATTATATTCTTTGCAGCCAAAGATGGAGAAGCTGTATACAGTCAACAAAAACAAGACCAGGAGCTGACTGTGGCTCAGACTATGAACTCCTTATTGCCAAATTCAGACTTAAATTGAAGAAAGTAGGGAAAACCACTAGACCATTCAGGTATGACCTAAATCAAATCCCTTATGATTATACATTGGAAATGACAAATAGATTTAAGGGACTAGATTTGATAGATAGAGTGCCTGATGAACTATGGACGGAGGTTTGTGACATTGTACAGGAGACAGGGATCAAGACCATCCCCATGGAAAAGAAATGCAAAAAAGCAAAATGGCTGTCTGGGGAGGCCTTACAAATAGCTGTGAAAAGAAGAGAAGTGAAAAGCAAAGGAGAAAGGGAAAGATATAAGCATCTGAATGCAGATTTCCAAAGAAAAGCAAGGTGAGATAAGAAAGCCTTCCTCAGTGATAAATGTAAAGAAATAGAGGAATGCAACAGAATCGGAAAGACTAGAGATCTCTTCAAGAAAATTAGAGATACCAAGGGAAGGTTTCATGAAAAGATGGGCTCAATAAAAGACAGAAATGGTATGGACCTAACAGAAGCAGAAGATATTAAAAAGAGGTGGCAAGAATACACAGAAAACTGTACAAAAAAGATCTTCACAACCCAGATAATCACGATGGTGTGATCCCTCACCTAGAGCCAGATATCCTGGAATGTGAAGTCAAGTGGGCCTTAGAAAGCATCACTATGAACAAAGCTAGTGGAGGTGATGGAATTCCAGTTGAGCTATTTCAAATCCTGAAAGATGATGCTGTGAAAGTGCTGCACTCAATATGCCAGCAAATTTGGAAAACTCAGCAGTGGCCACAGGACTGGAAAAGGTCAGTTTTCATTCCAATCCCAAAGAAAGGCAATGCCAAAGAAGGCTCAAACTACCGCACAATTGCACTCATCTCACATGCTAGTAAAGTAATGCTCAAAATTTTCCAAGCCAGGCTTAAGCAATACGTGAACCATGAACTTCCAGATGTTAAAGGTGGTTTTAGAAAAGGCAGAGGAACCAGATATCAAATTTCCAACATCCGCTGGATCAATGAAAAGGCAAGAAAGTTCCAGAAAAACATCTATTTCTGCTTTATTGACTATGCCAAAGCCTTTGACTGTGTAGATCACAATAAACTTTGGAAAATTCTGAAAGAGATGGGAATACCAGACCACCTGACCTGCCTCTTGAGAAACCTATATGCAGTCAGGAAGCAACAGTTAGAACTGGACAAGGAACAATGAACTAGTTCCAAATAGGAAAAAGAGTACGTCAAGGCTGTATATTGTCACCCTGCTTATTTAGCTTACATGCAGAGTACATCATGAGAAACGCTGGACTGGAAGAAGCACAAGCTGGAATCAAGATTGCTTGGAGAAATAGCAATAACGTCAGATATGCAGATGACACCACCCTTATGGCAGAAAGTGAAGAGGAACTAAAAAGCTTCTTGATGAAAGTGAAAGAGGAGAGTGAAAAAGTTGGCTTAAATCTCAACATTCAGAAAACAAAGATTTTCAGTGTCAGACTTTATTTTTTTGGGACTCCAAAGTCACTGCAGATGGTGACTGCAGCCATGAAATTAAAAGATGCTTACTCCTTGGATGGAAAGTTATGTCCAACCTAGACAGCATATTCAAAAGCAGAGACATTACTTTGCCAACAAAGGTCTGTTTAGTCAAAGCTATGGTTTTTCCAGTGGTCATGTATGGATGTGAGAGTTGGACTGTGAAGAAAGCTGAGTGCCAAAGAATTGATGCTTTTGAACTGTTGTGTTGGAGAAGACTCTTGAGAGTCCCTTGGACTGCAACGAGATCCAACGAGTCCATTCTGAAGGAGATCAGCCCTGGGATTTCTTTGGAAGGAATGATGCTAAAGCTGAAACTCCAGTACTTTGGCCACCTCATGCGAAGAGTTGACTCATGGGGAAAGACTCTGATGCTGGGAGGGATTGGGGCAGGAGAAGATGGGGACAACAGAGGATGAGATGGCTGGATGGCATCACTGACTCTATGGACGTGAGTCTGAGTGAAGTCCGGGAGTTGGTGATGGACAGGGAGGCCTGGCGTGCTGAGATTCATGGGGTTGCCAAGAGTCAGACATGAATGAGCGACTGAACTGATCTGAACTGAACTAACACATTTGATTTTGATGAGTCATTGACTAGCTGGCTATTGTTCTAAGACAGATAATGTCTAGGTAGTACAGAAGTTGCATTAATGTCTGGATAATCTTTTTATCTTCTAGGGTGCTAAGTGCAATGTCTGCTCACATAGGTTCTGAGTTTCCACCTCTTTTCTAGAAGACTTAATTATAGGAAGAAAACCAGAAATACTCCTGTGACCTTATCTAGTTAAACCCAAATTAGCCATCATTGTTCAGTTTCAAAAGAATTAAATAGATCTTTTTTTTTTGATTACTTATTCTTCTATTTTTTACTTTCTATTTTCAATTTCATCTCCTTATGAAATGATAATTAATATGATATTATCATTCCATTGCATATGCTCATTGTTTTTGTATAGTTCAGATAGCATTTTTTTCCCTATGTTTTCATAAATATATGCTTACTAGTCAGATCACACATCTTATGCATTTACTAAGTCACTGTCTCATGCAAGGGTAGAATATTACCTTATTCCTTATGCAGAGGACTCTTCCTATACAAACAAGATTTAAGTAAATTATGGCCCCCCATATTCATATGTGAAATTAGTGAGACTTTTAGTGTTTCATGCTTATTAATATCTTGGTCAAGTTAAAGGAGGGTGCAGGAGGGCTGATTTTTGCATAGAATATGAAAGCCAGGGGAGTTAAAATAAATGTGAGGATGTCAAAGGCTGCAGAAATACCACCTTTTTTGGGATTTAGTCATGTCTGGGCATTCATTGCATTCTAGTAGGACATCCCTAAGAGAATTTACTTTGCATGGCATCTGAAGAGATCCTTAGGAAAAACTCCATTTGGGAGCAGAATTGTCTTGTGTAAATCTTGGTAAAATAGTGAAACAGGACAGTCTGACACAGGGAGAATTCATCCCAAGAGAAGCACCTGGGTATGAGAGCTGACTGTGTAAACAACAGTCATCACTGTAGAAGAAGAGTCATGAATATGATTAAACCATAATGAGTCCTTTCCATAGAGCCCATGGAGAGCCCAGAGAGGGAAAGCAAAACAAAGCAAAGCAAGAGAAGTCACTCAGTTGTGTCCAACTCTTTGTGAACCCATGGACTGTAGCCTACCAAGCTTCTCCACCCATGGGATTTTCCAGGCAAGAGTACTGGAGTGGGTTGCCATTTCCTTCTCCAGATGATCTTCCCAACCCAGGGACTGAACCCAGGTCTCCGGCTTTGCAGGCGGATTCTTTAGCAGCTGAGACACCAGGGAAGAATAGAGAGGGAAAAAGAGACTATAAAAGAAAAATTATACTGAAATACTCTGCAAAACATTGAGGTGTAAACAGTTCTGCTTTGGGAGCACTCTGGCAGAATGCTGCATGATGAGTAGCCTTTGGCTCCACTGTGCCACAGATCACCGTGTAGCTTGGACACCATGCCAGGCTAGGTCATTGATGATAGGGTCCTGGTGTGTTAGTCAGGGTTCTCTAGAGAAAGAAAGAGAGAAGAGGAAGGGGAAAGAGCTGCGGGAGGAGGGAGGGAGGAAGGAAGGAAGGAAGGACATAGATTTATTACAAGGAATTGGCTCACACAATTATAGCTGCAAAGTCCAAAATCTGAAGTGTGGGCAGACAGACTGGAGAGCTGATGGTGCAGAGGAGATACAAATGAGGGCTACAAGAGAACGGTCTGTGGCTCCAGGAGGCAAGTCTTTCTGTTCAACTGATGAGGCCCATGTACAATAAAAAGGGCATTCTGGTTTACCCACACTATACCTATTTTCACTTTAATCTTGTCCAAAACACCTTCTAACTTGACACATAAAATTAACCATCACAACTGTTAATGACTGATGGGAAAAGATGTTCTTAATAAATATATTTAACACCACTACAGGATTCCTGAAACTAGTGGTATGAAAAGAGGTTGTTAGACTGTAACAATAGCAATGGAGATAAGTCAGTGGAATTTAAATCATTGTAGTCATTTAATTTTATACCATCATGTAAAGCAAGCTATTAAGGCCAATACAAGTCCCAGTTACACGTTGTTGCACAGTGGGCATTTTAGGCTGAAATGCATTAAAAAGTTAGATAGTGTCTGATTTAGAGTGTTTAGCAAAATATCTTTTTAATGATACTTAATGATTATTTTTGTGGAGAGGGTGACATTATTTCATAGTATTTAAAGCACAATGGAATTAGTTCACTTGAGTTCAGACCCTGGCTCTAATTTCTAGCTATATGACTTGTTCTAAATTACGTGATTTTTCTATGCTTCAGTTTCTTTTGTGAAAATAGAAATACTTATATAATCTTCTTCACATGGCTGTTGAGAAAAGTAAATGATTCAATTAATATTGAGTATCGGGTACAATTCATAGTACACAGTCGATGCATGTTAGCTATCGTCACTTTTATAATTTTAATAATGGGAACCCACTCCAGTACTCTTGCCTGGAAAATCCCATGGACAGAAGAGCCTGGTAGGCTGCAGTCCATGGGGTTGGGAAGAGTTGGACACGACTAAGCGACTTCGCTTTCACTTTTTACTTTCATGCATTGGAGAAGGAAATGGCAACCCACTCCAGTGTTCTTGCCTGGAGAATCCCAGGGACAGGGGAGCCTGGTGGGCTGTTGTCTGTGGGGTTGCACAGAGTCGGACACGACTGAAGCGACTTAGCAGCAGCAGTGTGATCAAGCTATCCAAGTGTTCAACTTATTATCAATCCTTCCATCCATTCCAAAATCACTGCAGATGGTGACTGCAGCCATGAAATTAAAAGATGCTTACTCCTTGGTTGGAAAGTTATGACTAACCTAGATAGCATATTCAAAAGCAGAGACATTACTTTGCCAACAAAGGTTCGTCTAGTCAAGGCTATGGTTTTTCCTGTGGTCATGTATGGATGTGAGAGTTGGACTGTGAAGAAGGCTGAGTGCAGAAGAATTGATGCTTTTGAACTGTGGTG
>NW_011494902.1:11840622-11873956 GCF_000754665.1 Bison bison bison | reverse complement strand
ACAGAGGATGAGATGGCTGGATGGCATCACTGACTCGATGGATGTGAGTCTGAGTGAACTCTGGGAGTTGGTGATGGACTGGGAGGCCTGGCATGCTGTGATTCATGGGGTCGCAAAGAGTCGGACACGACTGAGAGACTGATCTGATCTGATTATGCATCCAAATGTCAAAAGTGGAAATTTAATAATATTAGCATAAATGAAATAATAATAAGTGGAGGAAATGGTTTATACATCTATACCTTGTACTTATAACTGATCTTTCTTAAGGAAAAATATAAAATTTTCTGTATGTATTTTGCCATATATACAGTATGGATCATATCAGTGGACACTAGCATACAAGGAAAGTCCCTTTATTCTTCTTTTCTTTTTTGACTAGACTTTATTTTTTACAGCAGTTTTAAGTTCACAGCAAACTTGTGCAGAAAGTGCAGAGATTTTCCAATACCACCTGTACCCAACACATGCTTATTATAAACATTGGGACAAAAATGGTACATTTGTTACTAATGATGAACTACACACACAGGCACACACACAGAAGTTGCTCAGTCGTGTCCGACTCTTTGTGACCCCATGATTGTAGCCCACCAGGCTCCTCGGTCCATGGGATTTTCCAGGCATGAATACTGGAGTGGGTTGCCATTTCCTTCTCCAGTGATGAACTACACTGACATATTATTATCACTAAGACTCCATGGTCAAATGCACAGTGGATTCATGCTCTGTGTTGTACATTCTATAGGAATGGAAAAATGTATAATGACTTGTATTCACTGTTATAGTATTATAAAGAGTAGTTTACTGCCCTAAAATCCTCTGTGCATTCATCCTTCCCTCCCCATAGCTATCAATGATTTTTCTCCTGTCTGCATAGTTTTGCCTTTTCTAGAAAACCATATAGTTGAAAGCGTATAGTATAAAGCCATTTTAGATTGGCTTCTTTCACTTAGTAATAGACATTTAAGTTTCCTCCATGTCTTTTGGGCTTCCCAGGTGGTACTAGTGGTAAAGAATCCACCTACCCATGCATGAGATGAAAGAGACACAGGTTCAATCCCTGGGTCAGGAAGATCCCCTGGAGTAGGAAATAACACCCCACTCAAGTATTCTTACCTAGAAAATTCCACGTCTTTTAATGGCTCAATAGCTCATTTATTTTTGCTGAACAATATCCCATTGTCTGGATGTAAGATGGTTTATTTATTGATTTCCTTATGAAAGACATCTTTATTGCTTCCAAGTTTTGGCAATTATGAATAAAGCAGATGTTAAACATTTGTATATAGGTTATTGAGAAGAGATAAATTTTTAACTTCTTTGGGTAAACACCAGGTCACATAAATGCTGGATTATATGATTAAGGATATGTTTAGTTTTGCAAGAAATTGCCAAACTGTCTTCAAAATGGCTGTAACATTTACATTCTTACTAGCTGATGATTGAGGCTTCCTGTTGCCCCACATCTTTATCACCTTTCTGTGTCATCAAGTGTTTGGGATTTTGTTCATTCTAATAGGTAGTGGCATCCCTTGGTTGTTTTACTTTACATGTCCCTTATGACATATGATGTGGAACCTATTTTCATATGCTTATTTGCCATCTGTATTGCCTTCTTTGGTGAGGTATCTGGTAAGGTATTTGGCCCATGTTTTAATCAAGTGATTTCTTATTGTTGAGTCCCAAGAGTTCTTTGAATGTTTTGGTTAACTATCTTTTATCATATATGCTTTTTATAAATATTTTCTCTCGGTCTATATTTTCATTGCCTTGACTGTGTCCTTCACACTGCACAATTTTCTAAGTCCAGTTTATCAATTATTTCTTTCATTGATCTTGCCTTTAGTGTTTTTCCTAGAGTCATAACCAAACCCAAAATCATCTAGATTTTATTCTGTTATCCTCTAAAAGTTCTATAGTTTTACATTTTGCATTTAGCTGTGTCATTTACTTTGAATTAATTTTTCTTAAGGTTAATTAATTAATTTTATAATTAATTAATAAGAAATAAGAAATTTAATTATAATTAATAAGAAATAAGAATTATAAATAAGAAAATTAATTTTCTTTGGTTTAAGGTTTGCGTCTAGATTTCCATTTGTGTGTGTGTGTGGATGTTTAGTTATTCTAGCACTGTTTGTTGCTTTTCTTCTTTATGTGTGAAAAATCTTTTCACCTGTATGATTCTGTTGTGAACAGAACTAAACATTTTTGCACGGAGCATCATTTTTCCATAAAAGAATGACAAAAATTATAGATATTTTGACTTGGGTATTTGTCAGGTATTTGCTCAAAATCAAACAGCCAACAAAAGCCACTGAAAACATATGCCAACAAGAATAAATTTGAATTTTCAAGATAAAATTTTGGACAGCTTTAATCTGCCATTACAAGCCTGTCACCTTTAAAATATGTAAAGAATTTTCTGATAAGATCAATGGTGCTATTAATGTGATTTTTAAAATATTATATCATGAAACATGTCTGCATAAATCAATGAACTAGTATTTACCAAATTACCAATACAATATTATAAAATCATGTATTGACAACATCTATTCAAAATGCAGATTGATCAACAAATACAAGTGGAGTAGAGTGTTTAAAGTTCACTGATACAGTTTCAGATTTCATAGTGCAAACAGCCTTAAGAAACTATCTCTTGTTGAATACTGATGATGTATCAGAGGAGACTATCTATAACCATATGAAAAGTTTATTAATATAGTCCTCTACTTATTATATATATATATATTTATGAGGAAAAATGATTTTTTCAGTATATAATACAGCTGAAACAATGTATTGCAACTGATTGAATAAGCAAATATGAATCCAACTGTTTTTTTTTTAAAGCAGACATCAAAGAAATTTTCAAGATGTGAATAATATCATTTTTTACTTCCACCATTTTAAAAATATAGTATTGCTGATAAAATATGTGTGTATGTGAACATGAAGCTTCCTAGGTGGCACTAGTGGTAAACAGCCCATCTGCCAATTCAGGAGACATAAGAGACACGGTTTACATCCCTAGGTTGGGAAGATCTCCTGGGGAAGGGAACCCACTCCAGTATTCTTGCCTGGAGAATCCCATGGACAGAGGAGCCTGGTGGGCTATAGTTGCACAGAGTCAGACACTACTGAAGTGACTGAGCATGCATACATATAAACATGAAGTGGATTTATTATTACCTGTTTAAATAAGTTAACAAGATATTTTTAAACATCTGTAGTTTTATAATAGGTTTATTCCACATAAAGAAAAGCTCTTTGGGGGCTTTGTGCCAGTTATCAGTGTATTGCCTCTCCACTTTGAATTTTTTTTTTTTTCCTTAACCTGTGAGAATGGAGAAGGCAACGGCACCCCACTCCAGTACTCTTGCCTGGAAAATCCCATGGGCAGAGGAGCCTGGTGGGCTGCAGTCCATGGGGTCACTAAGAGTCGGATACGACTGAACGACTTCACTTTGACTTTTCACTTTCATGCGTTGGAGAAGGAAATGGCAACCCACTCCAGTATTCTTGCTTGGAGAATCACAGAGACAGGGGAGACTGGTGGGCTGCCGTCTGTGAGGCTGCACAGAGTCGGACATGACTGAAGCGACTTAGCAGCAGCAGCGGCAGTAAGAATGGAACTGTGCTGTGTAAATATTTCTTTGCTGCCAAGCAGCAGAAAGTTCAGTTCAGTCTACAATGCCACTGGAGTGACACTAGAGGTGGAGGAGGCTTTCTTTCCAGCTTCTGGTGTGACTTTACTGCCAGGACTCTGTAGAACATTCTTACTGTAGCACCCTCACTCAGACTCTCCGGGATCTGGAACCCAGCCCAGGTAACTGTTCCCTGAATCCTTCTCTTCAGCCTCTTGCATATATTCCCATGCTCAAGGTCTAATCAGGCCGACTTCTAATAAGCAGACAACACAATCTTTATCTCACACTGCATAGGCTGTGCACAGCATCTCAGATTCATAAACAGGGAGACCTGTAGGGTACGTTTTCATTAGTAGCGCCCATAATGGTGTTGAGAGCCTGGCAACTAGTTTCAGCTCTCCTGTACCTCAGAGGGCCCTACCACTTGCCCATTGAATCTGGACCAGCTCTGCTCAGACAGCTCAGCAAAGTTCTCTACCATCTGGTAGATTGCACCAGACCTTCAAAAGATCTGAGCCCCAACCTTGGGAACATCATTTTCTTTTCAAGTTGGTCATTTTTTTCTATCAGACGGGAACACTTGAGTCATCTTTCCTCTTTGATAGTTACTATATAATAACAGCTTTATAATAATTATTTACATAAACTTCATCTATTTAAATTGCTGTGTGCTTTCTGACCCAGAGTCCTCAATAATTTCTAAGATGGCAAAAGGGTCCTGGAACCAAAAATTTGACAATGACTGCTATAGGACATAGTAAAAGTAAGTAAAGGTGGGTGGTCACTACCCAGAGGGCCAGGGAACAATATCATTTGCAGTACTTGCCCCACTGGCAATAAGTCAGACCCATTCTAGTAAAGATTTGAAGACTAAACTGTGTATCCAAAGTGGATGGGAGAGATCCTCTTGTGGGTATAATAATAATTCTGAAACAGTCTCCTTTTACCTTTATGATTTTAGTTAATAAAACTGGCATTGATCCTGGGACATTTAAAAATGTATACTGATCTTTTCCCAAAATTTATTTTTTCTTCAGTCTTTGCAGTGTAGTCTATACCTCAGAGTCTAACCAATTCTGATCACCTTGTATCACTATTACTCATGAACCAACTCTCCATCATTTCTTGCCTATATAATGACATATTATCCTAACTGGATTCCGGGCTTCTGTATTTACCCTTCTATTCTGATATCTGCATAGCAGGCTGACATCTATAATAGTAGGAACCAGGGTGACACTTCTAAAAAAACAAAAACAGTAAGTAAAATAACATTACTCCCTTAATAAAACCTTCCAATAGTCTTCCATATAGCTCAGAGTAAAAACCAAAATATTTACCATGGCCTGAGGTTTTCCACACAGTTTTTCTCTCATTACTGTTTGCCTGCACCATCAGGTATTTTCCCACCACTCCTGTTCCAACCATTCTTGCTTCCTTGAAAACAGGAGGTACGCTATACCTCAGGGCTCTGACACAGTTCAAAACTCCTTGATGGCTGGATAATTTTTCACTTTATTTCTACAAAATTAGCATCCAGGACAATACTTGAAAAACATTATTTACTCTGTAATCTTTTTTGAATAAAGGAATAAACCAGTTTGAGCTGAGAGGCTAAGAAACCTAGATAGAATCTAAAATTATAGTTTTCTCCAAAATGAAACCTATCTTATATTTACCTCTTGTTATATATATTTTCCTATAGACTGCATTTTAGAGGATATTGTGGTTTCAGTTCAGTTTAAAACTATATCCCAAGATAGTGTCAAAATAAAACTGTATGTTAGAACCAAAGCATTTAGAGTCATTCAAAAATCTTTAATTAAGTACCTATCACACTTAAGATACGCTTTTAGCTACTGTATAAGCCAAAATGATGAAAATATGACATATGTCAATTATAAAGGCAGCAAAGTGTACTGTGCCTAATTTCACCAACAAAGTGGCAGATCAAGCACACATTGAAATCACTGCACTGGCACCTCAAATCTACAAAGTATAGGGAAAAAATGTGAAAACAAATTAGTGAACATACAACTATAACTAAAAGAAAAGGGAAACTCTCAGAGGCACTGGATTTGTGCAAATTCTTTGAAAAAAAAAAAAAAAAGTGCTTCCAACTGAAATTTTCCACAACAGTTAAAATGGACCTAAATGGCATGTCACAACCCTCAAGGGAAATTAAGCAGCCCAGGATACTATGTGAGAATTCTGTTCACAAAACTAAGGCACACAACTAATGTTCAGCAAACATCAGAAGGAGATCAATACCATGAATGAGAAAAAACAAAAATCAAATGTATGAAAACTTCCAAAGAGATAAAATTAATTTTTCAATTCAGAAGTTGAATCTAAGTAACACAAAATAAATAAGAATGTTTGTTACATTTTCATTTAGGAGACTTAGACATTCAAAGAGATGTCCTAGGAGACTTAGAAATCAAAGAAAATGAGATCTATAGATGGTGGATCATTTAGGGAAAAGTTAAGTGTTTAACCATATGCTTAGCAAACATAAGATTTGAACTGATGATAAAAAAAGACAAATTACATTTCATCGGAAGTGGAAAGGTGATGGGGACTCAAACATTATGATGGCACACAGGGAAGATGAAATCTCTGGAATAAAGAATTGGTGTTAAGGAAAATGAAAAAATAAGAATCAAAATTCAAGACAGAGATAATGAAAGTTGGAGAAATTTGGATTTGCATTAGCAGATAGTAGGAAAAGTACTAGGTTCATTCAGTTCAGTTCAGTTAAGTCGCTCAGTCGTGTCCGACTCTTTGCGACCCCTTGAACTGCAGCACGCCAGGCCTCCCTGTCCATCACCAACTCCTGGAGTTCACCCAAACTCATGTCCATCGAGTCGGCGATGCCATCCAGCCATCTCATCCTCTGTCGTCCCCTTCTCCTCCTACCCCCAATCCCTCCCAGCATCAAAGTCTTTTCCAATGTGTCAACTCTTCACATGAGGTGGCCAAAGTACTGGAGTTTCATTAGCCAGGAACAAATATACATCACTGTACAGGAGAGAAGCAGTGTAAAGACAATTGTTCTTTTGTACTGAAAAAAAAAAATAGTGAATCATGGAAGAAAAAATCCTAAATGTAGGCAGTGTTAGTGAATACTTTTATAACTCTGAAGATTTCTGAAAAACTTTCCCCAGGATGTTAGAATATTATTTGGGTTCACATATTTTATCTCATTAATTTTACACATTTTCGAAATGGCAATGAACTGATGAATACCATATATAGAAGTTTTGGTGTTGTTGTTGTTCAGTTGCTCAGTCATGTCTGACTCTGTGAAGCTTTAATATATGGTTCCAAATTTGCTGGCACTTTTCCTGTTGAGTCCATGCACTTTCTATTTTGAAACTGGATGGGTTTGGGACCTACAGTGAACATGGTAATAGAAAAAAAGTGAATGAGTGTATATTGTACAATAGTGGTTTCATACCCTCAGGTTGAGAATGGTTTCTAGGCAGCAGTAGTAATTGGAATGAAGTTTGGTATCTTGAGGGAGGGTGAAGTTATGAAACAAAAGTGAAATTAAAAAAAAAGACACAACTAAATCTAAAATGAAAATATAAAACATTATAGCTACATTTATGTGGTTTTAGCTTTATGACTGGGTCATGGGTAGATGCTTGAATGAGTCTTCAGTTGGCTATTAGGAAGGCGTAGAAGAAACTGAAAAAGCTATTATTGGAAACTGGAAGAAAATATATTTCTTGTTATGTAGTGATTAAGATGGCCAAAACCAAAATCAGACTGATTATATTCTTTGTACCCAAAGATGGAGAAGCTGTATACAGTCAGCAAAAGCAAGACTGTGGCTCAGATCATGAACTCCTTATTGCTAAATTCAGACTGAAATTGAAGAAAGTGGGGAAAACCACTAGACCATTCAGGTATGACCTAAATCAAAGCCCTTATGACTATACAGTGGAAGTGAGAAATAGATTTAAGGGACTAGATCTGATAGACAGAGTGCCTGATGAACTATGGAATGAGGTTCATGACATTGTACATGAGACAGGGATCAAGACCATCCCCATGGAAAAGAAATGCAAAAAAGCAAAATGGCTGTCTGGGGAGGCCTTACAAATAGCTGTGAAAAGAGGAGAAGCTAAAAGCAAAGGAGAAAAGCAAGGATACAAGCATCTGAATGCAGAGTTCCAAAGAATAGCAAGGAGATATAAGAAAGCCTTCCTCAGCAATTGATACAAAGAAATAGAGGAAAATAATACAATAGAAAAGACTAGACATCTCTTCAAGAAAATTAGAGATACCAAGGGAACATTTAATGCAAAGATGAACACAATAAAGGACAGAAATGGTATGGACCTAATAGAAGCAAAAGATATTAAGAAGAGGTGGCAAGAATATGCAGAAGAACTTTACAAAAAAAGATGTTCATGACCCAGATAATCACGATGGTGTGATCACTAACCTCGAGCCAAACATCCTGGAATGTGAAGCCAAGTGGACCTTAGAAAGCATCACTACAAACAAAGCTAGTGGAGGTGATGGAATTCCAGTAGAGCTCTTTCAAAACCTGAAAGATGATGCTGTGAAAGTGCTGCACTCAATATGCCAGCAAATTTGGAAAACTCAGCAGTGGCCACAGGACTGGAAAATGTCTGTTTTCATTTGAACCTCAACAAAAAACAATGCCAAAGAATGCTCAAACTACTGTAGAATTGCACTCATTTCACACGCTAGCAAAGTAATGCTCACAATTCTCCAAGTCAGGCTTAAGCAATATGTAAACCATGAACTTCCAGATGTTCAAGCTGGATTTAGAAAAGGCAGAGGAACTAGAGATCAAATTGCCAACATCCACTGGATCATCGAAAAAGCAATAGAGTTCCAGAAAAACATCTATTTCTGCTTTATTGACTATGCCAAAGCCCTTGACTGTGTGGATCACAATAAACTGTGCAAATTTCTGAAAGAGATGGGAATACCAGACCACATGACCTGTCTCTTGAGAAATCTGTATGCAGGTCAGGAAGCAACAGTTAGAACTGGACATGGAACAACAGACTGGTTCCAAATAGGAAAAGAAATACGTCAAGGCTGTATATTATCACCCCACTTATTTAGCTTATATTCATAGTACATCATGAGAAATGCTGGGCTGGAAGAAGCACAGGCTGGAATGAAGATTGCTTGGAGAAATATCAATAACCTCAGATATGCAGATGACACCACCCTTATGGCATAAAGTGAAGAAGAACTAAAGAGCCTCTTGATGAAAGTGAAAGAGGAGAGTGGAAAAGTTGGTTTAAAGCTCAACATTCAGAAAACTAAGATCATGGCATCTGGTCCCATCACTTCAGGGCAAATAGGGAAACAGTGGAAACAGTGGCTGACTATTTTTCTGGGCTCCAAAATCACTGCAGATGGTGACTGCAGCCATGAAATTAAAAGACGCTTACTCCTTGGAAGGAAAGTTATGACTAACCTAGACAGCATATTAAAATGCAGAGATACTACCTTGCCAACAAAGGTCCGTCTAGTCAAGGCTATGGTTTTTCCAGTGGTCATGTATGGATGTGAGAGTTGGACTGTGAAGAAAGCTGAGCGCTGAAGAATTGATGCTTTTGAATTGTGGTGTTAGAGAAGCCATTTGAGAGTCTCTTGGACTGCAAGGAGATCCAACCAGTCCATCCTAAAGGAGATCAGTCCTGGGTGTTCATTGGAAGGACTGATGTTGAAGCTGAAACTGCAATACTTTGGTCACCTGATGATAAGAGCTGACTCATTTGAAAAGATACTGATGCTGGGAAAAATTGAAGGCAGGAGGAGAAGGGGACAACAGAGGATGAGATGGTTGGATGACATCACTGACTCAGTGGACATGAGTTTGTGTAAACTCCGGGAGTTGGTGATCGACAGGGAGGCCTGGCATGCTGTGGTTCATGGGGTCTCAAAGAATGGGACACGACTGAGCGACTGAACTGACTGTGTGATGAAGAATTAAGCACAGCTAGCACCTGAAGTAAGATATAAAATAGACTATGTACCTAATGAACAGATAGATCTGACTAAGGACATTTCTGGGCAATGTGTTTAAGGTGTTAGTTGTCTCTTTGTGCTTTTATGGTGAGACTAGAGAGAAATAAGCTAAAGAAGAACCAATTTATTTTTTCAGGCAGAACTTAAAGAAACTATAAGAGCCAGGATTCCTGGCTTTAAAATTAACCAACCCACTTCCCCCAGTGCATTATTTTTGTTTTCCAAGAATCAGATGTCAAGACAGGATTACATTGTAATAAGTTTTTAGGGGGAAATACCTGTGAGGAAAAAGGAGGAAGGAGCCCAAAGAGGGAGGGAGAACTGCTGGACCATGATACAGGCACGACACCTGTAAAGGAGAGAGAGAAGAAATGAAGTTTGGATAGGCAGAGTCTTAGACTACAGTGCAGTTCTAATAAATTTTAACACAGCCAAAGTTTCTGGGAATCAAGATTGTATAGAAAAGACTGTGTGTACAAAAATTGTGGTATCTTCAAGAATACAGCAGCTTCATCTATCAATCGTATTCCTACAGAAGACAATCTGAGTCTTGGATTTAGCCACCACAGTTCACTGTTTGTCCTGAACAGATACATTTGTCTACACATGTTCAAAGAGCAGCTCCTCTGTGGTTCCCTGGGACCTTTTTTCCTGAGAGTAAACTTAGAAAAGGGAGTAATGTAGCTCCATTACTGTAGCTGAGCTTGGAGCCATAAGCAGTACTCTTTTCTTTCCCTCCTCCAATTTCCAGTCTAAATCCCCCTTGCTCTCAGCCTTTTCTTGCCTGACCTTAATGGAACACTAAAGTGACCAAACTTCCATTCTTAAGTAGTTGAATCCTTGGCTGTCATATGCTTCTCAAAGCCAGTATGTATTCTCATTTAATAAAAGCAGCTCTTCCTTCTGCTATGCAGGGTAAATTATTCTTGAAAATATGGTGACTTCTGTTACCTGAGCAGGAATAATAGGAATCAAGTTGAAACAACTACTCAACTACAAAATTGAGCTGCCTCTTACAGAAAAGGAAGGATGACCCAGAGAGCAGAACAAGGGCCTGGAGGTTGGACTAACAGACACAGAGAATTCCAAATCCAGGAGTAAAGAAATAAGACTGGGCTCTAATCTAGACACTAGAAGCTCATGCTGGCTGGATTCCAGAAATGTTATATGCCGGCGATTCCTGTGTACTTCTTGTCCCTTTCCTTATCCCCATCCCACATCCATTTTTGAGCATGAGCGCCACTGCAGTTATCCAAGAGTATTGTACTTTGGGTGTGTAGGGGGAGATAATGAGACTCTTTGGTTCATCAGTCTTCAGGTTGAGAGAAACTATATTCACAGACTTTACTAGAGGAATCACTCTGAGGAGTTTCATCTATCTCTGGACCTTATTTAGTTGACAGAATCCTGGATTTTGAATTTGAACCTAATTCCATAAAGAGTTGAAACACTTGATGCTGGAAAGGATGTTGAGAAAAGCAAATTCTCCTATAAAGTTGGACAGAATGTAAATTGGTGCAGCCACTATGGAAAACAATATGGAGGTTCCTCAAAGAAAAAAAAAGAACAACAACTAGAAATAGAGTTGCCTTATGATCCAGTAATCCCACTCCTGGGCATATATCTGGACAGAACTATAATTCAAAAAGATATATGCCCTCCATTGTTCATAGCAGCAATACTTAAAGAGATATGGAAGCAACCTAGATGTCCATGGACAGAGGAATGTGTTGCGATATATACACATGATGGAATACTACTCAGTCATAAGAAAGAATAAAATGTTATTTGCAGCAACATCAAATGGGCCTGAAGAGTATCATACTAAGTGAAGTAAGTCAGATAGAGAAAGACAAATACCATATGATATCATTTATATGTGGAATCTAAACCATGACACAAATTAACTTGTTTATGAAACAAACAGACTCACAGACATAAAAAGCAAACTTTAGCATATGGGAATGGGGATGGGGAAGGATAAAGTTAGGAGTTTAGGTTTATCAGGTACAGACTACTAGATATAAAGTATAAACAACAAAGCCCTATTTCATAGCATAGGGAACTATGTCCAATATCCTTAAGTAAGCCATATTAGAAACTAACACAGCATTGTAAATCAGCTATACTTTAATAAAAAACATAATCAGATAAAAATAGTTGCAACATTTGAGAAGTCTTAGGGATAGCCTAAGTCTATCATGCAGATCTGATAAACGTACATAAACTGTGGTCAGATGACACTTTGGTGACTTTTTAAAATAATGGGAAATTATTTGACTCTCCTCATATGAGAGGTAATTATGTGTCCTTTTGCTAAGAGAATAAGTGAGGTTTGTACTTGCTTCAAGTAACAGAGCCTGGGTGAAGTGATCCTATGTGACTGGAGCTAGTTTGTAAATGTCCATGTAGCTTCTTCCTGATTCACTTGGAATACTCACTCTCAAGACATTCTCTCTTAGAAGCCAGTCAATACATGGTGAGAATATCACGTCATGTGGAAGGCCTTACGTAGGTGCCCTAGGTGATGCATCCAGCTATGCCTGTCCTTTGAGTAATATCATCCCTGCTACAAGAAAAGCATGAGAATAAAACTCTAGATGATTCCAGTCCCCTGCTGAACTTGAGCTTTTCCCAGATGAGCCCCAAACCCTGTGAAGCAGAAAGGCTGTCATCAGTGTGTCCTACCCTAATTGCTGGCCTACAGAATCCTTGAACATAATGAAATAGTGATATTTGCCACTCCCGAGTTTTGAGTGGTTTATTTGTAACACTAGTAATTAGAAGCTCATCCAATATTCCTTATTAAAAATGCTAAAAATTTTAAATTTAAAATGAAACTCTAATTTAAAACTTTTCCTCTATTCCAAATCAGTTAACCATTTCTTTTCCCCCCCTCAGGTATTTGAAACTATTACATCTCTAGAGTTCCTAAATCACAGCTTTCTTATATACCATACTCCTGAATTTGGAATTTGAAAGAGACTCCTAGAAAGATGCTATTGGAAAGATCGTAATCTTTCCAAAATAGTGTATTTTGGAATGAAAAATAATATTTGGCAATGCCATTATTAAATAATTAATGACTTGACAATATAATATCCTTAGGAAGAAAGGAAAAAAAAATGCTTATTTAGCTAGAATGTGTGTTCATTGCTGTCGTGCCTGACTCTGTGATCCCATGGACTATAGCCTGTCAGGCTCCTCGGTCCATGGAAATCTCCAGGCAAGAATACTGGAGTAGGTTGCCATGTCTTCTTCCAATTTAGCTAGAACACATTAAAAAAAATAAATATCTGCTGAATATTTTAAAAGTCTTATAAACCAAAAAGCCAAGTGTACCAAAGTAGGTACACAAAACACATGCACCTACTATAGAAGTGGAGGTGTTTGCACATAGAGGGAGTCAAAAGAGGGAGATATGGAAGCAGATGAGAGAGTATATGAAATATAGAAACACAGGCTTATTTTGCATGTTACTGTGGACCATATTTTCCTAAAACTACAGAATGTTGAGGCCAGAGAGCCACATGATCTCATTCATCAATTAAAATTTAGTCAATTTCACTCTACAACATTTTTCTATTTTGAGTAGCAATATTCCCAGAGCTTAATGTGCCATTTAGGTTCTCAGAAGGGCCTTTGAACAGCCTGTGGTGATAGAACAGGCCTTCGTTCAGTGATATCTTGCTGACAGCTGAGAGCAGAACATTGCATTTTGTACCCTTAAGATAACATAATTGCCAGGATGCAATTGCTCTTTCATCTTATGGTGGTAATCAATCAGTGATTGACAAGTCTAATTAGAATCCTTGGTATGTGCAACATGATAGCACTTTCTAACAGCATCATAGTCTAAAACATCTTTTCAGCAGTCCTGTAAGAAAAACATAATATTTTATAGATAATTCAATTTACTTTGCTGCCATTGCTATTTGCATATATGGAAAGGTTTTATTGGGGTAGAATAATACCAACTTTGAAAGTATAAATATACTGCTCTAATGGTTTTATAGTGTCTCCCAAGGCCTCACTATTTCTGCTCTAAAGGTTTGATGATTTTTCAAATTGGCAAGGATAGGTTATTGTATGTGTATAATTTTTTATTGTCTTTAGAACATGGTGTATTTCAGGTGCATAGATTTATGTTTTGATGAAAAGCTTTCCCCTCCTGTTTTCCCAAGAGAGGTAATTCATAGTGGGATACAGTAATCAGAAGAGAAATAGCATCTGTTAAAAAATATGGTGGTTAGTTACAAAGTCAAGATAAAATACTGTATTTTGTGAGGCACTGAAAATATCTAGAAAAATCAGTGCTCATTTCCTTCTGTAATATGACATGTGTTAAGAACTCTCTGAACAGATTTTTTTCACACTGAAATATCTTCAAAAATGTTAAACTTTAAACTGCATGATTACACTGTGTATTTGTCTTTTAGCATTTCAATTAGGATCTGTTAATCTTGAACTTGTGCAACTAATTTTGTATGCAGACCGAGAAAGTGGAATTACGGGAAGTGTTAAACCATTATTTTTGTTCTTGATAAAATGGTAAAATCATGTAACAAATTCCTTCACATTTCTGGTATTTCTTTTAGAAAATAAGGCTTTCCATCATACAGAAAGTGATAAATTACCGAGAAGGCATACTGTTTTTTCTTTCAGTCTGTGGATTGTATCAGAGACGTGGGTTTTCCTGAGATGCCAAAAGAAAAGACAGTGTAAAAAATAGAATTATAATTTTGCTCTGAATATCCCAATAGAGTAATTTGAATTTAAATGCCTCAATTGTCAATCTATGAATTAGAAATATGTGTTTTCAAAACTAAATTTAAAGCTGAAAAGAGAGCACAATATCTGAAAAAGCATCAAAAAGTTGTCTTTAGCCATGTATGGATGCAAAGGTGACTAAGGGGATCCATCTGAAGCAGCTTCAGATGAGCAAGATGGGAAAGCAACACGGAACACATACAACTCAGCAATTCATTTTTGCAAGATGGTTTTTTGAAGTTATGTGAAGTATTTATCATTTTTCATATTTTTAATACCTTAAGTTTTCTCTTTGATACTCTCGCTCCACACAGCATTGCAGTACATCAAGAACTCAGCAGAAATATCCTGCTTTTGATGACTTCATTTCAGCTCCCATCAACTACATGGAGGTTTTATTTTTAAATTCAAAATAAGAATACTACCTGAATATGGCATTTGATCATACAAGCCAAAAAGCATGTTAAAAGAAAGCAAGACGTTGCTTCAGAAAAATGTTTAGAGAATGTTCTTGAAAGTTCTTCTCGGCACTGGCAAGGCAGTCACAAGTAGATATATTATTTTATAAAATCAGTGAAACATATTTCTGAAGGAAAATATCTAGAATTTGCACTACCTTGAATTTCTCCTTCATGATTTTCTCAACTGTTTTCCATCTGCCTACTTCCTCCCAACTATTTAATTTTTTCTCCTCTACTCTGTATTTCAACTAGCTGTTTCCACCTAAATTTGCATAGTATATAGGCTTATTTTTACAATGTTTTTAGATTCAACATTGCAGTTGAAACTCATAAAAACCTGAAGCAAATATACAGTACTATGAATTTGATGATGCATATATGCATATATGGAGAAGGCAATGGCACCCCACTCCAGTACTCTTGTCTGGAAAATCCCATGGACGGAGGAGCCTGGTGGGCTGCAGTCCATGCGGTCGCTGAGGGTCGGACACGACTGAGCGACTTCACTTTCACTTTTCATTTTCATGCATTGGATAAGGAAATGGCAACCCACTCCAGTGTTCTTGCCTGGAGAACCTAGGGATGGGGGAGCCTGGTGGGCTGCCGTCTGTGGGGTCGCACAGAGTCGGACAAAACCGAAGTGACTTAGCAGCAGCAGCAGCATATGCATATGTGTGTGTGTGTGTGTGTATATATATATATATACACACACACACACAAATTAAACTTGCAGGAGTTTAATTCCTGCTTACCTTGTAGCACAAGTCAAGCAAGAAAAGGAAGCAGGTGTCTAGATATTATGAGATATTCTGCCATTCCCTAACTTATCTTGACCCTTGGTACTTTACAATTTTAGTTTGATGTCCTAAAACTTAGAAAAAAAAATCCATTCTATTAATTTTGTATCTAAGTCAAAAAACGAATAAAAAAATCAACAAAATTGGACATATGTTTTTTACTTAAACTGTCTTTTCAAAAAGACGAACATAGTATACTTTGAGTCCTTAATTTTATTTTTGTAGGTGCAGAGAGAAAACAGATCTAACCCAATAAGGAATATCATTATAGGAAGATTCCTACAGGGTTTTTTAACACACATAATCAAGGTTCTTCTAGGAGGAAAACATATCCTTAGGTTAAGAGAATGCAAAGAAATTAAATTGTTAATAAGGCTTTTTCTCCATATGTGCTTGTAATAGAAGGTACACTTATTAGTGTGACATCTTTATAAATTAATTGAAATGTTATAAATCCTATATTTGTGAACAGTGGGATTTTATCACTTCAACAAAAAATTTTAAAGTTGTCCATGCCATAAGTAAAATCCTCTGAAGCAGATTGGAAAGGAATATGCCAGATACACATTCTGCTTTCCTCATTGGTGAAACTGCCCTGTATCTGAGCATAAACTAAACATTTAGATGCCCAGTACAGAGCTTGTGCATCTCAGTTGCTCATATATGCTGTGGGTCTCCTCAGCAATGTTCTCTTCCCAAATATTTACTTTGAAAACTACAAAAAAATATCCACTACACTAAAGCCATTAAAAAAGTATTCAACAGATCTCATGCTATCTGAATAAAAGTGTGACTAAATTTAAATTTTAAATTATTTGAACAACTGAAAGACATTCAGCATTGTCAGGGTATACTGAGAGTAACCATTTATGATAGTACTCTTCAACCATAAGTCATTGACTATTTTTCCATTTAAACTGCATTTCCACAGAGTACAGATCTCAGACTCAACTCTTAGTGAAGATCATGAAATATTGTCTGGACATATACTATTGCCTTTCACCTTTTCCTATAGGAGTTGAAACTGTTGACTTAATGCTCTATTTTTCAGCAAACGTGTTGAAAGATCGAGCATACACCTTTCTGGGGAAATGTCAGAGAAGTAAAGTTCAAGATGAAACAAAACTAAAAATAATGGCACTTAGTGCTTTGTTTTGATATATTTAATTTTAGTGGAACAGGCCTTCATTAAATACTTAATTTGTTAAATAAATAATATTGAGAATAAAAAATGAGTATGACAAAATTCTGATCTGTAAAGTTATGATCTGGTGGAATGCCAAAAATAGAAATAATTACACAAGTGTCTCTATTACACAAGTGTGTGTGTGTGCAAGCTCAGTCATGTTTGACTCTGCAACCCCATGGATTGTAGCCTGTCTGGCTCCTCTGTCCATGGAGTTTTCTAGGCAAGAATACCAGAGTGGGTTGCCATTTCCTACTCTATTATAAGAAAGAATAATTATGTGGTAAGAAAGGTAAAAATGCAGTTGTCTGAGAATCAGAGGAGGGATATGATATCTATGACTGAAGCTCTGGAAGATTGCATGGAGGAGGTGACATTTAAATAGCCTCATAGACTGATTAAAAATTTTAGTAGGTAAGAAGTGGGAAGGAGAATTATTCCAAGAAAAAGAACTGAATGTGTAAATTAATAAAATGTAGAGTTATTATTTTTTTAATCTTTATTTTTTATATATTTTATTTTATTTTTTAGTTTTACAATATTGTATTGGTTTTGCCATAAAATGTAGAGTTAATTTAGAGGACCATGAGTGAAATATAAGGGAGAGTAGTTGAAGTATTGAGTGCTCTTGGCTGTTTAACTATGTGTTTAAAAATACTTATTCGTTAATTCAGTAGTCAATGGGGGAGTCTGTGAAGAAAAATTATATTATTTGAGCTATACTTTAAGAAAATTAATCTTCTGACAGTGGATATTATTTACTGGATTTTCCAATTCAAAAACTATTAAAACACTAGACAGGATATGAAAGTGAAAGTGAAGGCACTCAGTCCTGTCCGACTTTTTGGGACCCCATGGACTGTAGCCTACTAGGCTCCTCAGTCCATGGGATTTTCCAGGCAAGAGTACTGGAGTGGATTGCCATTTCCTTCTCCAGGGGATCTTCCCGACCCAGGGATCAAACCCAGGTCTCCTGCATTGTAGACAGATGCTTTACTGTCTGAGCCACCAGGGAAGTCATTTTTTAGCAAGTGATAACATTAAGAGTAGAAAACAAGATAGGTTAGAACAAATACAGAAAAAGAGTAATCAAGTTTTACCTTGATGGGAAAACAGATTGAGAAAGACAGGAGAGAAAATAACTAAATAAATAAACAAATTACTTTTAGAATGAAAGCTAAATTGAGATAATGATGTAAAGGTATTTTAAGACTAAACCAATTGGATGTGAAGCAGTTTGAGGCCAGAAGAGGGCAGTTGTGTGCCTAGGATAAATCTCAGAAGCTAAGTGAACACTGACAATGTTGTTGATAAGTGTTGCTAACTGGTCCTCATCTTTACACTGGTCAGTACAAACACCAGTGTGTCTCAGGGAATTGAATTTTTTCCTGCAAATTAATGCGTTGACATTTTGGTGTATCTGACATACTTTCTATATTTGATTCAGTTCAGTTCAGTGGCTCAGTCGTGTCCGACTCTTTGCGACCCCATGAATCGCAGCACGCCAGGCCTCCCAGTCCATCACCAACTCCCGGAGTTCATCCAGACTCAAGTCCATCAAGTCAGTGATGCCATCCAGCCATCTCATCCTCTGTCGTCCCCTTCTCCTCTTGCCCCCAATCCCTCCCAGCATCAGAGTCTTTTCCAATGAGCCAACTCTTTGCATGAGGTGGCCAAAGTACTGTAGTTTCAGCTTCAGCATCATTCCTTCCAAAGAAATCCCAGGGCTGATCTCCTTCAGAATGGATTGGTTGGATCTCCTTGCAGTCCAAGGGACTCTCAAGAGTCTTCTCCAACACCACAGTTCAAAAGCATCAATTCTTCTGTGTTCAGCCTTCTTCAAAGTCCAAATCTCACATAACCACAGGAAAAATAATAGCCTTGACTAGACGAACCTTTGTTGGCAAAGTAATGTCTCTGCTTTTGAATATGCTATCTAGGTTGGTCATACTTTCCTTCCCAGGAGTAAGTGTCTTTTAATTTCATGGCTGCAGTCACCATCTGCAGTGATGTTGGAGCCCCAAAACATAAAGTCTGACACTGTTTCCACTCTTTCCCCATCTATTTTCCATGAAGTGATGGGATGGATGCCATGATTTTTGTTTTCTGAATGTTGAGCTTTAAGCCAACTTTTTCACTCTCCACTTTCACTTTCATCAAGAGGCTTTTTAGTTCCTCTTCACTTTCTGCCATAAGGGTGGTGTCATCTGCATATCTGAGGTGATTGGTGTTTCTCCCGGAAATCTTGATTCCAGCTTGTGTTTCTTCCAGTCCAGCATTTCTCATGATGTACTCTGCATATAAGTTAAATAAGCAGGGTGACAATATACAGCCTTGACATACTCCTTTTCCTATTTAGAACCAGTCTGTTGTTCCATGTCGTTCTAACTGTTGCTTCTTGACCTGCCTACAGATTTCTCAAGAGGCAGGTCAGGTGGTCTGGTATTCGCATCTCTTTCAGAATTTCCCACAGTTTATTGTGATCCACACAGTCAAAGGCTTTGGCATAGTCAATAAAGCAGAAATAGATGTTTTTCTGGAACTCTCTTGCTTTCCCCATGATCCAGCGGATATTGGCAATTTGATCTCTGGTTCCTCTGCCTTTTCTAAAACTAGCTTGAACATCAGGAAGTTCACGGTTCACATATTGCTGAAGCCCGGTTGGAGAATTTTGAGCATTACTTTACTAGCGTGTGAGATGAGTGCAATTGTGCGGCAGTTTGAGCATTCTTTGGCATTGCCTTTCTTTGGGATTGGAATGAAAACTGAGCTTTTCTAGTCCTGTGGCCACTGCTGAGTTTTCCAAATTTGCTGGCATATTGAGTGCATCACTTTCACAGCATCATCTTTCAAGATTTGAAATAGCTCAACTGGAATTTTTATGCTAGAGAAGGTGGTCTGCTCATTTTTTGAGTGAGCTGAAACACATTTCTTGAATTTTTTTTCAGATGAGGACCTGATTCATATCTGAATAGTAAGGAAGGAACAATGTACAAGTTGTGTTTTATTAACAACTTCTCATTTAAAATCCTAAGTGTTTTGTTTAAGAATAGCTTCAGCAGAATTCATCTGTTCCAAGATGCCCAAGGGTTTCTAGGAAATAAAGATGTGGGAAGAAAAACTAAATCTCTGTGCTTCAGTTGTCTAATCTGTGCCATGGTTGGGGGTGGGGCAGGTAATAAAAACATCTATTTTACTGTGTAGTTATGAATAATAAAATAGAAAATGCAGGAAAGCACTAATAATGGTGTCTGGAACATGATTAGAGAAACTAGTATTTTCTATGATGATGATTGAGATGAAGAGAAAAGAAATGGACAATAAGAAAATAAAAGCAATAATAAAAACAGTATTTAGTTTTCAAAATAAAACAGAAAAAATAAAAATAAGCTATTTGATGGAAACTTCAAGTTTCTCCTACTTTCTGTTCTGGAAAATTATTTCTCTTGCAGAATTTTATTTCACTATTAAGTGTGTAGTAAGTTTTGCTTGTTTTTTTTTTTTTCCTTCAAAATATTACTATCCATTGGAAAGTAAACAAATTCATACCTCAGAAATAAGGTATATTCAAAACAAAGTTTTAATAATATAAAGAACAAAGTGTGTCTATATTATAAAATTCACAATTAATATGATAGAAAACAATACAAATTTGAACTGAGTACATTTTACTCATATTATTTACTGGTGCTACAATCTGTGGAATATGACATTAGGAATGGTGCATTTGAAAAATAACTGTGAATTGCTTTCAAACATTTTTATTACATTGGCCAATTATATATGTAAAACATCTTATAATAATGTTATTTTATAACAGCTTTTAAGAGGAAACAGACCAGGAAATAAGCCATCAAGCTTCAAAAGGTGATAGCAATCCATAAGAGAAATGTTTTGATTTTCCCCTTAATCTAAATGGGCTGCTCAGTAACTTGCTATTAAAAGTCACTTCTAAGTTTGATATAGGTACCAAGTTTTTCAGTTTTATGGTTTTCTATAAACCTGGATTTAGTGTGTGACTCTTTCCCAAAAGCTATAATTTTGGACTTACTATAACTAAATTTAAGTTCTTATCTACTAGAAAGGATGGTAAAATATATTTCAAATATGTATAGGGTCAGGTCTTCAGAAGGTTGTGAGCAAGGGTGGTGAAGGCATCTGTGATAAGAGCTCATATTTCTCTCACCTTAGCAATAGTGCTTAGAAGATAATAACTATTCACATTAGTTCATGGAAGGGAACCATTAACTGTTAGTGTATCTAAGTAACTAGCAAAAGCCATTTTAAGTCAAATTAAATTGATGGATGGTTGTGACATATTGACCTTTGGGGTCATGATTATAAAGTCCCTGAGGAAGAAGAGTTCTATACTTTCTACCTATAGTGCAATGTCATCAATTATTAAGGGGTTTATAAGTACTCATTTAATTAAACTGATAAAAGAAGAGAAAACAATAGAATCAAAATATAAGGTATAGAATTCTGAAATAGTATATATAATTTAAGCCTAAATTCTTTGATATTATTTAATATTTTGTATTAAATTACTTTATATCATAAAAGTAATCTCTAAATCCTAAAATAGCAATAAACAAAAAACTTTCTAGATTTTTATTGGTGGGCAATGTGAGGAAAAAAATCTTAAATCAATTGATTAAACAATAAGTAGAAAGCAAATATATATTTAAAAAGATAAAACAATGGATTCAAATGTAGTTAAGGAATAAATCTGTGAGGTCATATGCCACAAAATCAATTTATATCCAAAAAAAGTAGATTCTAAAGAAGATATAAAGTGTGATCTTTTTCTGTTAAAGACAGAAATAAAGGGGTGACACAATCTCTGATGCTGATATGTGTGAGTCTCCTCCTCACTGAAATACTCTGTATATTCTTGACACCCATGATTGTGAGGAAAGAATCCTGCTGGAGGAGAAAGGAGAAACAAGAAACAAAGTTGAGACTCTGGAGGTCTTGCTTGGTCTCATAAATTATGGTTGCATAAAATATACTTTAAAAAAAAAAGCTTAATAGTAATTGACAAAATGAACCTGGGAGACAAAAAAAAAAAAGGGACGAAACTTACGGACACATAGCAAAAAGTCAGACATTTTCATCTCCAGAGGGTCTTAAATGTCTCATCAGGTGAAAATGAAATAATACATCTCTGTTCAGCAACTTCCACATTGGAGATTCTCATAGCTTCTGACTGCCCCATTGTTTTAACCCTGTATGTTTAATTTTCAACTTTAAATTAATTCCTTTGGCATAAACTGTGAAAATATGATACTTGATCACCTTCACTGATTGTATATAAACTCAGTTGGAATTCAAAAGAGCTTGGAACCATCAAAAGGCAGATTGAGATGCATATTTTATGCAGATTCTCATTGTTGGGTATAGGGAGGGAAAAAGTGACAGCCAGAAGTCATGAGGTTAGGATGATATATATAACTTTACATGCGAGAGAGTCAAAGACACAAGAATGTAAATCAGAGAACTGTTCCTCCTCATCTCTCAATTTCCTTCTGCTATCTTTACTATTTTCTGAAACCATATATCTTTAGATTTGACCACTTGTTTATTAAAGTAACCACCTAATGAATCAAAGATTTTTATTTCGTTTTCTGGAAATTCATATGATCCAAGTCCATCCTCTCTTCATCTGTCAAGCAGTAATAATATATGCAAGATAATTAAGGTAAATCTTGTCTACTAGATTGCAAATGGAAGATTTGCTGTAGATTGATAATTCTTCCCGTTTGTAATTTATATATTACAAGACTAAGCAATTTAATAGGATAATAGTAATAAGGTATATATTATGTAATAAACAACTAATGAAGCATTTTTGGGGTTAATGATTTGAAAAATGTATTTATATCTCCAGTTAAGCATTTATTTTTATCTGAAATGGTTAAGGAATTAGGCATCTGTATCCTCTAGAAGAATCAGGACTGAATTTTATTCTACTTGTTTTTATATTAGATAATATGGATTTTATTAAAGAATAAAATAAGAAAAATATCCATAAGGAAAAAAAAAAATATATATAGCTTCAAAATCACTTAAAAATAGAAACACTTTTTTATAAAAATTTATATGGGTTAATATATTTATTCTTGACTTTTCAACTTTAGATTAAATGTGCTACTATTTTCAAAACAAAAACAAAGACGTTAAGATTGTAGTTGGACTATTTAATACCCTGAAAAAAAACTAAGGATAAACCTCTACCATTGGGACCAGTCATAAGAGTTCAAATTTGTTTCGTTTGAAGTTGCTCCAGTGACTGTAGTGTGCAATGGAAATTGAGAATCACTGCATAAAACTATTTAGCCAAAGGCTCCCTGTGTCAAAACCTGGGCTAGAACAGTTTCCCTTACCCTCAGATCAGTAATTACCCTGGTCCCTACACCATAGTCGACTATCTTGTTTTTATATCACAAAATGATGGATTTGATGTAATCTATCATTAATCAAGAGTGGAAAATTAATGGAAAATTTGGGTCTTGATATGAATAGACTGGCTTATTTTCTATATTTACATTGTGCCTGTCAATGACTGTATCTACTGGGTCCAAGTAATACTGGAAATAGCTTCTTAGGGTCAGAAATATCAGCCAAAATAATGAAATAGTATCCGTGTCAGGAAACAACCTCACCTGACTTCTCTATTAGTTGGGAGAGAATATAAAGTGACCTGGCCTCTCTAACTGATCTTACACCAATTATTATAGTGCATCACTCTCAAAAGGCCAAGATATCTTAAACCAATGCCCATCGATAAAAGCTTTTCCCATAAACTCCCCCTATTAATTAAATCAGATGTAGCTTTTAAATTGATGAGACTGCAAAGATAAGTTGTTCCTTATGCTTGGTAAATTTATCAGTAAAATAATGTGAAACAAAACAATGAGTAAGAATACCTTTAAGAAATGAATTGCACTATCCACATTCAATTGCCACTGTGTTTGTTTAATTAAAGAACAGAGTTATGAGGAAAATTTAGAAATCAAAGAAAAACCTTAATATTTGGTAGTAGTCAAAGCATAAAAGGCAGTTTCATGTCATGTCTGTTTTGCCTTTTATTGGGTAGAACAAAGCTGAAAATGAGCCTAAGTAAAATAAAGGATCATTAAGCTAATACCAAAGATTTTAGATAAAAGTTATATTAATTTTTTGAAAAGTAAGACACATACATTGATGTATTTAAAATACGTGGTTAATTTTCAGCATCATGTTAGACCGGAAAAAATTGTAGAACCAACTGAGAAGTCAAAATGAAATATTCTGTCATTCCTGAGAACTAATACAAATCTAATTTTATACACTGGTTTTTAAAAACTAATAAATATCAAAATAAATAAAATATTTTTTTTTTACCTCTATTAGATTTAAGATCTTTCAATCCTATGTCTTAGGACTGAATGAATTACTTAGACTTTTAACATTAATTGTATAAAGATTCCTTGGAAAATCCTGATGCCTACCTTTATTTAGTTAACAATAACAAAGAAACCTTTAACAATATTTCTGAAGTTTTATGCCACTTAGAGGTTGCCTTTGATTTCCAGAAGGACATACTATAAATGGAGTCACTTTCAAGAAACCCTTGAGTAAAGAGTTTCATTGGGACTGAATTTCAGGCAGTTTTTATTTATCTTAAAAACTAGTAGGAAATACCTCTGAATTTAATGTAGGGCAACCATTAACATATCTTGTATCTTCCAAAAATATTT
The DNA here is from genome assembly GCF_000754665.1 of Bison bison bison. NCBI lineage: Eukaryota > Metazoa > Chordata > Mammalia > Artiodactyla > Bovidae > Bison > Bison bison. The sequence continues at coordinate 11,849,317 of NW_011494902.1, read as the reverse complement.
AAAATCAATTATTAAAAGTAAGAAGTTAGGGGAAGTATAGTGTAAAATCAAGGTAAAATTCCTCTAGTTGAAAACTTCAAATTCCAAAATATATCTTGATACCTATAATATTAGCATTTCTGAACTATATTTAAGGCCCTTGCTGCTGCTGCTGCTGCTGCTAAGGCACTTCAGTCCTGTCCGACTCCGTGTGACCCCATAGACGGCAGCCCACCAGGCTCCCCCATCCCTGGGATTCTCCAGGCAAGAACACTGGAGTGGGTTGCCATTTCCTTCTCCAATGCATGAAAGTGAAAAGTGAAAGTGAAGTCGCTCAGTTGTGTCTGACTCTTAGCGACCCCATGGACTGCAGCCTACCAGGCTCCTCCATCCATGGGATTTTCCAGGCAAGAGTACTGGAGTGGGGTGCCATTGCCTTCTCCTATTTAAGGCCCTTAGAAATACTGAATTCTAATAAAAAATCTGATACTTCTTAAAATCAAATATATATTTTAGTTAGTGAACAAAATATGAAAATTAACTTATTTAATCAATCATATACTTCCTGTGCACCAAGAAAAACACTCATCAAAATCTCAGTTTCTGACATGTATGAAAGACAAAATAAGCTTTGGAGTCAGACACATGTACAGTTAATTCTTGGTGTCACCTCTTACAGATTGGCAGATATGAGTAATTTCTTTATAAGTGGTAGTTAAATTTTTATTAACTGAAAATATTTTATTTTGGGTCTTGATATGGCAGGGCCTTGCTCAGTAAAGCTTTAATCCAATTATCTGCTAATGAGTGGGGTTGCACTCCCTCCCTGGTAGTTCTTTGGCTTGAGGTCTACGGGATCTATGGTAAGGTTAATGGAGAACTCCAGGAGGGTTTATTCTGAGGGTTTATTCCAAGGGGGACCTTCCACTGAAAATCTGACAACCCAAGCCTCCACAGGAGGCTTGCCGACACTAACAGGTAGTTTTGGTTGTCTCCTGTGGGGTCACTGCTCCTCTCCTCTGGGTCTTGGTGCCTGAGAAATTTTGTTTGTGCCCTCCAAGACAGGAGTCTCTGTTTCCCTCAGTTCTCTGGAAGGCCTGTAATAAAATCCCACTGGCCCTCAAGGCCAGATTCCCCAGGGATTCCCAATCCCTTTATCAGATCCCCAGGCTGGGAAGCCTGTCATGGGGTTCAGAACCTCCACAATAGTGCAAAACTTCTTTAGTATTATTGTTTGCCATTCCATGGGTCACCCACCTGGTGTGTATGGGATTTGATTTGATCATGACTGTGCCCCTCCTACTAACTTGCTGCAGCTTCTTTATCTTTGGACGTGGGGTATCTTTTTAAATTTTTAATTAATTTATTTATTTTAATTCAGGCTAATTACTTTAAAATATTGTGGTTCCAGCATCTTCCTGTCAATGGTTGTTCAACAGCTAGTTGCAATTTTGGTGCTTTTGCAGGAGGAGATGAGCACACAGCCTTCTACTCCATCATCTTGAATCCAGATTTTTTTTTTTTAATTTGTGCTATGTATAGTTCCCTCCTATCTGCTTTATCATCATATCAGCTCCTTAACTGGTTTTCTGTGATCTAGTTTATCTCTATGAGGGGAACCCATTACTTTACATCAATTGCCACATTACTTTATTGTGAATATGTAATCTTCACTTCAAGTCTTTTCAAACAAGTTATCTCCATTTGGGAAATGCCTTATTTTATCCCAATTGCTTACCCAACCAAAAAAAGTAATATGCAGATTGCTATGCAAAACCTTATGGTAACCACAAACCAAAAACCCATAATAAATATACACACAAAAAAGAAAAAGGAGCCCAAACATAGCACTAAAAATAATCAGTAAGTCAGAAGAGGAAAGAACAATAGAAGAAAGAGGGGGTGGGGTGGGGAAGGACATTCAAAAACATTTCTGGGACAATTAAAACAATGGCAGTAGGAAAACACATATCGATAATTAACTTAAATGTGAATTAACTGGATGATCCAACAAAAAGGCATAGAATGGCTGAATAATACAAAAACAGGACCTGTGTTTATGTTGTATGTGAGAGACTTACTTCAGGTCTTAGAGACTGAGGGTAAGGGGGTGGAATGTAATTCAAAAGAAAGCTGGGGTAACAATACTTACATTAGACCACATAGATTGAAAAAGAAAAAAAAAGACTATTACATGAGACAAGGAAGGACATTACATAATGATCAAAGGATCGATCCAAAAAGAAGATATAGCAATTGTAAGTATATATGCACCCAACATTATATATGCACCCAACTGAGCTTCCCTGATAGCTCAGTTGGCAAAAAATCTGCATGCAATGAAGAAGACCCCAGTTTGATTCCTGGGCCAGGAGGATCTACTGCAGAAGGGATAGGCTACCCACTCCAGTATTCTTGGGCTTCCCTTGTGGCTCAACTGGAAAAAAATCCATCTGCAATGCAGGAGACCTGGGTTTGTTCTCTGGGTTGGGAAGATCCTCTGGAGGAGGGAAAGGCTACCCACTCCAGTATTCTAGACTATGGACATGTATAGTCCATGGGGTTGCAAAGAGTTGGACATGACTGAGCAGCTTTTACTTTCACTTGCAGCCAACATCGAAGCACCTCTCCATATATAAGGCAAATGCTAATACACATGAGAGAATAAATTGACAGTAACCCAGTAATAGTGGGGGACTTTAATATCACACTTATAGCAATGACAGAATATCCAGACAGATAATAAATAAGGAAACATAGACCTTAAATGAAATGGTACATTAGACCAGATGGACTTAACTGACATTTATAAAGCATTTCAGAGGAGCCTGGCAGACTAGAGTCCATAGGATTGCAAAGAGACAGACATGACTGAGCATACATGTATACCAACTGAAAGCAGCAGAATATACATTATTTTTAAGTGCACACAGAACATTATCCAAGATGGATCACGTGCTGAGCCACAAAGAAAGCCTCAGTAGATTTAAAAAAACTGAAATCATATCAAACATTTTTTGACCACAGCACTATGAGGCTGGAGATCAACCACAAAGCTACAGTAATCAAAACAGTATGGTAGTGGCACAGAAACAAACATATAGATCGATGGAACAAGATAGGAAGCCCCCAAATAAACCCAGGCTTTATGGTCAATTGATCTTCAATAAAGGAGGCAAGAATATACAACAGGTAAAAGGCAGTTTCTTCAGTAAGTGGTGTTGGGAAAATTAGACAGCTACATGTAAAAGAATAAAATTAGGACATTCTCTAACAGCATATACAGAAATGAGCTCCAAATGATTAAAGACTTAAATATAATTCAGGATACTATAAAACTCCTATGGGAATACATAGGCAGGACACTCTGACATAAACCAAAGCTATATATCTTTTTGGATCTGTCTCTTAGACTAATGGAAATAAAAACAAAAATAAACAAATGGGACCTAATTAAACTTGAGAACTTTTTCACAGCAAATGAAGCCATGAACAAAATGAAAAGACAGCCTATAGACTGGGAGAAAATATTTGCAAATGATGCTACCAACAAGGGATTTATTTCCAAAATATACAAACAGCTTATACAGCTAATATTAGGGGAAGGGGGGAAGGGAAGAAGACCTAAATAGACATTTCTTCAAAGAAGACATACAGATGGCCAACAGGCATGGGAAAAGATGCTCAAAATTCCTAATTATTAGAGAAATACAAATAAAAAGTATATTGAAAGTATCACTTCACACAGGTCATAATGTCTGTTATCAAAGATTAGTGACAATAAATTCTAGAGAGGGTGTGGCAAAAAGGGAAACTTCTTACACTGTTGATGGGAATGTAAATTGATGCAGCCACTATGGAGAACAGTATGGAGGTTCCTTAAAAGACTAAAAATAGAGTTACCACATGATTCTGCAATTCCACTCCTGGGCACATATCTGGGAAAGTGTAAATTTGAAGATACATTCTCTAAGTGTTCATAGAAGAAATTTTTATAATAGCTAAGACATGGAAATAATCTGTGTCCATCAACAGTTGAATGAATAAAGAAGATGTGATGTGCACACACACACACACAATAAAACATTGTACATTGTTGTGCTCAGTTGCTCAACACAAAGAGCTGTGTCCTACTCTTTGCGACCCCATGGACTGCTACCCCATGCTCACCAGACTCCTCTGTCCATGGAATTTTCCAGGCAAGATTACTAGAGTGGGTTACCATTTCCTCCCTCAGGGGGTCTTTTTGCCCCAAGGACCGAATCTGCATCTCCTGCATTTCCTTCATTGACAGGCAGATTCTTCACCACTGTGCTACTTGGGAAGTTGCTGCTACTGCTGCTGCTAAGTAACATCAGTCATGTCCGACTCTGGGTGACCCCATAGACGACAGCCCACTAGGCTCCTGTCCCTGGGGTTCTCCAGGCAAGAATACTGGAGTGGGTTGCCATTTCCTTCTCCACTGCATGAAAGTGAAAAGTGAAAATGAAGTCGCTCAGTCGTTTCCGACTCTTTGCGACCCCATGGACTATAGCCTACCAGGCTCCTCTGTCCATGGGATTTCCCAGGCAAGAGTACTGGAGTGGGTTGCCATTGCCTCCTCTGACCTGAGAAGTTACTTGCCCATAAAACAGAATGAAATAGTGTCATTTGCACCAACATGGATAGACCTAGGTATTATCATAATAAATGAAGTAAGTCAGACAGAGAAAGGCAAATACCATAAGATTATCACTTAACATGTATAATGTAAAAAATATAATACAAATAAACTTACTTACTAAACAGAAACAGACTCAGAGACATAGAAAACAAACTTAACAGTTACCAAAAGGGGTAGCCGGGAGAGGAGACAGATCAATTAGGAGATTGGGATTAACAGAAACACACTACTATATATAAAATTGATAAGCAAAAGGGACCTACTGTATAGTAGCTGTGTGCATGCATGTGTACTAAGTCACTTCAGTCCTATATCACTCTTTGCAACCCTAAAGACCATGGCCCACCAAGATCCTCTGTCCATGAGATTCTCTGGGCAAGAACACTGAAGTGTGTTGACTGTGCCCTCTTCCAGAGGAGTCTTCCCAAACCAGGGATCGAATCAGTATCTCGTATGTTTCCTGCATTGGCAGGAAGGGTTTTTACCATTAGTGCCACCTGAGAAGCCCACTGTGTAGCACAGAGAACTATGTTCAGTAATGTACAATAGCCTACAATTGAAAAGAATCTGAAAAAGAATATATATATTATATATATACAAACATATATATATATATACACACATAAATGTATCACCTTGCTGTAGAGATGAAACTTAACACAACATTTTAAATTAACTATACTTCAATTAAAAATTAAATTATTTAATGTCCAGTTGAATATGATATATTTCTAAGTATTTCCCCAAAGAATATCCACCCTAATTCATTATCATTTTCTACACAAAATTCATGAATTATTAAAATTCCCTTTTGGTGCTTTATTTATGTGCTAGCATATAGTTCACATAAACTGTTCTTTATACACATATGTAAATATTCATTAAACACTAGCATACGAAGATCCTGTGTTTGATTCTGTAAGACATTCTAGAATAATTCTGATAACCCATAGGTAAAATCTTGTCCAATAGAGAAGCACACATCTGATTATACCTAGTTATAGAAAAACATGATATACCATATTTCCACATGGCTCGTAATGCAATCATTGTATGATATATCATTGATTTATGACATTTAGGTTAAGCCAATTAGTAAACTCTACATTCACATGGGTGTATCTTTCCTTTGCCTTTCACTTCTCTTCTTTTCTCAGCTATTTGTAAGGTTTCCTCAAACAACCATTTTGCCTTGCTGCATTTCTTTTCCTCGAGGATGGTTTTGGTCACTGCCTCCTGTACAGTGTTAGGAACCTGCATCCATAGTTTTTCAGGCACTCTGTCTATCAGATCCAATCCCTTTAATCTGATTGTCACTCCCACTGTATAATCATAAAGGATCTGATTGTAATGCCTGATTGGCTTAGTGGTTTTCCTGACTTCAATTTAAGTCTGAATTTTTCAATGAGGAGCTCATGGTCTGAGCCACAGTCAGCTCCCTGTCTTACATTTGCTGACTGTATAGAGCTTCTCCGTCTTTGACTGCAAAAATACAAGCAGTCTGCTTTTAGTTTTGACCATCTGGTGATGTCCACATGTAAGTTCATCTCTTGTGTTGTTGGAAGAGAGTATTAGTTATGACCCATGTGTTCTCTTGGCAAAACTTCGTTAGCCTTTCCCCTACTTCATTTTGTAGTCCAAGGCCAAACTTGCCTATTACTCCATGTATATCTTGACTTCCTATTGCAGATGGTGACTGCAGCCAGGGAATTAAAAGACACTTGCTCCTTGGAAAACAAGCTATGACAAACTTAGGCAGCATATTAAAAAGCAGAGACATCAAAGGTCTCTCATCAAACATACTCAGAGCTATGTTTTTTCCAGTAGTCATGTACGAGTGTGAGAGTGGGAACATAAAGAAAGCTGAGAGCCAAAACATTGATGCTTTGAAACTGTGGTGCTGGAGAAGGCTCTTGACAGTCCCTTGGACAGTAAGGAGATAGAACCAGTCAATCCTAAAGGAAATCAACCCTGAGTATTCATTGGAAGGTCTGGTGCTGAAGCTTCAATACTTTGGCCACCATATGCAAAAGCCGACTTGTTGGAAAAGGCCCTCAAAAGATTGAGGGAAGGAGGAGAAGGGGGCAGAGGATGAGATGTTTGGATGGCATCATTTACTCAATGCAGGCGAGTTTGAGCAAACTCTGGGAGAAAGTGAAGGTCAGGGAAGCTTGGCATGCTGCAGCCTATGAAGTCACAAAGAACTGGGCACAACTGAGCAACTGAACAACAATTAATAAACTCATTACCTCAGTGTCAGAAATATCTTCATTTTAGAATAAGCATTGGAATATAATAGCTAAGGATGCAGTTTTGAAACCAAAAGTTTTGGGTGTACCACTCCCTAGAGATAGGTTATTGGAAAAGACATTGAACTTTTCTACACTTACCTGTCCTCATGTGAAAAATGTATGTAACAAGAGAGAGCTTATCATATAAGGCTATTGTGTGGATGGGATGGAAGGAGTAACATGTAAATCAATAGGCAAAAAAGTTGGTTTGGTGCCGGGAGCCAGCACAGGAGATCCCACCCATGACAAGGTCACGCAGGAGAGGCCTGATGGGCAAGGTGAATCAGGACTCTAGGGACCCCCTGGATCTGCTTGAGCATCTACCCCAAAACCAGAATCTGTCTGTTTTACTATTTTACGACTTTCACCAACTCCTCTGACATTAACGGGGGGCTATCCCCAAAAACCTTTCTCCGAAGGAAATCAACTTAGAGCTCTAGTTAATAAGCCTGCTGGGCACAATAGGAGTGTTTCAATCCAAACCCCTCAGATGGCTTTCTAACTTGCCTGACAGGTTTATCCAGACTCCTACAGCTATGTATATGATTGTTAACAGCCTCCCAACCGTGAGAGGCATGGGAAACTTAAGATATTCAAATAATATAGAGCCTTTTGAGGAGATAAGAATTATTAGAATAGAACTGGTGAAGGATTTCATTTTTGAGCCAATGCTTGCTGCCAAGTTTCCATATCCCTTACCCACTGTGTCCCTGGGAGCATATTAATTAATATAGTTGGTATATAGAAAAAATAAGTAGTGGCCTTGATGCTAACAACTTTAGACCCTTGAGGTAGTAAATTCTTTCCTTGCTACAGCCCACTGCACCTTTGCCCTATAGGAATGCAACTTTATCTAGTGCTTTCGGAGAGTGGCACCAAACTTTAGAAAAATTACTTTTAGATAAAATAAGTTTTCTGGTTAACTAACCTTTATCAGAATAAAGAATCATAAAATGTTAACAGGCCTCCTGTCCAGAAGATGATGTAAATCACCTAAAGCCTTTATATACGATAGGTTTGCAGAAAGAAAGCCTGGTCTTGATAAGGGTCAAGGACTGCTGACTTTGCATGACTCTGCACCCCCTATTATCCTCTATGTACAACTTAGGGTATAAAAGCTCCTTTTGAAAATAAAGCTACGGACCCGGCTTCATCAGAGCTTGGTCTCCCCTTGTCATTCTATTTTCCTATTCTCTCCTTTTCTCTCTCTGTTCTTTCAGGATGACTACTTGGAATACAGGGCTCTCTGAATTTACTTTTTTGCCTGGGCTTCTAAGACCCGATTGGGAAGGCACCTTGCGTGTTCACCGGGGAGAGGGCGTCCTGTGTCCTCACCCCACTGAGAGGGTGCCTGCAGCCTCCATGAACAGAGCAAGTTCCGAGTCAGGAGCTTTAATAACTTTCTGTGTAAACCAAGGAAGATCAAGCCCTTTCTCTCCCCTTTTACTTTCCCTATTGGCCTACTCCATCCTCCTGAGGGAATCCCTGGATCCTACTGGGGCTGGGCCCCAGTAGTTCGGGTTTTCTTTCTTTCTTTTTTTTTTAAATTTTATTTTATTTTTAAACTTTACATAATTGTATTAGTTTTGCCAAATATCAAAATGAATCTGCCACAGGTATACATGTGTTCCCCATCCTGAACCCTCCTCCCTCCTCCCTCCCCATACCATCCCTCTGGGTCGTCCCAGTGCACTAGCCCCAAGCATCCAGTATCGTGTATCGAACCTGGACTGGCAACTCGTTTCTTACATGTATATTTTAC
>NW_011494902.1:11822994-11840185 GCF_000754665.1 Bison bison bison | reverse complement strand
GTTCTATTTCCAGTTTTTTAAGGAATCTCCACACTGTTCTCCATAGTGGCTGTACTAGTTTGCATTCCCACCATCAGTGTAAGAGTGTTCCCTTTTCTCCGCACTCTCTCCAGCATTTATTATTTGTAGACTTTTGGATCGCAGCCATTCTGACTGGTGTGAAATGGTACTTCATAGTGGTTTTGATTTGCATTTCTCTGATAATGAGTGATGTTGAGCATCTTTTCATGTGTTTGTTAGCCATCTGTATGTCTTCTTTGGAGAAATGTCTATTTAGTTCTTTGGCCCATTTTTTGATTGGGTCGTTTATTTTTCTGGAGTTGAGCTGTAGGAGTTGCTTGTATATTTTTGAGATTAGTTGTTTGTCAGTTGCTTCATTTGCTATTATTTTCTCCCATTCTGAAGGCTGTCTTTTCACCTTGCTAATAGTTTCCTTTGATGTGCAGAAGCTTTTAAGGTTAATTAGGTCCCATTTGTTTATTTTTGCTTTTATTTCCAATATTCTGGGAGGTGGGTCATAGAGGATCCTGCTGTGATGTATGTCAGAGAGTGTTTTGCCTATGTTCTCCTCTAGGAGTTTTATAGTTTCTGGTCTTACGTTTAGATCTTTAATCCATTTTGAGTTTATTTTTGTGTATGGTGTTAGAAAGTGGTCTAGTTTCATTCTTTTACAAGTGGTTGACCAGATTTCCCAGCACCACTTGTTAAAGAGATTGTCTTTAATCCATTGTATATTCTTGCCTCCTTTGTCAAAGATAAGGTGTCCATATGTGCGTGGATTTATCTCTGGGCTTTCTATTTTATTCCATTGATCTATATTTCTGTCTTTGTGCCAGTACCATACTGTCTTGATAACTGTGGCTTTGTAGTAGAGCCTGAAGTCAGGTAGGTTGATTCCTCCAGTTCCATTCTTCTTTCTCAAGATCGCTTTGGCTATTCGAGCTTTTTTGTATTTCCGTACAAATTGTGAAATTATTTGTTCTAGCTCTGTGAAGAATACTGTTGGTAGCTTGATAGGGATTGCATTGAATCTATAAATTGCTTTGGGTAGTATACTCATTTTCACTATATTGATTCTTCCAATCCATGAACATGGTATATTTCTCCATCTATTAGTGTCCTCTTTGATTTCTTTCACCAGTGTTTTATAGTTTTCTATATATAGGTCTTTAGTTTCTTTAGGTAGATATATTCCTAAGTATTTTATTCTTTCCATTGCAATGGTGAATGGAATTGTTTCCTTAATTTCTCTTTCTGTTTTCTCATTATTAGTGTATAGGAATGCAAGGGATTTCTGTGTGTTGATTTTATATCCTGCAACTTTACTATAGTCATTGATTATTTCTAGTAATTTTCTGGTGGAATCTTTAGGGTTTTCTGTGTAGAGGATCATGTCATCTGCAAATAGTGAGAGTTTTACTTCTTCTTTTCCAATTTGGATTCCTTTTATTTCTTTTTCTGCTCTGATTGCTGTGGCCAAAACTATGTTGAATAGTAATGGTGAAAGTGGGCACCCTTGTCTTGTTCCTGACTTTAGAGGAAATGCTTTCAATTTTTCACCATTGAGGATAATGTTTGCTGTGGGTTTGTCATATATAGCTTTTATTATGTTGAGGTATGTTCCTTCTATTCCTGCTTTCTGGAGAGTTTTTATCATAAATGGATGTTGAATTTTGTCAAAGGCTTTCTCTGCATCTATTGAGATAATCATATGGTTTTTATTTTTCAATTTGTTAATGTGGTGTATTACATTGATTGATTTGCGGATATTGAAGAATCCTTGCATCCCTGGGATAAAGCCCACTTGGTCATGGTGTATGAGCTTTTTAATGTGTTGGATTCTGATTGCTAGAATTTTGTTAAGGATTTTTGCATCTATGTTCATCAGTGATATTGGCCTGTAGTTTTCTTTTTTTTTGTGGGATCTTTGTCAGGTTTTGGTATTAGGGTGATGGTGGCCTCATAGAATGAGTTTGAAAGTTTACCTTCCTCTGCAATTTTTTGGAAGAGTTTGAGCAGGATAGGTGTTAGCTCTTCTCTAAATTTTTGGTAGAATTCAGCTGTGAAGCCGTCTGGACCGGGGCTTTTGTTTGCTGGAAGATTTTTGATTACAGTTTCAACTTCCGTGCTTGTGATGGGTCTGTTAAGATTTTCTATTTCTTCCTGGCCCAGTTTTGGAAAGTTGTACTTTTCTAAGAATTTGTCCATTTCTTCCACGTTGTCCATTTTATTGGCATATAATTGTTGATAGTAGTCTCTTATGATCCTTTGTATTTCTGTGTTGTCTGTTGTGATCTCTCCATTTTCGTTTCTAATTTTGTTGATTTGATTTTTCTCCCTTTGTTTCTTGATGAGTCTGGCTAATGGTTTGTCAATTTTATTTATCCTTTCAAAGAACCAGCTTTTGGCTTTGTTGATTTTTGCTATGGTCTCTTTTGTTTCTTTTGCATTTATTTCTGCTCTAATTTTTAAGATTTCTTTCCTTCTACTAACCCTGGGGTTCTTCATTTCTTCCTTTTCTAGTTGCTTTAGGTGTAGAGTTAGGTTATTTATTTGACTTTTTTTCTTGTTTCTTGAGGTGTGCCTAGTTCGGGTTTTCTGTAAGATGTTATGAAAAAACCCAAACCAACTTTTTGGCCAACACTATATTCGACATGGAGCTTCCTGGTAGCTCAGCTCATAAAGACTCCCCCTACAATACAGGAGGCCCTAGTTCGATTCCTGAGTTGGGAAGTTCCCCTGGAGTGAGAGCACAGCAAACCACTCCAGTATTCTTGCCTGGAGAATCCCCAGGGAGAGAGGAGCCTGGCAGGCTAGAGTCCATGGGGTCACAAAGAGTCTGACACAACTGTGTGACAAAGCACAGCATATTTGGAATATAATAAGGGCTAAATATTTTTATTGTTGTTCAGTTTCTAAATCGTGTCTGACTCTTTGTGACCCCATGGACTGCGGCACGCTAGGTTTCCCTGTCCTTCACTATGTCCTTGAGTTTTCTGAAACTCATGTCCACTGAGTCAATGATGCCATTCAACCATCTCATCCTCTGTTGTCCTTTACTCCTCTTGCCCTCAATCTTTCCTAGCATCAGTGTCTTTTCCAATGAGTCAGTTCTTTGCATTAATTGGCTGAAGTACTGGAGCTTCAGCTTCAGCATCAGTCCTTCCAATGAATATTTAGGATTTATTTCTTTTAGGATTGACTTGTTTGATCTCCTTGCCATTCGAGGGTCTCTCAAGGGTCTTCTCCAGCATCATAGTTTGAAAGCATCAATTCTTAAATGCTCAGCCTTCTTTATGATACAAATCTCACATTCATACATGACTACTGGAAAAACCATAGCTATGACTGTATGGACATTTGTCAGCAAAGTGATGTCTCTGCTTTTTAATATACTGTCTTGGTTTGTTATGGTTTTTCTTCCAAGGAGCAAGTGTCTTTTAATTCTGTGGCTGAAGTGACCATCTGCAGTGATTTTGGAGCCCATGAAAATGAAATCTGACTCTGTGTCCTCCTTTTTCCAATCTACTTGCCATGAGTGGTGAGACCGGATGCCATGATCTTAGTTTTTGAATGTTGAGTTTTAAGCCAGCTCTTTCATTCTCCTCTTTCACCTTCGTCAAGAGGCTGTTTATTTCCTCTTCACTTTTTGCCATTAAAGTGGTTTCATCTGCATTATCTGAGACTGTTGATATTTTTCCTGGAAATCTTGATTCCAGTTTGAGTCACACAGCCCAAAATTTTGCATGATGTGCTCTGCATGTAAGATAAATAAGCAGGGTGACAATATAAAGCTTTGTCATATTCCTTTCCCAATTATGAATCCATCTGTTGTTCCATGTCCAGTTTTAACTGTTGCTTCTTGACCTATATACAGATTTCTCAGGAGGGAGGTAAGGTAGTCTGGTATTCCCATCTCTTCAAGAATATTCCACAGTTTGTTGTGATCCACACAGTGAAAGCCTTTAATGTAGTCAGTGAGCCAGTTTTTTTTTTTAATTCCCTTGTTTTTTCTATGATATCACAGATTTAGCAATTTGATCTCTGCTTCCTTTGGCTTTTACATATGGAAATTCTTGGTTTACATACTGCTGAAGCCTAGCTTGAAGGATTTGGAGCTTAATTTTAGCTATAATTTTAAATTGATTGATCTTACATGATGAATGTGGAAAAATACATATCTTGGAACTGATAATCAATTCAGAAATACTTCTAAGTTGAAGATGTAGTCCAAAAGTCTATATCCAGTTAGGGGAATCAGAGCAGGTATACAGTTAGTGGCATTTCAAATTGATCTTGATAACTAAGTAGGAAATTATACCTAGTCCAAGAGATGTGACAGCATTGAATATGTAAAAATAATTGGACATTCTTACATTTTCCCTCTAGAAAGTCTGTAATCACTTTCAGAACAAAGTGCTTGTTCTAGATTTCTTTTTCAGATTCTAAGTATGCATTCAAATATTAAGGGCATAGTAGGCCCTCAGGAAAGAGTTTTTTTTTTTTTTTTAAGTAAAGTTTTAATGCAATGAATTAGACATTATGCTGAAAATTACTGGAAATGTGCATGTGCATTAGTAATTATCACCATATCAAGAGATTTTCAATGGCAAGACAGCATTGGTAATAATGATTTGTGCACTGTATTAAATTTTTAAAGGTTTGCATTCTGCAAGAACATAACTTTTCTGTCTCAAAATAGGAGTTTTTTTTTTTTTGTGGGAATCTGTATAAATTAAAAAATTAATGGTGAAAGTTTAGGGCCAAAGGAAAGGACATTTTTATAGCCAACATATTTTATAAAAGATATGCTATTAGATTTTCCATTGTTATTTCACCACTGGCATTTTAAATGTAACATACCAACAATATAAGTAAATGCAAAGAAAATGTGGATGGTCATATACTGTTCTGTAAAACACTTTAATTCTCTTTCTTGCTTTCAATTCATTAGAAATTGCCCATCAATATTCAGTTCAGTCAAGTCGCCCTGTCATATCCAATTCTTTGTAACCCCATGGACTGCAGCACACCAGGCTTCCCTGTCCATCATCAACTCCCAGACCTTTCTCAAACTGATGTCCATTAAGTCTGTGATTCCATCCAATCATCTCATCCTCTGTCATCCTCTTCTCCTCCTACCTTCATTCTTTCCCATCATCAGGGTCTTTTCCAATGAGTCAGTTCTTTGCATCAGGTGGCCAAAGTATTGGAGCTTCAGCTTCAACATCAGTCTTTCCAATGAATATTCAGAACTGATTTCCTTGAAGATTGACTGCTTTAATCTCCTTGCAGCCCAAGGGACTCTCAAGAGTCTTCTCCAACATCATAGTTCAAAAGCATAAATTCTTTAGCACTCAGCTTTCTTTATAGTCCAGCTCTCACATCCATACATGACTACTGGAAAAGCCACAGCTTTGATTAGACAGACATTTGTTTGCAAAATAATGTCTCTGCTTTTTAATATGCTGTCTAGGTTGGTCATAGCCTCTTATCCTTCTCCACCAGAGGGCAGACAGACTGAAAACCACAATCACATAAAAATAACCAATCTAATCACATGGACTACAGCCTTGTCTAACTCAATGAAACCATGAGCCATGCCATGTAGGGCCACCAAAGACAGATGGGTCATGGTGGAGAGTTATGACAAAATGAGGTCAACTGGAGAATGGAATGGCAAACCACTTCAGTATTCTTGCCTTGAGAACCCCATGAACAGATGGAAAGGCAAAAAGACAGGACACTGAAAGATGAACTCCCCAAGTCGGCAGATGTCCGGTACGCTACTGGAGATCAGTGGAGAACTAACTCCAGAAAGAACGAAGACATGGAGCCAAAGAAAAAACAACACTTAGTTGTGGATGTGACTGGTGATAGAAGGAAAGTCTGATGCTATAAAGAGCAATATTGCATAGGAACATGGGATGTTAGATCCATGAATCAAGGCGAATTAGAAGTGGTCAAACAGGAGTGAATATCGATAGTTTAGGTATCAGAGAACTACAATGGACTAGAATGGGTGAATTTAACTCTGATGACCATGTATTTACCACTATGGGCACGAATCCCTTAGAAAAAAATGGAGTGTCTGTCATAGTCAACAAGAGAGTCCAAAATGCAGTACTTGGATTCAGTTTCAGAAACAACAGAATGATCTCTGCTCGTTTATAGGGAAACCATTAAATATCATGGTAATGCAAGTATGCCCTGACCAGTAATGCTGAAGAAGCTGAAGTTGAATGTTTCTATGTAGACCTACAAGACCTTTTAGAACTAACATGCAAAAATAGATGTCCTTTTCATTATAGGGGACTGGAATGCAAAAGTAGGAAGTCAAGAAACACCTGGAGTAACAGGCAAATTTGGCTTTGGATAACAGAATGAAGCAGGGCAAAAGCTAACAGAGTTTTGCCAAGAGAAAGCACTGGTCATAACAAACACCCTCTTCCAACAACACAAGAGAAGACTCTACACATGGACATCACCAGATGGTCAATACTGAAATCAGATTGATTATATTCTTTGCAGCCAAAGATGGAGAAGCTATATACAGTCAGCAAAAACGAGACTGTGAGCTGACTGTGGCTCAGATCCTGAACTCCTTATTGCTAAATTCAGACTTAAATTGAAGAGTGTAGGGAAAACCACTAGACCATTCAGGTATGACCTAAATCAAATCCCTTACAATTAGACAGTAGAAATGAGAAATAGATTCAAGGGATTAGATCTGATAGACAGACTGCTTCATGAACTATGGATGAAGGTTCATGCCATTGAACAGGAGACAGGGATCAAGAACATCCCAAAGAAAAAGAAACACAAAATGGCTATTTGAGGAGGCATTACAAATATCTGTGAAAAGAAGAGAAGTGAAAAGCAAAGGAGAAATGGAAAGATATATCCATTTGAATGAAGAGTTCCAAAGAATAGCAAGGAGACATAAGAAAGCCTTTCTCAGTGATCAGGTCAAAGAAATAGAGGAAATCAACAAAATAGGAAAGACTAGAGATCTCAAGAAAATTAGAGACACCAAGGGAATATTTCATGCGATGATGGGCTCAATAGAGGACAGAAATGATATGGACCTAACAGAAGCAGAAGATATTAAGAAGAGGTGGCAAGAATTCACAGAAGAACTATACAAAAAAAGATCTTTATGACCCAGAAAATCACAATTATATGATCACTCACCTAGAGCCAGACATCCTGGAATGCAAAGTCAGGTGGGCCTTAAGAAGCATCACTACAAACAAAGCTAGGGGAGGTGTGGAATTCCAGTTGAGCTATTTCAAATCCTAAAAGATGATGCTGTGAAAGTGCTGCACTCAATATGCCAGCAAGTTTGAAATACTCAGCAGTGGCCACAGGACTGCAAAAGGTCAGTTTTCATTCCAGTCCCAAAGAAAGGCAATGCCAAACAATGTTTCAACTACTGCACAATTGCACTCATTTCACACACTAGTAGAGTAATGCTCAAAATTCTCCAACCAAGACTTCAACAGTATGTGAACTGTGAACTTCCAGATGTTCAAGCTGGTTTTAGAAAAGGCAGGGAGGAACCAGAGATCAAGTTGCCATCATCCACTGGATCATCAAAAAAGCAAGAGAGTACCAGAAAAAACATCTATTTTTGCTTTATTGATATGCCAAAATCTTTGACTCTGTGGATCATAGCAAACTGTGGAAAATTCTGAAAGAGATGGGAATATCAGACCACCTGACCTGCCTCTTGAGAAATCTGTATGCAGGTCAGGAAGCAACAGTTAGAACTGCACATGGAACAACAGACTGGTTCCAAATCAGGAAAGGAGTACATCAAGGCTGTATATTGTCACCCTGCTTATTTAAGTTATATGCAGAGTACATCATAAGAAACACTGGGCTGGATGAAGCACAAGCTGGAATCAAGATTGCCTGGAGAAATATCAATAACCTCAGATATGCAGATGACACCACTTTTATGGCAGAAAGCGAAGAAGAAATAAGGAGCCTCTTGATGAAAGTGAAAGTGGAGAGTGAAAAAGTTGGCTTGAAGCTCAACATTCAGAAAACTAAGATCATGGCATCTGGTCCCATCACTGCATGGCAAATAGATGGGGAAAAAATGGAAACAGTGACAGACTTTATTTTCTTGGGCTCCAAAATCACTGCAGATGGTGACTGCAGCCATGAAATTAAAAGACACTTAGTTCTAGGAAGAAAAGTTATGACCAACCTAGACATCATATCAAATGCAGATACATTACTTTGCCAAAAAGGTCCATCTAGTCAAGGCTGTGGTTTTTCCAGTAGTCATGTATGGATGTGAGAGTTGGAGTATAAAGAAAGCTGAGCACCAAAGCATTGATACTTTTGAACTGTTTGTTAGAGAAGACTCTTGAGAGGCCCTTGAGCTGCAAGGAGATCAAATCAGTTCATCTTAAAGGAAATCAGTCCTGAGTATTCATTGGAAGGACTGATTTTGAAGCTGAAGCTCCAATACTTTGGCCACCTGATGCAAAGAGTTGAATCATTGGAAAAGACCCTGATGCTGGGAGGGATTGGGGAAAGGAGGAGAAGGGGATAACAGAGGATGAGATGGTTGGATGGCATCACTGACTCAATGGACATGAGTCTGAGTAAACTCCAGATGTTGGTAATGGACAGGGAGGCCTAGCATGCTACAGTTCATGGCGTTGCAAAGAGTTGGACAATACTGAGTGACCGAACTGAACTGAACTGAACATAATATGGAGGACATTACTCAAGAAGGTGGTTTACTAGATTGTCAGCATTGAATGTAAGGGCATATCTATCTCCATTTGAGGGACCAGCTGACTCTGTTTTTTCCAGAGTGTGTATAATATATTTTCATCGTGATTATCTATAGTCCCATGTTAGCTTTGTTAGCTAAGTGCTGTACAGATCGTGTCGTGTCTTAGTCATGTCCAGCACTTTTGCGGCCCCCTTGACTGTAACCCACCAGGTTCTTCTGTCCTTGGAATTTTCCAGGCATGTATACTGGAGTGGATTCCTGGAGGATCTTCCTGACCCACGGATCAAACCTGCATCTCTTGTGTTTCCTGCAATGGTAGGCAGTTTTTTTACCACTGTGCCACCTAGGAAGCCCAAATGCTATACATAGATTATTTTTAAGGGTATATAACATGACTCATAATTATTCTGACTTTTGGTGGTTGAAAATGTGTAAAACTTAAACTTAGTATTATCCTCCTCTGAAGAAATGGGGTTTAAAGGAGTATTACAGTTCCTCAGCAGGTTACTGAATTTGCAGTTTAGATGTGTACTTGGTTGCTTTTGTCAATGGATTTTGATTCTTAGGTCACAAATCAAGCATAAATATCCTTTGGATACACTAAACCTTTCTTTGCTAGATTGGAATGGACTCTCTAATGCTACTTAGTACCAAAACAAATACAATAATCTCAATTGGACAAATGATAGATATCAACTTTCAGCAGTCACATTCAGGTTTGCAGTGCATGTTCTGGTACCTTTAGATTTGCATAATTTCCTCCTGAAATAAATTTTAATCGAATACTTTGTACCCAGTTATACTCTTGTCTGAAATCTTCCAAAGCACTCTCGTTGCCAAGGAAACCATTTCCTTGTTATCTGTGCATTCAGCATTGTTTCACTGTCTGGCTCATTTTTCTTTTTCTCTTTCACACTTTCCATGACTCAACTGGAAATTTCATGTCATACATTAGTTAAAATACAGCACATTGCTTTCCTCTGAGTACAAAGTTCATTTAAAAGATGCAGAACATGCATTTCAACAATGGCTTCTTCACCATATCGTTTTTGTGTGGATATGGAAAAAAGAGAAAGAAACCAAAAACAGAAAAACACCACCTTTTCTTCCAGGCTTTATTCTTCATTTGGAAGCTGAAAAGTGTATAAGTCTTTGATTTGATCTCCCAGCTATATGACTGCTATGAAAGTCTGACACAAGTGCTTTTTCAATATTTTTTTAACCCTGGTTCTTTGCATATAGTATAAAAAGGAAACGGTGGGGAAAAAGACATAAACATGAAAGAAAACTTTAAAACAGTAAAATGATTCAAGTCAGATGTTTTCTAAATACTTCTTCTTTTCTTACCATCTCACACCCTATTCCAATTCCCAAATTTTACTATTGACAGACTATCTGATTTGTAACCCCTTTGCAAAATGCATTTGTGTACATTTCAATTAAGAAAAAATATATAGTCTCAGTAATAGTTTGATAACAGGGTTGATTTTTCTTCCAATAAACTACACATGCTTAATACATTGAATAGCACCATCAGCAGAATTTTGCAAACATGTATGGATTGCCTAGGATATGAATGCTACTTGTTGAAGATAAAGGCAGAATCAGTACTTGACTGGTGATAAAAATTAAATAAGATAAAACCCTGTAATAAGTGATAATATGATATAGGCACCTCATTTATCTAATTATATTTTCCATGTACAAAAGTGTACAAAATAATTACAAGTAATAAGACATCTTCTTATAAAATAGTTTGTTATTTATAAAGTTCATACAAATTGAGTTTGTTTTTCTTCAAATCCATACATACGCAGAACGAGGTAAGAACATGATCATCTGAAACACAGAGGTATGCTTCATTCTGGATAACTAAATTTACCAGAATGCTGATGTTTGCTCTTAAAAAATATATATATACATATAGTTTTAGTTTCAGTCTTACAGAATTTATTTCTTGTAAAATAACTTTTCTAGTAACGATAGGTTGTGTGTGCTGCATGCTAAGTTGCACTTAGCTAAGTTTGTGCTAAGTTGCACAAAGTCTGACTCTTTGTGACCCCATGGACCATAGCCTACCAGGCTCCTCTGTCCATGGGGTTCTCCTGGCAAGAATACTGGGGTGAGTAGTCATTTTCTTTTCCAGGGGATCTTCCCAACCCAGGAATCCAACTCTCATCTCCTGCCTTGGCAGGTGGGTTCCCACCAGTACCACATGGAAAGCCTAATGATGAGTTAATTCAATTCAAACTGAGGTTTCCACTGAAAACAAATAGAAATACAGGACAACATGTTAGTTTGGAATCAAAAAGTAGAGTTCAAGTCTTCCAAGGAAGAGCTGTCCTAGTAAATACCTTACACTTACAGTCTAGAATTGCAACTTTTTAGGTTCCCAATCCCTGAGAGTAAGAAACTTTAAAAAATAACCAGCCATCATCACAAAGATAGAAACTCAAGTTTTAATCAACTCACCCCATGATCTAGAAGCAAAAGTAAATTATGTTTGAGGGAAAGGAACAGTATTTAGGGCCTCAAATTATTTATGAATTTAATTTAAAATATTGTAGACAATGTCTGGCATTAGATAAGAAAGATTAACTTTACAAATAACAAGAACTGAATAAAAATTAAGAAAAAAGAATATAACAGAAGCAGATATTAATTTTAGCAGACAGAGTTTAAAATAACTGTGAGAAATTTGTTTAAAATAAATGAAGAAGAATTTCAGTGAAAAAGCATTTTAAAATAAAAATAAAGCCAAATGAAATTTAGAGTTAAAATTTATTATATGTTAAATAATAAAGAAGCATGGGTTTTAAGAAAGATTAAATCCAGTTGAAAAGGAAATTAGCAGACTAGAAAATAGATCAGAAGAAATTGTCCAAACTGAAGGAAAGAGAAACTGAATATAAATATAGAATATGAATCATAGAAAAATTATATCATATATGTGATTGGATACCCAAGAGGAAAACATAGAATTAGAAGTTATATATGAAGATATAAGGGCCCAGAATTTCCCCCAAATAGTTAAACACATTGTTAAAAATTCAAAAAATGATTCAAACCCCAAGAAAAATAAGTAAAAAAGATGATGATATTTAGACATGTAATAAAAACTACTAACATCAGAGAAACAAAAAACCCTAAAGCAACTGAAATGGATAAAACATACACATAAACACACACACTGTCTACTATCATTGAAACTATACTAAAACTGGGAACTATTTTTTCAACAGAAACAAGGGGAGCTAGAGGAAAACTGAATTATATTTTTTAAGTGCTAAAGAAAATAACTGCCAAGCTAGGATTCTAAACCCAGCGAAGTTTTCCTTAAAAAATATGGCAAAACAAATACAGTAAGAAAATACTATTTGTCACCTGTAGGTTTAAATTAAAGAAATGTTTTAAAGAGAAAGATAATAAAGCTAGAAAGAAGTAAAGATTCAGGAACAAATAATAACAAATAAAAAGATTAGCCATTTGCACTTTTTAAAAAATATTGGCAAACACTACAGCAATAATAACTTTAAAAGTTGCTATTGAAGGTTATTACATTATTGGAGAAATGGTACATGTGCTAATTTATATTAAATATTAACAAATAAATAATATTTAATTTATAATTTAGCTACTAAAAATAATGAGAATGTGAAAAGTGAAAGTGAAAACAGTTGCTCAGAAGTGCCCAGCTCTTTGCAACCCCCTGGACTGTAGCCCACCAGCCTCCTCTGTCCATGGAATTCTCCAGGCAAGAATACTAAAGTGGGTAACCATTCCCTTCTACAGGGAATCCTTCCCACCTTCCCACCCAGAGATCAAACCTGGGTCTCCTGTCTTGCAGGCAGATATTTTACCATCTGAGCCACCAGGGAAGCACCTGAGACTGTGAAGGACTATATTAATAGGAAAAAACATACGATAGTAAAAATGTGTAATTAATCAGAAGAAAACAAAAATGATAGGAACATGGAGAAAGTATGACAAATAGCATATGATTACACAGTTGATTTAAAATCAGTTAATTCAGTGATTACAGTAAATTTAATAGATCAAAAATTATAAAAAAAAAACCTTTATGGATCGTCTTTAGTTGTTTTCTGTATTATGTATGTGTTGATGTACGCTATGGATGGTTTATAGATACAGGTTATGGCAGGTTATATTCCTGCCTTCTGCATCTCCCTCTGTTTTTGAAATGCATATAGAAGGAAGTCTCTATTTGAGATGAAGGAATTCAATGTTTTGGGGAAGAATTATCCAGAACATATCAATGAGTGAGCCAAAACATCACCTATTATTTTTAACAGTGGCTATGTTCATGTGTTAGCCCACTGTATCTATTTTACTTATTATTTATTGGTTTTCTTTGTTGTTTGCTACATTTTTATGAGGGATGCACAATGCTTTCATGGTAGGAAAAAAAACAAAAACATGAACATAAATTACCTGTGGATGAATTCTTACATTTGTAGAAGATAAGGCAATAACAGCAAACTAAAAAATAAATAGAAACAAGCACACAAGGGCTGCTGTTGGTGGAAGTCATGGACAGTTCCTGTCCAATGGCCTTTGGTCAGTTTGAATGCTTTCCCAGAGCCCTCAGGGTGGACACACTTTCTGATGTAAAGGAAATGGAGCTGTGTAACTACTCAAACTATGTTTTCTTGTTCTCTGTTCTGTTGGTCCTCAACAATCAGCTCCTAGTTAAGAAGCCTGCCTTTCATAAGCTTCACCAGTGAAACAAGACACTTTGAATCTTTTGCACAATGCACTGAGTCACAGCTGTTTATCAGGCCTACCTATAGGTTCTTTGATGCTCAGCATAACTGTGTATTCCAGGGTGTGAAAATGTTGTTTGCATGCCAAAGAGCTTCTTTTTTTTGTCTTTTCCAATGGATTTCTGGTTCTGATCTCAACCTCATTGTTCAAATACCCAAAGTCTTATGTATGAAAAGGTATGCTCTTATATATAAATACCTGGATATTCACCATTAGAAAAACTTTCAACCTTGAGCGGGGGTGGTGGTGGTGGAAAGAGAATGAGAAAGGGAAAGGAGAGAAGGAGAAAAAGAGTAGGAATAGGAGGAAGTATCCAGGGGACAAAATGAAGCATGAGTGTATCAAAAATCAATCTGTACTTTTGAATAAGATTTAGATTTTAATTTGGGGGAATATATCAAAAAATAAAGTATATTAGGGAGAAAAATGTAATGAATCTTTCTGCTTCTGTTTAGTTAAAATATTTTATTATAGTCTCCCTATTAAAATATGTACAATATGCTCTCCTCTCATTATTGGTGTAATTTCCAACAAAACTTAGCAATATGTTTTTTTTCTTTAGGGAATAGGTCAATCACTTCAGAGTTTTCAAAATGCTGATTCTTATTTCCTATGTGTTACCTTTTTATATAGAGGGGTAAACCTGAAGAAATATATAACTGAAATATAGATGGTAAAATGACAAAAAGTCTCTATTTTGACTTTGTCAGTTTGGGATTTTATTGCTAGTATCATTTAAAATTCTGCTAGTTCAGTTACTCTTGTCCTATTGGCTTTCATTCAGTGTATAAGTTCTTGTCAGGAGAACAACTGAAACTCACTTTATAAAACTTTAAAAAAACACTGTCCTATGAAACACAGGATGCCTTTGGAGTCCAGCATTGTAAATGTAAGGAAAAGGCAGTTTTTAGAGACAAGAATAATTAAAAGTAAATAAAATATAGAGTTTGATTCTGGGCATGCTTTTACCTGTCTTCAAGGAGATTCTCATAGTCTCTGTATTTAGAACTGGAGAGGAACTTTAAGAGTATCCAGATACATATTTGGCAGCTGGAGCCACTTTAAACTGAAGTGAATCAGAATGTGATTTATTTATTTCCTAGAATTTATTATTTAAATTAAAGACACAGACCAAGCTTTGGATGTGTTCAATGATGGAGCTCTTCAGCAGGAAAAAAAAACAAAAAACACATAAACCCTCAGGCATGTGAATTGGTACTACCAGCATGAAGAAGAAGATGAAAGGAGAGATGGAATGCATTTCCTTGTAAAATGTTATTTTTATACTCAGAACTTAAATTCTCATTTTTTTTCATCAATTATACCCCCAATAAATCTGGGGGGAAAGCTCAGCTGTGCTGTCTGGTGTTGGACTAAGAACTTTGAACAGCACATAGATTATGTCCTGTTAGAAATGAAGGGGTAGACGAACAATCGGTAACAGAATAACAGTAGCAAGGACTGTTGAAGCAGGAATATCTGTAACTTTGCAGTAACCAGATTTTAGATACAAGGTTTAATATCTAAATAGCCCCCAGCTATTCTTGTTGAACCAATAAGTAAGGCATCTCAAACACTAAACAAGACTTTTGATTCCATTATTTTAAAAAGTACTATATATGATACTTGACATGCAGTAGATGCTCACCAAATGCCAGCAAATATCCATATGTGTTCTGGGCTCAGTTTTCAGATCCTCAGTTTTGCCTGCTGCACATATAGCACCATTTCACCAGAATAAATGGAAACACCACTTCAGATTCACTCATATATCAAGTTTCTCCTTATCAAAACAGCAGGTGATACATTTACTTCTTCCTCTAGAAATATAATTGTCTTTCCCCTTAGATCAGTCTCTTTATCTCTCTCTTTTTTTTTTCATTTTGTAGTATGATTTGAATTCAATATGCAGCTATCTCTATAATAGATCAGTCTTTTAGTGGTGTATTTCTGCAGATATATATTTCCCTTTAGTTTAGTTTTCTTTCTACTTCTTCTGTTACCATCTTAGGAAGCTAGCCTCTGTTGCCTTAGCTAATGGAGGAAAACCTGTATGAATCATTTTATTGTTGAAAACATCATTCAGATTCTCAGATGGTTCCTTCATAATGCTTATCTAGGGAAGCAGAATAAGAATGATTTAATTTGAAAGAAAGGAAATTGTTCCTTGAGCTATAAGCAAACCAATGAATGGAAAATATCTCCTTCCTTTATTCTGTGACTAACTTTCTACTGCCTTGGATCCTTCTAGCACCTTGCTTTATTCAGTTGCATGGATTATGGTCTCTTTCACACCTTAATCATTTGACCCTTCTTCTACTATGTGAATGGAGAAGGCAATGGCAATCCACTCCAGTACTCTTGCCTGGAAAATCCCATGGACAGAGGAGCCTGGTGGGCTGCAGTCCATGGGGTCGCTAGGAGTCGGACACGACTGAGCGACTGGACTTTCACTTTTCACTTTCATGCATTGGAGAAGGAAATGGCAACCCACTCCAGTGTTCTTGCCTGGAGAATCCCAGGGACGGGGGAGCCTGATGGGCTGCCGTCTGTGGGGTCGCACAGAGTCGAACACGACTGAAGCAACTTAGCAGCAAGAGCAAATATCCATGTGTGTTCCGGGCTCAGTTTTCAGATCCTCGTTTTGCCTGATGCACATATAGCACCATTTCACCAGAATAAATGGAAACATCACTTCAGATTCACTTATACATCAAGTTTCTCCTTATCAAACAGCAGGTGATTCATTTACTTCTTCCTCTAGAAATATAATTGTCTTTCCCTTTAGATCAGTCTCTCTCTCTCTCTCTTTTTTTTTGTTTGTTTGCATTTTGTAGTATGATTTGAATTCAATATGCAGCTATCTCTATAATCAGTTCAGTTCAGTCGCTCAGTCATGTCCGACTCTCTGCAACCCCATCAATCGCAACACGCCAGGCCTCCCTGTCCATCACCAACTCCCGGAGTTCACTCAGACTCACGTCCATCGAGTCAGTGATGCATCCAGCCATCTCATCCTCTGTCGTCCCCTTCTCCTCCTGACCCCAATCTCTCCCAGCATCAGAGTCTTTTCTAATAAGTCAACTCTTTGCATGAGGTGGCCAAAGTACTGGAGTTTCAGCTTTAGCATCATTCCTTCCAAAGAAATCCCAGGGCTGATCTCCTTCAGAATGGACTGGTTGGATCTCCTTGCAGTCCAAGGGACTCTCAAGAGTCTTCTCCAACACCACAGTTCAAAAGCATCAATTCTTCCGCACTCAGCCTTCTTCACAGTCCAACTCTCACATCCATACATGACCACAGGAAAAACCATAGCCTTGACTAGACGGACCTTTGTTGGCAAAGTAATGTCTCTGCTTTTGAATATTCTATCTAGGTTGGTCATAACTTTTCTTCCAAGGAGTAAGCGTCTTTTAATTTCATGGCTGTAATCACCATCTGTAGTGATTTTGGAGCCCAAAAAAATAAAGTCTGACATTGTTTCCACTGTTTCCCCATCTATTTCCCATGAAGTGATGGGACGGATGCCATGATCTTCGTTTTGTGAATGTTGAGCTTTAAGCCAACTTTTTCACTCTCCACTTTCACTTTCATCAAGAGACTTTTGAGTTCCTCTTCACTTTCTGCCATAAGGGTGGTGTCATCTGC
>NW_011494902.1:11817151-11822894 GCF_000754665.1 Bison bison bison | reverse complement strand
TGATGGGACGGATGCCATGATCTTCGTTTTGTGAATGTTGAGCTTTAAGCCAACTTTTTCACTCTCCACTTTCACTTTCATCAAGAGACTTTTGAGTTCCTCTTCACTTTCTGCCATAAGGGTGGTGTCATCTGCATATCTGAGGTTGTTGATAGTTCTCCCGGCAATCTTGATTCCAGCTTGTGTTTCTTCCAGTCCAGTGTTTCTCATGATGTACTCTGAATATAAGTTAAATAAGCAGGGTGACAATATACAGCCTTGACGTACTCCTTTTCCTGTTTGGAACCAGTCTGTTGTTCCATGTCCAGTTCTAACTGTTGCTTCCTGACCTGTATATAGATTTCTCAAGAGGCAGGTCAGGTGGTCTGGTATAATAGATCAGTCTTTTAGAGGTGTATTTCTGCAGATATGTATTTCCCTTTAGTTTTCTTTCTTATTTTCTTCTTTTTGTTACCATCTTAGGAAGCTAGCCTCTGTTGCCTTAGCTAGTGGAGGAAAACCTGTATGAAAGCAGTTATTTGTAAATGGCCATCTTCATTTTATTGTTGAAAACATTATTCAGATCCTCAGATGGTTCCTTCATAATGCTTATCTAGGGAAGCATAATAAGAATGATTTACTTTGAAAGAAAGGAAATTGTTCCTTGAGCTATAAGCAAACCAGTGAATGGGAAATATCTCTTTCCTTTATTCTGTGACTAACTTTCTACTGCCTTGGATCCTTCTAGCACCTTGCTTTATTCAGTTGCATGGATTATGGTCTCTTTCACACCTTAATCATTTGACCCTTCTTCTACTATGTGAAAACTAGACTAAATCTGTCATAGGTTCATAGTTGTACTCTAGAGAAAACTAGACAACAGTGGGTCTGGACTTTAGAAACTGAGTGCTAGAACTTGAATAGTGATGTTAGAATTAGGCCAGGGACCAGGCTAAATTCATTTAAAATGAAGGGGGAAATTCCAAAAGAGACAATTTAGAAGCTATTTGTCAATGTTTATTTTAAGATTGAAAGTTATTTTTTGACCTATTTCTTGATATAGCATTGCTCTTTAAAAGAAACAAATCTAACTGCTATGAATATCATAATTGCATCTTTGCTTAAGCTCTCAAATAGTTTTGAGAGACTTTGCCAAGTTTCCTATCTGAAAGCATCTTTATTCATTATACGGCGTTTTACTTGGATGTACATGTTATGAACTAAAGAGAAGGAAGGGTTATTACGGAAACCTGGCCTAAGGAGAACCAGGATTGGCTTTAGAGCCACATCTGTTAAAAATATAATTAAGAGAGTGTTTTCCTAAAACTCTGGATGAGGCTAAACTGGTCATCTGACATGTTGCCTGGCTTGTAGAGAGATTTCATGAAATCTATGCTTAGTGTATTCTTTTCTATAATTGTTTGTATTACTGTGTGTCCATTCACCCAAAATTAAAAGGAAGTCAAGTGTTCAGACTAATATAAAACTTCAAAGATTTCTTTTGTGTGATATTTTCTAGTTTTGTCTTAATATAATTTTGTTTTCCTGGTTGAGAGAGAGCTAGGGCCTGAGCATGTGGCTGTGTGGAACCATTGCTCACATAGAGTCTCTGTGTAGGAACTTCTAGGTGGCTCAGAAAAAGCGATGGTAGGTCAGAGCAAGTCTTCCCAGTGGTGTAACTTTTGGTGGATTCTTTAGCTTCTCACTAGCGTAATATTAAAACCATAGAAGGGTGACAGGCAATATCCTTTTGTCTCTTAACAGGTATCCAATTTCACCTCTGCTTCTACCGGTCCAATTCTCTCTGATTAGCTATTTCAGTGGCAAATGAAATAAAAATCCATGGTATTAACCTGTCATATTATGAAACCTTTTTTGCTCTGGTGCATACATTTGGCACAGCTGTGAGTTTCACATTTAAATAGCCCTCCACCAGTGGACTGCTTGAAACTATTGCTTTTCTATGGGAAATTAAACAGGGAGCTGCTTAATGCTCCTTGTTAGTTTTTTAATAAAAATGAAAGTGAGAAGCCAGCAATACCAGTGCAAATGTCTGCAGGACCCCATGGCTGTGCTAAAAGCCAAGAGGAGGAACCAAAATGCATATGACTCTAAACTGGCCCTGCACTGGTGGCTTTGCTATATCCACTCCACTGCGGTCCTACGAAATTGCCTCTCAAATGTTGTTTAGAGGTCATATTAAATTGGGGAGTCTTCTCCTGAGATTGTTAGGCAGCTCTGAATTTGGTTTCCTAATAAAATGTTGAAAGTTACAATGTAGAGGCAGAGCTACAGCTGTTCAATTTGTGCAGCTTCTATGGGTTCAGGGTTTAAGAAGAGGAGGATAAAAAATAGAGGGATGGGGGAGAGAGGAAGCAGAGAGACTGGGAGAATGAGATGCAGAAAGAGGAAACATAGAAAGAAAACAAGAGACTGAAACAGAGACTGAAAGGCAAAGGAAGAGTAAGAGCAAGACAGAAAGGGCAGAAAAAGGAAAGATGAAAGAAAGAGAAAGAGGATAGACAGCACTCTGAACATGAGTGTCTGGCATAGCATTAAACAGAACCGTTCATCTAAATTTATTAGCCCTTGATCTCACCAAACTCATTTCTAGGGCTTAATACTAGACTTTCAGGGAAAATAATTTCAAATTAATCCTTATTTCAATGCAGGATTCTTACTTCAATTCAGACCATGTCTGGTGGAGTGTTGCAGAGGTTTGCATTTTTAAACATGGCATTAGTCACCAGCAACAGTATCTTAATGTGTTTTATTTTCCTTACTTACTATACTAATAAATTTATTGAGACAACAAAACTCAATGATCTATTTTTTTAATTGGGATATGAATTAAGTTTAAATCTTAAAAAGTTACTGTACAACAGACTGTTGACTGGAAAAAAAATGCACAACATGAGAATTGTGAGCTGAGGAAATAGACAATACTGCAATAGTGAGGACTGATATGTCAATGATTATAGAAACAAAATGGTTAACAATGGTTAGATCATAGAGAAAATCAATAAAGAAATACTGGTTTTAATCTGCATGTTAGACCAGATGAGTTTAGCAGACATTTATAAAACATTCCTTCCAACCACAGCAGAATATCCATTTTTCTCAAGTGCACATGAAGCTTTCCCCAGGATAGATCATATGTTAAGTCACAGAAGAAATCTTGATAAATTTGAGAAAATTGAAACAATATTAAGCACCTTTTCCAGCAACAATGACATGAATCTAGAAATCACTTATAAAAAAACTGGAAAATTCACAATATGAATTAATATGTGGAGAATAAACAACATGTTACTAAACAACACATAGGTCAAAGAATATGAAAAGAGAAACTAAACTGAACAAAACTTGAAATAAATAAAAATGGAAATATAACAAAAATATATGAAATGCAGAAAAAACAGATCTAAGATGGATATTTATATAATAAAAACCAAATTAAGAAAAAATATAGCTCAAATAAGCAACCTAACTTTATACATCAAGGATCTAGACAGAACAATAATAACAATAACCAGTGTAGTAGAAGGTTAGAAATAACAAGAATCAGTATGGAAATAAATGAAATAGTCATTAAATAGAATACAAAAAGTTCAATAAAACTAGGAGACATTTTTTAAGGTAAACAAAATAAACCAACCTTTAGCTAGAGTTGGATATGACTGAGCGACTTCCCTTTCACTTTTCACTTTCACGCATTGGAGAAGGAAATGGCAACCCACTCCAGTGTTCTTGCCTGGAGAATCCCAGGGACGGGGGAGCCTGCTAGGCTGCCGTCTATGGGGTCGCACCGAGTCGGACACGACTGAAGTGACTTAGCAGTTAGCAGTAGCTAGAGTTACCAAGTAAAAATGAGAAAGGGCTCAAATAAATAAATCAGAAATGAAAGAGAAAATACTACAACGGATAGCACATAAACACAGTGGGTTCATAAGAGATTACTGTGAACAGTTATATGCCCACAGATTGGATTATCTAGAAGAAATGAATAAATTCCTAGAAACATACAACCTGTCAAGACAGAATAATTAAAAACCAGAAAATCTGAGCAGACTAATTACTAGTAAAGTGATCTCGTCAGTAATCAAAAAAAAAAAAAAAGCCTCTCAAGAAATAAAAGTTAAGATCAGATGGAGTGACTGGTGAATTCTATGGAACATTTAAAGAAAAAAAAAATACCAGTTATTTTTAAATTCTTCCAAAATGGAAGACAAGGGAAATTTTCAGACTTCTATTATGAGACCAGCATTACTCTGATGCTGAAACAACCAAGAAAGCTACAGGAAAGAAAATTATGTCAGTATCCCTGATGAATATAGATGTGAATATCTTCACCAAAACATTAGCAGACTGAATTCAATGGTGCATTAAAAGGGTCATTTGCTATGATCCAGCGGGATTTATTTCAGGGGTGCAGTTCAAACTCTGCAAATCAATCTGTCATCACATTTACAAAATGAAGGAAAAATTATTGACCAATCTCAATAGATACAGAAAGTAATTTCACTATTTTCACCATCCATTTATGATTAAAAAAACTCTTAACAAGCTGAGTATAAAACAAAATTAAACTCAATTTAATAAAGGTCATATATAACAATCCACATCTAGCATACTTAATGGTAAAAAGATGAGCTAAGATCAGGAAGAAGACATGAATACCTCTCTCAGCACATTTAATCAACAAATATTAGAAGTCTTAGCTAGAACAGTTAGGCAAGAAATAGAAATAAAATGCATCCAAATCAGAAACAGCAAAGAAGTAAAATTGTCTCTGTTTGCACATGACATAATGTATCTGTACCAGACATAATTAATAAATGAACTCACTAAAGCTATAAGATACAAAATCAATATATTAAAATCAACAGTGTTTTTGCCCACCAAGAATGAATTATCAAATTCTAAAATATAATCCCATCTGCAATTACATTAATAAAAATAGGAATTAACATAACTGAAGAGGCAAAAAACCTGTACATTGAAAACTATAAGACATTTGTGAAAGAAATTGTGTGAAGAAGACACAAGCAAATGAAAGCATATTCCTTGCTAATAGGTTGTAAGGATTAATGTTAAAATGTCCACATTATGTATAATAAGCTATAGATTAAATGCAATCTCTGTAAATTTTCCTAAAGTATTTTTCACCAAAACAGGAAACAAAAATTTGTATGCATCCACAAAAGACCCCAAGTAGGTAATGTAACCCCAAGAAAGAAGATCAAAGTTGGAGGCATTACATAATTTTTAAATTAAATTTCAACACTGTAATAATCAAAACAGTATGATATTACATAAAGGCAGACCCATAGATCAATGGAAAATAATTGAAATCCCACAAATAAAATCACAAGTACACCATCAACTCAGATGTTAAAGAATCTGCCTGCAATGTAGGAGACCCAGTTTCAGTCCCTGGGTTGTGACAATCCCCTGGAGAAGGGAATAGCAACCTACTCCAGTATTCTTGCCTGGAGAATTGCATGGACAGAAGAGCTTGGTTGGCCATAGTCCATGGTGTCACAAAGAGAGTCGTACACAATTGAGCAATTAACAATTTCACTTTCAGTTTACAATGAAGGAAGCAGGAAATACAATAAAGAAAAGGTTCAGTTCAGTTCAGTTCAGTCGCTCAGTCGTGTCCGACTCTTTGCGACCCCATGAATCGCAGCACACCAGGCCTCCCTGTCCATCACCAACTCCCGGAGTTCACTTAAACTCACATCCATGGAGTCGGTGATGC
>NW_011494902.1:11798014-11817051 GCF_000754665.1 Bison bison bison | reverse complement strand
GAATGGACTGGTTGGATCTCCTTGCAGTCCAAGGGACTCTCAAGAGTCTTCTCCAACACAACAGTTCAAAAGCATCAATTTTTTGGTGCTCAGATTTCTTCACAGTCCAACTCTCACATCCATACATGACCACTGGAAAAACCATAGCCTTGACTAGACAGACCTTTGTTGGCAAAGTAATGTCTCTGCTTTTGAATATTCTATCTAGGTTGGTCATAACTTTCCTTCCAAGGAATAAGCATCTTTTAATTTCATGGCTCACACAACTCAATAGCAAACAAACAATCCAATTAAAAAATGAGTAAAAGAACCAAAGAGATACTTTTTTTTTTTAAGGAAAACATACAAATGGCCAACAGGTTCATGAACACTTCTCAGCATCATTAATAATGGATAGCAAAACCATAATGAGATATCACCTCACACATGTTAGAATGTCTGTCATCAAATAGACAAGTGAAGGCAATGGCACCCTACTCCAGTAGTCTTGCCTGGAAAATCCCATGGACGGAGAAGCCTGGTAGGCTGCAGTCCATGGGGTTGCTAGAGTCAGACACCACTGAGCGACTTCACTTTCACTTTTCACTTTCATGCATTGGAGAAGGAAATGGCAACCCACTTCAGTGTTCTTGCCTGGAGAATCCCAGGGACGGGAAGCCTGGTGGGCTGCCATCTATGGGGTTGCACAGAATCGGAGATGACTGAAGCGACTTAGCAGCAGCAGCAGCAAGTGTTGCCAAGGATGTGAAGAAAAGGAAACACTTGTGTAGCCACTGTGGAAAACAGTATGGCAGTTTTCAAATATTTTATAATATAACTAACATATTATCTATGAATCCCACTTATGAATATATATTCAAAGGAATTGAAACAGGATATCAGGATATTGGAGAGATGTCTTCACCCTCACATTCATTGCAGTATTGTTCACAATAGCTAAAACATGGAAACATCATAAGTGTCCAACAATGCATAAATGAAAAAAAATATATATATATATATTTCAATAATGGAATATTATTCAACCATGAGAATAATTGTTTTGTCTGAGACAATGTCACAGGATCTTGAGAGCATTATGCCAAGTAAATAAGCCATACAGAGAAAGACAAATACTTCATGGTCTCACTTTTATGGAATCTAAAAAAAAATCCAAGCTCACAGAAACAGAGAGAAGCAAAATGCTTTGCAAGGACTATGTGGGGGAAATAGGGAGAGTTTGGTAAAAAGCTAAAAAATTTCAAATATAAGATAAATAAGGTATGAAAATCTAGTGAATTACCTGATGACAGTAGTTGATAGTCAACACTTTATTGTTCCATTATTGAAATTTACTGAGACTAAAACTTAGATGTTCTCACATTCATGATAAGATAAATATGGAGATGATGGATATTTAATTATATAGATAGGAGAAATCATTTTTTGCAATTCACATGTGTATCAAATCATGATGTGTACTTTAAATATCTTACTCTTTTCAATTATATTTTGGTAAATCTGAAAAAAGTGTACAAAAAACTTATATGTGAATATCCTTAGCAGCATTATGCATAATAATGCATTATAATGCATATGTAATTATTATATATAATGCATAATGATTATTATGCATAGTAATCAAAAGTACACACTACACAAATGTCCATCATTGACCAAATGGATAAACATAGGTGGCATATTACACAATGGAATATTTGTTGATATTAAAAAGGTGTGAAGTGCTGATATATTCTGCCACATAGATGAACTTTGAAAACATTAAGTTGAGTGAAAGAATTGAGAGACAGAAAAGTCCACATATTCATGATTCCATTTATATGAAATAGGCAAATCCATGGAGACAGAAAGCAGCCTAGTGGCTATGAGAGTCTGTGGATAAAGGAAATTAGAGAGTGACTGCTAATGGGTAAGGAGTTTCTTTTTGTGGTGATGGAAATGCTTGGCTGCCCAACATTGTGAATATACTAAGGGCCACTGAATCGAACACTTTAAAATGGTTAATTTTATGTTGTGTGAATTTTCTCAGTTTAACAACTGAGAAACAAGAAAGGCTGATGCTTGCTGCAACATGGACGAACCATAGAAGCATTAGCTGAGTGAAAGGATTCAGTCAGGAATAACTGTATATTATATGATCCCATTTCCATGAAATGTTCAGAATAGGCAAATACAGTTAGAAAGTAAAGTGATTGCCTTGTGGTGGGGATGGAGGTGGGGAAGGTTGAAATGTGATACCTAGAGAATATTTCATTTATTTGGGGGTTGAGGAAAATGTTCTGATATTGATTATGAATACGCCAAAATGTCTTAAGTTGTGCACTGTAAATATGTAAATGTTATAGCAAACTGAACCTCAGTAAAGCTCTTTAAAAGGAGAGATGTTGGATGTCATTTCTTCTAAACTCTTGCTTCAGTAAGACAATGTTTATTTTTACAAGATAAATTTGTAGTAATATCTTTAGTTTTTACTTACGGAAAATGGAGGGTTTCCCTGGTGGTTCAGATGGTAAAGAATCTGCCTTCAATGCATGAGACCTGGCTTCAGTCCCTGGATTGGGAAGATACCCTGGAGAAGGAAATGGAACCCACTCCAATATTCTTGCCTTGAAAATTCCATGGAGAAAGGAGCTAGCAACAGGCTACAGTCCATGTGGTCCCAAAGAGTCAGACACGACTGAGCTATGGATCAAAATCATAAGTAAAATAATGTGTGAATGTTGAGACTCTCTAAAAATAGATATATGGTAAGAGGGAGAAATAAGAATGTTCTTACAAATTATTTCTATGGAAAAACCCCTGCTTATCTTACCAGCTCCTCATCTACCTCTTGCTTGGTTAATGTTTTGGATCATGAGGATGTTGAAGAACACGTCTTCAAATGACTTTTACAAAGTTTTGAGTTAATTTAAAACTTGAGTGAGAAATCTCATGTTAAAACATTCCTCTGCCTATTAACCTGGACTGTGAACAAAAAGAGTAGTAGATGAAAAAGATGTCAGTCAAAATCCAGGATTTATAGAGAGTGGAGCAGCACATTTAGAGGTCAAAACTCCCCACGCCAAGGTCCTGCCTTCAGACTTTCCATAGAAAAGAGCTCAGAAGAGTAAACATGAAAAGGAAGAAAGATGGGTATTGAAAGTGGGAGATGGAGAGAAATATATCAGAGGAGAAGGCAATTTTGAATGGCTCATATGGATTTTATTCTTCTTTTTGCCTGAATGGAAATAAAAATCTGCCAGATTGTGAGACTGAATATAAGGATATCAGGTAACATGATGTGATTCATACAAAACTCATATAAGTACTCAAAAGAATCAAAAGTTTTGAGGTGATAAAGTGTTTCAAACTCATCAATATACTTTTAACAATTTCTCTGCCTCTGTCTCTCCACATTTTCTTGATATGTGATAAAGAGATTTATCTGATTTCAGTTTTCCTTTGCCTGATCTTTTCATATATCTAGCCCACTTAATTTCAACAGTTAGCCCAATATACCAATTTTAATCAAAGAACATGATTTCTCACTTATGTTATTTCTCTATATTTGCCTTCCTCTCCCTTATTCCAGACCTGTTCACAGACTACCAGAAGCATATATCCTTTATTCGATCTCCTTGCTATGATTTAAAATATCTTAGAATTTGCCAGGTTGTAATGTGGTATTCAAGTTGTCTGACTTAATATCAGAGTAAGTTGTGCACAAAAAGAATTTTGCAACTGAAATTGCTTAAAGACAAGATGATGACACATCACAATTTTCCTTTCCTAGTCAAAAGCACTGCAATGTATTAGGTGGAAATTATCTGTGTCTGGGAAGACACGGCAACTCAAAACTGCTACAGTACTGTAAGGTTCTACAGTTGGGAAAAAAAGAATAAAACTGCCAAAAGAGCAAGAAGAAAGTTGAGAAACTGATAAAGTCTTAAAATGC
Source organism: Bison bison bison (assembly GCF_000754665.1). NCBI lineage: Eukaryota > Metazoa > Chordata > Mammalia > Artiodactyla > Bovidae > Bison > Bison bison. The sequence goes on along the minus strand of NW_011494902.1, from coordinate 11,813,117 downwards.
ATTCAAGCATGACAAGTACATGGATTTTATCAACTCATTTTTAGAAAAGTTGAAGCAAGTGCTGAATTATGTTTTTTTCCCCCTCTTATTCCTATTATTGTTATTGTTATTGAATACTTCCAGCAGCAGATCTGTTTTCTTTAAAAGAAACTCCTAATTTCATTAGGAATCTCCTGTTTTCATGGCAGTCTGTTACTTTCCTCTCAAGTCCACTTAAGATAACAGTTGATGCCTGGTGGCCAACCTCCTGGTAACTGATACAGCTTCATTTGATGAGTAATTACTCATTGAGCACCTACAGGGCCCAGAGAAAGCCTCACAGTCTTGCTAGCAACTTGCAGTTTATTAGGCAAACAGTGACCAAATGAAGCAAACAAAAATGTGACAGATTTGCTCATTTTCCTGTGAGTTCTGGATTCATGAAAGGGGCTAGTATTCCCAAAAGGAGATTAGGATCTGTATCATTTTAGAAATTTTAGTGACATAATTTGAAAATGATCAGCCGTGTAACAGCACCACAAGTCAGGGATAATTTGGGACAGAGACTTTCTTTAGTTGATTTAAAGTATATTTAAAATACATTTTAGATATATTTTAGATATATAGTTCATATATATATATATAGAGAGAGCTCTGTGTGGTGTGCATTTATGTTTATCTATTTATCTCTATCTATCTATGTGGGCTTCCCTGGTGGCTCATATGATAAAGAATCAACTTGCAATGTGGGAGACCTGGGTTTGATCCCTGGGTTGGGAAGATGCCCTGGAGGAGGGCATGGCAGCCCACTCTAGTATTCTTGCCTGGAGAATCCCCATGGACAGAGCAGCCTGATGGGCTGCAGTCAATGGGGTCACAAAGAGTTGGACATGACTGAGTGACAAAGCATGCACACACACATATATACATACGAGGTCCATGGGTTGGGAGGAAGACAAAAAATATTTATAAGGTAAAATATTTTCAATCTTTGGCTATGATAAATTAGAAAAAATTGGCATGACGTTTTTTCTGGCTTTGAACACAAAATAAGACATTAATACCATTTATAAGCAAAAGTGCATCTTAAAAACAGGCCAGATGATAATTCAATTGTGAAAATTGAAATTTGAAGGATCGAGATCTTCTGAGTCCTTTGCTAGAAGAGACACAATTAACTCTTCAATGCTGCTAGGGATTCACGGAAACTTAGTTCCAGTTCAGCAACTCATTCTTGAGACCATTGGTGGATTGCTTTATCAGTCTCTGAGGCATGAACTTTGAGTTCTATATATACCTTATTGCAACAGGACACCTTAGGGTCCTGCCTCACTAACTCATGTGATTGCAGATATTTCAGAGAAACCCATGCAGGCCATGGAATATACAGACATGCTTTCTATACTGTGTATTAGTTTACCAATGAGAACATGGAGGTGGGCTGTGGGGCACTGCTCTTAAATTCAGAAAATAAGTGTTGTGTAAGTTTGTTAGCATGAGACTGAATAGCCCTTGTCATTTCGTTTCTAGCTGGGGTGACATTTTGAGCCCCAGTCTTATTAACTTAAATGTCTAAAGCTCCTAGGTTCATTGGATGTTTTGAAAACTTGCCCTTTTTGTTCATTTTCTCATCTGTCAACCCTATAAAATGTAAATGACACAGCTACACACAGAAAACTAGGAATCCTATTTAGTTTGTAAGTCTTAGAAGTCCTTTAAAACAAAGCTTATGCATACATAAAAACACTGGTCAAAATAAAGTCTGAGGTCTAAACTAAATAAAGTTCAGGGAAATGGCTCTCAGTAATAAAGGTTATAAAACCCAGGAGATGAAATGGATGTGATATGTGGGTCTTTGTATTGCCAGCAAGTAAGGCAACATAACTTATACAGAGCACTGCATTGAACTGAAAAATATAGAACTGAAAACAGAGTAACCACCTTTCCCTTATTTCAGGGAACAGTCATTTCTTTCTTGCCTAATGAGCTTTGGCCCAGAAAATAAATAAATTAATAAATAACCCATGAGCTAATATGTTAGACCTGCATTTTGATATATCCATTCTTCTTTCTGAAGAGTTGTTGAACTATTGTCTGATTGTCCACATTCCCAAAATATCTTCTAGTTGATGCTTTTTCTTGCAGGGTTGACAAATAAAATATAGAATCCCCAGAAGATTTGAATTTTAGAGGAAAAACAATTGAAAAATGTCAGTATATATGATGCAACATTTTGGGCTTACTTCTACTAACAAAAAAATCATGGTTTACCTGAAATTATAATTTAGCTGGTCATCTTATAGTTTTGTTTGCTAAATATGGCAATCCTAAATGTGATGATTCTTAGTAGAATAATCTACACTTTTAAAGGTTGTGTTTATCTTCTCCAAACCTAGAATTCCCTCTTTAGCTCTCCTGATTGATTACTAAAACATTTGTACATAAGTGAGGAAAACAATATTTACAATTTCTTCTAACCCTAGAATCTTCAAGAAACAAAGTATTTTCACTTCCTGGGATGTAGATCTCTTTAGTAGAACTGTTTGATGTGGGAGCCACTGCCTTCTGTGGCTGTAAAGTGCAGAGCCAAAAGTTCACTTGATCTCTTCACTAACTGGAGCTATCGGTGCATTTCCACTTCATTTATTTTCATTCCCTGAAGTAAGCACAAATAGAAAAAATTTAGGACAGTAATTATGTGACAGTAAGTGCTGAAGAAAGGGCCCACAGTGACATGCTTTGGAGCATTAAAAATATTGTAATCAATGATACTTCGTACTCAATGTTATGATTCATTTATTTTTAAACATCTTGAGGCCACAATACAATCTTACCCTGGAGGACGAGAAACAAAAAAAATTTGGGGGAGATTTCAGAGAGACTTGTGATCTTTATGTCTTAGTAGACTTGCTCTTGAATAGAAATTGCTATGTAAATTTCTGGTGATAAAGTCTCTTACATTTGGAAAAAAAAAAGATACTTACTTTAATACTAGGTTAGAAATCTTTGCCAAAGAGGGTCCTTTTGCTTTATTTTATCTATCTGCATCTGTTTCCTTAATGTTTTATCCATTCTTACATTTTTTTTTCCGTCTCTAAGTGAAGATAGCACTTTTTACCTCCCTGAGTTGTCTCATTCAATAAAGATTAAATGAAATGAATGTCAAAACTTCTTAGCTTAGTTCTGAACAACAGTAGTTTATTGTTTGACATCAATTGATTAAATGCCTTCTGATGTGCTACTCATACCATTTTGCAATGAAATTATTAATATGTTTTCTGAATAATGTAAAATGTGCAACAAACTTGATTGTTGCCACCACATGAAATGTTAGATTCTACCATTTTCTTGGCATAATTTGAAGGGTAATTGTTATAATTTCAGTCTTATTATGCATTTGTCATAAAGGACTTCATGTTTTGTGCTGTTTTTTGTGTTGTTAAAATTCTTGGCTAAGTTGAATATCATCAACTTAGCATTCCATTCTGGAGAAGGCAATGGCAACCCACTCCAGTACTCTTGCCTGGAAAATCCCATGGATGGAGGAGACTGGTAGGCTGCAGTCCATGGGGTCACTAGGAGTTGTACACGACTGAGCGACTTCACTTTCACTTTTTACTTTCATGCATTGGAGAAAGAAATGGCAACCCACTCCAGTGTTCTTGCCTGGAGAATCCCAGGGACGGAGAAGCCTGGTGGGCTGCCGTCTATGGGGTCGCACAGAGTCGGACACGACTGAAGCGACTTAGCAGCAGCAGCAGCAGCAGCAGCATTCCATTCAGTTCAGTTAAGTCGCTGAGTCCTGTTCCGACTATCGCAACCCCATGGACTGCAACACACCAGGCTTCCTTGTCAGTTGCCAACTCCTGGAGCCTACTCAAACTCATGTCCATCGCATCGGTGATTCCATCCAACCATCTCAGCCTATGTCATCCCCTTCTCCTGCCTTCAATCTTTCTCAGCATCAGGGTCTTTTCAGTTGAGTCAGTTCTTTGCATCAGGTGGCCAAAGTATTGGAGTTTCAACTACATATCAGTCCTTCAAATTAATATTCAGAACTGATTTCCATTAGGATTGACTGATTTGATCTCCTTGCAGTCCAAGGGACTCTCAAGAGTCTTCTCCAACACCACAGTTCAAAAGCATCAATTCTTCAGTTCTCAGTTTTCTTTTAGTCCAGCTCTCACATTCATACATGACTACTGGAAAAACCATAGCTTTGACTAGATGGACCTTTGTTTGCAAAGTAATGTCTCTGCTTTTTGATATGCCATCTAGGTTGGTCATAGCTTTTCTTCCAAGGAGCAAGCTTCTTTTCATTTCATGGCTGCAGTCACCATCTGCAGTGATTTTGGAGCCCCCCAAAATAAAGTCAGACAGTGTTTCTATTGTTTCCCCATCTATATGCCATGAAGTGATGAGACCAGATGCCATGATCTTAGTTTTCTGAATGTTGAGCTTTCAGCCAACTTCTTCACTATTCTCTTTCACTTTCATCAAGAGGTTCTTTAGTTCTTATTTGCTTTCTGCCATAAGGGTGGTGTCATCTGCATATCTGAGGTTATTGATATTTCTCCCAGCAATATTGATTCCAGCTAGTGCTTCATCCAATCCAGCATTTCTCATGATGTACTCTGCATATAAATTAAATAAGCAGGGTGACAATATACGGCCTTGACTTACTCCATTCCCAATTTGGAACCAGTCTGTTTTTCCATTTCCAGGTCTAAGTGTTGATTCTTGACCTGTGTACAGATTTTTTAGGAGGCAGGTCAGGTGGTCTGATATTCCCATCTCTTGAAGAATTTTCCACAGTTTGTTGTGATCCATACAGTCAAAGGCTTTGGCATAGTCAATAAAGCAAAAATAGATGTTTTTCTGAAACTCGTTGGTTTTTCAATGATCCAATGAATGTTGGCAATTTGATCTCTGGTTCCTCTGACTTTTCTAAATCCAGCTTGAACATCTGGATGTTCAAGTTCACAAACTGTTGAAGGTTGGCTTGGAGAATTTTGAGCATTCCTTTGCTAGTGTGTGAGATGAGTGCAATTGTGGGGTAGCTTGAACATTCTTTAGCACTGCCTTTCTTTGGGATTGGAATGAAAACTGACCTTTTCCAGTCCTTTGGCCACTGCTGAGTTTTCTAAATTTGCTGGCATATTGAATGCAACACTTTTGCAGCATCATTTTTTGGATTTGAAATAGCTCAACTGGAATTCCATCACCTCCTCTTGCTTTGTTCATAGTGACACTTCCTAAGGACCACTTGACTTTGCATTCCAGGATGTCTGGCTCGAGGTGAGTGATCACACCATCATGATTATCTGGTTCATGAAGATTTTTTTTTGTATTGTTTTTTTGTGTGTGTATTCTTGCCACCTCTTCTTATCTTTCACCAAACTGTGAGCAGGCTCACAGCTGCTAACCATGTCTTCCCAAGATCCTGGCAGGTGGTTGACATCTGCCAGGAGGGTCACAGCCTGAGGTCAGCTCTCCAGAGGAGAGATATGGCACACCTGAAATGTTGTTCTTGGGGCGCACCTGAGTAACGGAGTGGCCAAGGCTGGGGAAGTGATTAAGACACAGGGCCCACCTGGGACAGTGCCTTCACCAAGCACCTGGTCACCTGATCTGCTCAGACCTGGGAAGGGCACAAAACACACGTGCAACCTGCAGAGACTGAGGCTGAACTGTTTCTGAGTGTCTCCTGTGGAGGTACAGGTCAGCAGTGGCCTCTGCAGGGGCTCTGGGTGCAGTAGACCCGGGTATGGCATAAACCCTCTTGGAGGAGGTTGCCATTAACCCCACCATAGAACCACCAGATCTTACTCAGGACTGGGGAAAGAGACTCTTGGAAGGCACAAACAAAACCTGGTGCACACCAGGACCCAGGAGAAAGGAGCAGTGTCCAGCAGTCTCCAGTGGAGGCATGGGTCGACGGTGGCCTGCTTCAGGGTTGGGGGCACTGAGTGTAGCAGTATGTGCATGGGACCTTTTGAAGGAGATCACCATTATCTTCATTACCTCCACCATAGTTTAGCCTCAGATCAAATAACAGGGGGGAAACACAGACCTGCCCATCAACAGAAAATTGGATTAAAGATTACTGAACATTGTCCAGCCCATCAGAATATTACCTAGTTTCCCTCTCAGTCAGTCTCTCCCATCAGGAAGCTTCCATAAGCCTCTTATTCTTATCCATCAGAGGGCAGACAGAATAAAACCACAATCACAGAAAACTAACCAATCTGATTACATGGACCACAGCCTTGTCTAACTCAGTGAAACTGAGCCATGCTGTATAGGGGCAACCAAGATGGATGGGTCATGGTGGAGTGTTCTGACAAAACGTGGTCCACTGGAGAAGGGAATGGCAAACCATTTCAGTATTCTTGCCTTGAGAACCCCATGAACCGTATGAAAAGGTAAAAAGGTATGACACTGAAAGATGACCTCCCCAGGTCAGTAGGTGCCCAATATGCTACTGGAGAAGAGTAGAGAAATAACTCCAGAAAGAATGAAGAGATGGAGCCAAAGCAAAAACAACACACAGTTGTGGATGTGACTGCTGATGGAAGTAAAGTCTGATGCTGTAAAGAGCAATATTGCATAGGAACCTGGAATATTAGGTCTATGAATCAAGGCAAATTGGAAGAGGTCAAACAGGAGATGGCAAGTGTGAAAATCAACATTTTAGAAATCAGCTAACTAAAATGGACTGGCATGAGTCCATTTAATGGACTCATTTAACCTAGATGACCATTATATCAACTACTGTGGGCAAGAATCCCTTAGAAGAAATACAGTAGCCATCATGGTCAATAAAAAAGTCCAGAATGTAGTACTTGGATACAATCTCAAAAATGAAAGAATGATCTCTGTTCATTTCGAAGGCAAACCATCAAAATCAAAGTAATCCAAGTCTATGCCCCAACCAGTAATGCTGAAGAAGCTGAAGTTGAACAGATCTATGAAGACCTACAAGACCCTCTAGAACTAACAGCCCCAAAAGATGTTCTTTTCATTATAGGGGACTGGAATGAAAAAGTAAGAAGTCAAGAAATACCTGGAGTAACAGGCAAATTTGGCCTTGGAGTACAAAATGAAACAGGCCAAAGCCTAACAGAGTTTTGCCAAGAGAATTCACTGGTCATAGCAAACACTCTCTTCCAGCAACACAGAGAAGACTCTATACATGGACATCACCAGATGGTCAATACCAAAATCAGATTGATTATTTTCTTTGCAGCCAAAGAGGAAGAAGCTCTATAGAGTCAGCAAAAACAACACTGGGAGCTGACTCTGGCTCAGATCATGAACTCCTTATTGCCAATTTCAGAATTAAATCGAAGAAAGAAGGGAAAACCACTAGACCATTTAGGTATTACCTAAATCAAATCCATTATGACTATACAGTGGAAATGACAAATAGATTCAAGGGATTATATCTGATAGACAGAGTGCCTGAAGAACTATGGAGGGAGGTTCGTGACATTGTACAGGAAGCAGGGGTCTTGATAGACCATCCTCAAGAAAAAGAAATGCAAAAAGGCAAAATGGTTGTCTGAGAAGGCCTTACAAATAGCTGTGAAATGAAGAGAAGCAAAAGGCAAAGGAGAAAAGGAAAGACATACCCATTAGAATGCAGAGTTCCAAAGAACAGCAGTGGAAGTGACAAATAGATTCAAAGGATTAGATTTGATAGAAAGAGTGCCTTAAGAACTATGGATGGGGGTTCATGACATTGTATAGGAGACAGGGATCAAGAACATCCCCAGGAAAAAGAAATGCTTTTGCATTTGCCTTTTTAGGCAAAATGGTTGTCTGACAAGGCCTTACAAATAGATGAGAAAAGAAGAGAAGCTAAAAGTAAAGGAGAAAAAGATATACCCATTTGAATGCAGAGTTCCAAAGAATAGCAAGGAGACATAAGAAAGCCTTCCTTAGTGATCAATGCAAAGAAACAGAGGAAAACAATAGAATGGGAAAGAGAAGAGATTTCTTCAAGGGAATATTTCATTTAAAGATGGGCACAATAAAGAACAGAAATGGTATGGACCTAACAGAAGCATTCCATTACCAAATTTAATACACACTTAGATATATTTAACTGATTAAAAATTTAAAACAGGTTTAATATGAAATTTGCCTAATTGTTACCCTTTATACTTCACAGAAATTTAACACTTTTCAAAGAACTTCTCAACAAAATGTTAAAAACTATCATATGTCTACACCAAAAGCATAATATTAGGAGATGATTGATGAGTGACAGCCACACTTATTATAAATAGTAGAAATATGTATATATAAAAGATTATCCACAGGATATCCCCAGTCTCCAAAAACAATAACAATGTAAAGAATTGGGTTCAAAATAAAAATGTTAACAAACTCATCATAGGTGGCATTTTCAGTAATATAAGATACTTAAAACATTTGCAGCTTGAAAAATGAATATCTCAATAGTAGATAAACTATTTTTGTTATATAATTCATGAGTTATATAACATTGAATTATTATAATAGAGACATTAAAGAAAAAGAGCCAAGGTGAGCAGAAATCTTTTAAAAAATTAGTTTTTTTTTGTTATCAGTTCAGTTCAGTCACTCAGTCGTGTCCGACTCTTTGCTACCCCATGAATCACAGCATGCCAGGCCTCCCTGTCCATCACCAACTCCCAGAGTTCACTCAGACGCACGTCCATCGAGTCAGTGATGCCGTCCAGACATCTCATCCTCTGTCATCCCTTTCTCCTTCTGCCCCCAATCCCTCCCAGCATCAGAGTCTTTTCCAATGAGTCAACTCTTCACATGAGGTGGCCAAAGTACTGGAGTTTCAGCTTTAGCATCATTCCTTCCAAAGAAATCCTAGGGCTGATCTCCTTCAGAATGGACTGGTTGGATCTCCTTGCAGTCCAAGGGACTCTCAAGAGTCTTCTGCAACACCACAGTTCAAAAGCATCAATTCTTCAGCGCTCAGCTTTCTTCACAGTCCAACTCTCACATCCATATATGACCACTGGAAAAACCATAGCCTTGACTAGATGGACCTTTGTTGGCAAAGTAATGTCCTTGCTTTTTAATAAGCTTTCTAGGTTGGTCATAACTTTCCTTCCAAGGAGTAAGTGTCTTTTAATTTAATGGCTGCAATCACCATTTGCAGCGACTTTGGAGTCCCCCAAAATAAAGTCTGACACTGTTTCCCCTGTTTCCCCATCTATTTCCCATGAAGTGATGGGACCAGATGCCATGATCTTCGTTTTCTGAATGTTGAGCTTTAAGCCAACGTTTTCCACTCTCCTCTTTCACTTTTTTGTTATAGTTTTAACTAATGATTGGAATTATTATTTTTGAAATTGAATTATCACTTTTTTAGTCTTCATGTTTTATGACTTCCTATAATTACCTAGACCTTATATCACAACCACTGAAGAACATTAAAACTTAAAATATATTTTTAAAATATAACATTATAAATAAGATAAATGTAGAATTCCTTAAATATTAATAAAATACACATCTCCTAGTACCTTGGGATATCACATTATAAAAAAAATGAGGGCAAGAATTTATTAAATAGAACAGAATATTATAAAATGCAACCCTAGTTGAGACTTTTCTCCTGGCCCAATTGCACCTGATATCAATGTCTGTGATTCTAATAAACTTTTTAAAATATTCATGCCTGAGCTTCTTCTGTGATATGGAATGGCCACAGTATCCTTTGGAAGATGGAGGATGCTAGCTTGTTGAAGGCTCTCAATTGTAATACTGTTTTGCAATTAGATCAGTTCTGTAGAAAGCAAGCGAAATGGGTAGAAGTGCCATATATGTTGCTCTTCATCTCTCTGTGAGACACGCCAGACTTATGTCCTAAGGGCACATACAGATTTGGGTGTGAAACTTTCAGCTCCCTCCTGTTCTCTTACTTTGCCTCTGTATCAGGGGCTCCCTACTGAACAGGTTGAGAATTAGTGCACCCTTCCAGGAGGGTTTGGCTCAGTCTTTGCAGAAATTCAAACAGTACCAAGTGTGGTCAAAGACTATCAAGAGGATCCAAACTGTACATAGAAGCCTTTACGGGACTAACTTTACTTTATGAGCTTACTTGGGGAGATGTAATGTATTTCTTGGGACAGACGCTGAATCCTGACTCGAAAGCTTGAGTTTTGGAGGAAGCTACTACCTTTGGAGATTAATGGCTTGAACGTGAGATAAGGGGAAAGGGGGAACATGAAATAGCCCTCCTCCCTACTGGGAGCCAAACAGTTCCCATAACAGAGCCATTTTGCTGGGTTCTTGAAGGACTCAAGCAAGCGTGTGCTGAGACTTTAGACTATGCTAAGTTGTCTGACATAGAACAGGGAGAGAAGGAAACTCCTGATAAATTCCTAGATAGACTATGGGAGGCTCTCCACAAGTTTACTGATGTTCCCAAAAATGAGGAAAGAGGAATGATCTTAAAGATAGATTTCTCACTCAGTCAGCTCCAGATATCAGCCATAAGCTACTAAAACTAAATAGGTCTTTTGAAAAACTGTTGCAGCTGGCTCAGGCAGTATATTATGGTAGAGAATATGAGGAGGAAAATAGGAGGCAGAAAAAGAATCAGGCAGAAGACTGAAGCCCCCAAAATGGCTGTTAGACCTGCTCTGAAATAGCCTGAGAAAAGTACCCAGAGGGACCCAGGTGAAAAAGGATGGACTTGTTATTACTGTGTAAAGGAGGGGAATCTCAAGCGGGATTCCCCTTGGGTGTCTAAGCTGCCCCCAGCTCCATGTCTTGTCTACAGAGGACTGCACTGGAAAAGAGACTGCCCTCCAAGGCATAGGTCCCAGGGATTGGACTCTCAAGGCAATTGGGACTGAAGATGCCCTGGGGTCCCCACACAAGCTCCCATCCTAATTACACATGAGGAACCCCAGGTGTTAATGACTGTGTGTGTGTGTGTGTGTGTGTGTGTGTATGTGTTTGTGTGTGTGTGAGGGGTGGTGGTGGTGGCAATCAATTTTTTTTTTTTTAACACTGGGGCAACTTTCTCTGCCCTCACTGAAGGTCCTAGTCTGCTTTCCTCTTCACCCACTACCATAATGGGGCTGTATGGATGAACCAAATGATATGATTTCAGTCACTCTTTAAGCTGCAACTGGGACTCTGTGCTCTTTTTCTCATGAGTTTCTAATCATGCCAGAGTCTCCCTCACCCCTTTTGGGGAGGGATATACTGACCAAGGTCCAGGCCTCTGTTTTCATGAATATGGAGCTTGCTCTTTCTCTCCCATTAATTGAACAAAATGTAAATCCTAAAGTGTGGGCTGATGGAAAAACTTTGGGTTGAACACAAAATGCTATTCCTGTCATTATCAAGCTCAAAGACCCTCACCTATTTCCACATCAAAAGCAGTATCCACAAAGCCTGGGGTTAAGGAAGGGTTAAAACCCATCATGGAAAATTTAAAATTTAATTGAAAATTACAGGACTATTAATTTCTTATAACAGTCCATACAACACTCCTTTTTTTGGGTGTGAAAAAAGTCAAATGATAAATGGAGACTTGTTCAAGATATGCAAATAAGTGCCTAATCCTTATACTTTGTCTGAAATTCCTGAATGAGCCAAATATTTTTCAGTCATTGATTTGAAGGATGCTTTCTAGAGTTAAACCTATACTAAATTATCCCCTATCTATGACTTTAAGACAATTGAGAGGATTCTTTGGCAATACAGCCCATTGCTGCATTTGGATTCTGGGTTATGGGGAACTTGTCTGGCCTATATCAACTTATAACTGAGACTCAGCAGGCCCAAACCGATGAGCTGGTTTGGTGTCCAGAGACTCAAAAGGCTTTTAAGGCTTTTCAAACTCTCTCCTTCAGGCTCCAACTTTGAGCTTGCCCATAGGATCAGAGTTTAGTTTGTTACTGAAAAAAAGGCTATTGCCACATTCTTTAAGGGTAATTGCTACTATTGTTTTGGTAATGCATATAATTCATAAGGTACTAATGGAGAAAATCTTACTGTACTGACTTCTCATGATGTAATTGGGATCTTAAACTCTAACATTCAGAGCAACAATGCTCCACCTTCAAAAATGCTGTAACTCAAGGGGTATCAAAAGCTCTAGGAATAGAGTATCACTTACACTATTCCTGGGGACCTCAATCTTCAGAAAAAGTTGAAAAAGTTAATGACATTATTAAGATGCACCTGTGGAAGCTAACTCAGGAAACACAAGACAGTTGGTTTAAAGTTTTACCCATGGCTTTAAAGAGGGCTTGAACTGCCCCTAAGAAGAGACTGTGTCTATGACAGACTGTTTTTGTGCACAGATATTATCATAGATTCTGAAGCCTTATAATTAATTATGTGACTCAGCTTTCAGCTTTTCAGCCTCCTCATCAACTGAAGGCTTCCCATAGTGGGTTTCTCCATTTCAAGGAAAGGGCTTTCTTCAACCCTGTGAATACCTTCACCAACAACAATCACATGTGATGCCACTTCTTGGTCTGATGACATCTAACAATTCTAAGATGGACTGATCTAACTATGGATATACTGTAACTTTTAATTTTGATTGTGTTTTAATTTGGTTTAATGACTGTTTTGCCTTACATCTGTAATTGCAAGATGGGGTTTGTTTCTAACCGTCTGAAAGCTTTTAAGCTACAAATGGTTGTTCAAGCTCCTATGAGTGCCACGACCTCCTCCAACTATTACTTGAGGCCCCTGGATCAGAGACCCTTAATATGAGGGTTAGGAAAATATGCTGCCTCAACAATTTAGGGCCTGTGCCCCTGGCCAGCAGGAAGTAGCTACAGAATTAGAGCAATGCCCCTTTTCCCTTGGCAGCTATAGTCTCTTAAAAGAAAAAGGTGGAAATGATAGAGCTCATCCCTAGGTAGGTTGATAAGGAGTTTGAAGCCCTTGAGGAAGAAGAGGTCCAGGGCCCTTGAGAAGGAGAAAGGGGTCCAAGGCTCTCAAGGAGGAGAAAAGGACAAACATTTTTTTCTACATTGCTTTGCCTTAGTCAATATAACAATGTATCTTGCTCAAGGATATGTTTCTCCTTAAAAAAGAACCTGTTGACTAATCATGTTATCTTAAGATGTATATTATGGGAGTGGGTCTGGTAAGACCCTTTACTGTAATAAGGTACATAGCTCCCTTGCTAAGACTAATGAGCAGGGCAATTTCCATCCTCCTCTGATGTCTATGTCAGAAGCTTTCTCTGTCCCTTTTCAAATTTTAATAAAACTTTGTTACACAAAATTGACTGAGTGATCAAGCCTGTTCTCCAGTCCCGAAGCTAAATCTTCTACTTAGGAGATCTCAAATCTGACATCGTTCACCATAAGCTATCATATATAAACTCCAGTAGTCATGTATGAACATGAGAGTTGGAACATAAAGAAGGTTGAACACCAAAGAATTGATTCTTTCAAATGGTGGTACTGGAGAAGACTCTTGAGAATTCCTTGGACTGCAAGAGGATCAAACCAGTAAATCCTAAAGGAAATCAACACTGAATATTCATTGGAAGAACTGATACTGAAGTTTGACCTCAAAAACTTTGGCCACTTGATGCGAAGAGCTGACTCATTGGAAAGGACCTTGATTCTGGGAAAGATTGAAGCCAAAAGGAAAAGGGGGTGGCAGAGAATAGTATGGTTAGATAGCATCACCAACTCAGTAGGCATGAATTTGAGCAAACTCCAGGGGATAGTGGAGGACAGAAGAACTTGGCGTATTGTAGTCCATGAGGTTGCAGAGTGGGACACAACTTATATTTTGTGACTGAACAACACAAAATATATATAGATTGGTGATGGTTTAGTCGCTAAGTCATGTACGACTCTTGTGACCCCATGGACTGTAGCCTGACAGGCTGCTCTGTCCATGGGGATTCTCTAGGCAAGAATAATGGAGTGGGTTGCCATTTCCTTCTCGAATATATAAATTAACAGGAGCAATTTAACATTCAAAATATTTTCCCAGTTAGAGATTATTTTCATTCTTGTCTATATATCTGTGTATAAATCTATAACATTCTGGTGCCTAGAAGTATATTTGGAATGATACAAATCTACTGAATGGAATCAGTGAAGGAGTTCACATATTATTTTATTTTTCATACCATCTCTACCTCTGGGAAAGACACTAGAAACTGATTTCCAACTATAATTCTGCACAAAAAAATAAAGGAAGTTCATGTAATCACTGATGGCTGCAGTAGATTTATGTTCCATTTAAAATTAGAACAAAAATTTAAGCATTTTCCTATATATCTCTATGTTCACTGGATAATATTGTGTGACAACAAACTAAACATGACAGCCAATTAAAACTATATCCCCCCAAATCAAAATAATTGTGAAGAGCGAATCATTTTCAGAATTGCTGAAAAAAGTGCAAAATACATATCATCTTTTATTACAATTCAGCTGTTATATGAATTGCCTTTTATTCTGGTTATCTCTAGACTTTGTAATAATTTTTCCAGAAACATATTGACTTGAAGTAGAAAATTCTTCAACTATAATAATCCTCATCAAAATGAATATCCTTTTTAAACTTCAAGTCCAGAATAAGTACATTCTTTATAGAAGCCAATTAAGCAGTTTTTACTGTAAGTCGATACCCAAGCCAAGGCTAGAACTAAAAACATCTGCATAGACTTCAAGCATTTATGCCAAAGATGAATTGCTGACCATTATTTTGCCATATTTTTTCTTTTTAGAAGTGTCTGAAGATATGGGATAGTGTCTTTTTCCTGTATTGCCCTTAGAGTTTATGAAGCTACATCATTACTGAGGTGGGGGGGGAAGAAAAAAAAAAAGCTGTTTTATACATCAGTTTTTTTAATAGATTCCAAATTTCTACTGTGGAACTCTGCACTGACTGATCCATCAAAATTAAAGCATCTAAAACCAGCAGCACCTTGTATGCATATGTGCATGTTCAGTTGCTGAGTCAGCTTCGACTCTGCAGCACTATGGACTATAGCCCACCAGGCTCCTCTGTCCATGGGATTTCCGAGGCAAGAATACTGAAGTGGGTTGCCGTTTCATTTTCCAGGGAATTTTCCTGTCCCTGAGAGCAAGGCCGTGTGTCCTGCATTGGC
>NW_011494902.1:11773872-11797815 GCF_000754665.1 Bison bison bison | reverse complement strand
AGCATCATTCCCTCCAAAGAAATCCCAGGGCTGATCTCCTTCAGAATGGACTGGTTGGATCTCCTTGCAGTCCAAGGGACTCTCAAGAGTCTTCTCCAACACCACAGTTCAAAAGCATCAATTCTTTGGTGCTCAGCCTTCTTCACAGTCCAACTCTCACATCCATACATGACCACAGGAAAAACCGTAGCCTTGACTAGACGAACCTTTGTTGGCAAAGTAATGTCTCTGCTTTTGAATATGCTATCTAGGTTGGTCATAACTTTCCTTCCAAGGAGTAAGCGTCTTTTAATTTCATGGCTGCAGTCACCATCTGCAGTGATTTTGGAGCCCACAAAAATAAAGTCTGACACTGTTTCCACTGTTTCCCCATCTATTTCCCATGAAGTATTGGGGCCAGATGCCATGATCTTCATTTTCTGAATGTTGAGCTTTAAGCCAACTTTTTCACTCTCTTCTTTCAAGAGACTTTTTAGTGCCTCTTCACTTTCTGCCATAAGAGTGGTGTCATCTGCATATCTGAGGTTATTGATATTTCTCCCGGCAATTCTTGATTCCAGCTTGTGTTTCTTCCAGTCCAGCATTTCTCATGATGTACTCTGCATAGAAGTTAAATAAGCAGGGTGACAATATACAGCCTTGATGTACTCCTTTTCCTATTTGGAACCAGTCTGTTTTCCGTGTCCAGTTCTAACTGTTGCTTCCTGACCTGCATACAGATTTCTCAAGAGGCAGATGAGGTGGCCTGGTATTCCTATCTCTTTCAGAGTTTTCCAGTTTATTGTGATCCACACAGTCAAAGGCTTTGGCATAAAGCAGAAACACATGTTTTTCTGGAACTCTCTTGCTTTTTCCATGATCCAGCAGATGTTGGCAATTTGATCTCTGGTTCCTCTGCCTTTTCTAAAACCAGCTTGAACATCAGGAAGTTCACGGTTCACGTATTGCTGAAGTCTGGCTTGGAGAATTTTGAGCATTACTTTACTAGCATGTGAGATGAGTGCATTTGTGTGGTAGTTTGAGCATTCTTTGGCATTGCCTTTCTTTGGGGTTGGAATGAAAACTGACCTTTTCCAGTTCTGTGGCCACTGCTGAGTTTTCCAAATTTGTTGGCATATTGAGTGCAAAACTTTCACAGCATCTTCTTTCAGGATTTGGAATGGCTCAACTGGAATTCCATCACCTCCACTAGCTTTCTTCGTAATGATGCTTTCTAAGGCCCACTTGACTTCACATTCCAGGATGTCTGGCTCTAGGTCAATGATCACACCATGGTGATTATCTGGGTCGTGAAGATCTTTTTTGTACAGTTCTTCTGTGTATTCTTGCCACCTCTTAATATCTTCTGCTTCTTTTAGGTCCATACCATTTCTGTCCTTTATTGTGCCCATCTTTGCATGATATGTCCCCTTGGTATCTCTAATTTTCTTGAAGAGATCTCTAGTCTTTCACATTCTGTTGTTTTCTTCTATTTCTTTGCATTGATCACTGAGGAAGGCTTTCTTATCTCTCATTGCTATTCTTTGGAACCCTGCATTCAAATGGCTATATCTTTCCTCTTCTCCCTTGCTTTTCACTTCTCTTCTCTTTACAGCTGTTTGTAAGGCTTCCTTAGGCAGCAATTTTGCTTGTTTGCATTTCTTTTCCATGAGGATGGTCTTGATCCCTGTCTCCTGTACAATGTCACGAACCTCATTCCATAGTTCATCAGGCACTCTGTCTATCAGATCTAGGCCCTTAAATCTATTTTTCACTTCCACTGTATAATCATAAGGGATTTGATTTAGGTCATATCTGAATGGTCTAGTGGTTTTCCCTACTTTCTTCAATTTAAGTCTGAATTTGGTAATAAAGAGTTCATGATCTGAGCCACAGTCAGGTCCTGGTCTTGTTTTTGTTGACTGTATAGAGCTTCTCCATCTTTAGACTGTTTTATTTAATCCTCACATAATCTCATAAATCAATATTATTATTTCCCATTTTTATAGATAAAGAAACTAAAACAAAGCAATTAAGTAGCTTACCAACTATCTTAAAGCTAATACAATATGATAGACAAATCATTTGAAACATACATACTTTTTTAAGAAACCATTTCCTTCACCTTATTTTGGGTTTCATCATATATCATAAATTGTATTGAGGCAGCATTAAAAAATGATGCTATTAAAGTTATGATGTGAAAAAGTGAGAGAACACTGGTGATATGGAGTAACTATAATGATGAAAACCAGCTTGATGATACACAAAATAAACTAGGTCTTTCCTTTAAACATTTAAAAACAGTTCTGATGCCGGGAGCCAGCACGGGAGTTCCCACCCATGACAAAGGTCATGTGGAGAGGATCTGACATGCAAAGGCGAATCAGAACTTGAGAGGCCCCCTGGACCTGCCTGAGCATCTACCCCAAAACCAGAATCTGTTTGTTTTACTGTTTCATGACTTTCACCAACTCGTCTGACATTAACAGGGGACTATCCCTGACCACCTTTCTCTGAAGAAAATCAACTTAGAGCTCTAGTTAATAAGTCTCCTGGACATAATAGGAGTGTTTCAATTCAAACCCCTCTGATGACTTTCTAGCTTGCCTGACAGGTTTGTTCGGACTCCTGCAGCTACGCATGTGATTGTTCTCAGCCTCCCAACCATGAGAGGCACGGGAAGCTTAAGATATTCTAACAATGCAGAGCTTCTCAAAGAGTTAAAATTGTTAGAATAGAACTAGTAGAGGATTTCTTTGTTGAGCTTATGCTTGCTGCCAAGTTTTCATATCCCTTACCTACTGTGTCCCTGGGAGTGTATTGATTAATATAGTTGGTATATAGAAATGTAAGTAGTAGCTTTAATGTTTGTAACCTTGGACCCTTAAGTTAATTCTTTTCTTGTTATAGCCCACCACACTTTTGCCCTATAGGAATGCAACTTTATCTAATGCTTTCGGAGGGTGGTGCCTGACTTTAGAATAATCATCTTTAGAGAAAAATAAGTTTTCTGAAGAAAGGGTCATAAAATGTTAACAGGCCTCCTGGCCAGAAGATGATGTAAATCACCTAAAGTTTTACATATGATAAGTTTGCAGAAAGAAAGCCTGACTTCGATAAGGATCAAGGACTGCTGACCTTGCATGACTCTACCCGCCCCCCGCCCCCATTATCCTCTATGCACAACTTAAGGTATAAAAACTACTTTGGAAAATAAAGTGTGGGCCTTGCTCATCAGGCTTGGTCTCCCCGTCATTCTTTCTCTTTCCTTTTCCTTTTTCAGGCTGATTCCCTGGAGTACAGGGGCCCTCTGTGTTCACTTTCCTGCCTGAGCTTCTAAGACCCACTCCAGAAGGTGCCTAAGGTGGGGCACTTTCAGCTATTCTAGAGGGCGCCTGCAGCCTACGTGAACAGAGCAAGTCCCATGCTGGGGCTTTATTGGGTTTCTGCATAAACCAAGGAATATCAGCTTCTTTTCTCTCTGTTTTCTTAACTGCAAAATTCTTTCCTTATCTCTTTCTCTATTTCTCTCAGTTGCTGATGCCGTCCTCCCGAGGGAATCCCTGGATCCAACCGGGGCAGGACCCCGGTGTTCTTGAGTATTTAATATGTATATTTCAGGCACTGCTGCTACTGCTGCTAAGTCACTTCAGTCGTGTCCGACTCTGTGCGACCCCATAGACGGCAGCCCACCAGGCTCCCCCGTCCCTGGGATTCTCCAGGCAAGAGTACTGGAGTGGGGTGCCATTTCCTTCTCCAAAGCATGAAAATGAAAAGTGAAAGTGAAGTCGCTCAGTCGTGTCCGACTCTTAGCGACCCCATGGACTGCAGCCGACCAGGCTCCTCTGTCCATGGGATTTTCCAGGCAAGAGTACTGGAGTGGGGTGCCATTGCCTTCTCTGATTTCAGGCACTAGGTTATCATTTATGTGAATACAAATAGACATGGATATTATTCTGTGGAGCTCATCATCTAATTAGGAAGACATTAAAAATTACATGTTGTGATAAAAGGAAAAATATGAGTTATGGAAATTATAGCATGTCAGTTTCTAGGCTGTGTGACTGACATAGGCTCACCACTAGGGGAGATGATGAAGCTGAGATTATGATTGAGAAGGAGGTAGCTTGCTTGAAGTGTTATTTTTTCAGGGTGAAGCTGGTGCAATGGCATGAGTAGGAAGATCAAAGTGAAAGTTTTAGATTTAAAGAAGGCAACATAGATGAAATAATGAGGGATGAATAATGGTATGCAAATTCGGAAGAGAGAGGGCATCTCTAGAGAGAGCGAGCCATGGGTTGAATCTTGAATGCATATCTATTTCAAGAACAATTGACAACCTTTGGAAGACTCTTATCTCAACAATAACACAAATATGTTTAGGTTTAAAATACATTACCATGACTTCAGTTTGAGAGCAAACACAAAGTGGTCAAGATGGGAAGGGCAAATGAGATGGAATCTGTTGTAACACTCCAACTGAGGTAGACTTTAACCAGAGAGTTACAAACCACATGTAGCATTAGGGATGGATTAATATTTAGAAAATATAAATAAATAACATGGAAATTTATTTGTTATGAGAGTAAAGAAAGAAGGATTGAGACCTTTAAACTAGTCTGCCTAGCTTGATGGATGGTAGTCCCATTCATTAGAACAGAGAATACTAGGGAAGGGCATGATATTAAAGGGCAAAACTGAGTTTGATTTTGCATATGATGAGATTGAGCTGCCTCTGAAGCATCTAAATGCAACTATTATGCTGGAAGATGATGATAAGAGTCTAGAACTCAGAAGTGAGCTCTCAGTAAAGAGATTATAAGCAAGTATTAATAAAACCTTAGGTGTGAATGTGATTGTCAAAGAAGAAATTATATAATAAAAAGATGAGAAATAAGATCGAATCTTGGGGACTTCCACTATCTAAAATCTAAAATGAACAACAGAAATTAATACAAATTAACATGAATGGGTCAAAAAGATAGGTATTGTGGTTTGGCAGAAGAGTGTATTATTCGTGAAAGCTGAAGGAAAAGAAAATTTCTAAAGAGATTGATTAATACTACCTAATGCTACTGTGAGTTCAAATGAGACAAATACTTAAACATCTCCATTGAAGCTATCAGCCTAGAGATAACAATCTTTTTTGGGTAAGCTGCTGGAATAACTTTATTATTATTTTTACTCCTTCACTGACTCTTCCTCTTTTTTACCCCAAAAGTTATGTATTTTGTTCGTTAAGAGAGGTAATGTGGAGACAGGATGTAATCAAGGATAGATATTATTTCTATTTGCACAAGGCAGTCTCTATCAGTTATGTGAGTTTTCAGTACACTTTTAACAATTGTGTTATGTCTTACAGATATGTGCTTTTTCTCAAATTATTTACAAATGACATGCAGAGAAGATGTTTCGAATATGATTTTCTCAGTTTGCAAAAATTAATCACACTTATTCTTGCAAAGAAAAGCATGTTGTCCATCAATTTGACAACTGAGTGGTCATCATACTTCCATACCATCCATCATGCTGCTCATGGTCAGGAGTTCAGTGAGAATTTAACATGAAAGTTTGCAGTATTATTGTGCCCTGGAGGGGTGTTATTTAGGCAAGAGGATACACTCAGATAAACTGCCACAACTGAAAATAGAACTGTTATAAAGGGCAGTGTTGCTGTGATTATTGTAGAGACAGTGGTGGTTTGTCTTTAAGCTCTACTCTGATTGAATATAAAAGATTGAGTTTCCTTTCATTTATTTGTCCCTTCTAATCTGGATCATACAGATTCTTCTTATCAGATAATATCATTGCTACATACAAATTAATCAAGTCATTCTAATTTTGGGGGCCTTGGCAGAAAATTTAATGACTACATTACATGGGTTAAGTTCCACAGACCTCCACAAAACAGGGTAATGTTGAGAAGAGAGATAGTCTCATAAACAAGAGTTTGGGATTAGAAGTCAGTGCACTGGCTCACCATTTGTCTCATCATTTAGCTACAAAACTAATGTTACAGCTATTCACAGCCATCTAAAATAGCAGAGAACATATTGCCAATGGATAATTTGGGTGTCAGGCACTATTTCCTGGCCAGATTTCAAATTGGATAATTCTCTACCAACTTCCTAAATCTTTCTGTTCTTTTATTGGGCAATATCTATTCCTTTCCTTCCTTATGAATAATGGTGTGTGCTGTTAAATACTTGCCATGGTATATTCCAAAGCTGATTTGATATTCTAAACCCAAATAATAAGAATGACAATCGTAGTTACTCTTCTAAATGGTAATAAATCAATTCAGAATACATAAATTGAATATCTTTGAGTAAACACTTTGAATCAATTATAACATGTGCAAGTTTGCCACAAATGGAAATTCATATTTAGCCAGTGGAGCTTTTCAATAAGTGCTTTAACTTCAGACCAAATGTTGACATCCATTACTATCAGATAGAAACTTACTAGTTGAAAGCCCTAGCAATATTTAAAGTTATATTTCCAGTTTAAACCTTTCTGCTTCTTTGCTTTGCTTTTTCTATCTCCTTCCTTCTACATTCTTTTAACAGAAGCACTCAAAACAACTTGGATGGAAAAACTATCTTGACTTCATATAAAAACCAGCATCTTAAGTGACTTCCAAGTTGTTTTGATGGATATTGTTTATCAAGTCATTTCAGTCTCTCTGTTTAAAATACACAGAACCAAATGTACTCCGACAGACAGCAAAGTAAATCAAATAATATATATTCAGTTCTTTCCCAAATGCCTGAAACACATGCAGCACTTACAAAATATGACAAGTGCTTTGCTGGCTTTATCTTTTTCTTTCTTTATCAGGCTTGAAAGCATTTTTGAAAGGAAAAAAAAGAGTCTACTGTGGACATTTCTATTTCAACAAGATAGCTAGCTATTCTGTACTATGTAGAATATGAAGGTAAATGAAGAAAATAACTTTAAATGGACACATTAAACTGTAAGAACTTGAATGCAACTGATACTCTTCTAAGAGGCAGATCCTGGAGTAGAAAAAAGTTTATAATTACTCTCTTCTTTTCCCAGGAAAGAAAGGAATATAAGTGAAAAGAAAGCACTAGCTTATTTATATTAAAAGAAAATTTAATACAGTTTATTGTATAATTCTAAAGATATTAATTTTAAGAATCATTAATAACTTTAATCTACCTAATGTTTGGCAATTATGCAAAAAGAATACATATTTAGTTATTGGAATAAGAGCAGCAAAATATCCTGGAAAACCAAGACATTACCTCAGCATTTCCACATAACTAGGATATTAGTGTCATGTTAGTTCACTTTCACTTTGAAATATCTAAGTGTGAATTTCTGATTCCAGTCAACAAGAGTTGATTAAATATTTAAGTAGCTGAAACATGCTAATCTGTAGATCATTAACAAGATGCCTAGTATCTAGCTTCTTTATTATTCTTTAGTCTTTAGCCAGCTTCCCCTTGCTCACTTCCAACATTGTTCAGTTCATCTTCTCTGCTAAAATGCAACTTTACACACACTCTTCTTTCTTTTCCTCCCACATATTCCTTCTCTTCCTCCCTTTCTTCATATTCCAACCCACATACACTAATGATATTCTCTTTACTTCAACCAAATATTTTCAGTTCCTCCAGGAAACACATTCTCTATAAATGTGATAATGATTAATCAAAAAAAATTGTTAAATTTTATAATTATTTGGTTGTGAGGTCGGGGTGGCGGGAGAGAGGAGCTATCCCACATCCAAGGAGCAGCGGCTGCGTGGGTATAGGAGGGCCGAGAGGAGCTACTCCACGTTCAAGGTTGGGAGGGGCGACCTCGCCCAAGGTAAGGAGCAGCAGCTGTGTTTTGCTGGAGCAGCCATGAAGAGATACCCCAAGTCCAAGGTAAGAGAAACCCAAGCAAGGCGGTAGGTGTTGCGAGAGGGCATCAGAGGGCAGACACACTGAAACCATACTCACAGAAAACTAGTCAATCTGACCACACAGACCATAGCCTTGTCTAACTCAATGAAATTAAGCCTTGTCGTGTGGGGCCACCCAAGACAGGCGGGTCATGGTGGAGAGGTCTGACAGAATGTGGTCCACTGGAGAAGGGAATGGCAAACCACTTCAGTATTCTTGCCTTGAGAACCCCATGAACAGTATGAAAAGGCAAAATGATAGGATACTGAAAGAGGAACTCCCAGGTTGGTAAGTGCCCAATATGCTACAGGAGATCAGTGGACAAATAACTCCAGAAAGAATGAAGGGATGGAACCAAAGCAAAAACAGTACCAATTGTGGATGTGATTGGTGATAGAAGCAAGGTCCAATGTTGTAAAGAGCAATATTGCATAGGAACCTGGAATGTTAGGTCCTTGAATCAAGACAAATTGGAAGTGGTCAAACAGGAGATGGCAAGAGTGAATATTGACATTCTAGGAATCAGTGGATTAAAATGGACTGGAATGGGTGAATGTAACTCAGATGACCATTATATCTACTACTGTGGGCAGTAATCCCTCAGAAGAAATGGAGTAGCCATCATGGTCAATAAAAGAGTCCAAAATGCAGTACTTGGATACAATCTCAAAAAAGACAGAATGATCTCTGTTTGTTTCCAAGGCAAACCATTTAATATAACAGTAATCCAAGCCTATGCCCCAACCAGTAATTCTGAAGAAGCTGAAGTTGAACGGTTCTATGAAGACCTACAAGATCTTTTAGAACTAACATCCAAAAAAGATGTCCTTTTCATTATAAGGGACTGGAATGCAAAAGTTGGAAGTCAAGAAACACCTGAAGTAACAGGCAAATTTGGCCTTGGAATATGGAATGAAGCAGGGCAAAGACTAATAGAGTTTTGCCAAGAGAACACACTGGTCATAGCAAAAACCCTCTTCCAATAACACAAGAGAAGACTCTACACATGGACATCACCAGATGGTCAATACCAAAATAGGATTGATTATATCCTTTGCAGGCAAAGATGAAGAAGCTCTATACAGTCAGCAAAAACAAGACCAGGAGCTTACTGTGGTTCAGATCATGAACTCCTTTTGCCAAATTCAGACTTAAATTGAAGAGTGTAGGGAAAACTACTAGACCATTCAGGTATGAGCTAAATCAAATTCCTTATGATTATATAGTGGAAGTGAGAAATAGAGTTAAGGGACTAGATCTGATAGACAGAATGCCTGATGAACTATGGATGGAGGTACATGAAATTGTACAAGAGACAGGGATCAAGATCATCCCCCAAAAAAAGAAATGCAAAAAAGCTAAATTGCTGTCTGAGGAGGCCTTGCAAATAGCTGTGAAAAGAAGAGAAGCAAAAAGTAAAGGAGAAAAGGAAAGATACAAGCACCTGAATGCAGAGTTCCAAAGAATAGCAAGGAGAGATAAGAAAGCCATTCTTAAGATCAATGCAAAGAAATCGAGGAAAACCACAGAATGGGAAAGACTAGAGATCTCTTCAAGAAAATTAGAGATACCAAGGGGACATATCATGCAAAGATGGGCTCGATAAAGGACAGAAATGGTATGGACCTAAAAGAAGCAGAAGATATTAAGAAGAGGTGGCAAGAATACACAGAAGAACTGCACAAAAAAGATCTTCACGACCCAGATAATCATGATGGTGTCATCATTGACCTAGAGCCAGACATCCTGGAATGTGAAGTCAAGTGGGCCTTAGAAAGCATCACTACGAACAAAGCTAGTGGAGGTGATGGAATTCCAGTTGAGCTATTCCAAATCCTGAAAGATGATGCTGTGAAAGTGCTGCACTCAATATGCTGGCAACTTTGGAAAACTCAGCAGTGGCCACAGGACTGGAAAAGGTCAGTTTTCATTCCAATCCTAAAGAAAGGCAATGTCAAGGAATGCTCAAACTACCACACAATTGCACTCATCTTACAGGCTAGTAAAGTAATGCTTAAAATTCTCCAAGCCAGGCTTCAGTGATACGTGAACCATGAACTTCCAGATGTTCAAGCTGGTTTTAGGAAAGGCAGAGGAACCAGATCAAATTGCCAACATCCACTGTATCATGGAAAAAGCAAGAGAGTTCCAGAAAAGCATCTATTTCTGCTTTATTGACTATGCCAAAGCCTTTGACTGTGTGGATCACAATAAACTGTGGGAAATTCTGAAAGAGATGGGAATACCAGACCACCTGACCTGCCTCTTGAGAAATTTGTATGCAGGTCAGGAAGCAACAGTTAGAACGGGACATTGAACAACAGACTGGTTCCAAATAGGAAAGGGAGTATGTCAAGGCTGTATATTGTCACCCTGCTTATTTAACTTATATGCAGAGTACATCATGAGAAACGCTGGCCTGGAAGAAGCACAAGCTGCAATCAAGATTGCCGGGAGAAATATCAATAACCTCAGATATGCAGATGACACCACCCTTATGGCAGAAAGTGAAGAGGCACTAAAAAGTCTCTTGATGAAAGTGAAAGAGGAGAGTGAAAAAGTTGGCTTAAATCTCAACATTCAGAAAACTAAGATCATAGCTGCTCCCATCACTTCATGGGAAATAGTTGGGGAAACAGTGGAAATAGTGTCAGACTTTATTTTTGGGGGCTCCAAAGTCACTGCAAATGGTGATTGCAGCCATGAAATTAAAAGATGCTTACTCCTTGGAAGGAAAGTTATGACCAACCTAGAAAGCATATTAAAAAGCAGGGACATTACTTTGCCAACAAATGTCCATCTAGTCAAGGCTATGGTTTTTCCAGTGGTCATGTATGGATGTAAGAGTTGGACTGTGAAGAAAGCTGACTGCTGAAGGAGACTCTTGAGATTTCCTTGGACTGCAAAAAGATCCATCCAGTCCATGCTAAGGGAGATCAATCTGGGTGTTCATTGGAAGGATTGATGCTGAAGCTGAAACTCAATACTTTGGCCACCTCATGGGAAGAATTGACTCATTGGAAAAGACCCTGATGCTTGGAGGGATTGGGGGCAGGGGGACAAGGGGACAACAGAGAATTAGATGACTGGATGGCATCACCGACTCAATGAACATGAGTTTGGGTGAACTCCGGGAGTTGGTGATGTACAGGGAGGCCTAGAGTGCTGCAATTCATGGGGTCGCAAAAAGTCGGACACGACTGAGCAACTGAACTGAACTGAACTGATTCTACGTAGACTTGTTAATGTGTGGTGATTACACCTGCTTTAGATGATAAATCATCCCTGTGTATTAGTGATATTTACTCACATAAACATTTTAGAACATTTCTTTCTTACTTTTCATCTTAATCAATTAAATTATAGATGCCTGCTCTGGCATATTGCAAAGGTTTTAAAACTTTCAGGAACTAAAAGACCTCTTAGATTTGCTGTCTTCAAGTGATAATGAATAAGTGAGGGGGGGACAAAATCAGGGAATAGAGAAAGATAGCACAGCGTAGGCTTAAAGAAATATTTTGGTGTACCTGGTTAGCCCACTGTTTGGAAAAGAGGATCCAAGTTATTTGCAACAGAGATTCTTCAGAAATGAGTGATAAGTTCTATTTTTTTTTTTTTGGAAGGAGGTGTGGTTTGACACCAAGTAGAAACTAACAGGAAAAAAAATGTTGAAGTGGTAGATTAAATAAATTATAAGAACAACTGGGGCACTAATATGTTCACAAGCACCAGTCCATTGCCAATAGAAACATTTGAACAGTTCTCATTTTATGGGAATAGCTATTGCTGAGAAGTCTGTAGAAGCAAGACAAGTTGGCTGACACTGATGCCAAGTGCCCTATAGTAGAGAACATATCAATCTACTTAGCTAAGGGCTCATAGTTTTGTAGTGTCCCCGTTTAACTATCACTGAGGAGTCTATTTGATTAGACTTTTTATTGATTTGTGTGTGTGAATGAGTGTATCTGTATATATATTCAAAGATATGTGTCAGTATCTATTATTACAACTAAATATTTAAGCTTTATGAACTCATAATCTTATTTCCTACAATACCATTTCTTTGGCTTTACTCATCTTTCTGGTCTCGGGCATCATAATCTTGCTTTTGTACTTTGGAATTTTATTCTTCATTATCTTATTTCCCAGTTAAGCATCCACTAAGATTTCTGTTAGAAAATCTACAATGGGATCTCCTCAACTTTAAGTTAATATTTCTGATTAAGTTTTGTACCATACAATAATTGTGACCAACTGCTAGTAAGAGAAATAGGAAATCATAGTGATTCAAACAAAATTAAAGTTTATATCACCCTCTCATAAAAGAAGTATAGAGTTAACCGCTCCAGGACTGATAGGAAAGCTACATATTGCCTCCAAAGATGCCAACACCTTTAATATTTGACTCCAACATTCTTAGCACTCAGCTTCTAATTTCAAGGTCAAAGTACAAATAATTAGAGTTCATCAACCATTAGGTTTAAGATTTAGGCAGGAATAAGGAAGTAGAAGAAAGTTCCAACAGCAAAGAGGTTCACATTAACCCTCTGTCCCAAAGGTTTCTCAGAAGCGCCATCTGTCAACTCCCACTTAAGTCTAACTGACCACCTTGACCTTAAGAGATCCTGAGAAATAATGTCACTTAATCAGGCACATAAACACATACTATAAAATAGTAGTTGATTCCTGAAGAGAAACAGAGCATGCTTGAAGTAAAAGAAAAAAAAAAAACTAATATTCTCTGATTAAAATGCATTCTTCTCTTAGTAAAAAACAATATATATATATATATAGTATAATAATGAATAGTTTCACTTCCTCTGAATTTTTACATTACCTTTTAAAATTTCTAATTACCTCAAATATTACAGTATTAAAGTATTCCTACTCTGACTTCTTTAACTTTTACATCATCAGGTCAGTTCAGTCGCTCAGTCATGTCTGACTCTTTGCGACCCCAAGAATTGCAGCACACCAGGCCTCCCTGTCCATCACCAACTCCCGGAGTTCACTCAAACACACATCCATCGAGTCGGTGATGCCATCCAGCCATCTCATCCTCTGTTGTCCCCTTCTCCTTCTGCCCCCAATCCCTCCCAGCATCAGAGTCTTTTCTAATGAGTCAACTCTTGGCATGAGGTGGCCAAAGTACTGTAGTTTCAGCTTTAGCATCATTCCTTCCAAAGAAATCCCAGGGTTGATCTCCTTCAGAATGGACTGGTTGGATCTCCTTGCAGTCTAAGGGACTCTCAAGAGTCTTCTCCAACACCACAGTTCAAAAGCATCAATTCTTCGATGCTCAGCCTTCTTCACAGTCCAACTCTCACATCCATACATGACCACAGGAAAAACCATAGCCTTGACTAGACAGACCTTTCTTGGCAAAGTACTGTCTCTGCTTTTGAATATGCTATCTAGGTTGGTCATAACTTTCCTTCCAAGGAGTAAGTATCTTTTAATTTCATGGCTGCAATCATCATCTGCAGTGATTTTGGAGCCCAAAAGAATAAAGTCTGACACTATTTCCACTGTTTCCCCATCTATTTCCCATGAACTGATGGGACCAGATGCCATGATCTTATTTTTCTAAATGTTGAGCTTTAAGCCAACTTTTTCACTCTCCTCTTTCACTTTCATCAAGAGGCTTTTTAGTTCTTCTTCACTTTCTGCTATAAGGGTGGTGTCATCTGCATATCTGAGTTTATTGATATTTCTCCCGACAATCTTGATTCCTGCTTGTGCTTCTTCCAGGCCAGCGTTTCTCATGATGTACTCTGCATATAAGTTAAATAAGCAGGGTGACAATATACAGCCTTGACATACTCCTTTTCCTATTTGGAACCAGTCTGTTGTTCCATGTCCAGTTCTAATTGTTGCTTCCTGACCTGCATATAGGTTTCTCAAGAGGCCAGCCATAGTAGGTGTAATTTGAAGAACTCATTTTTTTAAGAAAGAAAAATGTTACATTTCTTCCTACTAGAAAGTGTGTCAACATAATACAATGTGTCAGTATGACAGATTGTTTTATGATTTCCAATCATTTGTTCCTCCCTCTTTTTTGGATTGGAGGTTTACATAGCTTGGCACATTGCTATGTAACTTGCATTACCTCTCTGTAGGTGAAATATATTTAGTTGGCCAAAAAGTTCATTTACGTTTTTACATAAGATGTTTGTGTTTTTCCATAAGTATTTTGGTCAATGTAATACTTCCACTTTCCAGTGTCAAGTGTGATCATGTGACTTACTTCAGCCAATAAAATGAACCTGAAATGGTATGAGCCTATCTCAAAGGAAGCTTTATGTGCTGTTGTCTGTTACCATTAGCTCTCTTGTTCTTTTCACTTTTCCGTCTAAATAGAATGTTCCAAAATATGGCTCTTCCTTCAGCCTGTGTTCTAAAAGGTGATGCATACAGAGTGGAGGCAAGGCACATGACAACCACAGACACAAAATAAAAGCAAGGACTAAACTAATGTAATTTTATGCTTCTAAGATGTTAGAGTTCTTATTGTCATTGCATACATCAGGGAAAGTTGATTAATACTAAGTACATAATTGACTTATTTTAATAAAATTTAATAATTTTAATAACAAAAATTCTACTTTTTTTTGTTTGGTGCTATTAAAATTACTTGATAAACAAACATCAAAGTCACAAGTGACTGAAGAGTATCTTTCTTCCTTCTCATACAAGTATGTCTTAACCATTACCAGAAACTACTTGTTGAGTTTATCTTACAGAGCTCTCATCATTATTCCCCACACAGGTGAGATGAGGGAAAATAAAAATGGTATTGCTTCTTCCATTTTTGCTTTTCTTTTTTTGAATGTGAATCCTTTTCCCATTTCCAGATTCTCCTATTAACAAGGAATAATAGCAAACAAAAAAAGAAGCTCAGTATAAATCAAGCAGTGGCCATTTAAGTGCGACTTCCATTCTTTCAGAAACAGTTGAAATAAATCAAAGTTGCCTGAGGAGAAATAAAAATGTGATTTTTCTCTCATTGAACCAAACTGTATTGTCTGAACTTGCCTCTAAAAGTCTAAGAAACAATTGTGCTGCTACTAATTAAAAAATGAGAAAAACAGTTTTTGTGTGTGTGTTTTAGGGGGCATACTAAGTGAAATTGTTTTCAGAAACATCTCTGCATTGAGTTGGCAGACTACAGTGTAACATAATTCAAAACAACCGTCTTTAACATAAAGTGAAAAGATTATTTAAAGAAAAATATGTTATAGATACTAGACTTAGCTCTTTGAATTGGTGTATATATACTTACATATATACATATATTTTTTTTTTCCTTTTTTCCTGCAACCCTGATTCAACTACAATAATTTAATTCTCATGTAATTCAGACAACTGTATTCCTTTTAGAAATAAGATTAGACACAACAGAGGTAGAAAAAGAGATCTAGGACTGGGTGATATAATAGACATCCTTTAAAAGTAGCAGCAATATGCTATTGAAAAGGAAAACACTTTAGGGGAATGTATAAAGAGAAGGTAGCATCAGAGCCGTCTCTGGAGCCTGTGATTCTCATGATGTGGCACAATTGTAATTGACTTCCCAGGTGGCACTCGTGGTAAAGAATCCGCCTGCCCACGCAGGAGACATAAGAGATGCAAGTTAGATCACTGAGTTGGGAAGATCCCCCAGAGGAGGGCATGCCAACCCACTCCAGTACTCTTGCCTGGAGAATCTCATGGACAAAGGAGCCTGGCAGGCAGTAGTGAACAGGGTCACCTAGAGTTGGACGAGACTGAAGCGATTTAGTACACACGCACTTTCAGAAACTAGACTTCTTAAGATAGAAATCATCAAAGAAATATTTGATAGTAAATCCCATGATACAGCAAGTTGTAGTGCACACGACAGTGAAAGAGGTAACATATGCCACTTTGAGAGGTGGACCCTTAAATAAAGTGATGAAACACAATTAAATTAATGGAATACAATTAAACTTAAAAATTCCCAGTTCTCCACCATGTCCCTCCTTCTTCACTTGCCAGCAAGAATTAAAGGATCTAGTAACGATCCAGAAGTTCTAAGATATCCTGTGTGCACTAAATCAGAAAAGCCAATGAGAATTATATCCTCACTGGACACAGTGAACACTGCTTGAACAGCCTTGATCAGCAGGGAAAAGAGGTGGAGACATATCACCTATTAAGACTCTCTTCGTGCATGTGATCCACTGTCCCTTAGACTTAATATACAAAACACAGTTTTAAAAAATACAGTTTTAAAAAATTTCAAGTTGCCAATAGCAGAACCAAACACCGTACCCTTGTGAGTAAGAAGATTTCTGCAGCGGCAGAGGTCACAAGCCTATGAAGCCAACTCAGGACAGATTTCCTTTCCTTCCGTCCTTCCTTCCTTCCTCCTTCCTTCTTTTCTCCCTGCCTCAATCCTACTTTCCCTTCCTCCCTTTCTTCATTTTTATGACTAAAGTGATAAATCTTTTCATCTTAGAAAGCAATATTAATGATCCTGCATGATCATGGTTTCTTTAAAATAAAAAACAGTGAAAATACAGCCTAGTGGGGAAAAGCTTTTTAGAAGTATAGGCATTTTGTTACAGGGCCAGAATTTTTACTAGCCTGATTATCAGATAGCAATATTAAGCAAATAAAGCTTTTAAGAAAGATGCTGATGATCAAAACAGCTATTTTCTTAGTCCAGTTTCAAAGATTTGTTTGAGAAGGAAAGAAAAGATGGAAAGAAGAGAAGGGAGGGAGGAAGGGATGGAGGAAGGAAGCAAAGAAGAAAGGAAGAAAAGAGAATCTGGTGAATGAGTCTATAGAGAAAAGATCCTTGACTTGGGCTGTGATATTAACCAGCAATAAATGCTCATTTTTGTCCAGCCCCTGACATTTTAGTATTGTTTATTATAATAGTTGGCCTCTCTGAATAAAACTTAGTTTGCACTAAGACAGAGAGCTCTACCCTAATTATTACATGAGCAAGAATAATATTTCCAGGCAGAACAATGGGAGTAACAGAAGAGTAACAGTTGTGAATTCTGTTGTTCTAGTTGATAAAAAAGAATAATTTTTTTCAAAATTATTCTTGTCCAGAACAACCTAGCAAGTTTTACTACGCTAAATATTAAAACTGTCTAGAACAACCTAGACAGTTTTCCTACCCTCCGCAGCTTCCTCTTTCAATTTTCAAGCTTTACAAGTAAGATAAAGAAAATTAAATTTGAGTTTTATGTTTCGATTGTTTGCATTTTGTGTGGTCAGTTGCATTGCCACTTTGTGGCACCATGAATTGTAGCCTGCCAGACTCCTCTGTCCACAGAATTTTAAAGGAAAGAATACTGGAGTGGGTTGCCATTTCATATGCCAAGGGATCTTCCCATTGCAGGGATTGAACCCACGTCTTTTGTGTCTCTTGCATTGGCAGGTGGATTATTTACCGCTTGCGCCACCTGGGAAGTCCCAGGTGGGAAGTAAGCCATTGCCTGGCCCAAGCCTGACTGTGAGAGACTTAAACCTGCACAGTGGTTTTAGAATTACAAGATTACACTAATTTACTTCTTCAACTTAGGTCTTCTTTTTCTAAATTCTGTGAAACCTTATTTTTTTTTTTTTTTTTTGTAGCTATACAGAGAAAAAAGAGAAACCAACAGAATCAGTGTTTACTTATTCATAAAGTCAAGCTGCCTTAACACAAATTTTCTATCCCCCTCATCCTTCATAACTAATTGAATCTTAACAGCATCCTCTAAATGATAAATAATATTTCATCTTAACAGAAATCCTCACAGAAAGTAGTTAATTCAGAAGTGTTCATGATTGCTTTTTCTCCTGTGTTTTAAGTGTTTTCCTTGGTGATTATTTTCATCATTGCCTTTGTTCCAGTCTTCTAATCAGGAAGACAGAGTTACACAAAAAGGCCTCACTGGAAAATAGAATGTCAGGCTGGAAAAAAATAGGTGCATAATTGAAGTTTTGTAGCTGGTAAGAGATTGAAGGGCTCAGAAGATATTTTGCTATTATTGGCGTGGTTAAGATTACTTGGATGTTTTGGTTCTTGAGCTAAATAAGTATACAGAGTGTCAGTAGTTCCAAACAGTGATTCTACTTTTACTTTTCTGCTCCATTGAGATGAGTGACTTTAATGTCAATGAAAACTTATGACAAGGTCAGAAGGGAGATTGATTTTGGAATGGGAAAAATAATGTTAGAAAACCAAGATTCACAAAGCAAAAAATTGCATATCACTACACATTAAAACTATAGTTGTGATCATAACAAGTATTAATTGATTGAACACTCCATGCCTCACATTGACTTAGTAACAAATAATATGGGGAAATCCTTCTCTATAGATAAAACTATTTCTAATAAGAATTTCAAAATACTTTGGAAGAAGTTGAATTTGGTTATTTTTAATTTGAAATGCTAGTCAAAATCATATGAAGCATGAGTTGTACGAAGAAAGAAATCAGCTTTTTGTGAGCTTGTCAAATATAATTATGGCTTTAGTTTTCAATTATATTTCTGGAGGAAAAGAAAAATATTTATTGATTTTTAAATTACTACTGGTAAAATGTATAGCAGTTATATTTTTATGCTGAGAATACTTTAATTGTGACTTATGTTTGAAAATTGTGAACAATACAAATACATATTTCTTCTTTCTCTTGGCACATTGAAATAATAGTAAAACAAAACAAATAGCAAAAAACACAACAATAAAGAATATCAAATAGAGGCCATGAAAAAATAAGAAATGTTAGTGAATTTCTGGAAGATAGAAAACAGTAGGCACAGCGTTGACTGATGACATTAGAAATCACGGTTTAGTTGACAAGCAAAATGGGTTATAACTGATGAGCTGGCTGGGCTGCTTACTAGGCTCCAGAAGGCAGGAGTGAGAAGTTGGGTTGAATGCAAGATCACGGGGATGATTGCCCATGCTTATCCACCATGCATATGGGATGATTGAAAATAATTTCTTCGTTTAAAAATATGGAAAAGAAACAGCATTTTATGGAATGACAGGCAGAAATAATAGACATTAGTGACCGAATTCCCATGGTTGAACTTAAGGTTCTCCAGCAAAATGATCATGTGCCAGACCCTTACCCCGATGATAAGAAACATAGAAAAATATAAATAATAGAACTAAGAAACAGAAAACCAAAATTCTAAGTAAACTCTTGTGCAAAGTCAACTATACTTCAATAAAAAAATTCAGAGTGTAAAAGAAGTATTGCATTCATTAAAAAAGGATCACAAAATAAGCAGCATTTCCTGAAAACTAAAACCAAATAGTGAGATTAAAATATAAATTTGAAGAAATATCCCTGAATCTAAAACACAAGAAACACAGAGATAAAAGTATGAGAGATAATATAGTTGAGATAAAGCTCAACTATTGGGAAATTCAGAAAAGATTATCAAGAACAACAATAATATCAATACAATGTATTTTCTCTGAGTTAAATTTCTTGACATTGGGAGGACTGAATCATAAATAAAATGAAGGAAAAATTATTAAAGGTTAGATATAGTGAAGATATCTTAAAGTTCTCAACAAAACAAAACAAAACAACCAAATCCTGCAGTAATACATAAACACACACACACATCACACAAAATAACTATTGAAGTTGAGCTCTAGCGTTATTAGTTCATATAAGACAATAAATTTAGCTTTGTTTCCATGGCACTATGTTAAAGATGATTTTAAACCCAGAATGTTTTTCACTATAAGCCTTTTTGACTAATGGACTCTATTTTGTATTTTTAATCTTTTTTTTTTTAATTGAGATGATTGTAGATTTGCCAATCCTAAAGGAAATCAGTCGTGAATATTCATTGGAAGGACTGATGGTGAAGCTGAAACTCCAATACTTTGGCCACTTGATGTGAAGAGCTGAATCATTGGAATAGACCCTGATACTGGAAAAGAGTGAAGACAGGAGATAGGGATGAGAGAGGATAAGATGGTTGGATGGCATCACTGACTTGATGGACATGAGTTTGAGCAAGCTTCAGGAGTTGGTGATGGACAGAGAAGCCTGGCGTGCTGCATTCCATGGGGTCACAAAGAGTCAGAAACGAGTGAGTGACTGAACTGAGCAAGAAAGAAAGTGCTTCACAGGTGCTTCAGTGGGTAAAGAATCTGCCTAAAATGCAGGAGACAGGAAACGTGAGTTCAATCCCTGGGTCAGGAAGATCCCCTGGAGAAGGGCATAGCAACCCACTCCAGTATTCTTGCCTGGAGAAACCCATGGACCAAGGAGCCTGGTGGGCTATAGTCCATAGAGTTGCAGAGTTAGACACATCTGAAGAGACTGAGCACAGCATAGCAGCACAAGAAAGAATACAGGGAGATCTCTTAAACACTTTGCTCA
Organism: Bison bison bison; assembly: GCF_000754665.1. Classification (NCBI taxonomy): domain Eukaryota; kingdom Metazoa; phylum Chordata; class Mammalia; order Artiodactyla; family Bovidae; genus Bison; species Bison bison. Next base: position 11,777,540 of record NW_011494902.1, on the reverse strand, counting down.
GTTACTTCTCATAGTAAGATTTTTAAGTTTTACAGTAAGTAAAAACTGTAATACAGTATCTCGAACAGAATACTGACACTAAAATTTAATTCATAGCTTTCCAGTTGTTTTAGTTATTCTCATTTGTGTGTGCGTATGTTTGTGTGTGAGAGAACATGTACATTAACTTCTACTCAGGTATGGACTTTATTGGTTCATGTATCTATTATTACAGTTAAGATAGTAAAGAATTGCAGTATTGTAAAGATCCCTCATGTTTCCTTTTTATAACAAAACCCTCTATTTTCTTCTGCACTGCCATGTTGTCGTTCCTGTGGTTTGGTCACCAAGTCAGATCCAACACTCTGTGACCCCATGGACCGTAGCATGGCAGGCTACTCTGTCATCCACTGTCTCTTGGAGATCGCTCTAATTCATGTCATTGAGTTGGTAATGCTATCTAGTCATCTCATCCCCTGTGGCCTCCTTCTCCGTTTGCCTTCGGTCTTTCCCAGCATCAGGGTCTTTCCATATGAGTTGATTCTTCATATCAGGTGGCCAAGTATTGAAGGTTCAGCTTCAGAAGCCATCCTTCCAATGAATATTCAAGTTTAATTTCCTTTAAGATTGATTGGTTTGATCTCTTTGCAGTCGAAGGGACTTTCAAGAGTTTTCTCCAGCTCCACAATTCAAAAGCACAAATACTACAATACTCAACCTTATTATAGTTCAATTTCCACATCCATATATGACTATTGGAAAAAAAACATAGCTTTGACTAGACGGACCTTTGTTGGCAAAGTGATGTCTGTGTTTTTTAATATGCTGTCTAGGTCTGCCATAGCTTTCCTTCAAAGGAGCAAGAGTCTTCTAATTTCATGGCTGCAGTCACTGTCTATAGTGATTTTGGAGCCCAAAAAACAAAATGTGTAATTGCTTCATGCTTTCACCTTCTATTTGCTGTAAAGTGATGAGATCAGAGGCCATGATCTTAATTTTTTGAATGTTGAGTCTCAAGCCAGCTTGTTCACACTCCTCTTTCACCAGCTTCTAGAGACTCTTTAATTCCTCTTCATTCTCTACATTAGAGTGGTATCATATGCATATCTAAGGTTGTTGATATTTCCACTGACAATTTTGATTTCAGCCTGTGATTCGTCCAATCCAGCACTTCACATGATGTACTCTGCATATAAGTTAAATAAGCAGGGTGACAATATACAGCCTCATTGTACTCCTTTCCCAATTTAGAACCATTCCTTTGTTCCATATGTGGTTCTAATGGTTGCTTATTGACCCACATATGGGTTTCTCAGAAGACATAAAAGTGGTCTGGAACTCCCATCTCTTTAAGAATTATCCACAGTTTGTTATGATCCACACAGTCAGAGACTTCAGAATAGTTAATGAAGCAGAAGTAGATGATTTTCTGTAATTCCCTTGCTTTCTCAATGATCCAACGAATGTTGCCAGTTTGATTTTCACTCCCTTTGCCTTTTCAAAATCCAGCTTGTATGTCTGAAAGTTTTCAGTTCATGTACCATTGAAACTTAGCTTGAGGGATTTTGAGCATAACCTTGCTAGCATGTGAAATGAGAGAAATTGTAGGTACTTGAAACATTCTTTGGCATTGCCCTTCTTTGGGATTGGAACAGTCCTATGGCTACTGCTAAGTTTTCCAAATTTGCTGACATATAGAATTCAGCACTTTAGCAGCAGTATCTTTTAGGATTTTAAAATAGCTCAGCTTGAATTCCATCACCTCCATTAGCTTTGTTCGTGGTAATGCTTCCTAAGGCCCACATGAACTCAAACTCCATAATGCCTGGCTCTAAGTGAGTGACCACACCATCATGGTTATCCAGATCATTTAGATCTTTTTTGTATTGTTCATCTGTGTATTGTTGCCACATATCTTTGCATTGCTTATTTAAGAAGGTCTTCTTATCTCTCCTTGCTATTCTCTAGAACTTCACATTCAGTTGAGTATATCTTTCCCTTTCTCCCTGGGCTTTCACTTCTCTTCTTTTCTCAGGTATTTGTAAAACCTCCTTAACCAATGGCCTTCTTGCATTGCTTTGTCTTTAGGATGGTTTTGATCACTGCTTCCTGTACAATGTTTTAAACTTCTGTCCATAGTTCTTTAGACACTCTATCAGATCTAGTCCCTTGAATCTATTTGTCACTTCTGTATAATCGTAAGCAATTTGATTTAGATCACACCTGAGTGTTCTAGTGGTTTTCCCTATTTTCTTCAATTTAAGTCTGAATTTGGCAATAAGGAATTCATGATCTGAGCCACAGTCAGATCCCAGCATTGTTTTTGCTGACTGTATAGAGCTTCTCCATCTTTGCCTGCAAAAAGTATAATCAGTCTGATTTCGCTATTGACCATTTTGTGTTGTCTATGTGTAGAGTTTTCTCTTGTTTTGTTGGGAATGGGTCTCATAAGACCCTTTACTGTAGTAAGGTATATAGCTCCCTTGCTAAGACTAGTGAGTGGGGCACTTTCCATCCGCCTACTGATGTCTATGTCAGAAGCTTTCTCTGCCTGTTTTCATGCTTTAATAAAACTCTGCTACACAAAAGCTATTGAGTGATGAAGGTTGGTCCCCAGTTCCAAAGCTATATCTTCTACTTTGGAGATCATGAATCCAACATCGTTCACTGTAAGCTATCTTGCAGGCTCATGTAGGATCTTCAGGAGAAGGTAAGAACATTCAGAGCTCTAGCCTCTCTGCTTTCTCAGTATTCATGTTATAAACCTCTGTCCATAGTTCTTTAGGCAGTTTGTCTACCAAATCTAATCCTTTGAATGTACTTGTCACTTCCACTGTATAATCATAAGGAATTTGATTTATGTCATACCTGAATTGCCTAGTGGTTTTCCCTACTTTCTTCAATTTAAGCCTAAATTTATCAATAAGAACCTAATGATCTGAGCCACAGTCAGCTCCAGGTCTTCATTTTACTGACTTTTATGGAGTTTTTACATCTTTGGCTGCAAAGAAAATAATCAATCTGATTTTGGTACTGACCGTATGGTGATGGCAGTGTGTATAGTCATTTCTTAGCTTGTTGGTAAATTGTGTTTGCTCTGAAAAGTGTGTTCTCTTGATAAGCCCTGCTTCATTTTATACTCCAAGGCCCAAATTGCCTGTTAATGGGTACTTCTTGATTTCCTACTTTTGCGTTCCATTCCTTTATGAAAAAGCACATCTTTTTTTTTTTTTTTTGGTGTTCTAGAAGATCTTGTAGGTCTTCATAGAACAAGTCAACTTCAGCTTCTTCAGCATCAGTGGATTGGACATAGTCTTGGAGTACTGTGAAATTTGCCTTTGGAAATGAGTCAAGATCATTCTGACCTTTTTGAGATTGCACCCAAGTACTGCACTTAAGACTCTTGTTGGACTATGAGGGCTACTCCATTTCTTCAGAGATTCTCTTCCATGGTAGCAGATATAATGATCATTTGAAATAAATCCCCATCCATTTTAGTGCACTGATTCCTAAAATGTGATGTTCACTCTTGCCATCTCCTGCTTGACCACATCCAATTTATCTTGATTTACGAACCTAACATTCTAGGTTCCTATGCAATGTTATTTTTCACAGAATAAAACTTTACTTTCACCACCAGACACATCCACAACTGACTGGCATTTCTGCTTTGGGCCAGCCACTTCATT
>NW_011494902.1:11719939-11773772 GCF_000754665.1 Bison bison bison | reverse complement strand
CATTTCCTCTTTGGCCCAGCCACTTGATTCTTTCTGGAGCTTGTAGTAATTGCCCTTGACTCTTCCCCAGTGTATTGGACACTCTCCTACTGGGAAGGCACATCTTCCAGTGTCATATCTTTTTGCCTTTTCATAGTGCTCATGGGGTTCTTGTGGCAATAATACTGCCTTCCCCTCCTTCAGTGGAACGCATTCTGTTAGAACTTTCTACTATGACCCATCCGACTGGGGTGGCCCTTCAGGGTATGGCTCATAGCTTCATAGGGTTAAGTAAGCCACTTCACCATGACATGACCATAATCTATGAAGTGGAGGATTTAAATAGGACATTAGAAATCATCTGATCTAATAGAACTATTTTAGTGACATATGAAGATGACACCACCCTTATGGCAGAAAGTGAAGAAGACTAAAGAGCCTCTTGATGAAAGTGAAAGAGAGTGAAAAAGTTGGCTTAAAGCTCAACATTCAGAAAACAGATCATGGCATCCAGTCCCATCACTTCATGGCAAATAGATTGGGAAAAAGGGAAACAGTGGCTAACTTTATTTTGGGGGGCTCCAAAATCACTGCAGATGGTGATTGCAGCCACGAAATTAAAAGACGCTTACTCCCTGGAAGGAAAGTTATAACCAACCTAGACAGCATATTAATAAAGCAGAGACATTACTTTGTCAACAAAGATCCGTCTAGTCAAGGCTATGGTTTTTCCAGTGGTCATGTATGGATATGAGAGTTGGACTATAAAGAAAGCTGAGTGCCAAAGAACTTTTGAACTGTGGTGTTGCAGAAGACTCTTGAGAGTCCCTTGGACTGCAGGAGATCCAATCAGTCCATCCTGAAGGAGATTAGTCCTGAATATTCATTGGAAGGACTGATGAAGCTGAAACTCCAATACTTTGGCCACCTGGTGTGAAGAGCTGCCTTGTTTGAAAAGACCCTGATGCTGGTAAAGATTGAAGGCAGGAGAAGGGGACAAGAGGTTGCAATGGCTGGATGGCATCACTGACTCAATGGACATGAGTTTGGGTAAATTTCAGGAATTGGTGATGGACATGGAGGCCTGGCATGCTGCAGTCCAAGGGATCGGAAAGAGTTGGACACAACTGAGCGACTGAATTGAACTGAAGTGATAAGAGAACTAAGGCCAAAAATGAGCAAGTTAAAAAATATGTCATTTCTCACTGGTGCAAATTCCTGAAGTAGAAGAGAAGTAAAACAACAAAGCAGCCTATTTCTGGTTCAGGTTCACTGATAATATGAGTTACAGAAGTTTTTTTGTAAAAGTGATAGTATTGATGTACCAACCAGGCTGATACAGATATACAGAAAGTAGATTGTAAATAAATTCTATTTTAATAGATAAGGAAATTTTCCTTAGGGTATTTCACCGTGAAAACCAACCAGTAAACAAATAAATAATACTTTGAAATTAATATCTTCATAAAGGATTATTTCCTAATGTGACAAATTCCAAGTTATATCTTTAAAATTTTAATTTTCATATTTATTTATTAAACAAACATGTACCTGATATATGCCACACATTTTAGATATGGAATGTATATATAATTATACATCATCCTACATAGTCCTAGTACATAAGAAAGAAGCTTAACAAATAATAAAACAGATATATGTCACTAACTCTAATGTTTAATTCTTTTACCGTTTTTATTCCACTTCCATAAAAGAATACAACAAATGCTAAGCTTATGCTGGGGACTTCCCTTGGTGAAATGATACCCTGGAGAAAGAAATGGCCACCCACTCCAACAGTCTTGCCTGGTGAATCTCAAGGACAGAGGAGCCTGGCAGGCTACACAGTCCAGGGGATCTCAAAAAATTGGACATGACTTAGCAACTGAACAACAACAAAATTGTGTAAAAATCTTAGAGCCAAGAATTCTTGTTGGTGTAGTTGCCAAGTGTTTTATTTTTATACACACACAAATTTCATAATACATATTTATGATATTTTTGGTTTATAAATTATTCATAGTATGATAAAAGCAATTTATCGATTATAATTACTTTTGTATTTTGCCTTTCCAGCCCCTTCATTTTTTGACATATGTCTAATTAGTTTTCTTCATAATGATTCTCTTTTAATAATTGTTTTATATTTTCAAAGTTTTTCAATCTTTATTATATTTAAAACATTTATAGGTTCACGAAGGGAATGATAGAGAATGAGATGGTTGAATGGCACCACCGACTTGATGGACATGAGTCTGAGTAAGCTCTAGGAGTTGGTGATGGACAGGGAAGTCCAACTGAACTGATAGGTTCACAGGACAAGTGAGCAGGAGGTACAGAGATTTCTCACACAACCCCTGCCCTCACACATGCATAGCTTCTTCCATTATCACCAGCCCCTAACTGAGTGTTAAATTTGTTACAGCTGATGAACCTATATTGTTACATTGTCAGCCACAGTTAGTTATAACAACTGCTTATATTACTGTTCACTCTTGGTATTATACACAATATGGATTTAGACATGTCTATAACAACATATGTCCATCATTATGATACCATACTGAGTATTTTCACTGCCCTAAAAATCCTCATGGCTCATCCTATTCATCCCCACTCCCACCCTGCCACAACCCCTGGAAACCACTCATCTTTTTACTGTCTCTTTAGTTTTGCCTTTTACAGAATATCATATAATTGGAATTATAAAGTGCATAATTCTTTCAGATTGGTTTACTTCACTTAGTAATATGCATTTAAATCAGTGCTGCATTCTAGTCCATTGTCTGGATGTACTACTGATTATTTATCCTTTCCTTTTGAAGGACATTGTTGTTGCTTCCAAGTTGTGGTAGTTATAAATAAAGCTGCTCTAAACATCTGTAAATAGGGGATGGCTTTCCTACTTTCTTGGTTCAGCATCAGTTTTAGACAGGACCTTATCTCTGGCCCTTGGGAGTAAAGTTTTGCCTGTGTGTATCCTTTACTTTTTCCTCAAATGGTAGCCAAACTCCATCTTCTGTCTGTTTTTAGTATTGAGCAAAAGACAGTCTCTAAACCTCTAGGATTCCTAAAGCCAAGAAGAAACCTTATTTAAATAGGAACGGGGTTATTCAGTTTATCACAACTCCCTCTGTTTACTTAACGTATACTTAGGCAGTCAACATTAGGCCGTATTCTCTCATTTACTTTGCCTGTCCCATACTGCCTAAGCATTTCAATATGGAACCCCAGGTAGATTTGAATATATGCCATTTAATGGAATTGAATTCTGTCAGATAAGACCTACCATATCTAATATATTCCTATTTTTAAAGATATTTATAGGCTTCCCTGGTGGCTCAATGGTGAAGAATCTGCCTACCAATGCAAAAGATATAGGTTTGATCCCTGATATGAGAAGATCCCACATGCTGCACAGCAGCTAAGATCGTGAACCACAACTATTGAGTCTGTGCTTTAGATACCATGCCCTAGAGCCCATGCTTTGTGGCAAAAGAAGTCATCTCAGTGGGAAGCTTGCACACTGCAATTAAAGTAGCCCCAACTTGCCACAGCCAAGAAATGCTCATGCAGCAATGAAGACTCAGCACAGCCAAAAATAAATAACTAAATACAATTATAAGAATAGGATATTTGTGTTGAGAGAGACAAAGGAGTCCGAAATGCAGTACTTGGATGCAATCTCAAAAATGACAGAATGGTCTCTGTTCATTTCCAAGGCAAACCGTTCAATATGACAATAATCCAAGTCTATGCCTTGACCAGTAACGTTGAAGAAGCTGAACTTGAACAGTTCTATGAAGACCTACAAGACCTTGTAGAACTAACACCGAAAAAAGATGTCCTTTTTCATTATAGGGGACTGAAATGCAAAAGTAGGAATTCAAGAAACATCTGGAGTAACAGGAAAACTTGGCCTTAGAGTACAGAATGAAGCAGGACAAAGGCGAATAGAGTTCTGCCGAGAGAACATACTGGTCATAGCAAACACCCTCATTCAACAACACAAGAGAAAACTCTACACATGGACATCACCAGATGATCGACACTGAAATCAAATTGATTATATTCTTTGCACCTAAAGATGGAGAAGCTCTATACAGTCAGCAAAAAACAACCAGGAGCTGACTGTGGCTCAGATCATGAACTTCTTATTGCCAAATTCAGACTTAAATTGAAGAAAGTGGAGAAAAACACTAGACCATTTAGGTATGACCTAAATCAAATCCCTTATGATTATATAGTGGAAGTGAGAAAGGGACTAGATCTGATAGAGTGACTGATGAACTAGAATGGAGGTTCCTGACATTGTATAGGAGACGGGAATCAAGACCATCCCCAAGAAAAAGAAATGCAAAAAAGCAAAATGGCTGTCTGCGGAGGCCTTAGAAATAGCTGTGGAAAGAAGAGAAGCAAAAAGCAAAGGAGAAAAAGACAGATATACCCATTTGAATGCAGAATTCCAAAGAATAGCAAGGAGAGATAAGAAAGCCCTCCTCAGCAATCAATGCAAAGAAATAGAGGAAAACCACAGAATGGGAAAGACTAGAGATCTCTTCAAGAAAATTAGAGATACCAAGGGAACATTTTATGCAAAGATGCGCTCAATAAAGTATAGAAATGGTAGGGACCTAACATAAGCAGAAGATATTAAGAAGAAGTGGTAAGAATACACAGAAGAACTGTACAAAAAAGATCTTCACGACCCAGATAATCACGATGGTGTGATCACTGACCTAGAGCCAGACATCCTGGAATGTGAAGTCAAATGGACCTTAGGAAGCATCACTACGAAGAAAGCTAGTGGAGGTGATGGAATTCCAATTGAGCTATTCCAGATCCTGAAAGATGATGCTGTGAAAGTGCTGCACTCAATATGCCAGCAAATTTGGAAAACTCAGCAGTGGCCACAGGACTGGAAAAGCTCAGTTTTCACTCCAACCCCAATGAAAGGCAATGCCAAAGAATGCTCAAAGTATTGCACAATTGCACTCATCTCACACGCTAGCAAAGTAATGCTCAAAATTCTCCAAGCCAGGCTTCAGCAATACGTGAACCCTGAACTTTCTGATGTTCAAGCTGGTTTTAGAAAAGGCAGAGGAACCAGAGATCAAATTGCCAACATCTGCTGGATCATGGAAAAAGCAAGAGAGTTCCAGAAAAACATCTATTTCTGCTTTATTGACTATGCCAAAGCCTTTGACTATATGGATCACAAGTAAACTGTAGAAAATTCTGAAAGAGATGGGAATACCAGGTCACCTGACCTGCCTCTTGCGAAATCTGTATCCAGGTCAGAAAGCAACAGTTAGAACTGGACATGGAACAATAGACTGGTTCCAAATAGGAAAGGGGTACGTCAAGGCTGTATATTGTCACCCTGCTTATTTTACTTATATGCAGAGTACATTGAGAGAAATGCTGGGCTGGAGGAAGCACAAACTGGAATCAAGATTGCTGAGAGAAATATCAGTAACCTCAGATATGCAGATGACACCATCCTTATGGCAGAAAGTGAAGAGGAACTCAAAAGCCTCTTGATGAAAGTGAAAGAGTAGAGAAAAAATTTGGCTTAAAGCTCAACGTTCAGAAAATTAAGATCATGGCATCCAACTCAATAGGCATGGTTTTGGGTGGACTCTGGGAGTTGGGAGTTGGTGATGGACTGGGAAGGTTGGCGTCCTGCGGTTCATGGGGTCACAAAGAGTTGGACACCACTAAGCGACTGAACTAAACTGAACTGTCTATTTTTAAAAAATAAATTCTAAAGTCTAGCTACATTAGTCTCTAGTAGTCTTTGGATAAGTCACTTAACTTTTGGAACACACTTTCCTCATTGTCAATTAAGTTGAATATAAAAGTTAGGTACAGTTTTGTAAGTCATTATTCTCACGTAAAGATGAAGAAAATTTAGTTATTTACTGCAAAGGAATTTGTCCTTCAGCCTACATGTTATTTGATTAATATCTAAAGTACCTTTATTCTTAAAAATTATATGACTCTAGATTCTTGTGTTCAAGGAAAGAAACTCAGACAAAAAATAAATAAAATCATTTAACCACACTAGATAATATTTGAAGTTAATAGTACAATATAGCTTAATTCAGCCTGACATAATGCTATTGATTTTAGTTTTAGGAATTTGATTTGTGCTTCTTTTGTCTCTTTTGATTAATATTGATAGAATATTTCAGCCTATCCAAAGGCTCAGACAACCAAAATACTTAGGTGTATTTTATTTCAAATAAATTTAAAGTTTTATTCCATTAAAGCTTGGCTTAATAAATAAAAGAGTCTCCAAAATTTAATTTGGAACATACTACTTCCAGATTTCAGATAATAAATATATTTTAGTATTATTAGATATATTTCACAGAAATTATCATCTCAATTCCCATTTTTTAAAAGAAATATTTGGCTGTCGAAGCTTTAATTACCTCAGCTTTTCTTTCTTTTTTTTTTTAATTTAAATATAGGTGATTTCAGTTCAGTTCAGTCAGTTCAGTCGCTCAGTCATGTCCGATTCTTTGCGACCCCATGAATCGCAGCGTGCCAGGCCTCCCTGTCCATCACCAACTCCCGGAGTTCACTCAGACTCATGTCCATCAAGTCAGTGATGCCATCCAGCCATCTCATCCTCTGTCGTCCCCTTCTCCTCCTGCCCCCAATCCCTCCCAGCATCAGAGTCTTTTACAATGAGTCAACTCTTCCAATGAGGTGGCCAAAGTACTGGATTTTCAGCTTTAGCATCATTCCTTCCAAAGAACACCCAGGACTGATCTCCTTTAGAATGGACTGGTTAGATCTCCTCGCAGTCCAAGGGACTCTCAAGAGTCTTCTCCAACACCACAGTTCAAAAGCATCAATTCTTTGGCACTCAGCTTTCTTCACAGTCCAACTCTCACATCCATACATGACCACTGGAAATTACAATTTATCAATTCCTGTTTTAGTTGTAAAGAAGATAGTGCTATGGATACTAACAGCTCACCAATTTTTGCTCTTTATGAGATTGTTTTCTTGGTATAGTTTTTCCTAAGGTTTTTATAATCATAAGATACTACAATCACTACTCATTATATCTTTAAATGTAATGCTTATTAGCCATATAAATTAAACTCTGTATATTGATATAATGACATCTTATTCAATTAAAGAAAATACTTTAATAACTTTGTATTAACAATGAAAATATCTATATGCTATGGTCATAGTTTATCATAAATCTATTTTGGTGTGTAAATGTGTTTGTAAAAAGAGAGAATGAGTGTAAGTGTTTGTCTATATATCAGTGTATCTTAACTCCTTATCTGGGGAATAAGAGCTGCTGTACGTATTTTAATTTTCTTATATTTTTTACTCTGAGATTCTTTTCCTCCTGACATCATCATTAGTGCTAACACTCACTGAGAGTCTTATAATTCAATTCAGTTCTGACCAAACCACCGAGAGTTAGTGTCAGGCTTCACAAATTTAAGGGCTGAGTCCCACAACACTGTCCCCACCTTTAATGACAATGTAAAGTCATGATCAACCATACTTCTGATTAACTGGTTATGATTTGGAGATTCCCATAAGTACCTCCTCAGGTGCAATGATTTGGTAGGGTGACTCACATAATTCACTCGGGAAAGTACTTTACTTACATTTATTGGATTATTATAAATTGACAAATGGAGAGTGAAATGAAGAGGAATACAAGGCAAGGTGTTAAAGGGTCCCAATCACAGGAGCTTCTGTCACTATGGAGTTGGGGTGTGCCATCCTCCTGACATGTGGATGCATTGGACAAATCAGCAACTCTCTGAACCACATTGTTAGGGGTATTTATGAAGGTTCCTTGCATAAACATACTGCTTAAATCACTGGCCATTAGTAACTAACTCAATCTCCTTTCTTTCTCTCCTTTCTGGATGTTGGGGTGGGGCTGAAATTTCCAAGATTGTAAACAATACTTGGTTTCTGGAGTTAAGGATGACCAGCCACCATCCTAAAGCTATCCAGGGGCTAAGTAAAAGTGCCTCATTAGATCAAAAGACAGTTCTATCACTCTAATCACTCAAGAAATTCTGAAGCTTTTTAGGGGCTCTCTGCCAGGAATTGAGAACAAAGACTAAATATATTTCTATAATAACATCCTTACTCTCACAGCATCTGATCCCATCCCTTCATGGCAAATAGATGGGGAAACAATAGAAACAGTGACAGATTTTATTTTCTTGGGCTCAAAAATCACTGCAGATGGTGACTTCAGCCATGAAATTAAAAGACACTTGCTGTTTGGGAGAAAAGCTATGGCAAACCTGGACAGCACATTAAAAAACAGAGACATCATTTTACTGACAGAGGTTCATATAGTCAAAGCTATGGTTTCTCCAGTAGTCATGTATGGACGTGAGAGTTGGTCCATAAATAAGGTTGAGCACTAAAATATTGATGCTTTTGAACTGTGGTGTTGGAGAAGACTCTTGAGAGTCCCTAGAACTGTATGGAGATCAAACCAGTCAATCCTAATGGAAATCAATCCTGATTCATTGGAAAGGCTGATGCTGAAGCTGAAACTGAAGCTCCAGTACTTTGGCTGCCTGATGGGAGTGCCAACTCACTGAAAAAGACCCTGATGATGAGAAAGACTGAAGGCAGGAGAAGGGGATGACAGAGAATGAGATGGTTGGATAGCATCACCGACTCAATGGACATAAGTTTGAGCAAGCTCCAGGAGCTGGTGAAGGACAGGGAAGCCTGGTGTGCTGCAGTCCATGGGGTCACAAAGAGTCAGACACAACTGAACAACTGAATTTTGTTATTATTTTTTTTAATTATAGTATTTTTGTAAAAAGCATGGCTTCCCTGGTGACTCAGAGGGAAAGCGTCTGCCAATAGTGTGGGAGACCTGGGTTCGATCCTTGGGTCAGGAAGATTCCCCTGGAAAAGGCAGTGGCAACCTATTCTAGTATTCTTGCCTGGAGAATCCCATGGACAGAGGAGCCTGGTAGACTACAGTCCATGGGGTCACAAAGAGTTGGACATGACTGAATGACTTCACTTTTCTTTCTTTTTGTGAAATGCATGATATAACATGTAAAATTTACTATTTAGCAAACTATAACCTTTATATAAAGTAAACATATAGTTATATAAAGTAATCTGTACACTTTAATGAATATCTGTGAACTAAAGTATTTCTTGTGGTATGTTTAAAATATATCAGAAGACCTTTAGGATGAATTTAACTAGGTTTGCATGGTCACCTGTATGTTATGTTTTGAAGCCCACAAAACTTCTATCACCTCTCTTTCCACCATCACCACTGTTCTTGTCACAGAAGTCGAATTACCACATAATATTTTCTTTGAATCTATTTCCTTCATGGGACAGTATGCAAAAGAAACATCAGTATTGAAAACAAGTCCTAGAAAGTATTCACTTTCTTGTTACAAGTTTTTACCATTTAATAAAATCTCAATTTCCCCTACCCCTTCAGCACCTGTTAAACAACAGTATACTCTCTGTTTCTTTAAGTTTAGCTTTTTTAGATGCCACGTATTAGTGGTATCATGTAGGATATGTCTGTCTTTGTGTGACTTATCTAACTTAGCATAATGCCCTCCAGGTCCATACACATTGTCCCAATATTTCTTTGAGTCTTTAAGTTCAACAGCACAGATTCATTGAACTTTTGAGCAAATTGATTATCAAATACTTTCTTAGGAGTCATGGATTCCCTTTAGACTATAGTGAAGAATCTGCCTGCAATGCAGGAGATGCAGGTTCAATCCCAGGTTCCCTGGGTTGAGAAGATCCCTTGGAAAAGGGAATGGCAACCCACTCCAATGTTCTTGCCTGGAGAATTCCTCGGACAGAGAAGCCTGGCAGGCTACAATCCATGGAGTCACAAAGAGTCAGACACAACTGAGAAACTAACATTTTCACTTTCACAGATTGGCAAACTATGGTCCTGGACCCAGATCTGACCCACTTCCTGTTTTTCTAAATAAAATTTTATTGGAACACAATTTTTTTTTAATAGAAAACTATGAAAATTAGTGAAACCCTTGAATTAAACTTTAGAAATATCAACGAAGAATACTATTCTGGACATGTGTTGTTGTTATGATTTTAATTTTCTAAATCCATACTAAAATCTTTTTAAATCAGAATTTTGCGAAGTTTTTTCAAGTAAGTCTCTATTGCAGCTCCTGTAATTAACTTTTATCTCTCCATGATAAGATCTTGCCAGTGAAAATCAATCTAACTCACTTCAAGCCTTTTCGGTTGTGGACCTACTCAATCTGCAACACCCAGTCAAGAAAATAAAATTTTGGATCCCAAACAAATTTCCTTTTTAGGAGAGCAAGAAATAGATTAAAGGTGTGGCTATGAATATTCTTTTCTTGTTTTAAAATTTTATTTTGTAATAGTTTAATGCTAAAATTTGGTTCAGGAGAACACAAGACTAATGAACTTTAAATGTTAGGTTCAGATAAGAATTTACATTTACCAAGAAAATAATAGCTTAATTTGTTGTCAGAAAAGTGAATAAGACATAATTTTTCCCTCAAGGAATTCATAGTCTAGTAAATGACAAAACAAAATCATAACTTTAATTCAGAGAGAATACATATCAGTAATCAATATTGTACATCAGTTTCCTAGTTTTTTGAGGTATATTTTAAGATCATTTGGGCTTGCACTAGATAGACCACTTTTAGGATGAAACAAAATGTAATTTAATTTTGTATTCTGGGAGAAATTGGGTAAAGATTCAGAGTATAGGACATTCTCTGAGAGGACAAAAAAAGAAACTGAAAACAGAAATGCACTGTGTGGGAATAAGCTCAGTGAAGGAAAGGTATAGAGGGAGAAAGACTGGCCCTGGATAAGTGCTAAAACAAACAGACCTTGGATTCTAGAGTGATGTGCCAAAGACTGAGATCAATTTATAACTGCCCTTAACTACTGCCAACATTAGTTGGAGATAGTTGAAGACTGGAATAGAATTATTTGAAAACACTGTGATGTCTAGCCTCACTTGGAAATTAGACCATTTAGATTGCCAACTTCAGAGCTTTCCCCCTCGTTTTTAAACAGCTTGTCAAAGTATAATTGATAAACTGAAAACTACACATAAAATGCATATGATTTGATGAGTGGGGATATACATACACACTCATGAAGTCATCACCTCAATCAAGTAATAAACATAATCATCACATCCAAAAGTGTCCACGTGAAATTTTGTTTGTATGTATGTGTGTAATAACAACACAATATACTTTCTACATGTTTAACAAAAATTTTAAGTATTTCAGTGGTATTAACTGTAGGTAATATGTTATAAGTTCTTTTTTGTGTAGTTCTTCTGTGTATTGTAGATGTGATGGTGTAATCATTCACCTTGAGCCAGACATTCTGGAATGTCAGGTCAAGTGGGTCTTATGAAGTATCACTACAAACAAAGCTAGTGGAGGTGATGGAATTCCAGTTGAGCTATTCCAAATCCTGAAAGATGATGCTGTGAAAGTGCTGCACTCAATATGCCAGCAAATTTGGAAAACTCAGCAGTGGCCACAGCACTGGAAAAAGTCAGTTTTCATTCCAATCCCAAAGAAAGGCAATGCCAAAGAATGTTCAAACTATTGCACAAGTGCACTCATCTCACACATTAGTAAAGTAATGCTCAAAATTCTCCAAGCCAGGCTTCAACAGTATGTGAACTGTAAACTTCCATATGTTCAAGCTGGATTTAGAAAAGGCAGAGGAACCAGAGATCAAATTGCCAACGTCCGCTGGATCATCAAAAAGCAAGAGAGTTCCAGAAAAACATCTACTTCTGCTTTACTAACTACGCCAAAGCCTTGGACTGTGTGGATCACAACAAACAGTGGAAAATTCTTAAAGAGATAGAAATACCAGACCACCTTACCTGCCTCCTGAGACATCTGTATGCATGTCAAGAAGCAACAGTTATACCTGGACATGGAACAACAGACTGGTTCCAAATAGGGAAAGCAGTACGTCAAGGCTGTATATTGTCACCCTGCTTATTTAATTTTTGTGAAGAGTACATCGTGAGAAATGCTGGATTGGATGAAGCACAAGCTGGAATCAAGAATTGCCGGGAGAAGTATCAATAACCTCAGATACATAGATGACACCATCCTTATGGCAGAAAATGAAGAACTAAAGAGCCTCTTGATGAAAGTGAAAGAGGAGAGTGAAAAAGTTGGCTTAAAACTCAACACTCAAAAAACTAAGATCATGGCATCCGGTCCCATCACTTCATGGCAAATAGATGAGGAAACAATGGAAACAGTGACTGTCTTTATTTACTGGGCTCCAAAATCACTGCAGATGGTGACTGCAGCCATGAAATTAAAAGATGCTGCCTCCTTGGAAGAAAAGCTATGATCAACCTAGACAGCATATTAAAAAGCAGAGACATTACTTTACCAACAAAGGTCTGTCTAGTCAAAACTAAGGTTTTTCCAGTATCATATATGGATGTGAAATTTGGACTATAAAGAAAGCTGATCACAGAAGAATTGATGCTTTTGAATTGTGGTATTGGAGAAGACTCTTGAGAGTCCCTGGACTGCAAGGAGATCCAACCATCCATCCTAAGGGACATCAGTCCTGAATATTCATTGGAAGGATTGATGCTGAAGCTGCAGCTCTAATACTCTGGCCACCTGAAGTGAAGAACTGACTCATTGTAAAAGACACTGATGCTGGGAAAGATTGCAGGCAGGAAGAGAAGTGGATGACAGAGGATGAGATGGTTGGATGGCATCACTGACTCAATGGGCATGAGTTTGAGTAGGCCCCAGGAATTGATAATGGACAGGGAGGCTTGACATTGTGCAATTAGTCCATGGGATCGCAAAGATTTGGACACAACTGAGCCACTGAACTGACTATGTTATAAAGCAGATGCTTAGTATTTATTCATCATACATAAATTTTATGCCTATTGAAAAACAAGTTTTTATTCCTCCACCCTCTTGCTCACTCCCCAATAAGCAGCATTCTACTCTCTGCTTCCATGAGTTTATTTTAGATACCTCATATAATTAGAATCTTGCAATATTTGTCCTTCAGTAGCTAGCGTGTCTTACTTAGCATAATGTCCTTCAGGTTCATATGTGGTGTTGTATATGGCAAGATTACCTTCTTCTTGAGAGTGAATAATATTTCATTGTGTATACCACACTTTCCGTATCTATTCATCTGTCAGTGGACATTTTTTCCCCCTATTTTGGCTGTTGTGAATAATTGTGCAGTGAACATAAGTATGCATATATCTTTTTGAGATCTTAGTTTAAATTCGTTTGGATAAATACCAAATGTAGGATTGCTGGATTACGTGGTAGTCCAACTTTTAACTTTTTGCATCCACACTGTTTCCCACAGTGGCTAGACCATATTACATTCCCACCAACAGTGTGAAAGGGTTCTAATTTCTTTGCATCCTGACCAACACTTATCTTTTGATTTTTTTTTTTGATCCTGTTTTGTTTTGAAAATTGTCATCCTAACAGTTGTGGAGGTGATATTTCATTATGGTTTTGATTTTCATTGCCCTGGTGATTAGTGATGTTTACTACCTTATCATGTACTCTGAACTTTCTTTAAGAAGTTGTTGAGGTAGTTTAAACGTTTCCAACAATATTTAGAAAAGTACCATCAAAAAACTAAACAAACAAAAACACTTTGTATATGATACTCACAAAATATGATATTTTTCAACTGTGCATTATGAGAATGTTCACCTGAAATCTGTGCCAAAATCAGTAAGATACTGAGAAGAAAAGTCTGACTCCAAAATCTGGAACAGCAGGCACAGCTGTGAAGCCAAGTTTATGGGTTTTCTAGGCCAGCAGCTGGGGATAGACTAAACAAAGAGGATAATTCCAGTGCTTTGGAAGAAGCAGTGTGATTAAAAAAAAAAAAAAAATCTTAATCTTCTCTTGGTGAAGCAAAAAATCATATTAAAAAATCACTAAGTGATAAAAACTTCAAATAACAATGTCATTTTTAAGACTCTTTGAAAACTTCATGTTCTTCATCTCCATACACATTACTGTCGTTCACAGATCAGTGCCAAGTCAAATTTTCAGTTCCCTTTGATTTTTAAGCCACAGCTTCTGTAGTGGCTCAGATGATAGTCTGCTGCAATTCAGGAGAGACCTGGGTTTGATCACTGGGCCAGGAAGATCCTCTGGAGAAGGGAATGGCAACCCACTCCTGTATTCTTGCCTGGAGATTTCCATGGACAGAAGAGCCTGGCGGGCTAAGGTCCATGGAGCAAAAAGTTGGACATGACAGATTGACTTTCCCTTTCACTTTGACTTTTAAATTGGGCAGTAGAGTTACTTAAATACTATTTCAGTTTGTTGAGAAAATTTGATTTAAAATAGAAAAAATAAATAAAGTCCAAATCTAAATGGCATAACCTTTTGGGAAGAGAGATTAGGGATTTTGGCATTTCATATGTGTCCTTAGCATTAGATTTTATGGCAAAATTCTGAAAACAGATTCTTGAGAGGAAGAAGCAGAAAATCTGTAGTGAAGATACATTAAAGTTTACCTAGATTGAATTATGTCTTCAAATGTTTTGTTGCCAGATATTTCAGCCTTAGGCAGACTGTCAGGGAAAAAAAAAAAAAAGGAGAAATCTGAAGTACTGCCATGTGATGTTATAAATAAATCAGGTCATGGATGAATAAGTCCAGGGAGTATATGGCTTAAGAGCAGAGTGGTCTATTAATCCTGTTCAGCAGGTGAAGCTTCATTATTATTTCATTCCTCTTTTTTCTAAAGTCCATCTGTATTTCCTCAATAACACTCCCTCTCCTCCTACTCTCTGATTATAAGGACACTTATTCTTATTTAAAAGAATTAATAGTCAACAGAAACATTTGAATCAGAATCTTCCAAATAGTAATAAATTAAAAACATATTTGTTTGTGTGGGGAAAAAAACTTCTGAATATTAGCTGACGATCAGAGGAAGTAATCTATGTCCTACCCAGGATAACAGAAGAGGAGATTCATCCCAGACCAAATGCAAGGAAAGCATACTTGATTAACATGTTGTGAAGCATTATCTTGTAAATGGCTACATTTCATGAGATAGAAAAGGTCTGCAAGGTATGAGGTAGTGGTATGTCAATTAAAAAAACAGCTCTTGAAATTGGCAAAATAGAACACTGGACATCCTTTCAGTGGAGTGATAAATTTTATCTAGTGGACCCTTGGAGGAATATCTGATTTTACAGGGGTGTGCACATTTTTATTAATTTTCTATAGCTAGACTATTTCATAAACCTATAGGGCAAGAGGTAAATTTATGGAAAAATCATAGCAATGCAAATGCCCATTGCCTAGAATACATATGAGCCCTAATGTAAATATATTATTAGATAGGGCTGGAATAACAAACATCACAAACTAAGTGACAAACAGCAGAAAGTTACTTTCTCGTGGTTCTGGAGGTTAGGACCTGAAATCAAGGTGTTGCCAGGGTTGCCTTCTTCTGAGGCTTCCTTGGGTTGTAGATAGCCATCTTCTTCCTCTGTCTTAACATGCTTTCCCCTCTGCACCTGAGCCCTAATCTCATTTTATAATGAAACTAATCAGATTAGGACTTACTGTAATAACATTGTTTTAAATTACATGTTTAAAAACCCTGTCTCCAAATATTGTCACATTCTCAGGTATTAAGCATTAGGAATTAAATATATAAAATTTTAAAGGTACACAATTTAATCCTCAATACCATATTACTTAATGAATTGAATAAAGGACTTATTTAGATATGAATGATATCATATGGTTTTTCTTTTTAAAAAATTATAATTTACCCAGTCCGTTAGTTCAATCACTCAGTAATGTCTTACTCTTTGTGACCCCATAGACTACAGCATGCCAGGATTCCTTGTCCATCACCAACTCCCAGAGCCTCAAACGCATGTCCATTGCATCAGTGATGCCATCCAACCATCTTATCCTCTGTCGTCCCCTTCTCCTCCAATCTTCAAATTTTCCCAGCATCAGGGTCTTTTCAAATGAGTAGGGTCTTCACATCAGGTTGCCAAAGTATTGGAGTTTCAGCTTCAACATCAGTCCTTCCAATGAATATTCAGCACTGATTTCCTTTAGGATGGACTGGTTGGATCTTCTTGCAGTCTGAGGGTCTCACAAAAGTCTTCTCCAACACCACAGTTCAAAAGCATCAATTCTTTGGCACTCAGCTTTCTTTATAGTGCAACTCTCACATCCATACATGACTACTGGAAAAACCATAGCTTTAACTAGACAGACATTTGTTTGCAAAGTAAAGTCTCCGCCTTTTAATATATGTCTAGGTTAGAGATAGCTTTTTCTTCCAGGGAGCAAGCGTCTTTTAATTTCATGGCTGTAGTCACCATCTGCAGTGATTTTTGGAGACCCCCAAAATAAAGACCGTCACTGTTTCCATTGTTTCCCGATCTATTTGCCATGAAGTGATTGTACCAGATGCTATGATCTTAGTTTTCTGAATGTTGAGATTTACGCCAATGTTTTCAGTCTCCTCTTGCACTTTCATCAAGAGGCTCTTTAGTTCTTCTTCGCTTTCTGCCATAAGGGTGGTGTCATCTATGTATCTAAGGTCACTGACATTTCTTCCAGCAATCTTGATCCCATCTTGTGCTTCATCCAGCCCAGCATTTCACAGGGTGTACTCTATATAAAAGTTAAATAAGCAGATGACAATATACAATCTTGATGTACTCCTTTTCCTATTTGGAACCAGTCTGTTGTTCCATGTCCAGTTCTAACTGTTGCTTCTTGACATGCATACAGATTTCTCAGGAGGCAGGTCAGGTGGTCTGGTATTCCGATCTCTTTCAGAATTTTCCACAGTTTATTGTGATCCACACATTCAAAGTCTTTGGCATTGTCAGTAAAGCAGAAGTATATGTTTTTCTTGAACTCTCTTGCTTTTTCGGTGATTCAACAGATGTTGGCAATTTGACCTCTGGTTCCTCTGCCTTTTCTAAATCCAGCTTGAACATTTGGAAGTTCATGGTTAATGTACTGTTGAAGTCTGACTTGGAGAATTTTGAGCATTACTTTGCTAGCGTGTGAGATGAGTGCAATTGTGTGGTAGTTTGAACATTCTTTATCATTGGCTTTCTTTGCGATTGGAATGAAAACTGACCTTTTCCAGTCCTGCAGCCACTGCTGACTTTTCCAAATTTGCTGGAATATTGGGCAGCACTTTGACAGCATCATCTTTTAAGATTTGAAATAGCTTACCTGGAATTTCATCACCTCCACTAGCTTTGTTCGTTGTGATACTTCCTAAGGCTGTCTTGACTTTGCATTCCAGGATGTCAGGCTCTAGGTGAGTGGTCAGACTATCATGGTTCTCTGGGTCATGAAGATCTTTTTAGTATAGTTCTTCTGTGTATTCTTGCCACCTCTTCTTCGTATTTTCTGTTTCTGTTAGGTCCATACCATTTCTGTCCTTTATCGAGCCCATCTTTGCATGAAATGTTCCCTTGGTATCTCTAATTTTCTTGAAGAGATCCCTAATCTTTCCCATTCTATTGTTTTCCCCTATTTCTTTGCATTGATCACTGAGGAAGGCTTTCTTCTGTCCTTGCCATTCTTTGGAGCTCTTCATTCAAATAGGTATATCTTTCTTTTTCTCCTTTGCCTTTCACTTCTCTTCTTTCTCAGCTATTTGTAAGGCCTGCTCAGAGGACCGTTTTGCCTTTTTGCATTTATTTTTCTTTGGGATGATCTTGATCACTACCTCCTATACAGTGTCATTAATCTCCCTTCATAGTTCTTCAGGCACTCTGTCTATCAGATCTAATCCCTTGTATCCATTTGTAACTTCCACTGTATAATCTTAAGGGATATGATTTACATCATACCTGAATGGTCTAGTGGTTTTCCCTACTTTCTTCAATATGTCTGAATTTGGCAATAAGGAATTCATGATCTGAGCCACAGTCAGCTCCTGATCTTATTTTTGCTGACTGTATAGAGCTTCTCCATCTTTGGCTGCGAAGAATATAATCAATCTGATTTCGGTATATCCATCTGGTGATGTCCATATGTAGAGTCTTCTCTTGTGTTGTTGGAAAATGGTGTTTGCTATGACCAGTGTATTCTCTTGGCAAAACTGTTATCCTTTGACCTGCTTCATTTTGTACTCCAAGGCCAAATTTGCCTATTACTCTAGGTAGTTCTTGATTTCCTACTTTTACCCAGAGATAGAGGAAAAGAACATGCTGCAGCTTATTAATTCAGGTTATATCTCTTGACTACAGAAAAGTAAGTTCTCATCCTAGGTGTAGTCATGAGATTAAAATATATATATATATTGTTCCCTGCTTATGTTTGTGCCTAATGTCCCTTTTTAATATTAATTATATCAATAAACAGTGATCAGTTTTGGATGGAATCTCAGGAAAATAAAAAATCTTCAGAAAGTTTGTTTCCTCAAGAGCTCTATTGGAAACAAATTAGGTTGAAAAAGAAACCCATGCCCTTGAATTACAAATCACCTTCATGTCTTCCTGTCCTTCACTCTGAGAGGAGAAGGAAACCAGTAAAAGAAGGGAATCTGATGTGTGTTTTGATGACAGTCTAGCTCTCCGTGGAATTCTAGAGTTGTCACTTGTATGTTATCTTCCTTTATTAAAGCTTGCTTTACAAGGTCTTCTGGGACCAATATGGGTTGGTCTGTTTGGTAACATTCTCCAGGAAATGAAGCCAGTTCGAGAGGGCTGATGGTATAGTGGGAATAGAAGTAAGAACACTAAGTAAAGATCCTGAACTTACAAGGCGTAGGCCCTAGACTTGAAGAAAAAAATGAACTTCAGTCATTTCTAATGACTCAAGATATGACAGAAACTGGTACTCTTTATTGTACAGATTATTCATTGAAAAAAACGGGATAGAGTTCTGATTATCTTTAAAATCAGTCACTCTGAAATTATTGTATTTAATTGTTTATTAAGAGTATCAAATCTTCAGCTCTCAGCCGTCTTTATGGTCCAGCTCTCACATCCATATATGACTATCGGACTACTGGAAAAACAATAGCTTTGACTATACAGACATGAAAGCATAATTAAAGACAGGAAATTAATATAGTAGAGAAGAAGAAATTATGCATATGAGAGACATTAAGATTCTACCAGGCTCCTCTGTCCGTGGATTTTCCAGGCAAGAGTACTGGAGTTGGGTGTCATTGACTTCTCCAAAACACATCCCTGCTGCTGCTGCTGTGTTGCTTCAGTCGTGTCCGACCCTGTGCGACCCCATAGACGGCAGCCCACCAGGCTTCCCCATCCCCGGGATTCTCCAGGCAAGAACACTGGAGTGGGTTGCCATTTCCTTCTCCAATGCATGAAAGTAAAAAGTGAAAGTGATGGCGCTCAGTCGTGTCTGACTCTTCGAGACCCCATGGATTGCAGCCCACCAGGCTTCTCCGTCCATGGGAATTTCCAGGCAAGAGTACTGTAGTGGGGTGCCATTGCCTTCTAAATCTACCTAAATCTCTTTAGTAAGTCTCATTGCTTTTAAAATAGTTAAGAATCACCATATAGTCTAAGATTACCATTACTGAGCTCCTGTGCTGATGTTTCTGAAATTTTTTTTTTTTCTGAGATTATTTTATGCCACAATTTCTACACCTAAACCACATCTCCCTTTCCATTTTTAAAGCACAACAAGCACTCTCTGAGCTCTGATTTTCCAAACTACTGTCCCTCTGACTGGAAGCTACTCTTTGTATGGTTGGCCAGTTCTCCACCTGACCTCACCTTCAGTATCATCTCCTCAGAAAGGACTTCTCTGGATACCCAATCTAATATAGACTTGTGATTATTGCTTCAATTATAGCATTGAATATATTTTTCTAGAGGGTGCTTCTTACATTTTATAATACATTTATTTGTTTAATCATTCAATATACACCATTTTCAAAGATTTTCAAAGCTGTCAACAGAGGAGCCATGTCACTTTGCTTTAGCAACTGTGTGTCCATCAATTATCATGACATGTAGTAGGCAGAAAACACATACATTTCTTTGGGCAAGAATGAGTCTCCAGTAGGAAATACAGACATCCATGGCTTGAAAACTATCCAAAATGAGAATGTAGATGTGTAATCATGTTACTCACAGGTTAATTAAAATGTTTGAAGTGAATGTGATGGCTAGAGGAGAGCAAATGGAAGGAGATGTGGAATAGGATTAAATCCTGAGGCATGCAAATGTTTAATTTTTTAATTATAAAAATGATACATGTGTGTTGAAAAATTAATAAAAGTTCTAGTGTAGGCTACCCTAACTAATCCTATGGGAGCCACTGTTAACCATTTGGCAAATACCTCTGAATACATATTTGCAGAAAAAACAGACATTTAGAATCAAGAATCATTAGAATTAAGACTGCTGGGAGAAATATCAACAACCTCAGATATGCAGATGATACCACTCTAGTGGCAGAAAGTGAAGAGGACCTAAAGAGTCTCTTGATGAGAGTGAAAGAGGAGAGTTAAAAAGCTGGCTTAAAACTCCATGGCATCCGGTCCCATCACTTCATGGCAAATAGAAGGCGAAAAAGTGGAAGCAATGGCAGATTTTATTTTCTTGGGCTCCACAATCACTTTGATGGTGACTACATCCATAAAATTAAAAAGCAAAACAAAACGCTTGTTCCTTTAAAGGAAAGCTATGACAAGCATAGAGAGCATAATAAAAACCAGAGATACCACTTTGTCGACAAAGGTCCTGTAGTCAAAGCTGTGGTTTTTCCATAAAGTAGACTGAGCACTGAAGAATCGATGCTTTCAAATTGGTGTGCTGGAGATTTATGTTCATTCTAGAGAGATTTCATGATATTAAATATTCTATCTCTTTGCACTGTTCACTTAAGAAAGTTTTCTTATCTTTCCTTGCTACTCTTTGGAAATCTGCATTCAGATGGGTATATCTTTCCTTTTCTCCTTTGCCTTTTGCTTCTCTTCTTTTGTCAGTTATTTGTAAGCCCTTCTCAAACACCTATTTTGTCTCTTTCCTTTTCTTTTTGTCTTCTTCCATGCTGAACGAATTTTCATGGTAGGAGAGTGGGGTGTGTGTGTGCGTGTGTGTGCGTGCATGTGTAAGCGAACTGGAAAGGAAACATGCAAGAAACAGAAAAATAGAACTAGTGGCTCTTCCCTTGTCAGACGAAAATGACTCTCCATTGTCCCTAAATCAATCCCATGGAAGTCACAGCCATTAATAATATTCCAAGGGTGCTGGATGTTGGAAACTGGTAGTATTTAATTACTCTAAGAATGTGCTTTGAGGCTCTTGGATCACTTGAGGTAGAAAAGACACCAAAATGCTATCTCTTTTAGAAGAGACATGATATATATTTTGAAGCTCTGATGTATGAAAATAGTCTTTAAAATTATTTTGTCATTGTAGAGTCAACATATGTATTTCTAAAAATGAAAACCTAGATAATGGGACTTGCAAGTAAGAAATTTCAAGAAATTTACAAATGGGTTATAAGATAAAAATGTAGTCACTGAAATGCATACTGTATCCATCACAACTCAGATCCCTTTTAAACTACATAATTGCAACTACTCTTCTAGTGCCATCTGCCATAAAGACAGTATTTACTGAAAAAGAACCAGATGTGGTAAGCAAATTAACACATGTGCCATTGTCAAATGCTGCTGTTCTAAAGCATACAAGTGACATGGCAATTAATGCCTGTCAACAGCTGGTTTTAAAGTATTGAAAGTGATTACTCTGTCCCATAAATGGACAAATCTACAGATGTTTCAGGTTGTGCTCAGTTGTTGGCATTTGTAAGATATATTTTGGAAAACACTATGAATGAAAACATGCTGTTTTATAAAACTTTTCTAGTTGGCATAACAGAAAAAGTAAACTCTGTGAGATATTTCACATGACAGCACAGATTTTAGGGTAAGTCAGATAAATATATAGTTATTAATATAGATTTGTGCAAATCAAAAATTGGAGAGCAGGAGACCCTCTTGTTTCTTAATGTTTCTGGATATATTGTGCTGTCCATGAAAGTTATCTCAATGAACATGTCTTCGAAGATATGTGAAAAAATGGCATCATTTATTGGAACTCTTCTTTCTTCAGATCTTCAATGATAGTGGTGGAAGACTTTTAAAAGAGCTAATTAAAATGTGCTCAAGTGTTACCTTTCTTTCTTGATCAAATATTAAACTTGTCAGACTAATTAATAATCCATTAAAGTTTACAAGGTCAGCTTCCTTGGAATATCTTTTTTCTCATCTTTTGGCTGATATAAATATTTTGAGACAAAGAGAAATGCATCCTTATTATTCCTGACAAAATTGAAGCTGCCATAGAATTTAGTCAGTGAAATTAGATGACAATATTAGGCTTACTTTTGCTAACAAATATAGCGATTTACAAACCAAACTTGAATATTGTATGATAAATTATATGACTTTCTCAAAATAATGATATTTTTGTTCCATAATTATTTTATAGATATGAACATTATTTTTGAAAATTTATCTTTAAATGTGAATTTTTATTGTTTCCCAGAATAGAATATAAGCAGTACTATTATCCAGTGTCACAGCGATCTATTTGATTATTGACTCTATTCCAAATGTATCAGAAAATATATTCAGATTACATATAGTGCTGATGTGAGAAAAAATAATTTCAATCAACTGTTTCACATTTCAGGGAATTATTATAATTGTGGTAGTTTAGTAGATACATTAATACCCTGATTATGAATTAAAGAAAGCAGTTCCCAGCATTAAAATCAAAGAGAAATATGTGATGTTTTTCAATTCACTAAAAACAACCAGAGCTCATAAGAATCAAATGTTACTTTCAAACAAAGACTCTGAAATAATACAGGTGAAGCATGAAGAAGCAAATTGAGTACAACTTAAAAAAGGGTTCTATTTTTCTGCTCTTCTCTCCCATTGACAGCACCTGCGCATTTCTCTCCATTCTGCAACTTCAACTGCTTTCTCTTAGAATTCTAGTTAAAAATAAATCATAATAGATCCTTTTTGTCTTTCATGTGACTGAAATAAATAGACTTCAATTGGTTGGAAGAGAATGCAAACAAAATTTGATTAGTGGCCAAACATAATGAATTCTTTGTATTAGTATAAAGGAAAAAACTAAATTTTCTATTGGTATATAGAATGCTCTTATAGGCATAATAGATAACAGACACTAAGTTTACTCTTCTACATTAAACAATGAAAGAAGAGAAGATAGTAAATAATGTATATTGTACCACAGCCTTAGCAGGATGATAATCTTTGAGAGAAGAAAAACAAAGGGATGCAAGCACTTTGATGGTTCCTGGATACTTCATAGAAAATGTTTCCAGAAATGTGACTTGAGAGACTCACTTCGGTTTATGTGGTGGCCAAGATGGGTAGAATTTGCAAGGTATACTGTATAGAAGAGTGAGCTGAAGGGTGGGGGTAACAAGGAGAGAGAAAGAAAGAGCTAGATTGAGATCCAGAGATATGCAGAGGTTTCCTCTCGGGGAACCTGAGTTGATGAGCAAATGCACACGCTTTACCTGAGTATGAAAGAACCACTGAAAAGGAACTTAGAGAATAGTGATTAAAGTTCACATAAAGAATGAAATAGTTTGTTCTCACTTGTTGTTTACTCTCTAAGTTGTATGCGACTATTTGCAATCCCATGGACTGCAGCATGCCAGGCTTTCCTGTCATTCACTATATCCTGGAGTTTGTTCAAACTCATGTCCATTGAGTCAATGATGCCGTCCAACCATCTCATCCTCTGTCTCCCCGTTCTCCCCCTGGCCTCAATCTTTCCCAGCATCAGGGTCTTATCCAATGAGTCAGCTCTTTGCATCAGGTAGCCAACGTATTGGTGATCCAGCTTCAGCATCAGACTTTCCAATGAGCCTGATTCCTTCCAGTTGTTCTCAGTAGACAAGGTTAAAGGGCATTCAAATGCATGTGATACTGAGTAGAGTCTCATAAAGAATTATCTCAATAATGAGGTCTCGTCAAAACCATGGTATTGTGGATCCACCTAGCATAGCAAACCTCAAAAGAATCCAGTTGTTTCCAACTAATTAGGTGTGTGAAGAATAATATTTTTAAATATTTAAAGACATACAAAAACCTTAGCACTCAATCAAAACATTCACAATGCCTGGCTTCTAAAAAAATCACCATGGATGCAAAGAGGTCAGGCACATAAAGCACATAATTAGGAAAAAAATTAACCAATGTAAACAGAAAAACAACAATGAATAATATATGAATAATAGACATAATTATATGAATAATAGATAAGGAAATTAGAACTTCAATTTAAATATATTCTATATGTGTAAGAAGATAAAAGGAAGTATGAATATGAAAAGAAGAGGTATGTATAATATAAAAAATAGTCAAAATTAAATTCTAGATGTTAAAATAAATCTCAAATGAGAAAAATACATTGCATAAGATTAAAAGTATATTACATGCCCCAAAGAAAATATTAGTGAAATTGAAGACATATCAAATGAAACTGTGTCAGATGAAACACAGGCATAAAATATAATTTGTAGAGGTTTCATACTAATGTAAGATATCAGTAATAGGGAAAATTGAATGTGGGGTATGATCTTTATAACATTTCTATGAATTTAAAACTATTCTCAACTATGAAGTTTGTTTAAAAAAAATGGAAAATCAGTGAGCTGAGCAACAACATCAAGCAGTCTGTAATTATGTAATTGGACTTTAGAGAAGGAGAGAGATGGCAGAGAAGGGAAAAAAATATTTGAAGAATAATCAAAATCTTTCCAGATATGATGAAGCCATACACCTACAATTTAAAGAAGTTCCTGAAAGCTCAAGTGAAGAAACACAAAGAAAATCCCTTCAAAGGCATCATAATCAAATTTCTTAGACTATGGTCCATGTGATAAAAAAATGTCTATTATATTCTGTACATCCATTCATTAACTGATTTCCTCTCCAGACTCATATTTTGCCATAGCACCTCTTGCTGCTGTCTAGCTATTCTGCACATACTACTACTACCACTAAGTCACTTCAGTCGTGTCCGACTCTGTGTGACCCCATAGACAGCAGCCCACCAGGCTCCCCCGTCCCTGGGATTCTCCAGACAAGAACACTGGAGTGGGTTGCCATTTCCTTCTCCAATGCATGAAAGTGAAAAGTGAACGTGAAGTCGCTCAGTCGTGTCCAACCCTCAACGACCCCATGGACTGCAGCCTTCCAGGCTCCTCCGTCCATGGGATTTTCCAGGCAAGAGTACTGGAGTGGGGTGCCATTGAATTTTCCAAAAAATTCTTATGAATCACAGCCTAATTCTTCATTAAATGGCTTTCCTGCTTTTATACAGCCCAGAACCATTTCCTTGTTTATAAACATTCTGTTCAAATGTGACACTTGAAAGTCTTCCTAAGCAGAAGAAACTATACACCAACACATACTTGCATGCACATACGTTACAGCAGCCTTGAGAATGAGGGTAACATAGTGGACATTGATATTATGTTTTTGATAATATGATATTATGATTTACATCATATATCAATGATATATGATATCATTGATATTATGGTTTTGACAAACTTGACTTCATGTAACTATAACAATAGTAATAAACACTATATTACATTTTATATTTTTGAGTTAACATTACTTTATAATGTTATATGTTTCATGTTCAGTTCAATTCAGTTGTGTCCAACTTTATGCAACCCCATGAACCATAGTATGTCAGACCTCCCTGTCTATCACTAACTCCTGGAGTTTACCCAAACTCATGTCCATTGAGTTAGTAATGCCATCTAACCATTTCATCCTCTGTCTAACCATGGTAATGCGATCTAACAATTTCATCCCTTCTCCTCCTGTCCTCAATATTTCTCAGCATCAGGGTCTTTTCCAATGAGTCAGCTCTCCACAATCAAGTGGGCAAAGTATTGGAGTTTCAGCTTCAACATTAGTCCCTCCAATGAGTACTCAGGACTGATCTCCTTTAGGATGGACTGGTTGGATCTCCTTGCAGTCCAAGGGACTCTCAAGAGTCTTCTCCAACACCACAGTTCAAAAGCATCGATTCTTCAGTGCTCAGCTTTTTTATAGTCCAACTCTCACATCCATACGTGACCACAGGAAAAACCACAGCCTTGACTAAACAGACCTTTGTCAGCAAAGTAATGTCTCTGCTTTTGAATATGCTATCTAGGTTGGTCATAACTTTCCTTCCAAGGAGCAAGTGTCTTTTAATTTCATGGCTGCAATCACCATCTGCAGTGATTTTGGAGCCCAGAAAAATAAAGTCAGCCACTGTTTCCACTGTTTCCCCATCTATTTGTCATGAAGTGATGGGACCGGATGCCATGTTCTTAGTTCTATGAATGTTGAGCTTTAAGCCAAGTTTTTCACTCTCCTCTTTCATTTTCATGTGCACAACTTTATATTTCAACTTCTGTACATCCATCAAAAATTTATTTCCCACCTGGCACCATACAATTCATTCCCTTTACCCATTTTACCTTCCCTATGCCCCTCCTCTGTAGTAACCACTACTCTGTTATCTGTACCTATGTGTTAATTTTTCTATGGCTTGGTTTATTTTGGTTTGTTTGTTAATTTTTTATATTCCACATATGAGTAAAGTCATACAGTGCTTGTCTTTCTCCATCTGACTTATTTCACTTAGCCCTCAAGGTTCATCCATGCTGTCCCAAATGACAAGGTTTCATTTTTATGCCTGATAGTATTCCATGTCAGTCAGTTCAGTTCAGTTCAGTCGCTCAGTCGTGTCCAACTCTTTGCGACCCCATGAATCGCAGCACGCCAGGCCTCCCTGTCCATCACCAACTCCCAGAGTTCACTCAGACTCACGTCCATAGAGTCAGTGATGCCATCCAGCCATCTCATCCTCTGTCGTCCCCCCTCCTCATGCCCCCCACCCCTCCCAGCATCAGAGTCTTTTCCAATGAGTCAACTCTTCGCATGAGGTGGCCAAAGTACTGGAGTTTCAGCTTTAGCATCATTCCTTCCAAAGAACACCCAGGGCCGATCTCCTTCAGAATGCACTGTGTGTGTGTTTAAATACCACAACTTCTTTAGTTATTTGTTTGTTGCTGGGCACTTAGGTTGTTTTCATGTTTTGGCTCTTGTAGATAATCCTGTGATAAATGTGGGGATGCATAGATCTATCTTTTCAGATTAAAAACTTGCATATTTTAAAATAAATATTATTCATCTGGCCAGGACTAGGACTGGGGTGAGACAAACTATTTGCCTTAGCACAAAATTTAAGGAGGAATCCAACATCTCAGTAATAAGACAAATGTGTTTTATTGCATAGTTAAAAAATAAAAACTAATGCAAAAATCAACAATGTTGCATTTCAAAAATTGAAATAAAAACAGAAAATATATTATTGATTTTAGTTTTCTTTTTCCTCCAGCCCCAATTTGTTTCAGAATGATGTTTTTACTTGTTCTGGTTAAGAGTTATAGTTAAAATTTAACAACAGAATCTTAAATCTGTTAAATCTTAAATCTGGTTAAATTTAACAACAAAAATATTATATCAATAGAAACCAGTTGAAAGTCAATTTTAAATGTATACTTGTTATTTCAGGTGGGGGAAATTGCCACATCCTTGACAGACCCTCCTTGTAGCATCAAGATAGAAAGAAATTCCATATCAGAATCGATATTCACAGAAAGATCATAATTGTATATTCTATGCAAAGATCAAAGGATATTTCTTTAAGGAAATCAATTATCTGTGGCTCTTAATTTTCTAATCATATAAACAGTTAAAAACAGTACTCTGTAAAAACAACAACGACAGCAGTGAAAACCACACCCACAAAAACTACTCTGCATTTACTAAAGAAGTTTACTGCAAAATAGAGAAAAATATTTGTTGCCTGACTTTTATTAACATCAAAATGAATGTTCTTAATTTCAAATTTAAGCTGGATTTGCCAGAAAAAAATGTTTTGGCCAATCGAATCAGAATTGAATTGATTTTGATCAAACACACCAGGAATTTTGTAGTAAACTCAAATAACACAGGTTAAACCCAGTTTGATCATATTACTGCCTAATGCTGATTTTTCTATGCCACCTTATAGTCTACAAAATGTTTTCACAACCACCACCTTTGAGTCTTTTAACTCAGTTACAAGAACTGATGTAAAGAATGCAAGCATCGATGCTCCATGAATAAAACAGAGACCTAAAGTAGAGTTGTTCAGTTTCACAGTGAGTAAAAATTGGAGGAAGTTCTTGAAGTTACCTAGCCACAAATTCAATAATTTTCCTATTTATTTTATTAGCTTTCTTTCCATTACACTATCATACGCAGAGTGGGAGGAACATCCAATTACACTTTAATTTTCTAAATTCAGTTCAGTTCAGTTCAGTCTCTCAGTTGTGTCCCTATGAACTGCAGCATGCCAGGCAACCCTGTCCATCACCAACTCCTGGAGTCTACCCAAACTCATGTCCATTGAGTCAGTGATGCCATCCAACCATCTCATCTTCTGTCATCCCCTTCTACTCCTGCCATCAATCTTTCCCAGCATCAGGGTCTTCTCAAATGAGTCAACTCTTTGCATCAGGTGGCCAAAATATTGGAGTTTCAGCTTCAACATCAGTTCTTCCAATGAGCACCCAGGACTGATCTCCTTTAGGATGGACTGGTTGGATCTCCTTGCAGTCTAAGGGACTCTGAAGAGTCTTCTCCAACACCACAGTTCAAAAGCATCAATTTTTCTGTGCTCACCTTTCTTTATAGTTCAACTCCCATATCTATACATGATTACTGGAAAAACCATAGCCTTGACTAAATGGACCTTTGTTCACAAAGTAATGTCTCTGCTTTAAAATATGCTGTCTAGGTTGATCATAACTTTCCTTCCAAGGAATAAGCATCTTTTAATTTCATGGCTGCAATCACCATCTGCAGTGATTTTAGAGCGCCCCCCCCAACCCCTTCCAAATAAAGTCAGCCACTGTTTCTCCATTTCTCATGAAGTGATGGGGCCAGATGCCATGATCTTCATTTTCTGAATGTTGACCTTTAAGTCAACTTTTTCACTCTCCTCTTTCATTTTCATCAGGAGGCTCTTTAGTTCTTCTTTGCTTTCTGCCATAAGAGTGGTATCATCTGCATATCTGAGGTTACTGATATTTCTACCGGTAATCTTGATTCCAGCTTGTGCTTCCTCCATCCCAGAGTTTCTCATGATGTACTCTGCATAGAAGTTAAATAAGCAGGGTGACAATATACGGCCTTGACATACTCCTTTTCCTATTTGTAACCAGTCTATTGTTTTATGTCCAGTTCTAACTGTTGCTGCCTGACCGGCATATACGTTTCTCAAGAGGCAGGTCGGGTGTTATGGTATTCCCATCTCTTTCAGAATTTTCCAAGTATGTGCTGGTAAAGACTTGCATTTATTTTTTTAGCTTTTATTCTTTAGTTTATTATTTTAAACAATCTCAAAGTTATAGAAAAATTGCAAGTATAGCACAGGTAAATTGTTTTCTACTTATCAATTGAAAGAGTGTTTTTACATGAGGCCCCATTGTACTATACAATCATTGAAACTGACAAATTAACATTGACATATTACTAGCATTTACTCCACAAAGTTAAATTCGAACTTCCATCTGAGTATTACCAACTGTTTCAGAAATGTTCTTAATGGCAAAAAATTCCGTTTGGAATCCTTTGTGCGTTGGATCTTTTAGTCCCCTTCATTAGGAAACCATTTTGAGTCCACCCTTGGCTTTTGTAACATTGAATCTTCAAAGACATAGGGCAGATTATTCATAGAATGTCCCTCAATTTGAGTTTCTCTGATGTTTACTCAGGCTCAGGTTGTACATTTTAGGAATATCACAAAAGTAATATTGTGTTCTTAATGCCTCTTATTAGATTGCCCAATATTTTAATTTGTCCTGTGTAAACTTTGGTCACTTAATGTGATGTCTACCACCATGCTTCTCCAGCATCCAGATATTCAATTGATTCATTTATTTTTATATATCACTGTGAACCATGGCTTTCTGTTTTGCTGTCTTCCATTAGCATAATTATTTATTTTGACGCTCAGTAATCTCAGATTTGGCTAGTAGAAACCCTCTAAGTGTTCTTTTGGCATGCCCTTTCATCATTTGAGCCTTTTACTGTTTTCCAGTATAAGATGATGTTTCAAACTCATACCTTTTCCTGCCTCACCTCTAGATCAGACCTTTCTCCAAGGAGTCCTAGCTCATCTAGGAGAGACTAGAATTAAGAAACCAAGATCCAAGTTTAAGTTGTGCTTATTATTATTGGGATGTCCCTGCTTCCAGGCTATCTCAATAGTAAAAGTTAGAAAACACACACATAAACACATATTTGCACCACTATTTATTTTTGTATTTTTTATATTGAAAACTATGAGTTCATACAAACATCTTTAATTTCAATATGCCATAGAGTTCACATTAATCTCTTCCCTTTCTATATTTGTAATTTTCTTTTCTAATGGTCAGAAATCCAGTTCCCCTTATCCCTACCTAACTTATTTATGTGATCAATCACCCTCAGTGTAACTGTACTCCCAGTACTGCTACCATCCTCTTCATGCACAAATGACTTTATTGCCCCATTTGGAATCCTGCTGCTGCTAAGTCACTTCAGTCGTGTCTGACTCTGTGTGACCCCAGAGACGGCAGCCCCCCAGGCTCCCCCGTCCCTGGGACTCTCCAAGCAAGAACACTGGAGTGGGTTGCCATTTCCTTCTTCAATGCATGAAACTGAAAAGTGAAAGTGAAGTCACTCAGTCATGTCCAACTCTTCGCAACCCCATGGACTGCAGCCCACCAGGCTCCTCCGCCCATGGGATTTTCCAGGCAAGAGTACTGGAGTGGGGTGCCATCGTCTTCTCTGATTTGGACTCCAGTACGGCTTTATTGCTCCTCATTATATGTGAATGTCCTCTTCTTTACACCTTTGTTCCAGCTCCCTGAGTAGGATTGCCCACAATGTGGAAATTCTCACTTCAGCCTCCTCAGCCCACCTAGAGCCCATTACTTCCTGGTGAAATGGTCTTCCCATTGGTGGTACCCTCACCTGGCTAGATAATAACAGCCTTGCTAAACAGTCATCTCATACAGATGCTCTCTTCAACCTACTTGGCTCATGCAGCCAGTGAAGAGATAACCCTCTGGACACATCTTCCTCCACTGTTCATGATCTCATTGTCTATGCCATATTCTTCCTCCACATATACACTGGAATGCACCCCACCCAGACCACTCAAACACTGACACTGCTTTGGGCTAGCTTCTTCCTTACCTTCCTTGGGTTCTGACACTCCATGCCACACCACCTTGCATCCCATTGCCTTATGTGTTTCTTCCTTATTTTGCTGAGCCCTGAAGACCTGTGGATACCTTCCACATCCCTCCTAGAGTTCAAAACCCCACACAGTCCACTCTCTATGCACAACATGAATTTCCTTCTCACTCCTTATATAATAAATCATATAACTAGCTGCAGTCCCATGTGGATACCCTCTTTACCATGGTTTGGTTCCAACAGTCCACATCATACTGCTCCCTTGGTGGAAATCCCTCTGAGGGGTTTGTTCTGATCTCTTTCACTGGACTGTCTTCCTTTGGAATGTCCTTTTACCCACAGTGATTCCAACATCCCATTCCGAGGATGGATACCTCTGGCATGGACACCTATTGTCCTCAGTCCCACTTCATACTGATGGACTAAATTTTTTCATGAAGAGAACAGGAAATAGAAGGCCAAGAAAAGTAAAGTGTGTTCTAAGAGCTTCAGTTGTGTCCAACTCTTTGCAACCCCATGGACTGTAACCTGCCAGGCTTCTCTGTCCATGGGATTCTCCAGGCAAGAATATTGGAGTGGGTTGTCATGCCTTCCTCCAAAAGATCATCCTGGCCCAGGGATCAAATTCATCTCTCTTACATCTTCTGCATTGGTAGGTGTTTTCTTTACCACTAGCACCAACTGGGAAGGCACTTTCCCTCATCATTGCCTAATTATTTCTCAGTAGTTGTTTTTATTCACAAAGCTGGTCTGCATTTTCTTTCATTCTAATCAGACATGACAGTCTCAGATTGTTTACATGATAGTCACACTCAGTAAATTATGCAAATAAACTAAGTACAGAAACTGTATTCTATAATACATCAACAATATATGCACATGTAGGGAAATGTATCTTAAAAAACACCTTTGAAAGAATACTTTTTATAACACCAAATTATTGGAAAACATTTTCTCTGATGTTAACTCATTTGATAGAATAATTTCTCATTAACAGTAATTAATTAGAAAGTAATCAATTAGAACAGCTTTGTGTTAATTGGACAAGATTATCTTTATACGTGATCAGAACCAATTGGCTTTTAGCTTTTTCTAAAATGTGAAAAACAATAAAAAGAAAGATTTTTAGTTGTAGCATAAGTAGGGAATTATTTCGACAGCACACCTTATAGGGAAAAAGTATGTTTGAAATATGCTGGGCTGGCCTAGTTGTTCTTTCTCAGTGCTTTATATCACTTTTATTTTTAGACTTTTTCCTCACTGGATATGCTCTTGGCTTTTGGAATTTTTTATGTTGTGTATATAAGTGCACACATGTATTTTTACTTTAAGGAAAGTGAAAATATGTGAGACACAGATTTATGAGTGAAAACCTAAAATCTCACAGGTTGCAAAATCTAACGTGTCTGTATGGTTTGTAGGACAGAATCACTGGGGATCATTTTTAGGATGATTCATGGCAACTAAGTAGATCTCCTATTACTAAGGCACCAGAACTAACACACCTGACCTGCTTTATAATCAAGTTGCTCACAGTCCTCCAGACAGTGTGCTAGGAAGGGAAAGAGGGTCTAACCGGTGGTGGGTATGAAGACAATTTCAGTATCTCTGCTACACAGATGCTGTTCTTTCTCCCACACCAGCACCTTTGGATCAGGACAAAGAAATCTGGAAGACAGGAGGCCTTTACTCTATAGCAGTTGAAATGCTGTACAGCTAAGGCTTCTAAATGAGATAAAGGGCACAAAGCACTACTCTTTTTAAGACCAAACGCAGAAGGTTACTTTGGCAGTGATGATCTCAAGGAGAATGCTAAGTATTCACATCTACAGTGGCAGAAAGAGTGCCTAGATGTTGGACCAGAGCCGCACCTGTCATGCCAGTGGATGCGGTAGAAAAGACTTGCAGCAGAGGTGGCACCTAAACAACTAAAAGTGGTATACACCCAGTCTTGATGTGTGGACCTAAGCAGGAGTCCCCGGAGCCCTTCATTTCCAGCTGTGAAATACTTAGAAAAAGCTGGATGTGAAGTTTTCAGTTAGTGCCATGTCAGAGAGTTTACACCTTATTAATGCTCTTAGGATTATTGTACACTTGCCACTTGTACCCAATTTTATCTGACCTAATTTGTACTGGCCTAAGAAATACAATTGATGTATGAACATTTAGATTTACTCAAAACATCAAATTATTAATTTTTAAGTTTATTTTTAAAGTGCTATATATATGGTTTTCATATGTGATGGACTTCCTTTTGACATTTCAGAGGAATCAGCTTACTCTGATCCTATCTTTAACATTAGTTGTCTCCCACTATCTCTTCTTCCTTTGACAGCAATCTTGCCAGACTTGTCTAGATCTCAGCCAGTCCTCTTGACTTTGATCTACTTTAAGATCTGTCAGCTCTAGTACATGTCCAGCCCTTTTGGCCCATGCCTGGTGAGTTTTCTTTACTATGCTTCCCTTAAGGGACAAAGGATTAGAAACTTCTGGTTTTATTTCTCACTGTCAAATAAGCCTGAGTAGGCATTTTCCGATCTCCCCAAAAGTGTGACCCACACAGAGGAGGCAGTATAATAAAGAACTGTGAATAAGATGAGTCTGCAATGAGGGGTCGTGGGAATGCCATAAATGTTACTGGAGAAGAGCGCTTTCCTTTCCAAAGCCAAGAGAAAAGCTTTTTAAGAATGGGCTCCCATAGGAAAGGGAGAGAGAATTTTGTTCTCCAGCGGCTGTCTTCTTAGGCCCTGCACTTGTCCTTTCTGCTCCTGTACTATGCAGGCAGAAGAGACTTCGAGAGAGATGGCAGAGCTAAGAAAGAGGGAGCTGAGTAGACCCTCTCTCCCTCACTGTTTGAAATGTCTGCTGAAGAGAAAGAAGGGAATCCATTAGGAAAAGGCTTGGGGATAGACTGATGCTGATGGTGGGGGGTGGTGGATAGCCTCAGAACAGGGCTAAACAGATCCTTGTCTCTGACTTTAAGAAACTGGGCCATTGAACACCACTTTGGAAGAGATTTCTAATACCCAGTAAGTGTGGTTCCTAAGAAAGTCAGCATTTAGGTAATTATGACATAGAAAGTAAGAGTAGCCAGTTTCAGTTATTCAGGGAAATAGCAAAAATCAACTCAACCAGATTGCCATTACTCCCAGTTAAGTCAAGGAAGACTCATGTTCCCTCTTTACTCCACCTTCCAACTAGAATAACTAGCACAAGAAAAGGAAGGGCGTGTGTAAATAGTGATATCGTCAGATCTTCCGTCTCTCTGCTCCTCCTTCAAAACACTAAAGCTGCAAGAGATTTTACCTGGCAAGGTGGGAGAGAGGAAAGAAGTTTGAAGCTAGCTTAATGTGAATTTTTTTCAAAATAATGGAACAGCATATTAAATATGGAAATAAAACTCTTCCAGTTACTGAGAAATGGCTATAAATTTACTGACAATTTCAAAATATTGAGACACTGCATAGCAATGTTTGCATAAATGAAATTGTTACATGTTGATATTATCGGAAGTTGATATTTCTTCATAAACTCTCTGTATTAATTAAATGACACTGGGCATTCACTTAGACTTTTTGAATTCCAGAGTTGAGAGCATGGTTTTAAATTTAGACAGCCAAAGTTATAAGCAATGGAAATCCATTAAGGATAGCAACGAGCTGACAGGGTGGAAATTTTTTTTTTTCTTCTGCTTTCAATCAATAGAGAAGAAAAAGGGCTCTACTGCATGGATTTGAAGGTCAATGTTGTATGATAAAAAGCCTTAGCTGAACTTAGGACAGAAAGAGAACATTGAAGGAAGACCTGTCTGAGGCAATAGGTGGTAGGAAATGACATTAAATGGACAGAACTGTATAAGATAGGTCACAAACAAGGAAAGGATGGGTATGACAAGCCTAAAGCCAAATGCCAAAGCAGAACATGTTTTAGAATTAAGAAAATTAGAGACACAAGGCTTTCGAGAACCATGAGACAATTACTTTGAAGTATTGCTGAGGCATGTGTTAAGTTCAGTGAACAAATATCAATGAGTGTCAAACTCACTAATTAATGCAACAACTGAACTGATCATGATGCAATAAAATCCTAGCCTTGTGTTGTTTCTAACCTAGAGAAAGATTCTAATGTTTCCTCTCTCCAAATTCCTGCCAATAAAACTCTTTTATCAGCTTGTATGTTACTAAAGTATTTCTGAGTCTTTCAGTGTAGTTTATTTTAAAACAATTTCATTCCAAACTGCTGTTTCATCTCTTTAACAGTTAAATATTATCAAAATCCTTATTACTGCAGCAATGGTTTTTACGAGCAGCCAGTCTAGACAGAGTCATGGCTAAGACTTAGAAAACTATAGCTGGATTGGAGTCTACCTGATTTTGTCTGTTGTGGATCATAGAAAACTAACTGCCACAATTTGGCAGAGTTTGTCTAGCCTAAGTTGAGAAATATAAGCATCCCACAGGCATTCGTTAACTTGATTATTCAGTATGGGGTATAAATTGATAATCACATATGCCCAGAGAGCATGGCAACTATATCCCTTTGGTACACCCTTCAGTGAGATTGTGATTTCTGTTCCACAAAGTATGTGATGAGAGCTCTAATTGGGGAGGAAATATAAGGGTTTGTTTCTGTAAAGCTTTGGTTAGGCTGCCTTTTCTCTCTGAAAATGCCCATTGTATTATTTCTCATATTTTTTATAGAATTTTATTTGTTAATTGATTTTGATTGGTGACTGTGCTGGGTCTTCGTTGCTGCATGGGCTTTTCTCTAGTTGTGATGAGCTGGGGCTACTCTTCCTTGCAGTGTGTGGGCTTCTCACTGCCATGGCTTCCCTTTTTGTGGAGCATGTGAACTCAGTAGTGGTGGTTCCCAGGCTCTAGAGCACACCTCGGTAGTTGTGGTACATGGGCTTAGTTGCTCCTTGGCATATGGTATCTTCCCAACCCAGTGATCAAACCAGTGTCTTCTGCATTGACAGTGGATTCTTTACTACTGAGCCCAAGGAAGTCCCCATTTCTCTTTTGATTCCCATTCTGTTCTATGCTGGCATGTAGGAGCCTTACTTGAAGGCTACTTGAAGAAAACTTTGGATTCTTATATTTACATTTGTTCAAACTAATATCATTTTAAGTATAGAAGTTTTGCATTTTATGACAAACTTCAAAATCTTAGCTGATTACATTACTTTTACTGGGAACAGCTGTGGGTACTGTCCTCTCTCTTTAATTTAGATATACATGCTCTCTGTACTCTGTTTGCTACATACTTTCACCCTGCCACAATCATCATAAGCCCTCTTTGACAGAGTCATTTGCAACCTAAAGTTATGTGCTGAAAACAGATTCTCCAAAGAATATGTGCATTACTTTCTTTACATAGGTGCTCAGATCACATTTTCAGAATGGAGACATTCATTCCTCCAGTAGTCATGAATAGTGGCTGCAGGTTGTTCATTATTAGTTCACTTTGGAAATTACCTTCAGCCTAAGGAAGCTGCCCTTCCCTAGGTCATACATGTTACTGAAGTCAGTTTGCATTGGTGCATGCAGTCTGGAAGCCCTGAAACCATTACTTTGCTGCTGCTGCTAAGTCCCTTCAGTCATGTCCGACTCTGTGCGACCCCATAGACGGCAGCCCACCAGGCTTCCCCATCCCTGGGATTCTCTAGGCAAGAACACTGGATTGGGTTGCCATTTCCTCCTCCAGTGCATGAAAGTGAAAAGTGAAAGTGAAGTCGCTCAGTCGTGTCCAACTCTAGCGACCCCATGGACTGCAGCCTACCAGGCTCCTCATTCCATGGGATTTTCCAGGCAAGAGTACTGGAGCG
The DNA here is from genome assembly GCF_000754665.1 of Bison bison bison. Taxonomy (NCBI): domain Eukaryota; kingdom Metazoa; phylum Chordata; class Mammalia; order Artiodactyla; family Bovidae; genus Bison; species Bison bison. The sequence goes on along the minus strand of NW_011494902.1, from coordinate 11,736,538 downwards.
GGGTGCCATTGCCTTCTCCAGAAACCATTACTTTAAGCTGGGGTAATTCTAACCCAATCCATAGATGAGTGTGGGATTGGCTGAGACCTATTTACATCTGCACACATTCAGCTTATCCTTCTCTCCAGTCATGCTCCCCTCACCTCCTTTCAGGAGGTGTCCCAATATATCCTCCCTAGTATGGCTCTTGCATGCAAATTCCTATCTTAGATATTTCTAAGGACTCTGATCTAAGTCAGTGGGTGCCAAGAGTGACTGTAAAGAGTGAACCTGTAAAACGAGTTCCAGTGGATTACTTGCTGGTTGGCTGGGATTGTGACTCCTATTACTGATAGTAAGTGACACACGAATAAGCCCTGGTATGCTACAACAATGCAATTGTTAAATTTTTTCCCAGTTATAAACAAGTGGAAAGTACACATTCTTTCCATGGGACCATATAATGTCTCAGGCATTTAAAAAGTAAACAAGAAGTAGATAATGTATGGGATTAGATGACTCTTGCTGGGTTGAATCAATGTTTCGGAAAAAGGCAAAAGTAGATGTGCTTGATCTTTGTTTTAAGGCTATGTATGAAAGTCATAGGGCTTTTCAGGTAGCTCAGTGGTAAAGAATCTGCCTGCCAATACACGAGTTGCAAGAGACACGGGTTCAATCTCTGGGTTGGGAAGATCCCCTGGAGAAGGAAATGGCAACCCACTCTAGTCTTCTTGCCTGGTAAATCCCATGGACAAAGAAGGGTGGCAGGCTGCAGTCTATGGGGTCCATGGGACATGACTTAGCAACTAAACCACCAATCACCACATGAAAGTCATGATCTCTCCTTGCAAATATATTAAAAAACTAATTTTCTAATACTAGAGAGCAGAGAAAAGGTGAAGAACAGGCCCAGAATTTGAATTAGAAAGTTAGAGGAACTCCACCAAGTCATCTATGATATGATCTGGGCTTTGATAGGGAAAGAATAGAACTCCATGATTAAAGATGTTGATATCTGAGTCAATGGTTTCTAGAACTTTGACACCAGAGATCATTTAAACTCTTTGGGTATTCAGAAGTGTTCCACTCTCTGTTCAAAGACAAGCATTTTATCCATGCGTAATGATGATGCAGTTACCTCTGCTTGCAATACAACATGTGTCTTTCTCAGGCATTACTCTCCTTTCTGCTCCTTGCCAGAAGACTCTTAACTAGGGTCAAATTACAGTATAAGTTGGCTAAGGAAGTTTCTGCTACAGGGGAAAAATGAATAGCACGAAAGAAACTTCAGGACCTAGCCAAGATTACAGTCAGGAACTTGGAAAGCACATGTGAAATTGAATGTGAGACTACTGGATCCAGAAGGGCAAAATAGAGTTATTTAAGAGAGAGTTTCTTCATATAGGAACACTTCCCTTTAACATAGAATTTAACACTTTGGGAAGGACACTCAGAGATGGTCCTAAAATAGTATATGCTGGCTTGTGAAATGCTAGGAAAAGTGTTTTCCTTCACTAAATAAAGAGAAATGCAGAGATTCCCTGGCAAACATCAGGGAAAGGTAAAATGCTCACAAACATGGGCAATTAGAGTACATATAGTACATAAATCTTCAAAACCTTATGGGAACCCTGAGTATAATTCACTTAGCCAAGTGCTAAGGAATATGTGAGTGAGGAGTGCACCAGCATTGTAAATATCTGTGATGGCTATCCTCTGTAGGCTAGGAATGATTTTAAAATATGATGGTATCTGATTGAAAGGAAGGTGATAGAATGACAAATGAATAGAGACCAGGTGGCAGAGTTTTAATTGTCAGGTGAAGCATGACTAAAGTTATTGGAATATATGTCAAAGTCAGAGTATAATGGAAGCCAGGGACTAGCCCAACAATAAAACACAGTGTTCCTCGGAATAAGCTATGTGGGCAGTCAACAATCACATTGCTTGTTTTATAAAATGAAATTAAAAAACAGTATCCATGGTTGTTCAACTTGAGTGAGTTTATAGACCCCAAACCCACAAACTGAATGGGAAGCTGGGTCTCCAAGAAATATGTAATGATTCCCCCATTTTTGCCCCCCCAAAATCTATAAATATTTACTCAGTAACCATGCCCACAGAGAAGGCAATGGCACCCCACTACAGTACTCTTGCCTGGAAAATTCCATGGATGGAGGAGCCTGGTAGAATGCAGTCCATGGGGTCGCTAAGAGTCGGACACGACTGAGCGACTTCACTTTCACTTTTCACTTTCATGCATTGGAGAAGGAAATGGCAACCCACTCCAGTGTTCTTGCCTGGAGAATCCCAGGGACAGGGGAGCCTGGTAGGCTGCCGTCTATGGGGTCACACAGAGTCGGACATGACTGAAGTGACTTAGCATAGCATAGCATAACCATGCCCTGGCAGTATATGCTAGTGATATAATAAATGGAGATACTAGATAATAAACAAACCTGGTTTGTTTTACTCTGGTTCTACTTGTTCCAACAAATGCATCTGTTAGTCATTTCCCAAGTCCTCCCATATCTAATTAAAATACACATCCTACTTGTTAATTAGGGCTTCCCAGGCGGCGCTAGTAGTAAAGAACCCACCTCCCAGTGCAGATTAGATGGAAAAGATGCTGGTTTGATCTCCGGGTCAGGAAGATCCCCTGGAGGAGGGCATGGCAACTCACTCCAGTATTCTTGCCTGGAGAATCCCACGGCCAGAGAAGCTTGGAGGGCTACAGTACAGTACATGGGGTCACAGAGTCGGACACTACTGAAGTGACTTAGCACATGCACAAAGCACACTAGTTAGTTGGCTGTACTTGTTGCCTGGAACAAATTATCCCAAAGTTTAGTGCTTAAAATAAGCATTTTATTTTTCTATGTTTTTTGGACAGTAATTCAGGAAGAGCTCAGCTGTGCAGTTCTTAGTTAGGACTTCTCACACTGGTGTACTTAGATGTTGGCTGAGGCTGCAGTCATCTGAAAGCTGAGCTGGATTAGATATCTATGCTGCTTCACTTGCCTGGATAGCAGTTGATTCTCACTCTTGGCTAAGAGCTCAGCGGAAGCTGTCATCTAGAGTAGTGCATTCTGGAGCTCTAGTCTGGTATTCTCAGGCTATTTGGACTTTTTACATGGTAGATGGTTTCTCCCAGAGCAAGCATCCCATGGGAAGCAGGTACACACTGCCTATTTTGTTTTGTTTTTCCCTGATCTAGCCCTGAAAGATCTATAATATCACTTATACTGTCCTCTCTTGGTCAAATAGTTACAAACTACTAAGATGGCTATGGTTTTTCCAGTGGTCATGTATGGATATGAGAGTTGGACTGTGAAGAAAGCTGAGTGCCGAAGAATTGATGCTTTTGAACTGTGGTGTTGAAGAAGACTCTTGAGAGTCCCTTGGACTGCAAGGAGATCCAACCAGTCCATCCTAAAGGAGATCAGCCCTGGGATTTCTTTGGAAGGAATGATGCTAAAGCTGAAACTCCAGTACTTTGGCCACCTCATGCAAAGAGCTGACTCACTGGAAAATACTCTGATGCTGGGAGGGATTGGGGGCAAGAGGAGAAGGGGACGACAGAGGATGAGATGGCTGGATGGCATCGCCAACTTGATGGACGTGAGTTTGAGTGAACTCCAGGAGTTGGTGATGGACAGGGAGGCCTGGTGTGCTGGAATTCATGGGGTCACAAAGAGTCAGACATGACAGCGACTGAACTGAACTGAACTGAACTGAAGATTTAAAAGAAAGAGAATGAGAAGAGTGTGAAAGAATTTTGAAACCCTTATTAAAATTGTCACATGCTCCCATAGATTCCTGTGGAGTAAGAGTTGTAGTGGAAAGGCCAAAGGAAGTTCCCGGAACTGTTCCTTCACAACTACAACTTTGTCAGTGTAGTAAATCAACACCTAGAGCCATGTATTGGGGGGAATGGCATAGACCAGTGTTACCCTGGGAGTCTTAAAGAATGCAGGAGTTATAGTCTCTGTCGCATTCTCATTTAATTTACTAGTATAGCCCCTATAAAAGCCAGATGGATCCTGAAGTTTGACAATGGACCGTCAGCAGTTTACCTAAAGGATAACTCCAATTGCATTTGGTGGTTTAAGAGGTTACAGCACACTAGCATAACTCTAAGTATATGATATACAGTCATTATCTGAAGAAAACTATTTTTCATTCCTGTCAGAAGCAGTCAGCATTCACATAGAATGACCAAGAGTATATATTAATGATCATGCCCTAGGGTATGTTAACTCTTCCAGAGAAGCCAGAATTCGGTGGCTCTTCTGTAGAATATTACTGCCTGGTTGGCATTATGTTAGTTGGACATGATAATTGAGAAGTAGCATGTTAGCAACTTTGGTAAACATCATGTAGTCAAGAAGATAGGTGTTTAAAATCTAGAAGACTTAGGAGTTACCCATATTAGCACTGTGCACTGGAATAAGCCAAAACATAACCATTATTAATGAAGAATAAATTGCTGCAACTCATATGTCCCATCACTAAGAAAGAAGTATGCCCTTTGTTTGGCTTCTGATGTTAGGCAGACAGCATATTTCACACTTGAGAACAGAAGCAAGGTTTGGACAAGGGGCTTTGCAAGAAAGGATTTTGTAGCAGGCTCACCCTTACAAACAACAGAGAAGACTTGCTGCTTGGATCATATAATACAGCAGAATCAAACTATGGCCATTAGGCCAAACCATGCCAGCTCTCTGTTTTTGTAAATAAAGTATTACTGGAACATATCAGTGCCTGTATGTTTACATATTTTCTACAGCTGCTTTTACCCTGCCCTGGCAGGGTTGAGTACTGGCCATCCTTGCTTTGTATGGTTCTGATGTGCACAGATTTTAACTAAACCAGTTTAGTTAGATAACTCCGATCTTCCAAGAGCATAGTTCAATCTTTAATTACCATGGTACATTAACTTTAATTACATAAATCATAACTTTGCTGGTAGCTTTTTGTGAATCAATATGTAAATAAAAAATGCATACCACAGTTGTCAACCAATCAGCATCAACTCTCAGTCCACACATAGACAGAAAATAGTATGCTGTGTTGCCTGCCTGTTTCCTAAGGATAAATTCAAGTGATAGTTTACAAAATGGATGTTTGAAAGGGAGGCTTGTTGCATGTATGGCTAACTCTTGGAGATATTTTATGACTTTGAAAGAGCAGGGATGAATTGTTGGAAACTGATACAAACTGACAAAAGCTCAGTTTTCATTCCAATACCCAAAAAAGGCAATGCCAAAGAATGCTCAAACTACAGCACAATTGCACTCATCTCACACGCTAGTAAAGTAATGCTCAAAATTCTCTAAGCCAGGCTTCAGCAATATGTGAACTGTGAACTTCCAGATGTTCAAGCTGGTTTTAGGAAAGGCCAAGGAATCAGAGATCAAATTACCAACATCCGCTGGATCATCAATAAAGCAAGAGAGTTCCAGAAAAACATTTATTTCTGCTTATTGACTATGCCAAAGCCTTTGACTGTGTGGATCACAATAAACTGTGGAAAATTCTGAAAGAGATGGGAATACCAGACCACCTGACCTGCCTTTTGAGAAATTTGTATGCAGGTCAGGAAGCAACAGTTAGAACTGGACATAGAACAACAGACTGGTTCCAAACAGGAAAAGGAGTACATCAAGACTGTATATTGTCACCCTGCTTATTTAACTTATATGCAGAGTACATCATGAGAAATGCTGGGCTGGAGGAAGCACAAGCTGGAATCAAGATTGCTGGGAGAAATATTAACCTCAGATATGCAGATGACACTACCCTTATGGCAGAAAGTGAAGAAGAACTAAAGAGCCTCTTGATAAAAGAGAAAGAGGAGAGTGAAAAGGTTGGCTTAAAGCTCAACATTCAGAAAACAAAGATCATGGCATCCAGTCCCATCACTTCATGGCAAATAGTTGGGGAAACAGTGGCTGACTTTATTTTTTTGGGCTTCAAGATCACTGTGGATGGTGATTGCAGCCATGAAATTAAAAGATGCTTACTTCTTGGAAGGAAAGCTATGACCAACCTAGATAGCATATTTAAAAGCAGAGACATTACTTTGTCCACAAAGGTCCATCTAGTCAAGGCTATGGTTTTTCCAGTGGTTATGTATGGATGTGAGAGTTGGACTAGAAAGAAGGCTGAGCACAAAGAATTGATGCTTTTGAACTGTGGTGTTGGAGAAGACTCTTGAGAGTCCCTTGGACTGCAAGGAGATCCAACCAGTCCATCCTAAAGGAAATCAGTCCTGAATGTTCATTGGAGAGACTGATGCTGAAGCTGAAACTCCTATACTTTGGCCACCTGATGCAAAGAACTGACTCATTGCAAAAGACCCTGATGCTGGGAAAGATTGAGGGCAGGAGGAAAAGGGGACGACATAGGATGAGATCATTGGATGGCATCACTGACCTAATGGGCATGAGTTTGGGTGGGCTCCGGCAGTTGGTGATGGACAGGGAGGCCTGACATGCTGGGGTTCATGGCATCACAAAGAGTCAGACACGACTGAATGACTCAACTGGTACAAACTTAGAAGCATACCTGTGGTGGATTCATGTTGATATATGGCAAAACCAATACAATATTGTAAAGTCAAAAAATAAAATAAAATAAATAAATAAAAAAGAAAGAAGCATGGCAGTTCACCATGGCACAGAAAAGCTGTCTACTCTTTACAGTTAGTTATACAGAAGCAAGAAGAAAGCAAGCATTGCTCAAACTACTCCCCAAAATTTAAATCAATCTTTAATTTTCAAATAACTATAAATGCAGAGAGATCCCAGGCACCCTTTCCCCAAAGGTAACATCTTCTTAAACTACAATACACTATCATGATCAAGGTGCTTTTTTGAAAGAAGAAATAGAGCATTTTACAAGATCCACTGGAGGAGGGCATGGCAACCCACTTCAGTATTCTTTCCTGGAGAATCCCATGGACAGAGGAGCCTGGAAGACTACAGTCCATAAAATCCCAAAGAGTTAGACATGACTGAAGCAACTTAGCAGTAACAGCAGAACATTTTAATTCTCAATGATTTCAATGCTTGAAATCACAGGGTACTAAAATAAATATTAGTTTCACTATTTTTTCATTTTTCTATACACTTAAATTTTACTATTTATTGTTTTGACAAAAAAAAAAAAAAAAAAACTAGAGGCTACAAAACAATCACAATTTTACCCATTAATTACTAAGATTTCTTTGCATCATTTCAGCTTGCATGGTCACTTTTTCTAGTCTTTTTCTACCTATTGTGCCAAATGAGGACTGCCTGTAGTCGTGACAGACTGTATGTCCCACAAAGCTTTAAGGATTTACTATTTGGCTCTGCACAGGAACAAAATCTTTAATGCTAGTCTACAATATTAGTTGGCTCTTTATATACTATTAAAGAGTTACATGTAGCAGGTATATTGTGTTATAGAATCTTAACTATTTTTAATAGGACAACTTAACAGAATTGTTGAGAAAGTCACATCTTGAATATAGATAAGCAACTATTTGAAGTTAAAGGTATTTCAAGATGTAAAACTTCCCACCTTAGAGAATATTATAGCACTCATTAAATTAGGGTGGATTATATTAATATTAAGTGGTTGAATGAGTTTCATATCTCCCCATCTTACACATCTCAGTCAGAATATGTCTGGAATGATTTTGCTGTTGCTCTTCCCTTCATGTATTTATAAAAAAGAAAGTAAGTGATAAGAAGCACTGCACGGTTCTGAGATTTCAGGACAGCTCTTTTAAACTTACCTTTTTATGAATCTGTCTAGTTTAATAAAAGCAACTACATTTTACTTATACAAATGTTCTGAGATGAAGAGCTTTATGTTTTCTCTTTTTTGCTTACACATTTGAACAAAGAAGTTCATTTCATGTGCTTAAATTAAGACATTGTGAGCAAATTTAAAATAAAAGAAAATTCGCAGAGCAGAATTTTTTGTTATTGATTTTCTGTATTTCAGGATAATTAGCTATATATATGGATTTATAGTATTGGTTTGGAATTTTAAAGAATATCAGAAGTGACAATGTTAAGTAGTTTTACTAATTTTAAAAATGAAAGCTATAGAGTTGTGGAAGGACAGAGAGAGTTGTGTTCTGTCTGTATTACCACCTGTGTGTTCCTTTCTGTCCGTTATAACGTATTGTCATGAGAAGAATCTTGGTGTTGAGAAAAGCATGGGATAAAAAGTAATCACCCTAAAAAAGTGTTTTTCAGGCAATTATTCTTGAACAATATGAATACTGAAAATGATGAAGACAAAGGGGAGAGATTCTACCAATATACATTTCATACCAATAAAAGCCCTGCTGAGACTTTTTACTTTCATTTATTTTCACCTTGCTGTGTGACTTTGGGCAATGTACTTAACATCTTTAATCAGCAGTTTCTCATCTGTAAAATGGAGGTAATAATGGTATTTACCTCAAATGTTATCTCGAGAATTTAAAGAAATATTGCTTGTGAAATGCGTAATATGAGGCTTGGCAAAAAATATGCCCTGATATTTATTATAGTCTACGAATGAGCTCTGAGTTCAGCCAGCAGTCACTTAAAAGAGAAAAGAAAGGCTAAATATAATATGATGCTATAAGTATTGAAGAAGCCATTTGATGTACTAAGCAGGAAGAAATCACTCTACCTATTGACCATAATCTGCTTTCTGAGGCAGCCAGGTGAATAACTCTTAACTTGTTCTTTTTTGTCAGATTGGTGCCTGCATATCCTGATAATGCAAAAATATCAGAGGCAGAGTAATAGCAGAAAATTGTAAATTGGGAAGCCAGCAAGAAGAAGCGCAAACACAGATGCAAGCCAAGGGCTATACAGCAGCTTTTGAAGCACGGAGTCTAGCAAAGGAGAACGTGAAGGAAAAAAGTTCTTCTTTCCATGATCATCAATCCTTGGAAATAGGAGATTTTTCTTCATTCTCACAGTTGCATTGTTAGACCAGGAATGTGCGATTAGCAGTTGCTTCCCTCAATGTGCTCTTCAGCTTAAACACTAAATGTAGAAGGTTGAAAAGTAAACAGTAAAAATTAGCCACTCAAGCTCTGAGAATAATTAATTAGCCTAAAATGAGAGAAAATGTAGATAGTGTTAAAAAAGATTCTGCTATATATTTTGCCTCAATCTAGAAGTATATTATTTTGAATAATATTTTGTTAAAAAGTTTAAAAAGTAGGAATTGTCTATTTTTTAAATATTTTGGATTAAGTCTCTATATTATCAAATAAGAGATGAAAGATGAGATGATGATATAATTGAACATAGAGTAAAATCTGATAGAGGAAATGTGAGCTGGATGAAATAAAGTTATTTAAAGAAAAAAAAATCACAGAGAAGAATTACTATTTACAATATAGTTAGGAAGGAAGAAATCAAAACTCTAAATATAAGACAATGTGAAGAAAAAATTTGCCATGCTCCTCCTCCATAAAGTTAAGTAACAGGATAAAGACATTTCAATGATCAGAAAGTAAAAGGACTTCTATAAATCAATATGAAAAATACAGACATCACAGAATTTATATAGGAAAAATAATTGAACATGCAATTTACCAAAAAGATACACATATGAAAAGGTACTCAATATCATCTTTCATCTTTTCTTAATTGTAGTGTGGGTACTGCAAAATTTGAAATTCCATATGTGAATTGCATTATAATTCTAAAGAACTACATTTGATGAAAATATTTAATGTGATTATGGATATGGTTTGTTTTAGTCTACTATTCTCTTCCTCCTCCCATTATCTGCATTTTCGATATCTGTTTCATATACATTGTAAACACTATAATACTTTGCTATTATTTTTTTAATAGATTTTCTACTTGTGTCTTTTTTTAAAATCACTCATCCCTCTTACCAGGTTTGTGTTTTCCCTTCTTTTCTCATTATCATATAACACAAATTATCTTTCTGGATCTCTGTTTGAGCGATAAAATTTTAATTAGAACTTACAACTTAAAAAATTACTTCACCCATGTAATTTTGAATCTGTTTGTATTGATCAAATTTTACCCTAGTTATGGGTCACATTTCCCCATTTCCTTTTCCTGTGTGTGTGCTCAGTCACTTCATTCCTATCCAGCTCTTTGAGACCCCATGGACTATAGCCTGACAGGCTCCTCTGTCCGTGGGATTGTCCAGCCAAGAATACTAGAGTGGGTTGCTATACCCTCCCCAAAGGAATCTTTCTGACCCAGGAGTGAACCCTTGTCTCCTGTACCTCCTGGATTGCAGGTGGATTCTTTACCCATTGAGCTACCTGGAAAGCCCCTTCCTTTTCTTAATATGAGTGGAAATTTTGATACTGGACAGTAAGACTCATTTTGGATTCTTGGTAGTAGATTATATTTATTTAAATTGCATTTGACGTTGTTTTGCAATATAGTTAAGCTACTTGCCTGAGAAGGCAATGGCACCCCACTCCAGCACTCTTGCCTGGAAAATCCCATGGATGGAGGAGCCTGGTAGGCTGCAGTCCATGGGCTCGCTAAGAGTCGAATACGACTGAGTGACTTCAGTTTCACTTTTCACTTTCATGCATTGGAGAAGGAAATGGCAACCCACTCCAGTGTTCTTGCCTGGAGAATCCCAGGGACGGGGAACCCTGGTGGGCTGCCGTCTGTGGGGTTGCACAGAGTCGGATACGACTGAAGTGACTTAGCATAAGCTACTTGTACTTTGTTTAATACTTTTGGGGTTTGTGTTTAAGCTTTGTTAGGTCAGTGCAGAGTAGTCTTTAATCTAGGGCTAATTGAGCTCTATTACTGAGATAATATTTTTGGAGAGCTCTATTAGATACCTTATTTTTGAAAATTTTTCCATTTTGACTAGTGGTAATATGAATTAATAATCCCAGCCATGTTCAGTTTTGAACTTGTTCAGTTTTCTCTTTTCTGGTAGATCTTTCCCAAACATTGTGTGTTTTTCTTTAACAAATACTTTCGTTAGTACTCAGCTTGAGAATTGAAGGAGTCCTCTTCAAATCTCATTACATTTTCCTGTTCAACAACCTGTCTCCATTATTGTGCGAAAGATTATAGCCACTTGTGGCCTCCATAACCTTTGATCTGTCTTCATGTTAGTGACCACCATATTCTTTGTAGGTTTTCTCTTCCTACACTACAGTCCTGAAATTGCCTCTAGGAACAAAGCCAGGGCAGCCAGAGGGTCACTTCCTCTATTTCTCTTCACTGAAGTACCACTATCCTGCACCATCAGTTGTTTGCTGTCTGAACAATATTTCTAATATCTTATCCACATTTTCTGTTGTTTGAGCCAGGGATATAAATTAGTATATTTCACTCAGACCTTAAATGAAAATTAATAATTAATGTTTGATTGACTTGTTTCTATATTCAGCAGACTGATAGTAGAGTAATACTAATAGTATTCCGATACTGTTTGTAAGAGGTTCAGAAATTCTTATTGACACAGACAATGTAGAAAAATTGTGCCCCAGAAAACTTTGTAGACATTAAGTAGAGACCATAAAAAAAAAGCTGAACAATAGGTTGTTAAATATTTAAATATTTGCATGGATAATTTATCAGCTTATTGCTTGGGAAAATTTTGGATTTGATATTAAGAAGTACTTTTGGATAGTAGAGTTTAAGAAATAACTCAAGTTACTGAAGTTAGTTATTCTAATATATATGTATATATGTGCATATATATATATTTATTTACCTCAGAAATCATTAAACTAAGGAAGAAACTTACTTCTATAAATGCTTTAAATAAAGTTTCCTAAAATAACAGGACTGAATAGGATAGCTGAATTTTTTGCAGTTCTGTATTTTTGTAATGTGCTTCTCTCTCACTCATCAAAGAATGTTTAATCAGCTATTTTCTTTTTTCATTGATGAGCCCTCACTGTACCTGGCTCACTAAATAATCCATATACACTTTAAGGATGACCAGTCATGCTTCTTCTCCAGGATTCCCTGTTCATCATGATTTTCTTAATGAAAAATCTATATTTATCAAGGTATACAATGTGATATAAAATTGTAGTGGAAATGAATTTATTGCTTTATTGAAACTTGCTTTTCTCTTTACCCACATTCAATAATGGGTCAACAGAAAAGCAAGTTTCAATAATGTTAATAAGTACTGTTTTGCATCTTTTTCACCTTTTTAAACAGTATACTATTTGATATTTATATCAGAGTTACCCATTTTTGGATGTTTGTATACATTCTCACAAGCAGTATATAGGGTTCTTGATTCCATTCCAGATGGCTCAGATGGCAGAAATTTGATTTCTGAAGGAATGTCAAATTGCTGTCTAGGTGAATGCCTATGAACTATATGCAATGTTTTTTTTTTTTTTGTCAGGGGAACTAAGGATGATATTAGACGTTATATTCATTAGTTCATGTGCTCAAAAATATTTATTGAGTTCTTACTATGCTTCAGAGACTATACATCTGAGTACATAATGATAAATATAAATGTCAGTTACAAATATTGTGGCATGGTTAACACTGACACCCTTTTTTCTTGCATTTCATTTTCTGTAATGAGTCCACTACATTATGTGTCATCTACACTTGGACATCACCAGATGGTCAATACTAAAATCAGATTAATTATATTCTTTGCAGCCAAAAATGGAGAAGCTCTATACAGTAAGCAAAAAAAGACCGGGAGCTGACTGTGGCTCAGATCATGAATCCATTGCCAAATTCAAACTTCAGTTGAAGAAAGTAGGGAAAACCACTAGACCACTCAAGTATGACCTAAATCAAATCCCTTACAATTATGCAATGGAAGTGACAAATAGATTCAAGGGATTAAATCTGATGGACAGAGTGCCTGAAGAACTTTGGGTGGAGGTCTGTGACATTGTATAGGAGGCAGGGATCAAGATCATCCCCAAGAAAAAGAAATGCAAAAAGGCAAAATGATTGTCTGAGGAGGCCTCACAAATAGCTGAGCAAAGAAGAGAAGCAAAAAGCAAAGGAGAAAAGGAAAGATATACCCATATGAATGAAGAGTTCCAAAGAATAGCAAGGAGAGATAAGAAAGCCTTCCTAAGAGATCAATGCAAAGAAATAGAGGAAAACAATAGAATGGAGAAGACTAGAGATCTCTGATGTTGAAGTTGAAACTCCAATATTTTGGCCACCTGATACTAAGAACTTACTCATTGGAAAAGACCCTGATGATGGGAAAGATTGAAGGCAGGAGGAGAAGTGGAAGACAGAGGATGGAGGGCATCACTGACTTAATGGACATGAGTCTGAGCAAGCTCTGGGAGTTGGTGATGGACAGGGAAGCCTGGTGTGCTACAATCCATGGAGTCACAAAGAGTCATACATGACTGAGCAACTGAACTGAACTGACATTATGTTTAATAGGTAGTAGTCAAATTGAAAGTTTAATCAGGAACTCTTTATCACTCTGATTTAACCCTATTTACTCCCCTAATTCCAAGCATAAATCACCAAACTGCTTGAAGTGCAGTCTTGGATAGTTGTGAAAAATAAATTTAAATAGTAATAGATTGTAGTTTTCTCAGTATGGTTTTAAAAAATTAGCAAGATTTACCTGACTGCAGCAGAAATGAAGCCCCACTTTAATTTTCATAAATTTCTAGCTTGACATTGGCTCTTTGGATAGTATTCAAATCCTCACATCACTACAAGAGTAATATTAATGAATGACAGTGTCTTTTATACCTGGAGTAAAGGGAAAGAATTGGGAGAAGCTTTCTTCAGCAAACCCCCTTCTACAGATGTGATCTGGTTTATGGTGGCAACTTCGCACTGAACGTTTTTATCATCAAGCCCAGAAAAAAAAAAAAAAAAACTTGATAGAGCATTTCTGCAAGTACTTTCAGAGGATTATTTATGGCTCTGCAAGGATGCCAGATTGTCTCATTTTAAGACAATTAAAACAGGAATTTAGGCAGCCGTTATTTGCATCTTTAGGAGAAAACCCATTAGCACAAGGCCAGGGGATCACTGGGGCCCAGAGAAGCTACCTTGAATAATAATCTTGGACCCCAGTAAACCCAAGCTAGCTGAGCCAGTGACGTCTGTTAGAGCTGTCTGCATGTAGATGGGCACAGAAACAGAAGCTGAGAGTATTTTAGGATGATAACTAATATATTTTTTATGAGGCAGACTGAAATGAGACTCCAGAGAGAATGACAGAAAAGACTGATCAGAGAGTAAAACTGGTGAAAGAAGATTGGAAAGCAGGATTCATTGCAGGACATATAAATCATGTGGTAGCTTGTGCATGGAGGCAGACTAAACTCCAGAAATCCACATTTTGCTAGAGGTCAGATTAATGAATTATCAATGTGAATACTTAAATTCTTTAATATTTTACCACATATAGGAGAAGGCCAGTTGTTGACTAGAAAGAAAGTATCATCTGTGTCAGGAGGTTCAGCATTACAGTAAGAAATATCTGCACACTGATTTTGGTATAAAACAGAAAGATTTTTTCAAAAATGCATTTTAAAAAAATTAGCAACTGGCAATTAACATACACAGTGACTCACTGTCATGGTTACTGTTGACACTGATATTCTTGCTTATTGAAATAAATATTTAGCTAACGTTAGATGAAATAGGACAAATGTATTTTAATAGTCAAGGGCGAGGAGTTCTATTAGGAATAAATACGGTAAAGGAAGGAAGGTGAATAGACCATTTTTCTTCTTAAAAAAAAAAATATGTCTCCTGTTTTGGCCTAGTTTTCTTCTATGAAGTTCCTCAAATGAACAATTCCAAAGTCTATTATATTCAGGTACTGTGGTGGGCCCTGGAAGTACAGACATATTAAAAAGTTGATCTTTTCCTCAAAAAGCTCATAAATGAGGAAACAGAAAAACAGTGTGAGTTGTGCATTATAAGCTCATGTATGTCTTAGGTTTTTCTGCCAGTAATGGAGATGTGAACAATGAGGTGATAACATCTCATTTCCTTCTCAATGAGTTAGAATACTTCTCTGAATAATCAGAGTGCTAGAAAATTTTATTCATTCAATCCCTCTAACCTGAATATAAATGCAGTAAAATGAAGCCTAACATACTAATGCTGCTTATTTCTAAGAATATTGGGGTAAAAGTGATAACTAACTAAGCTACTTATTTTAAAGACTGTAAATACTTTTAATTAGGTCAGTTTTCATTCTAGGTCCAAAGGACGATGACAAAGATGTTCAAACTGCTGTACAATTGCACTTATTTTACATGCTAGCAAGGTAATGCTCAAAATCCTTTAGTACTTGAACTGAGAACTTTCAGTTGTACAGCTAGATTTAGAAAAGGTAGAGAAACCAGAGACCAAATTGCCAAGATCTGTTGTATCATAGAAAAAGCAAGAGAATTCCAGAAAAACATCTACTTCTGTTTCATTGGCTGCTACGCTAAAGCCTTTGACTCTGGATCACAACAAACCGGGAAAAGTCTTAAAGAGATTGTATTACCAGACTACCTTACCTACCTCCTGAGAAACCTGTATGCAGGTCAATAAACAATTGTTAGAACTGAATATGGAAAAATGGACTGGTTCAAAATTGAGAAAGTAGTATATTTCAGTATACAAGACTGTATATTGTCCCCCTGCTCGTTAAACTTATATCCAGAGTATATCACATGAAGTGTCATGCTGAATGACTCACAAGCTGGAATCAAGATTGCCAGGAGAAATATCAACAAACTCAGATATGCAGATGATACCACCCTAATGGCAGATAGTGAAGAGGAGGTAAAGAACCTCTTGATGAAGGTGAAAGAGGAGAGTAAAAAAGCTGGCTTAAAACTCAGCATCCAGAAAACTATCCTGGCATCTGTTCCCATCACTTCATGGCAAATCAGTTCAGTTCAGTCACTCAGTCGGGTCTGACTCTTTGTGACCCCATGAACCACAGCACGCCAGGCCTCTCTGTCCATTACCAATTCCCAGAGTTTACCCAAACTCATATCCATTGAGTCAATGATGCCATCCAACCATCTTATCCTGTGTCGTCCCCTTCTCCTCCTGCTTTCAATCTATCCCAGCATCAGGGTCTTTTCAAATAAGTCAGCTCTTTGCATCAGGTGGCCAAAGTACTGGAGTTTCAGATGGGGAAAAAATGGAAACAGTGACAGTCTTTATTTTCTTGGGCTCCAAAGTCACTGTGGATGGTGACTGTAGCCACGAAACTAAAAGACACTCCTTGAAAGAAAACTATGACAAATCTAGGATGTATGAAAGCCACTCAGTCGTGTCTGACTCTTTCAGATCAGATCAGATCAGTCGCTCAGTCGTGTCTCACTTTTTGCGACCCCATGAATCGCAGCACGCCAGGCCTCCCTGTCCATCACCAACTCTCGGAGTTCACTCAGACTCACATCCATCGAGTCAGTGATGCCATCCAGCCATCTCATCCTCTGTCGTCCCCTTCTCCTCTTGCCCCCAATCCCTCCCAGCATCAGAGTCTTTTCCAATGAGTCAGCTCTTCTCATGAGGTGGCCAAAGTATGCAGTTTCAGCTTCAGCATCATTCCTTCCAAAGAAATCCCAGGGCTGATCTCCTTCAGAATGGACTGGTTGGATCTCCTTGCAGCTGT